>NC_072790.1:92452396-93077396 GCF_028583425.1 Eublepharis macularius | reverse complement strand
TTTGACTGACCAAACAGACCAATTACACTCTGCCTAACTGCACTTACCATCACAGTCATGACTAGAGATGGGCACAAACAGAAAAAAAAAACCAAATATGATGTTTGTTGCCATCCACAAACAGGGACTCACGAACAACCACGAACATGGCCCTGTTTACAAACATGTTTGTGGTTGGCTGTTCGTGGGGGCCAGCAGGCTCTCCTCCAGCCACCATCCAAGTTTGGTCAAGATCCCTACTGCACCACTCCCAGAAACCTGACCTGAGCAGGCAACAGGAAATGTACCAATAAAAAATAACACCTTGGCCCCAGAGCCTGGCAGCAGCCCTGGAATCTGAAGGGGTAGATCCATATCCCACCATACACAAAGAAAATTCAAGCTCCAATGCACTCTCCCTGTCTCTCTATCAAAATGTCAACAGCAGCTGTCTCTCCTTCCCCACTGTCTGCAAAGACTAGCCAGAGCTGGGAGCCCCCCTCCCTTTGCTCTCTTGTAACAAATTTGGAACTCCACACTTGAAAAGAAGACCTGCCTATCAAGATAAATTGGGCTTCGATTGGGGTTTCCAGGGCGACAGCAGGAGTTCAGACAGCGTTCAGACAATCCCTGCCTACTTTGCCAAGGGAATTGATTGCAGGTGCCAGATTGTCTGGCTTGACGAACAGCAACGAACGAGGCTTGCAATGACCACCTGTTCATTTAGAATGGGGCCTCATGAACAGCTTGTTCGCAAACAGCAGATTGGGCTGTTTGTGGCTTTTTTTGTTTGTATTGCTGTTTGTGCCCATCTCTATTATTATTATTATTAATAATAATAATAATAATTGAATTTCTCATCCACCCTTCCCACCAGTGGGCTCAGGGTGGATTACAACAAAGAAGTAAAATACAGCAATAAATAAAATCCATAAAATCACAATTTCATAATCTAGACATAATCGTAGTCATAATCACAATTTCTAGTCACGACTATGACTGAGCGTTAGTGCAATGATGACCCAAGCCCTTAAGGAAGGGTCTGGTTGAGTCCGCACTTTGCCATGGGGAAGGTGATGGCTGAGCTGAAGGGATGTGGGGACCTTTGCCTTACTCCTGGTCATTCACCTGGGGGTATTGAGCTGGGCTTCCCAAGGACATGACCCTTCCATTACAGGCACCACAGACATGCATGTATAGGCAAGGTGGTCCAGTGTGCTCAAGGGGAGGAGCAGTCCTCCGCCCCATGTACTGGTTATTCACTTGGGCAGTAATGACCTTGGCTGTAGGGCACGGCCATTCCAGGATAGGCTCATACAGATTTGCACACATAGGCAAGGTGGACTCATGAGCTGGAGGGGAGGAGCAGCCTCCATTTCACATTAGGGTCATTCATCTTGGTTGTATGACCTTGGCTCACAGGGCATGGCCCTTTCCTTACAGGCTCACACAGGCTTGCAGCACCCAGGCAAGTAGTGGCCTGATGGTTGAGGGGAGGTGCGGACCTCTGCCTCATGTCTTGGTCATTTACCACATCGTAATGACTGTGGCTCACAGGGCATTACCCTTTCCTTAGAGACTCACACAGGCTTGCATCGCCCAGGTAAGTAGTGGCCTGATGGCTTGAGGGGAGGAGCAGTCCTCTGCCTCACGTTCTGGTCATTTACCCAAAGAGTGTTGACCCTGGATTACAGGGCATGGCCCTTTCCTTACAGGCACAGAAAGGTTTGCAGTGCACAGGCAAATAGTGGCCCTGATGATTCAAGGGGAGGTCAGCCTCTGCCTCATTTTGGTCATTCACCGCATGGTAATGATGAGTCTGCTTGGTCCTCAATGCTCCCACATCAAAGCAGCAGGAAGCTTGGGACTCCTTAGCTCCTGTGGGGACTAGGCATATATCTATCTGAGCCTAGGAGGAATCTGCAGGGGAGGATCTGGGTGCTTATTTGCTACGCCTCCCCATAAGGCCGAATTTGCTAACCTCTACAGAGGTTTTTTGAAAATATGTATAAATGTAAATTTATGCCTCCAGGCAGTAAATAATTCGGCTTGAAAAAGCAACATGAAATGGGATATAACCAAGGCTGGCACACCCGTTGCCAACTGCCCAGGAGATTTCGCCTCTACTGCTTTCCTCCTGGAATGTTCTGCCAGTAAGGGAGAAGAAAAAAAACAGGGTTGACATACCTGTAACTTATGTTCATCGAGTTCTTCTGTGCTGACACACATGGGGACTGCGCAGGCGCAGGCCAGCCACCGGAGAATTTTCCATAGCTTCTATAGCTCTGATGGGGCCGTTTGTCGCGCGCCTCAGCGACCGTTTTCCCGCCCAAACGGTCACGTGCTCCTCCAGCGACCAACGGCCCCTTCCCTCAGTTCTCCTTGCCGCCGCTTAACCAATACACATAGCCACAACCTGCATAGACACCAATATTTGTTATAGCCCACACAGCATTGTGCATTGGAATTCACAGCGGGGTAGGAGGGAGGGTTGTGTGTCAGCACAGAAGAACTCGATGAACATAAGTTACAGGTATGTCAACCCTGTTTTCATCTTCGTTCTTCTGTGCCTCCACACATGGGAGTGTACCAAGCTTCACACAATAAGGAAGGTGGGGTGAAGTCCAACACAATTTTATTGTATCACACAAGAACCATCAACAAGTGTAAACAACATATAACTATACACAAATATACATACAAAAATAACACATATATACAATATACTCCCATATATACACCACTTGTACAAGGATATATTCAATAAATATATATAAGCATATATACATATAAAACATACAACTACAAAATTGTAGCAGCATAGCGTAGCATCCCAGAACCCCTTAGGAAAAAAGGGAATGCAATACAGCCCTGGCCACAGCCACATCTCGCCCTGTATCCACATCCACAGCATAATGCCTGACAAAGGTGTCAGCAGTGGACCAGGTGGCTGCCCTACAGATGCTAGCCAACGGAACCCCCCGGAGGAGAGCCGAAGAGGCAGCCTGGGACCGCGTGGAATGGGCCCTAACCTGCAGCGGGCAACTCGCCCCAGCCAGGGAATAGGCCTTACTAATGGCCGTCACAATCCACCTGGACAGAGTCTGCGAGGAAGCCCTATTGCCCTTGTCCTTGGCCCCAAAACACATGAACAGGTGAGGACACTTTCGGAAGCCCTTTGTCCTGTCCAGATAGAAAGCTAGCGCCCTCTTCAAATCCAGAGTGTGCAGCGCCTTTTCCCCCTTGGAAGAGGGGTGAGGAAAGAATGCAGGAAGCGATATCTCCTGCGACAGATGAAAAGTGGACACCACCTTAGGCAGGAAGCCCAGGCAGGGACGCAATACCACCCTATTGGGATGGAATAAAAGGAAGGGGGGGTCAGACCTTAGCGCAGAGAGCTCACTGACCCTCCTGGCAGAGGTTATAGCCACTAGGAATGCCACCTTGTACGATAGCAGGTCCAAGGGGCAGGTCGCCAAAGGCTCGAAGGGAGGCAACATTAGCCGTGCCAGCACCAAAGACAGTGACCATTGTGGTACAGGAGGCGACACTGGTGGGTAGAGGTTGAACATTCCCTTAAGGAACTGGCGGGACTTTGGGTGGGAAAAAACCGTGCTACCATCAACTCGAGAGTGGGTAGAAGAGATAGCTGCCAGGTGAACCTTGAGGGAGGTAACCCTTAATCCCTGGTCCCTCAGGAGGCACAAATAATCAAAAATCAGCCCTAGGGAGCTATCCGTAGGCACCACCCCTTTCTCACGTGCCCAGGTCTCAAACCTCCGCCACTTGGCCTCGTAAGAGCGCCGGGTAGATGGCTTGTGGGCATTCAGGAGGACCCGTTCCACCTGCGTAGAAAAATTTAACGAGGAGGGACGATCCACCAAGCTGCCAGATGCAGCTTCCCGGGGTCGTGGTGAAGAATGTCCCCGTTCTTCAAAAGATCCTGCCAAGGGGGCAGCCTCACATAGGTCCGCTGAGATAGCTGCAGGAGCCTTGGGAACCAGACTTGCCTCGGCCAAAATGGGGCCACTAGGATGCAGTCTGTCCTGTCCTCCTCTATTTTGCACAGGACCTTGGCTATCAAGGGGAAGGGCGGAAACATGTAATGCAACCCCCGGTTCCACATAAACAGGAAGGCATCCCCAATAGAGAGCAGGTCGCTCCCTGCTCGGGAACAGAACGTCTGGGCTTTGGCGTTCGCCGCAGTAGCGAACACATCTATAACCGGGTGACCCCACATCTGGAAGATCAGCCCAATGCACCCGTCGTTTAGCTCCCATTCGTGGTCTAACAACAGAACCCTGCTCAGGGCGTCCGCCCGAGCGTTGTCTGACCCAGCCACATGTATGGCTCGCAGAGTGACGCCATTCTTGACTGCCCACTGCCAGGTGAGCGTGGCTTCCCGACAGAGAGTCATGGATGCTGTGCCCCCTTGCTGGTTCACGTAGTACATGGCAGTGGTGTTGTCTGTCTGTACCAACACGTGACGATTTCGCAGCAGAGCTGTAAGGGACACAAGCGCAAAACGAATGGCTCTTAGTTCCAAAACATTGATATGGAGCGCCTTTTCACTTTCAGTCCAGACGTCCTGGACACAGACATCCCCACAGTAAGCCCCCCATCCCAGCAGAGAGGCATCAGTGGTCACCGTGATGTCAGGATGTTGATAACCGAAAGGGAAACCTCCAAACAAATTGCCCTCAGACAACCACCAATCCAGCGAGGACAGTACGCTCCTAGGAACGGAGAGCTTGAGGGACGGAGGGTGCCGAAAGGCATCATACCTTCGTACAAACCAGTTCTGGAGAGGCCGCAAATGCAGCCTGGCGAGGGGGATTACAGAAGTGGCAGCAGCCATATGGCCCAGTAAGCACTGGATAGTGCGTACCGGTTGAAAACGGTTCCTCTTGAACATGGACACAAGACCCCTTAGGGACCTAGCCCTCTCCTGGGGGAGCAGAGCCTTACCCTCCACAGAGTCCAGAAGTGCACCAATGTAGGAGACTGTGCGACTGGGGACCAATTTAGATTTTTCCAGATTAACCACGAGGCCCAATCGGTCGCATGTGGTAAGCACCAGATCAAAGTCCTGGACTAATCTGGGCTCAGACTCAGCCACGATGAGCCAGTCATCAAGGTAGGGGAAGATTGAACAACCCTGCTCCCGAAGGAAGGAGACCACAGGAGCGACACATTTAGTGAACACCCGTGGGGCAGTGGACAGGCCAAAGGGGAGCACCTTGTACTGGAAGACCCTTTGCCAGTAGACGAAGCTCAGGTATTTCCTGTGTTCCTCACGTATCCCCACATGAAAATATGCGTCCTTCAGATCCAGGACCGCAAACCAATCCCCCTTCCTGAGCAGGGCAATCACAGTTGCCAACGTTACCATTTTAAATTTAGTCACCCTCAAAAAGGCATTAAGGCCTCGTAAGTCCAGAATGGGACGCAATCCCCCGTCCTTTTTGGGGACTAGGAAGAACCTGGAGAAGAACCCCTTCACAGAGCCTTCATAGGGCACTTCCTCTATAGCCACCTTGGCCAAGAGCGATGTTATTTCAGTGTCCAGCTCGGCCATAGTGTTATTGACAGCGGTCAATGGTGAACCGCATCTCGGCAGTTCAATGAATTCCAGTCCGTACCCCTTCTCAACAATAGTTAAGACCCATGAGTCAGATGTTATTGACTCCCACTCCGAGAGGAATGGCCTCAGTCTGTCTGAGAAGTTCGGTGGTACGGCTGGGTTGACCCGTCAGTACTGCCTCCCAGGGCCCTGTTGCTCCTTCTGCTGGGCTGGAGGCTGCGAGGAATGAGGTTTGAATGGCCTACGCCTCCTGGGCTGCTGCTGAGGAGGGTAGTGTCGCTGCTGATAAGCCGGGAACGGTTGGTAACTCGGCCGCTGCTGCTGGTACCTGCCCTGGTAGTGGTAAGGACCATACCTGGGAGCGTACCGTGGCTTGTAGGTGGGTTTGTCTGTGGGAGCTAGGCCCAAGGACCGTGCCGTCTGCCTGTCCTCTTTCTTTTTCTTTAAGGCCTCATCGGTCGACGCGGAGAACAGTGATTCCCCTTCGAAAGGTAGGCCTTCTACCCGGGACCGCACTTCCTGGGAAAGGGCCGTAGACCGCAGCCATGAGTGGCGTCGGAGGACGATGGCGGAAGTCATCCCACGAGCTGCCGTGTCGGCCGCATGGCTCCCTGCATTCAGCTGTTGTTTCGACAAGCGGACAGCTTCCGTCTGCAGGAGCGACACCACTGCCTTCTGTTCAGGAGGGAGGTTGCCAACATAGGATGCCAACTTTTCCCAGAGGTAGAGCTGGTACCCAGCCATAATCGTCTGGTAGTTGGCAATCCTTAGTCCTAGGGACGCGATGGAATACTGCCGTCTACCCAGGGCATCCAGCTTCCTTCCCTCCTTGTCAGGTGGCGCTGAGGGTGCTCGAGAGCGGCGAGACTGGAACTCTTCCGTGACGAGCGATGAAGGCGGAGGGTGTTTCAACAATGACGGCCAGGTGCCCTGTTTAATCTTGTAAAGCTGCTCAATCCTCCTCGAGGTGGCAGGTTGGTCACAGGGCACCTTCCAGACCTTCTCGACAATCTCCTCTATCCCTTCAAGCATGGGGAAGCCGATGGTTGCAGGATTGTCCGCATAGACCCTCCTGAGCAGCTTGTCCTTGGTTTGGGGGACGGCTGAGGAGATGTCCATTTCTAAGGCTTGAGCCATCCGAGCCATCTGATCCGCGTAGATTCTCAAATCTTCATACGGAGAACTACTGCTCGGCGCCACGTTGTCGTCTGGCGAAGGCTCGGAACAGGACTCGGAACCGTAATCTCCGACGCTGCCGATGTCCTCCCCTTCGGAACTGTGCGATTCCTCTCCCCGGGCCGGCGGAGGGAACCATGCCTGCCTAGAGGTCAAGGGCCTTGGTTCCGAGTATGCGAAACCCGGAGCCCCTTCCCAGTGGCAATGGAAAGCGGGAGGCAGATCCGAAGCTTGACGATGACGAGAGGCCAACGAGCGCACGGAACCGACACTCCCCTCTTCGGACCGACACCGCTCACGACTGGAAGCAGCTGCTGGTGAGCGGTGATCAGAAGACGACCGATCCCGGTGACTCGGAGGCGGGCCTGGATCAGCTACCGGAGAAGGTGCAGATGGTACGATCTCGAACGCGCCCGGGTCCGGCACATCCTCCGGAACCGGAGAGCCCAGATGAGGAGATGGTGTACGCGGTATCAGGATGACCTCCTCCGTCGGAACCGAGCGTGGAGAACGATGACGGTGTTTGGTCTTCTTCTTCTTAGCCGGTGGCTCTGAAGAAGATCTCGGTACCGACGCAGCCCTGGATGACGACGAGCGCGGCTTAGCCACCGGAATCGACCCAGCCGTCGGTTCCGACCGAGGGCTCGGAATCACGATCTACGGTCCCGAGGCGGCAGCTCTCGGATCCGACGCGGTGGAAGAAGCGCTTCGGGGCGGCCGCGCCGAACCCTGTGCTGGAGAGGTTGCTCCCGACGCCGCGGCACTTGCGGGGCATGCGGACCGAGCGGAGGCCACCGAACCCGCTCTCGAGCGCCCTCCGACAGAGGGGCTTGGACCAGCCTTGGGGGAGGGCAGCGGTGTTGCCGTTGACATGACCGCTTTCCAGAGGGAGGAATTCAGCCGGGCCTGCCGATCCTGACGGGCCTTATTCGTGAACCCCTGGCAGATTTTGCAGGCGGTCACATTGTGGGTCTCCCCCAGACAAAAAAGGCATAGGTCGTGGCCATCGGTCTGTGCCATTTTAGTGCGGCACTTCAGGCAACGCTTGAAGAGCGCCTTAGAGGCCATCTTCAGGGGCGCGCAATTAGAGAGGTCAACCAGTCCGAGTCGTAAAATACCGAATTCAAATACCGTCCAAATCAGATCCAAAAGCGAAGTCCGAAGTCCAAACCGATGTCCAAAAACCAGAAGATCAATCACAAGCAATAAGCGCAGAGCAACGAAGCTAACGTTCTCTCCAAGCGGCGGCAAGAAGAGAACTGAGGGAAGAGGCCGTTGGTCGCTGGAGGAGCACGTGACCGTTTGGGCGGGAAAACGGTCGCTGAGGCGCGCGACAAATGGCCCCTTCGGAGCTATAGAAGCTATGGAAAATTCTCCGGCGGCTGGCCTGCGCCTGCGCAGTCCCCATGTGTGGAGGCACAGAAGAACGAAGATGAACAAGCTGTTATCATTCTGAATTTTGGACATGGATACTTACCTTGTGTTAGGGTTCAAGTAGACTTCTTGAATGTATAGATGGATTGTGATTCTCTTATCATTGTATTTATAGCCTTGGTACATATAGGAGAATCTATAATGTTTGAAACGGTAGTAATATAATATTATAAGTTCTTGCACTTACAGCACTTGCACCTTGTTAAAAATAAAAAAGTATATTTATTTGGGTCTCTTAGAACTAGTTGGGTTCTTCCAGTTGTATTGATATGTCTATCTGAGCCTAGGCCTAGGAGGAGGCTGCGGGGGAGGATCTGGGTGCTTATTTGCCACACCTCCCCATAAGGCTGAATTTGCCAACCTCTACAGAGGTGTGAGGCATTCACCTGTACAATTATTTCATTTTAGGATAAGGGCTGGATTTACTGATCTCTACAGAGGTGACAGGGTTCACCTGTTAGTAACCAGCAACTACATCATCATAGACCAGCGGCAAGGGCTCCATTGGGCACTATGGCTCTTGTGGGGCACTTGGGGCCTAAGCAGAGACTTGGCCCCAGTGGTGGCAGGACAGAGTTTGGGGATAGAGAGTGGGCTTGTGAGCACCCCTTGGCAATTCCCCATTGGTAGGGAAATGGGGTCTACCGGGAGCGGATGGTATGCTTGTGACAGCTACCACCACCTGGAGACTGCATGGAGACCTGGGGCTGTAGGCTCGCTCAGACAGGTCAAGGTGGTGGTACAGGGGTGACCCCGTGGCTTGACCTGTACCACTTGCTATATTGGTGGATGTTATATTAATAAAGTGGCCCTTTAGTTCCAAACCTTGTGTCTGCCTCTTTATTCCAACTGGGGGGGGGGCAATGCGGTACTCCTGGCTGCCGTGCAGCAACTTGAGCTGGGGACTGTATTTTGCCTCTTCAGGAGGAGGAGGCAGAGGCATCTCCCAGCTGTATGGAGATTTGGCCAGGGGGCAGAGACAGAGCCTTCAGAAGGCAGCTCTGCCCTCCGAGCTAGCAGTTGCTCTGCATGCTCGGCCTACCCACCTCACCCTGTTGTAGTGCAGGATTAGCCAGCTGCTGTTCCCAGAGCCAGGTAGGGATTTTTTTCTCCACTCCCCATATTGGCAAGGGAGAGAGGGTTTTTTCCACCTACCTTGCACTGCAGCCAGAGGTTTGAGGTAACTGGCAATGGTGGTGCATCGTTGTAAGTCACTGGCAGGAGAGAGTTTGGGGATAGGGAGTGGGCCTGTGAGCACCCCTTGGCAATTCCCCATTGGTAGGGAAATGGGGTCCACCAGGAGCAGATGGTATGCTTGTGACAGCTACCACCACCTGGAGACTGCCTGCAGTGAACTCCATGTGCAAGTTCTTCCCTCATGCTGTACAGCTGAGTCTTTAGAAGCTTGAAGGGGGGAACCATTTTGCCTGGCTGGCTGGGGTAATGCCATTACATTGATGGCTCCCACCCAGGGCTGTGGGCTCACCTAGACAGATCAAGGCAGTGGTCCAGGGGTGACCCCATGGCTTGACCTATACTGCTAGTTGGCCCTTGCCATATTTAATTGGTTGATGTTATATTAATCAAGTGGCCCTTTAGTTCCAAACTTTGTGTCTGCCTCTTCATTCCAACTGGTGGGGGGTGGGAAGCAAAGACCTCAGCCAGAGACCTTAAAGAACTGCTGCAAAAGCAGCATAAGCTCAGATGGACCAATCATATGATTTAATGTAAGTCAGCTTCATATGTATTGTCGAAGGCTTTCATGGCCGGAGAACGATGGCTGTTGTGGGTTTTCCGGGCTGTATTGCCGTGGTTTTTTGACCACGGCAAGACCACGGCAATACAGCCCGGAAAACCCACAACAGCCATCAGCTTCATATGTTCAGATGGATGAAATATTTAAAGGGAAGGCCCATAGTTCAGAGGTAGAGTATACAAAAGATGCAAGGTTCAATCCAGGGTACCTATAAGACTAACAAAATTTGTAGAAGGGCATGAGCTTCTTTGAGTCATAGCTCATGAAAGCTCATGCCCTACCACAAACTTTGTTAGTCTTATAGGTACTACTGGCAGTAGACATACTTGTCTACTGCTACAGACATACTAACCCATCTTGATTAATTTCACAGGCATTTGATTCTTTCCTTGGAGGAAGGATGGATGAAGTTTATAAAGTTGTAATGCAGGGAAAAAACTAAGCCTCTCATTTTACTTCCCCCGCCCTTTTCATTGTTACCATCCCGATATGTATAATGGATAGTAAATTTTACTCTAATAATTGTATAGAGTCCCTTCTCTTAAAAAAAGAACTCAAAGTAATAAAATGGTTTGTCTACTTCATGCCTTGATTATAATTAAACCCAAATCATTAGCATAGTTGAGCATCACTGCTCGTTTGTGAAGGGACATGCTGGATACAAAGGGGTATGGCAAACCTAATTGCTTTTGACACTAATGATATTATTAAAGGGCCCCTTCCTATTGTCAGGTAATGTTACAATCATTTCAACTCTACATATTTAAATACTTGATGAAGGAGTATAACAGGACTTTCATTTTAAACCATATGAAAGAATCTGGCTTTATTTTACTTTCAGCAACCAGAGTAATGGCCTTCATAAGTCTAAAACTCTAGCTAAAAAGTACATTTGAAAATACTTGCATCTGCTGGCCTTTGCAAAACTCTAATGCTTTGAGCTCACTGACTCACTGAGCAAAAGCTTTCAGGACATGGGCCTGAATCTTTTAAAACACAATTTCTGCCCTGTTTTAGATGGCTATTTTTGCTGGTTAATTACCATTCATTTGGAAATAAACTAAATTCATTCTGCTTTGTAGAGGACACAGTGAGTTTGTTTAATAATTTAAACCATATTCCTACTTGTTCAATTCCAGCTTAAAATAGTTTGTAATGCAGGCACTTCAGTGTGTCACATTTTGCCTGGCTATAATTTATTTATCCCATTATACTTGGATTGCAAACGTAATCATTCCGCTATGATTATTCTTATAAAATAACCAATGATATTATGATTTTCATGGATGATAGTATATGTGGGTTAGATTTCTCAAGTTGCATCCCTTTTGATGTACTATTTAAAGTTATCAAAGATTATAGGAACTGAGGCACCGTGCTGAGATGTTATAAAAGATCTAAAGAATCTAAGGGAATATAAATTGCTTCTGGAATAGTCACTCATTTTTGTTTAATTCCAGTTAGATTTATGAAGCCATTTCATAACACAACATATAAGGTGATAGATACTGAGAAAGTGACAGTTTCATCAAGAGACCTTAGCAGCTGCAGAAAGAAGAGGACAGAGATTCTGAATGTACAGGAAGAGGACTTTAATACTCTGTCCATGTAGTTCTACATGAGAAAAGTATCAAACTGTCAGATTATGGTATTGCAATTTTGGTTATCTCATAGAAATATGAACTTGTGAATCTATCCTATGAGTGAAGAGTGATTTGAAAACTTTAAACTACTGATGTGAGGCAAGTGCCCTTGGAAACCTTATACATGCTATTGCTTAAATACAACACTTCATATAGCAGCACAACATATTACAAGAACAATGGACCTGCCACTGACAACCGTACCATGACATGGTTTTCCCTCATCTTCTATAATATGTGACACAATGTACCAGTTGTGTTGGCACTGTTATATTGTTGACTGCCAGTGATGGTGGAGGGAAATGCCTGGTATAATGATAAGACATGGGTCAAAACACACGATACTCATGGGCAAGTGTTGGGTCCTGCAATGATCCCTGGGAATTGTAGCTTAAAAAACCATCCACTCAACATGATTCTCAGCTGGCAAGGGACAGAGGAGTTACACACACACACACACACACACACACACACACACACACACACACACACACACAAGATATAACAAGATACAGAAAAAAGCAGAGGTGTTTTGCGAGCAAGAGAGAAATTAATCCCTCCTGGCCGAGAATTGCAGCTCAAATTCCCCGCCACTTCCATCTCTGAGCTGAAGCAAAACTCTTTGAAAGACAATCCCTTCAGCTGAGTGGCTGTTCTTTGCAAGAAATTCCACTTCACTCAGAGAGGGGAGGGTAGACTACCATTCGCAGCAGAGATTACGGGACCAAGCAAGTGCTCTTCATGTGAAGTTTGTCTCATGTGTTCTGACCCACAGGCAGATCCATCAAAAGTCTCCCTTGTACATGCTGAAGGATACGCTTATGAGTGCAAAAGGAGTGGCCAGTTCTCCTTTCAGCTGTTGCTCCAAATGCCAAGCACAATATCCCACAGTTTTTTGCATGATCCCCGGATCTCAGGAATGGCTTTTGAGTAGGTATAGGGGCTACCAAAAGACAAGAGGGGAAGCCAAATCTGCTTTGTTAACGGAGCTACTTGTGAGGCTCTACTGATTCAGGCCAGGATATGCTGAAGAATTCATCATGGTCAATAATTTTCAGGAGTTATCCCATAGGTCGTATAATAAGTAGTTATTCCCCTAGAGGTCTGAGAGCCTCGCTACAAGTGACATCTTACACGTGAACGGCACTTGATCATTTTCGCAAGTCTTTCTGGGTACTGAAGTCCCTCTCCCACACCCCTTTTCCTTCTGTTCCTTCCCCTCTCTGTTAGAATGGCTGCCTGAAGAGACGGAGAAAGCCTACGACAGCAGCTTTTGCAAATCGTCTTGCTGGGGGGTGGGGGGTGCTCTGGAGAAAGCTGACATGTCGGTGAAGTCCTAGTGTCCTTCCCTCTCTGTTAGAACTGTTAGAATCGCTGCCTTAAAAGTCAGAGAAAGCCTGCTTTTGCAAATCGTTCCTCCAGTCACAAGCCTGCTCTCAATGATCTTTGGGGGCGGGCAGCTGTAACTTTGCTAATCGTCTTGCTCGGGGAGGGGGGGAATGCTCTAGAGAAAGCTGAGAAAGTTGCAGCTGCCCGCCCCCAAAGATCATTGAGAGCAGGCTTGTGACTGGAGAAACGATTTGCAAAAGCAGGCTTTCTCTGACTTTTAAGGCAGCGATTCTAACAGTTCTAACAGAGAGGGAAGGTCTTCACTGACATGTCAGCTTTCTCCAGAGCATCCCCCACCCCCCAGCAGTACTGGTTTTTAACTGTAAATCAATCTGACTGACTGACTGTCCCCCACCCCTCAGCAAGACAATTTGCAAAAGCTGCTTTCGTAGGCTTTTTCCGTCTCTTCAGGCAGCCATTCTAACAGAGAGGGGAAGGAACAGAAGGAAAAGGGGTGTGGGAGAGGGACTTCAGTACCCAGAAAAACTTGCGAAAATGATCAAGTGCCGTTCGCGTGTAAGATGTCACTTGTAGCGAGGCTCTCAGATGTAAACATCTTATCCTTATCACTTATAACTTTACCAGTTTTTTTCCTAAAACTATGAATTATTTTTCTTAAAAATTGTTCTAATTTCTGCATGGTGAACTGTGTGGCCCTGTGATATGATATTTCATCATATTCTAATTTAAGTGCTCCTCATATGGGCTAAAGGTGCCTTATTTATTTCCTATGGTTCCTAGATTGCTTCAATAGTTCTCATCCTTTTTGCTTTCTTTTATCTTCTCTTGAGAGCAATCCCAAGCATGTCTACTCAGAAGTTATTTTGACTGTATTCATTTAGACTTACTCCCAGGAAAGTGTTCTTAGGATGGCAGCCATTGCCACCTGCCAGAATCATACGTTGTTCAATGAGTCTTTCTTCATCTCCTCTTAACTGAGGCCAAAGTACATCAGAGTAGAAAAGCATTGCCAAAACACACACACACAAGACCTTGTGTTCTTTAAGAGCTTTAGTTTACTTGGCAGTTAACATAAAAGAGAGCATTTGAATATAGACTGATGGAGTATCAGGTGATGGTTCATTGCTTTCAGTCTGAAGGAGACATGCCGATTATGTTCAGGAATTCATGGTTTGGCAACAACTGGCAGCTAGAGTTAGAAAGTATAATCAGAATGCAATACTTTAGATGTGATATTTCATACTTTACTTGTGATAACTAAAAAGTTCAAGAAGACTATTTTGAATTGGAAGACTATTAATATGTCAGTTGGACAATCTATTTTGCAGCTGAAAAATTGTAATCATATTTTAGCAGGCAGATGAAGTAACAGCTTTCAAGAACTGAGTGGCATTTCTAACACAACAGCCTTTGAAATTGTCTTATTAACCATACTTTTCTAGGCCAAGAAAAAACCTTCCTCTAAACTTAGCACACATGATATATTTGATGAACATTATAATAGTGTCTGAATAATAGGGTATGTAAAACAAAACAAATGAGTCAAAAATACACCTGGGAATCACTGGTTCCATTTGTTAAAGCGTCTTCCAGAACAGTGAAACAAATTCAGGAAATGAAGCTGTAATTACTCCCCCTCTCCTCAAAAATTTCTGTGCCTTGGTTTGGTTCTTACTGCGCAGCAGCAGTGCAAACATGGTATGCACACATGGGTTTGAGGAGGGAGGGGTTCCATTGTTGAATGTCCCAACTGTGGGCCAGATTGCTGCCCATTTGGTGGCCTTCTGCTGCTGCTGTCCTTCACTTAGGTGCCAATGCAAGTCCACTGTGACTGCAGAAGTCATCCTAAGATAGTGGGGTTAAAGAGCACCAGGAGACATGTCATCTTACCCATAAAAGACTTCATCTTTTCTGGACTCTGATTAAACATATTAACCCAGTGTAAAATAAGCAGAGATAGTAGGTCTGTGCACTGCTCACAGTTCCATGCAGACACCAAAATCTTTCCAAATTAGTATTCCACATGGACCTGTCTGGTTAAAGACTAGGTCACCTTCATTTTCTTTATGGAGACTGTGGCTTTGGCTTCAATTTAACCTCTCCTTCGTTCAAGATGGGTAGCCATGTTAGTCTGTCTGTAGCAGTAGAAAAGAGCAAAAGCCCAGTAACACCTGTCAGACTAACAAAATTTGTGGTAGGGTATGAACTTTTGTGAGTCACAGCTCACTTCTTCAGCTCACTTCTCCTTTGTTGTTCAACTCTGGGTTAATAGTTTTAGTCAGAAAATGGAGCCTGGGTGACCTCTCCAATCTCCCAACTTTATTGGTTAAAAAATAGAGAAAATAAAGAATATCATCTCTCATTCTCTTAACATCCCGTTAACTGAACCAAAGACCTCTCCCCGCTCCTAATTTAACTCTGGTGGATTGTTTAGGAAGGGGGAATCATTTATTGGTGTAAGGAGCTATGAGTGAAACAAAATACTGACTCCCATTTTGATGGCATAGCAGCACATCCCAACATTTCTCAGCCAATGGGCTCTATCACATTTTGAGTATGACAGGAAACAACATTATTATGACCCTGACATTGAGAGCGGAACTACAAGTGACAAAAGGCACAGATTGGACTCTTGTCTGCTTCCCTCAAGTTTTGATGGGAAATGTAGGCATCCTGGTCTCGCAGCTTCGCTCTCTGACTGCTGTCCAATGGACTTTTCAACTGTCACTTGTCCAACATTCTGCCAAGCTGCCTACATTTCCCATCCAAACTTGAGGGAAGCTGGCAAGTGTCCAACCTGTGCTTTTTGTCACTTGTGGTTCCGCTCTAAGAGCAGGACCACAAGTGAGGCCTGACACAGGTTGGACACTTGCCAGCTTTCCTCAAGTTTGGATGGGAAATGTAGGCAGCTTGGCGGAATGTTGGACAAGTGACAGTTGAAAAGTCCATTGGACAGCAGTCAGAGAGTCAAGCTGCAAGACCAGGATGCCTACATTTCCCATCAAAACTTGAGGGAAGCTGACTAGTGTCCAACCTGTGTCAGGCGTCACTTGTGGTCCCACTCTAAGTCAAGATAAAGAATCAGATTGAGAGCCAAACACAAAGGATTGTGGTAAATTGGTATGCATGGTCTACTCTGGTCAGAAACATAGCAACTTTTAAAAAACAACAGACACTCAGAGGCAGAGGGCATCAAGTAAACTGCCAGTCACAGTTCCAGCAGGTCTGTCCATTGTGACAACTCCACTGTGACAAGAAAACTGATGCTGAGATTAAGGCCTTTATGGGAAAAATTCTCTCTTAATTTTGATGTCTGGAAAGAGCTCTACAAAGTTCTTACTGGGTTTTTTGGTTCCAGAGTTCAGATCAGAATTGCATACTGAGGACTTCCGGTTTGGGATCCATGAAGGTCTAACGCAGCTCTAAGAGCTGAGCTGTCTGGGCTGCTGTTTTGGAGGCTAGAGGGGCGAGGATTTTCCCATAGCCAACTGTTCTCAGGTGGAGAACAGGCGTAGAACGCTCAAGAACCTGAGGGCGCGTTGATCTCGGGCGAGGGGGGGGGTCCTGCGCAACGGACTCTCTCCCGTCCCTTGAGGTCCCACCCGAAGAAAGGTTTTGCCAAGATCTCTACAGCAGTTTTGGAGCCAATTTGGTTGGCATAAGACCTGCATGCCCAAGCTTCATACAGGGACAAGGGGACTTGAAGTGAATTGAATATAGAAACAGTGATTACAACCCGCGAAAACAACTAAGAAGGTAAAGATTACTATCTCTTGAAACGGGACAGATTGCTTTAAGAAATAAAGTACTAAAGGAAATTTAAAAACTGCCACAGATTGATTATAACGAGGGGAAATTCCGGCAAGAAATTTTTTTAAAAAAGGACTATGTATAACGGAGTTAGGAGAGAAAGCTGATTATTGTTTACATACCTGCGGAGAGTAAGAGATAGTGGACTGTGGGAAAGTCTCAACATCACGAGAACTGCTGTGTGTGGCAGAGGAACAGGAAATACGTCAGAACAATAGAGAAGCTGGAGAGAAGCGGCCTTTTCTATGTGACAGGAAGTAGAAGATCGCCATTTTGAGGAAGGGAAAGGTCGTGGCTTCAGCGGAAGAAGAAGTAGGCCATCTTGGATTAGAAGTATAGTTGAAATAACCATAGAGAAAAGACGCCCAACATTTTGGACTGTGTAAATTTGTTTTTTTTTTCTTAAAGGAATAGATCAAATTTGGGACTTTTAAAAGTAAAAGTATATAAAGTTAAACGCCACGGAGTTAAGAAAAAGAGCGGACTCGTGGGAGCGAGGCAAAGCTAGCCCCACGATGTCGAAAAAGGAGTGGCAAGCAGCAATTGAAAGTTTGGATAAAAAAGTTTCAGAAGGAAACAAAGAAGTTAAAGATATGATACAAGAGATGGAAAAAGAGTTTAAAGAGACACTTAAGAAGGAATTGGCGGAACTGACGAAAGGTATGGAAAAAATACAAAACGATTTGCAAGCCACACAGCAAAGAGTTAATGTAGTAGAAAATGCAATGGACACTTTAGCAGACACACAACGAACTAAGATGAGGGCGATGAGAGGCAGAATGGCTGTAGCAGAAAGTAAACATATGGAGAAACAACTGAGATTTCGTGGTTTGCCGGAAAGTGAAGGAAAATCTGCCCAAGAACAGATTACAGAAGTTTTGGCTGGATACCTGGGGAAAGAGGAAGAAGAAATTGTGGCTTTCCTAGATGTGGTATACAGAATAAATTCAAGATTCGCGACCCAGAGGAAATTACCAAGAGACATGATTGTGCAATTCACGACTAGAAACACAAGAGAAATGATTGTGAGTAAACAATTCCAGGACCCATTGGAGGTCGACGGCAAGGTGGTGATTATTATGAAGGAATTGCCCAGATCGGTGCTGTTAGATCGTAAAAAATATAAAGATTTAGTCCAGATTTTGCAGGACATGAAGATAAGATATAGATGGGAAATACCAGAAGGACTGTCCTTTGAATTTGGAGGAGCTAAAAAGCGCATCAGATCTGAATTGGAGATGGAAAAGTTCATTAGGGACAATGTAAAGGACTTACCAACAACAAGATTATGATTATGGAGTGCAAAATAATATCTTGGAATGTAAATGGACTTAACTCGCCTAATAAGAGGAAAAATATCTTCCACTGGCTATTAAAACAAAAATGTGACATTGTATGTTTGCAAGAAACCCATATTAAAAAGCAAGATATAAAGTATTTAAAGTTTGCAAAATTGGGAAGTGAATTTGTGGCTGCTTCAAAAAAAAAGAAAAAAGGTGTGGTGTTGTATATAAAAGAAGAATTACAGCCAAAATTAGTAGTGAGCGATGTGGAAGCCAGATATTTAGCAGTGGAAATTATGTGGAATTTTTAAAAGGTGTTGGTGATTGGAATATATGCACCTAATGGAGCAAAAGAAAATTTTTTTGAGGACTTGGGAAAACAACTGGATGAACTATCTTATGATCAGATAATTTTAGCTGGAGACTTCAATGGAGTTACCAACTTGGATGAAGATAAGAAATCAGGAACTGCACAAAAGAAAAGAGGATTACTACCAGTCTTTTTTTGCAATAAAGGAACAAGAGACTTTAGAAGACGTGTGGAGGAGACAGAACCCCAAAACTAGACAATATACATTTTATTCTGCAAGACATTTTACTTTATCACGAATTGACATGATCTGGGCCTCCAAAGACTTAGCGTTATGGACTAAAGATGTGGAAATAATGCCTATGGTAGGCTCAGATCACAACCCAATTATGTGGAGATTTGGGAAAAGAAATAAAAGAAAAGGATGGAGAATAAATGAAGATCTTTTGCATGAAGAAGAAGACATTGAGTTGTTACGAAGAGAGACCAGATTCTTTATACAACATAATATGAATAAGGAAGTTTCGACTAATAAGGTATGGGACACTTATAAAGCAGTGAGTAGAGGCATACTAATGGATTTAAATGCAAGAGTTAGAAGGAAAAAAGAGGAGAAGAGGTTAGAGATTATGGAGAAAATAAAAGCCAAAGAGATTCAACTTAAGAAGAGACCGGGAAAAAAGAAGATATATCAGGATATTAAAATCCTACAAGAACAACTGACGGCAATGAATAACAAGGAATTGGAATGGAATCTTAAGAGAATGAACCAGAAGTCGTTTGAGGGTGCAAATAAGCCTGGGAAATATTTGGCATGGCAACTGAAGAAAAGAGAAGAGAAGAGAATCATAAATAAAATTTGTGAGGAGAATAAGACATATTTGGAACAGGCAGCCATTAGTAGAGCTTTTTTTAAATTTTATGCAAAGCTGTACCAAAAAAAGGAAGTGAATAAAGACTCTATAACGAGGTATTTGGAAAAGATGAAGCTTCCTGCAATTTCTGAAAGCTGGAGAGAAAAATTGAATAGGGAAGTGACGGAGGAGGAAATAAAAGAGGCAATTCAGTCAACAAAATTAGGAAAGGCACCAGGTCCGGATGGACTAACAGCTAAATTCTATAAAGTAATGGCTAATGAACTGGCGCCTTTCCTGAAAGAAGTGATAAATGGAGTCATGAGAGATCAGAGGATCCCCGATACTTGGGGAGAAGCTAATATATCATTGAGTCCTAAGGAGGGACAGGATTTGACCAATGTTAAAAATTATAGACCAATTTCGTTGCTGAATAATGATTACAAAATCTTTGCGAAGATTTTGGCTGAGAGAATAAAAGGATGGATGTCTGAATTTATTGCGGAGGAGCAAGCTGGATTTTTGCCAAATAGACAAATCAAAGACAACTTAAGGACAGTTATAAATGCTATTGAATACTATGACAAGCGTTGTGATAGAGAAGTTGGTTTCTTCTTCGCGGACGCTGAAAAAGCATTTGACAACTTGAACTGGGACTTTATGTTTGCCACTATGGAGAAGCTGCAAATGGGAGAAAAGTTCATACGAGCAGTGAAAGAAATTTATAGGGACCAGAGTGCAGCAATTGTGGTGAATGATGATGTGACTAAAAAATTAACAATAGGTAAAGGTACAAGACAGGGTTGCCCTTTGTCACCATTGTTGTTTATTTTGGTTTTGGAAATATTGATGATTCAGATACGGGAAGATGATGCAATCCGAGGAATAAAAATAAAAGAGTTTTCCTACAAGGTCAGAGCATTTGCGGATGATATAATGTTAATTGTGGATGACCCAATTGAGAACATGCCAAAGGTAATGGAGAAAATAAAGGAATTTGGAGGTTTGGCAGGATTTTATGTAAATAAAAGGAAGTCAAAGATACTATGTAAGAATATGACTAAACAGAAACAACAAGAACTAATGGAAATAACGGACTGTGAAGTAACAAATAAGGTGAAATATCTTGGTATTGAACTAACTGTGAAAAACATAGACTTATTTAAGAATAACTATGAGAAATTGTGGATACAAATAGAGCGAGACTTGATAAAATGGAATAAGTTGAATTTGTCATGGTTGGGAAGAATTGCAGCAGTAAAGATGAATGTATTGCCAAGAGTGATGTTCTTGTTACAAACAATTCCAATTATCCGAGACTCCAAACAATTCGAAAAATGGAAAAGGAAAATATCGGACTTTGTGTGGGCAGGCAAGAAACCTTGTGTGAAAATGAAAGTATTGCAGGACACTAAAGAGAGAGGTGGAATGCAGCTGCCCAATCTAAGACTATATCACGAAGCAATATGTTTGGCATGGATAAAAGAATGGATGATGTTGAAAAACCGCAAGTTATTGGCTTTGGAGGGATACAAAAAAACATTTGGATGGCATGCATGCATATTTGTGGTACGATAAAGTAAAAGCAGACTCTATGTTTATACACCACTATATCCGGAGAAGCCTCTTCACAATTTGGAAGAAGTATAAAAATTACCTACAAGATGGAATTCCTTCTTGGGTGGTTCCGTATGAAGTAATAGATCCGAGAGTTGTTGATAATGAGCAGCAATGTTTAACCTACAAGGAGATAACTCGAGTAGAATTTTCAAAATTGAGAATAAAAACAGAAGAAGAGCTGTCTCCATGTTATGGATGGTTTCAATATAGACATATCAGAGATCTTTACAATTCGGACTGTTTGAAAGGAGGAATAAGAATGGAGAATTCAGAATTAGAAGATGTAATTTTTCAAGAAGGTAAAAAGGAAATTTCACGGATTTATAAAGTACTTTTAAAATGGTTTACAGAGGATGAAACAGTAAAAGTCCAGATGGTGAAGTGGGCTATAAATTTTCATAAAGAAATAACAATGGAGGCGTGGGAATACCTGTGGAAAACGACTTTGAAGATTACAACATGTACAAGTATTAAAGAGAATGTCTACAAAATGATTTATCGTTGGTACTTGACACCAAAGAAAATTGCGCTAGGAAATATTAATATGCCGAATAAATGCTGGAAATGTAAAAAAACATGAAGGATCATTATACCACATGTGGTGGACTTGTGAGGTAGCGAAGCAATACTGGGGAGATATAATTGAAGTAATTAATGAGGTTTTGCAAACCCAAATAAATAAGAACCCAGAATTGCTGCTACTGAACTTGGGAATGGAAGATGTTCCAATGCAGTATAGAACATTGTTATTTTACATGATTACAGCAGCAAGACTTTTATATGCGCAGAAATGGAAAGTACAAGAAATACCAACTACAGAAGATTGGATTTATAAATTGCTGTACATGGCTGAGATGGACAAAATGACAAGAAAACTTAAAGATCTTGATCCAGGACAATTTAATGCAGATTGGGAGAAATTGAAACAATATCTAGAAAAAAATGGGACATGAAAGGGGAACTGTGGCAGTTCGAGAATTATTGAAATGTAATAGAAGAAGAGAGAAGTGACTTTACCGGGAAAGGGGGAATATAATTATAGAAATCTAAGCTACTATTGGGGATATGATTAAAGTAAAAAATTACAGAGTATTAAATAATAGATGTTTTACTATGGATACATAAGATATATAAGATTAAGCTAGCTAGATATTATGTACAATATATAGTTTAAGTAAAGAGTATATAATGGATATTTGAGTATAACAGTTACCTTATAGACTTAAAATAAGCTCAGAACAAGAAAAAGTAAAAGATGGGTGTGTAATAGAATATTAGAGTTTAAGTTAATATTAGAATCAGGAGGATTGTGGAAAGTAAAGAGTTTAGATAATCGGAAAGTAAAATGGATGTAATGTTATATTTTTAATATCTTGATTGCTAATATATATGATTATGCTAGCATTATTTTAGGTAGAATATATGGTTTACCTGAGGTATTTAAAGGGAAACTTGTACCATAGAGATATAGAGATATTTTTAGTAGAGATTTAATAAGCTTAGAGAAAAGAGTATTAAATGTGTGTTTAACAGGGTATATGAGATATTAAGTAATTAAGTAATAAAATAGACTAAGGGTTGGAAAACTGTTGGAAGTCAACTAAAAAGGGGGGAGGAAAGGGAGGGGGTTAGAAATAGACTTACAAGGGGGTAATGAATGTACTGAATGATATTATAATCTAATCCAATAAAAAAATTTTTAAAAAAAAGAATTGCATACTGAGCTTGGTTAGATCTACCTGCCTCAACTCTGGTCGGTGGTTCCTCCTGAAAGTCAAAAGAAAGAATTCAGCCCTCATTACAGGAACAAAATTACAAGTATAGGGAAACATGGCATCAACAGGAAACAGCAAGATGCAAAGTTAATTTATTAGCGGTATCATAAAACAAGAATTAAAAATAATTTACAATTCCCTCCCCTGAAAAGCACAGTATGTGTGGGCACATGCACCGCTAACCCTCTCCTTGCACATAATAAACAGGCCAAAGCTCATGATAACCGGGGGAGGGGAGGACCCAATGGAGTAGATCTGAACTGGCGCTGGCCCACCTGGAACAAGCCAGTAACAGAACGGAATTCATTCAGAAACATTGCCTTTTTGTAGCAGCACAGTTTTCCCATCAGTGAGAATAACTGTGATAGATGTACATGAATCCAACCAAAAATGATGGAAAGCAAAACTAATGTATTATATTTCAAAGATTCAGTACTGCCAGGTTTCTGTGCTTTTTCATAAAGTGATCTTTGGTTCAAACAGGGTTGCCAGGTAACTCTTGGCAACTGCTATGGGGTTGAGGGGAGATTCTTACTTTCGTGCACACTGTTCGTGCATACGTGCTCCAGCAACATGATGTCATCACACTGGAATCACTCTGATAGTTGGGCAAAAACTCTGTGATTTTTGCCTACATATCAGAGTTTCATACGGTGACATGATGATCTTATTTCTGGGTAGACATGAATTGATGTTGAGAGCCAGTTTTGTGTAGTGGTTAAGAGTGTGGGACTCTAATCTGGAGAACCGGGTTTGATTCCTCACTCCTCCACTTGAAACCACCTGGGTGACCTTGGCTCAGTCACAGCTTCTAGGATCTCTCTCAGCCCCATCCACTTCACAGCATGATTGTTGTGGGGATAATAATAACATACTTTGTAAACCGCTGAGTGGGTGTTAAGTCATCCTGAAGGGCGGTATATAAATCAAATGTTGCTGTTGTTGTTGTTATGTCACTGGCTATGCCATGGTGTCCCCTAGAAGAGCCTGATGTGGGCCAGTAAGTCCTAGCTGTGTGGTGGCAGGGAGCACAGGCCAATGAGGGATGGGGGTGGAGCTGGCAACCCTAGGTTCAGATGTAACAGTCCATAGCCACAAACTGAATCCTTTACACCCCATCCAGAAGTCGGACCGTCCTTTGAAGCCAACATGGTGGTAGTGAAATACTATCACATTGGATATTTATATTGAAAGCAGAAGCCTATGAAGAAGTGATCTTATGAAACAGGATTGCATAAATTTATGCTGGCAAAACCCGTAGATGTGGCATTTGTTGCAGCTTTGTGG
This sequence comes from Eublepharis macularius, assembly GCF_028583425.1. Taxonomy (NCBI): domain Eukaryota; kingdom Metazoa; phylum Chordata; class Lepidosauria; order Squamata; family Eublepharidae; genus Eublepharis; species Eublepharis macularius. The sequence goes on along the minus strand of NC_072790.1, from coordinate 93,053,535 downwards.
ATTGCAGCAGCCTCACAGGCAATCTTGCAACTTTACACTGAAGTTTCTCAGCTCCTTGAGGTGTTGTTTACAGCTTCGGCATTCTACAGGCATCTTTACAGCCATAAACTAAAGTCTTTCAGCCCATTGGGGCTTCTGGATACTTACAAGTAAATACACAAGAGACTCTTTAAGTGCTCATTGTTTCTGTGACTCTTGGATTTTGTATGAACGGTTATAGTTTTGAAGTGATTACATCCTCTCCACTGGTTGAACTGTTTTGCAACAATTACATGTGTATTTATTGTGGTATTTATTGGAATATTCATTGAACTATTTATTGATGTATTTATTGGATTGTTGAATGTATGGTTAACTGTTGGTTGTATATGAATTGTTATTTATTATTGTGGAACACTTTGTGCACTTTGTCACTTTAATATGCTGCAAAATATTTGGAAACTAATTAATTGACTATCTTTAACTATACACTCCGGGAAGTGTGGTTTGTAGTATTCAGTCCTTTGTTTCCGGAGAAGCCTTCCTGGTTTTATAGTACCATACTGCAATTCAGATTGAACAATAAATGATCTGTGCAATGTCACCATTTAACATAGTGAATAGGCAGGTAGCCACTATGAACTCATGCTTATAATATATGCCTAGGCTTTGTGAATTTGAACTTAACTGCCTTACAGTACATGTGCTGCTTTTGCTGTTGGCACAGTTGGTGGCATTCATTGTATCAATACATGCTCATGATTTTTTAAATTAATTTGTTTATTAAAACATTTCTGTGCCACCTTTCCACTCAAGGCAGCGAACATCAAAACATTAAAACATTTGGGACATTATAACAGTGTTTAAAATATATATATATATATATATATATATATATATATAGATAGATAGATAGATAGATAGATAGATAGATAGATAGATAGATAGATAGATAGATAGATAGATAAAATAGTATGTGCCATGACACAAAATAAGCAAGGTTGGAAACTGAGAGATATATGTTTTTATGACCCAGCAGAATCAACACAATAAAAAAAAGAACATCTTTTAAAATTTTTTGCTGTTGAGTGGATGAAATGGGGACAGGGAAGGTAAAACAGCCGAAGTGCACAAGCACAGAGTATTTGAGATCAAGAGCGGAATTCACTCTTGAATGAAGCTGGGCCAGCAGGGCAAAATGAGAAAACATAGGACAGTTTCCCCATTCCAGCAAGATCAAAATATCTTTTTACTTTATTACTTTTTAATCTTTAACCAAGATGATAGATGATGAACAGGGAAAGCAATGTGAGAATATACATGTGCAAAGTATTAGTGATACAATTTTGAATGTTCCAAAAGCAATCAAACAATTCTTTGAAGCTCAGGGCAGTGTTCAAAATTTATGATCAAATTATAAACCAAGAAGAGGGTTGATCAAGCATCCCGGGTTCATATTACATGTTTTAAAATTAACCTCTTCAAGACTATGTGATATACATGCTGGAACATTTCTTTTGACTTGATCACCTTGTAATTTGTCTCCAAGTAATAAATAAAGGTGCCATTCTACTGTGAAGCATAGAAGTCGTATCAAAATAACTAATATTCAGCTCTTTGTAGACTATGTAATAATTCAGTAGAAATCTTGACACAGTTACAGTTAGTACGTAATGTGACTATCTCTCTTGTCACTTTTGCTCACCCTTTGTACATAAAATAACTGGCAGACAGTTACATTATTAAGTACACACTGGAAAGGTGACTCTGTGAATTACTCTCACACAGATGGAAAATGTTCAGAATCTTATAGAAATGCATAATTAAATTTTGAGTATGTGTATGTTTTTGGGAAAAATACTGAAAATATTTTACCGTTTACTTCCTTAAAATGTTATAAAATAGTTCCTTTACCACAATTAGAGCGTAATTATTTTTCTCATTCTTCATTCACATTTTAACATGAAATTTCAAAGCAAAATTTAAATTCATATTTTGAACATGAAATGTTTAAATCAAATTTTAAAGACTTTAGACACTGCCACACGTAAGACTCAGCATGATAATGTGTCACCTAAAATCTCCAGTCAGAGCCTCTTTGTAATATATGCAGGGCCTAAGTTTGCATGGATACATTTTACCAAAGTCCAGGGAACCCTAGTCCAGGTTGCAAGCCTGTTGCCGTAATATGGGGTTTTAAATTTAAGTTCCAAAATAAACCTAGCTTATGCTCACCTATGATGTGATAAGTGTTACATTTTGCCTCCATCCTTCCTTTGGGAGTGAGATGCAGGGCTGGCTACCTTTTGCAGTCTAACCAATGAGTGGACTTGGCTATTCAAAGCCATCTTGCTTCTCAGAATCAGTACTGGCACCTGAGAAGCTCCATGGGCTTTGCACACTACTGTTGAGCAATGTGGTAGAAGCCAGTTGCTCTGGGACCAGGCAGGAGAGAGGGGTCTGTGGCAGCACTCAGTACCACACACATTGTTTAAAGTAGTTTTTATTCTGATGCAACACTGCCCTGAAGCTGTGAGAGTTAGTGTTAACAAGCAGTTTGAGGAGAAGAGCCTGGCTAGGATCTGCCTATAGGAGGAGGTGGACTGCTTGGTGGCCCACTGTGACCATTTTGCTGAACACTCTGCAGATATAATCTCTTGCATCTGTTCTGACTTGGATTTGGATTGAGGCAGATGATGCCAGGGTGCTGCTATTTGGGATATGTGCAACTTTATTCAGTCTGAGGTGGGGATAGTATCCTTGGCCATTTTCATACTACTTACTTGCTCCTGAAACATCATGAAATGTAGCACAAAAACCGCGGAAGATAGCGTCTTCTTGCGAGAGTTTTGTGCGATGTCGTGGAAAAACTCTCGCGAGAAGATGCTGTCTTCCGTGGTTTTTGCGCTACATTTCACGATGTTTCGGAAGCAAGTAAGTAGTGTGAAAAGGGCCCTTGGAAGTTTGAGGTCTACTCTTCCCCTTCTTGGCTTCTTAAATTTGCTGAGGGGAGGGCACTGTCTGATTGGGCAAAATAAGTAGTTAATACCTCCTTAAGAGGGGAGGTGGTAATCCCAGCTTTGAAATAGGCTCTGATGTGTCCACTTCTATGAAACCTACCATAGACGCAGAAGATCAGTCCATCAGTCTCAAAATTTCCATTCTTGAGCAAGGTGATTAAACAATGGTGGCTTTCCTGAATGAAACAGATTGTTTGGATCATTTAGCAGGGTGCATGACAGAATTTCTGAGCCAAAAATAGACATGGAAATTGCTGTTTCAAATCATTACATTGATTTTCCAGAACAGTAACACAAGTCCAAGATGTTTGGGAATAACAAAACACCCTCCCTGAAAACATTTTATTTTTTAAGTTCCGATGCTTACCTGACATGCAACATGTTCATGTTCTTTTCTTTGATTCGACTGATTTCCTGGACAATAGTGTTTCTCCTTTCCAATCACCCCTTGCAAGGGAGGACTGCAGAGCACTCCCATCCAATCCCAAATATCAGGGTGGGTAAAAATCGACCTTGTTTGTTCAATTTTCTTGATTCTTTGGGGGGGGGGTGGTAGATAGGCAGAAGAAACTTAACCCCCCCCCCAAATTCCTCATAGGGAATACTGAAGGACCAATAGGATGGGGGGTGTCTATAACTGAAGCCTTCCTCACTTTCTGAAAGGAAACTATAAACAAACTACAAAAACTGCAACTACAAACGATGGCAAATGCAGAGTTTTCAGTGAAAAGGGTAAAAGAATATTGTCAGTCACTGTCAGAGTAGAGAAATGAAAGGAATGTTGAGGCCAACTGGAGCTCTCCTGCTAGCTGCTGCTTGTCAGCCATTTTAGTAATTAGTAGAAAGAACTAAGTTCAGCTGCATAGCGAGGGACCTAAATCACCCCCCTTTGTTCAATTTCTTGAAACTTGGGGAGGGGGGTAGATTAGAGTGAGGACTTTATCTGTGTAGATTTGGTGTCATTAGCTTTACAAACAGCTGCCCTAAACCCTCATATACATTCTGGACAGCCTTCCCAGGCTGGAATTGTGAGGCCCTGTTTTGCTGTGATTCTGCTTATATCTGGGGGGGTAGGTATTAGCAGGTGGTGCTAGAAGCTTGCTACTCAATTCCTTGGCCTTTGTCCTGTGAGATCCCACAAGGTTCCATCTTGTCCATTATGGTAATTAACATCTGCATAAAACAGCTGGGTGAGGTCATCCAGAGATTTGGGAGGGGTTGTCACCAATATGCAGATGACACTCAACTCAGTCTTGATCTTCTGGCTGATCCTAAGGTGTTAACACACTGAAGAGGTCCCCTTGCAAGTTGGGGGAATTAACATGCAAGGAGAGGCAGTGAGAGGTGGGTAACTTGAGGATCTCCACCTGTGTATACGAGGATTGTCCCAGCTAGAGAACTCCTCCAATGGACAGACAGATGTTTCAATCGAAAGGGGTGATTTATTGAAAAACAACAAAGATCAAAAACATGCAAAAACACACACTATACACACTCAAAGCTAAATAGAAAGCAGTGGTGAAAATTGGATAGTGTTTGAGGGATTGAATGATAGTTACCATCCAGAAGAGGGCATCTGGGAGAGAGACCATTGAGAGACCGTTGCGTGACCAGGGCGTCAATGTGGAAGAGGTCTGAGGGTGGATGCTGGATCCGAGAGCATGCACACAACTATGGCAGAGGGGTAGCCTAATTACACCGTGGAATGTACCCTGGAGCAAGATTGCATCTTCTGCCCCAAAACAATGATTTAAGGTTGTCCCCAGGGTGGGACAAAAGACTGGGAAGCTGTCTCCAGGGTGAGACAATGAACTAGGAAGGTCTGATAAAGTCTTCCCGGGCAGAACTAACGTTATCAACAATGATTGGTGATCTGCAATGTATGGGTGGGTAAGGCTATCAGAGCCCTGAGCCACCTGAGAATAGGAGAATGGATAAGGAAAGATCAGTAGGGTGTGTTGTGGTGATTAATTCAGGAACTTTGGGAAGACCCTATTGTCTTAGGATCTTTGCACATCTCTGGAGCATGGGTCTGAAAGCTGGCCTTGCCTAGCATCTCACATGCTAGCAACATTCCATCTCCCAGCCAGAATCTGGCTTCCATATCTCTGCTTGTTTAGGCTGTAGTTCGTGTTCGAAACTCATGCAAAGAAGGGACTTATGGCATAGCTATATTTATAAACCTTCTTAATACCATGAGGGCAAATCTGACCACTAACAATTGAGGTTGTAGAAACCGTGAACCTATACCTGGAGATAGTTTTGGAATGGATGATGGCTAATAAACTGAAGCTTAATCCCTACAAGATGTAAGTGCTAGTGGTAAGCAGAAGGTATGACACGGGATTTAAGATATTACCCACTTCTTTTGAAAGAAGAGGTTTGAGGTCTGGGAGTGCTCTTGGATCTAGGCCTACTGCTAGATAAGCAGGTGGCAACTGTGGCCAGGGGTGCTTTTAAGCAGCTTCGACTAGTTAGTCAGGTATGGCTTTCCATACAAAAGGGATCTGTCCTCCCTGGTTACAGCCATATTATTGCAATCTACTCTACATGTGGCTGCTCTTTAAAAGTGTTTAGAAATGTCAATTAGTACAGAATGCTGCAGCTGGGGTGTTGACTGGAGTGGGTCATAGGGACAATATCACTCTAGTCTTGGGCTATTTGCACAGGCTTCCAATCTGTTTTCAGGCACAATTCTAAATTATTCTCTTTGGAGAATGGGTAGAATGACTTGTAGCAACATCATGCAATGGGGTGTTGCCAACTTAATATGCCATTGACTATATGACTGGGGGGGGGGGTTAACCTGAGGTCAACCCTGTTTCATGCCCCAGAGCCCAGAGAGATGAAGTATGGGTCATATGAACACATGAAGCTGCCTTATACTGACTTAGAGTTGAACCACACGATACGAATTATATGAGACCGAGCGAGTGTCAGGAGTCTTGTCTTACCCCAAATGCCCATGTCCAGCATTCTGTCGATGAGCACATGTCCTGGTCCAGGCACGCATTCAAAATTTTCTGCTCCAGTGTAGCCATGACGGCACGTGTATGCAGTCACAATCAGTAAGTCAGCAATGCAAAGTGTCATTATTTCCTATATCTTCTGCTTCCTATCTGTGCAAAGTGGAGATGCATGATGGGATATCTTGAAGGTACGCGGAGAAAACCCATGCCACTGTGAACACGGGTTCGATGGAGGTCCTGCAGTCCTGGCACGTGTAGTTGAAAACAACATTGGAACACATGTAAGTAAGTTTTTGTGTCATTTGTGTGTAATTCGTATCGTGTGGTTTGCTGTATACTTTGCTGTATCATGGTTAGTAATGTCGATTCTCTTAAGTGAAGATTCCAGGAAAAGTAAATTCTCTACCACTGAGCCATAACCCCTGACCACCAAGGATGAAGGCTTCTGGACATATATGCCAGAGGTATCTTCCCCATTCCTCTATTGCACAAGACCTCTGCTATCAAAGTATGTACTGTGGCAGAGATTAACTAGAATTTGGGGAGGGACAGAAAGAAAGTCAGCATGTTTGATGGAACACTTGCCCATATTTCATTAAATGGTAAGGTTGGCATGTACTTATTCACTGAAGTGTTTTCTGCAGGCTTCTAGCACAGGAGAAATTCAGTGTGTTGGGATAAAGTGAAACAGTAAATGTATAAAATGTCACAGTGTGTACTCTTGGATGTTCAATAATGCAATAAGACCAATGTAGACACATGCAATGGGGAAAATATATGTTTAATGGAAATTGTGGCTGGCTAAAGCAAAGCTTGTATTACGCAAGAAACAGACTGATTCTAAATGACTGAGCAATAGTGCACATACAGGCCACTTGGGACACTTAGCCTTTTCTTCATATTTTACACAACCATCATTAATAGAAGAAAAAGTCAGGTGACAGGCAGAGACCTGTGGTAAAATGCTGCATATGCAATGGGACAGAAATGAATTTTTGCCTGTCAGACAGAAAGAAGTGCAGGGTTTGATAACAATGAAAATCTCTGTACTATCACAATTAAAAGAGCCATGCCTGTGTTCTTTAACTTTTCAGTACATCTTTTCCATTAAATCTACACTTCAGATTGAAATAAAGGTGAATCATCCATTAGTATGCTGCTATAACCCAAAAATACAAGAGAGCTAACAATTAGAATAATCTAAAGTATTACATCCAGTTTAGTGTTTTGGGTGTGGGGAGGGGGGGGGCGGGAATTCCTGGTGTTCTTACATTTCACTGCTTCCATCACATTTAGTTGAAGTTTTTTAAATAGTTTAACATTAAAAAGCAATTGAGGGTTGAAATAATATTGAGAATAACTGAAGAAAATATCACTCAATCATTTTACTTACCTTCATTGACTGTAAGCTAGTACATTTTAATTAACTTCTAACTCACTTTAAACAACCAATGCTAATGCAACATAAGAATTTATAGAATCAAGTATTTATTTCTATATTCAATAGTCCCTTCTGATTTGGGCAGATTGGAATAATTTTAGCCTGGGTCCACTCAAAGTGGCCCAGTATAAGTCTACTTTATATTTCATGATTGAAAAGAGTCCAGTAGCACCTTAAAGACTAACCAACTTTGCTGTAGCATAAGCTTTTGAGAATCACAGTTCTCTTCGTCAGATGCATGGAGAGTAAGAATATTCAAAGACATTACCAAAACCGTATCACTGCTATGAATTATCAGAACAGGCAAACAGGAAGAATAGCTCAGAAAAACAAAGTAATCTCAGTGATGGCCAATTTATAGATTAGATTTTCATGACCTCGGACCTACATATCTGAATCACCATCTCTCCCAATATGAGCCAATGAGGCAGCTAGAAGTGTGTATTGAAGAAATTTCTGTTTCAGTTTGGGATCCAGGGTTTCTGAAGGGACTATGTACCATTATTGTTTTTTTTCCAGTTAGAGTGTTGCTAGCTCAGATCAAATCCATTTTTTTCATTATCATGAGTTTCAGCCCCATTCCTTATAATGATGGCTTCCAGGCTCTTTGGGGCAGCTGTTTTTGCACTTAATGGCACCAAAATCAAACAGGATACACTCCTCCCTCTAAATAATCAATCCACCAAGTTGTTTTTCAGTTACACTACACACATACATAACAAAAATGGGCACCGAAGAAGGCAATTGTCAGCTGGTGTACACTATGGTGGGAAACTGGCTAGCAAAGGGGTAGTGAAGTAGTGGCTTTAAAAACAATCCTGCTTTATGTTCTGTTTTTTTTCTTTTTCTATTGTGCCAATAAATTATTACCTTTGCATCCTGCTGTTGCCTGTTGGTGCTATATTTCTTTCTGCTTTGCAGTTTTATTCCCACAATGAGGGAGTGTTCCAATCTCCAATACCCAAGTGCAGACACACAGGCTGTATAATTTTCTGAATTCCCCTCCCCCACCTAAAAAGATTTGTGTTTCCCCCCCCCCCATAAGTTTTCCTTTTCTTATGGGCAGGCAGAATTTGAAAGGGCAGAGTAGTCAGGGCGGAAGCAATAACAACCATGTTATTCAGTAGTGCTTCCTCACAGGGAATGTTTTTAGAATTTCAGCCTATGATTGAAGTATTTTGGTCTTTTATCATGTTTAACTTATTGAACAGACCACTTACATCCTTCCCCCATGAGTGGCACTTTTCCTCACAGAAACCGACCCCCCAAGTGCCCTTATGGGGGTAGAGGAGACAGACCAGTGCCCGGGTAGCACTGCAAAACAAACCAAGATGCACCTCCCTAAACAGGTATACTCAGATGAAAATCTCATGTGATTCAATAATGTTTACTCCCAGGGAAGTGTCTTTCAGATTGCAGCCTATGACTGAAGTCTGCACATTCCCCCTTCCAAACATTTCCAAAGCCAATAGGCAGGGATGGGGTCTCTCCTTGTGGAGACTCACTTGAATGGTAGAGAGACAGTGTCATTGCCCAGGTAGCAATAAGGGGGAAAAGAGGCAGATATGCGCATTGCACTCATTCCCCCTTCCCTCCAACAGAGTTCATTAATAATGTAAGGTTAATGAAAGCAAGATGATGCCACCACTGTGAAGAAAGAACCTAAACAAAACAAAGCACACAAACTTTTTGGTGGGAACATATTGTTATAATTTGGTTTCCTGGATTTGGCTCACTGTTCCAAAAGCTGCTTTAATGAAACAAAACAGCAATTTCTTATTGTATTTCTGGTTCATTGTTTTGTTTTGCACACCTTGAGTGGCAACTGCATTTGGCACAGAAACAAGTTTCAGTTTGGACTTCCCCACTAAAATGGTTTCAGCTACTGCCCTTTCATGAGTTTTCTCAGTGACTGCACCATTTTTATGTAACTGTCTCCCCAAAGAATTGAAGAAGGCCCCCACTCTGATGGCATTTGAAGGGGCAGGGTTGCCAACCACCATGTGGGAATTACAACTGATCTCCAGTATTCAGAGATCAGTTGCCCTGAATAAAATGGTTGCTTTGGGAGGTAGATTCTGTGGCATTATACAATGCAGTGGTCCCTCCCTTCCGTCAGGCTCCACCCCCAAATCTTCATGAATTTCCCAGCCTGCAACTGTATAGAGACTGTAAAACTGAACATGTTCAAGAAGGCTTTTGGGACTTCATAATGTTAACTGATATTATGGATTCTTTCTTTTTACCTTCCTTGGGTCCCTCTCGTTGGTGAAAAGACAAGTTTATAATATTTTGAATAAACAAAGTTTAAATATGTAATGGATTCATTAGACAAATATATGTTTAAAGCACCAAGACTCAACTCCCTGGCAACTGTTTACTCCAATTCAAACCTCGTATTTGCTACTATATAACATGTGGAGATACCTTCAATTGAGACAAGACTTAAAGTCTGAAATCCTTTGAAGGTGTACCACAGTCCTGAAGTCCTTTTCACACCATTCTCAGAAATCTCATTGAGTGACACCCCCTTTTGTTCTAGAAATCATTTTTAATGGGGGTAACAGTGCAAGCTTCTCCAGATAACAGCAAAAAAGCCATATATGTGGTGATACCTCCCTTTGCCATAGGCTTTGTTGCTTTAATCTCAAGGAAACTATATCTGAAAAAACTTGAGCTCAGCCAATGTCTTTTAAGTTAAAATAAAAACCTCTACTCCATCAGTAAGTCACATGGTTGTCCCTTGGGAGGGATACATTATTTCCCAGCATCAAGGATAAGTTACAGCTGTAATTCTAAATAGCTTTGATACCCTTGTTTGGTGACTACACTGTTGTAATAAGCAGGCAGCCTGCCAAACATCCCTCCAGGGCTATTATTCCTCTTTCGGCTATATCATTTTAATTTACATGGAAATTATCAATACTTTAAAATGGTACTTGTCTATCAAGCTTGTTTGTTTCCCATCTCCCTGAAGTGCCGCAATCCAAATCCAGATTGTTGATTTGTAGAGCAACTGTAATAGCCTCCTCTACATTCAATTCATATTGCTTGTCTCATTCTGTTCTAACTGACCCAAGACCAGCTGTTAGCGACTGTTCCTGTTTTAATCCTCAGTAAATTACACTGCTTCTTCCTCCATTATTTAGTTATGCTACAGCATTTAGTTATGCTTTAGATGTTGTTACATGGTGGTTGGTATAATTATATTATACAAATATTTATCTACCAGAGCTGTCAGTCAGCTAACACTGAAATCCTATGCCACAGATATGCATCTCTGAGCACCACTGTAAAATTTACTTTAAAGTGTTAAGTAACAGAATGGTTACTTAACATACCTTGCATACTTAACAACCTTGCATACCATTCCGAGCATGTTTACTCAGAAGATCTTTGGATATCAGCATTACTTACTTGCAGGCAAGTAAGTGTAGGATACAGCTTAATGCTGTAATTGTGCATACTACTGTATAAATCTAAACATCATTAATTTCAGCAGGACTTGAGCATATGCAATTATGCAGAGAATCACAGCTTAAAGGTTTTTCTATCTTTTAATTTATGAATGCACTGTACATTGGGCAGCCCTTGTCACAGCTACAGTACCAGTTCCACTGCCCAGTTACAGTTGATGCCAGGGCCATGTATACAGAATCTCAAGGCTGGCTTGAATGCAGCAACAAACGTGAGTCCCACTGTGCCTACCATAGTTGCAGATTTATAATGTGGGGTAAAGTGTTTTTCCAAAATGACCAACAATGTCTTACTAAAAAAACAAACAAACTGCCAAACTGGTTGAAGCTCCAGGGTTGCAGGCATCAAATGGTTGTCCCAACTCTGATACTCTTTCAGGGTATTTGTGTGACAGGGAAATACTATCTGGAATCTTCAGGGGGGGGGGAATACAATCATTGTGGTGCCTCTATTAAAAACAAGGCAGGAGGATGGATTGTTCCACTCCAAACCATCCATAACTCATACTTAATACTCCTTAATTTAACCACTTTAAGTAATTATAAATCACATGCTTGCCACTTCATTTACTAAAATAACTCCGTAAGGATGCCAAGAGCTACAAAGAAATGGAATTTAGCAAGAGTCCAGTAGCACCTTAAAGGCTAACAAAATTTATCCTAGCTGACACTTTTGTGAGTCGGAGCTTACTTCTTCAGATTTGAATCCATTAAGAAGGAGTAGGTGTGGGATCTACTTGTCGTATTCTTACTCCTTTGACTAATACTCTCTCTACCTATTAGATAGCTTTCATATAGTACAGAAACAACTTGCATGCAGGATCCTTTCATCTGTTTTCAAGGCTGGAATGCAGGAAAGATATCCCCTAGCATTGGAAAAAGCCACTCAACATCACTTTAAGTCCCATTTGCACATGCAGAACACACAGTCTATCCCTGCAGCTTGCCCCCCCCCACCTCAGTAAATAACGGCAGGTGAGAAGTGTCAATCAACTGTTAAAGGAAGCATTGAGTAATGTCCACTCCCACATACATGCTTCCAGTACTACATTATCTATCATTCCCTTGCTCGTTCACACACTTCTCTCTCTCTTTCCTCATTTGCTCTAGCCCTGATCACATTACAGTAAACACACATACATCCTGCCCATCTGTGCATTCATCTGTTTGTAAAAAGAGCCAATGAATGCATTGTCACTTTACTAATGAAACTGGGTCCAGTACCTGGGTAAATGTGGGCTTTGCATCACACATTCAGCCATACACGCTTTACATTACACATTCAGCCATACACGAGAATTATTCAATGAACAAAGAAAGAAAAATCCAGTGGACACTGTACATGGGTTGTACATGAGTTCACTATGACTTGTAAATAGAGGTGGGCACGATCCAAAAAAAAATACTGATCAAGCCGTTCATGGATCCGGGCTGCCACTGAACCCAGGTAACCGGTTCTAACTGATCAAGTCCCATTTCCGATCGGGAATCGGGGAGGCCAAAGCGGGAGGTGCCCCGCTGTTTCCAGCAATATAGGAACGGTGGTTGGTGGCAGCAGCCGCCAGGCCCAGCGGGCATGGGGAGGTGGTGATGAGCTGCCTCCCCTCAGGGAGGGAGGGGACGTTCACACACACACACACACACACACTTAGAGCAGGAGGGGAGTTTTTAACCCGGCAACGAGCCACCTCCCCTCAGGGAGTGGACATTCACACCAGGGCCGGCTCTACGGTTGCCAGCGCCCAGGGCAACCATAGTCAGGCTTTTGAGCGCGCACGCTCCTGGGTCGCCCCCCCCCCCCCGCAGCAAGCCAGCTGTCCCGGTGCGCTGTGGAGCTGGCGGCAGTGTGAGTGGCTTGGAGGCTGCCCGTGCCATTCACCTGCCCCGCAAGACAAGAGGCAGCCGGCTTGCCGGCTTGCCCGCTCGCCCCTTGTCCTGGAGAAAGGCAAACGGCGCAGGCGGCCTCCCAGCCACCCACGCTGCCTTTTGCCTTTCCCTAGGACAAGGGGTGGCTGGCTTGCCCACACGCCTCTTGTCCTGGGGAAAGATGAATGGCGTGGGCGGCCTCCCAGCCACCTGTGTTGCTTTTTGCTTTTCCCACAAGCCGGCCACCCCTTGTCCTGTGGGAAAGGCAAAAGGCAGCGTGGGTGGCTGGGAGGCCACCCGCGCCATTCAACTTTCCCCAGATGCGCTCCTGGGGCTGGCAACTGTGCCCAGCACCCCCTCTTTGGCAGCGCTGGGGGCAGACTACCACCCTGCCCCCCCGTCGATCCGGCCCTGATTCACACACACACACACACACACACACACACACTTAGAGCAGGGGGGGAATCTATCCCTGCCTCTCCAAATAGAGAGAGACACCCCGTCAACATGTTTCAGCCAGCTTTTTTAAAAAAGCAGGGACAGAATCCTCCGTTCCTCCCCACCCGATTTTAAAAGCAAGCAGCCAGTCTATAAAAAGCATATTTTAAACACACACACAGAACCATGAATGAGGTTTTCCCACAAAATACAGTGTTTTAAAAGCAGGTTAAAAACAGCGAGTGACAGACAGAAAAACACCCATTCCTCCTACAAAGCCCCGTTTTTAAAAAAAGCAAAAAACCTTTGTGCCCATGGCTTAAAAACACCCCCTTCCCCCCTCCCTCCCCTGGGTTGCTGCTCAGTGATTGGAAGGAAGCCTGCTAATCAAGGAAAGCTGGGCTTCCATTTGGTTTTCTAGGGTGACAGAAGGAGGGCAAACACAGCTCAGGCATTCCTCTGGCTCCGTTGCTAGGGGAATAGATTATTGGTGCCTGAGTGTCTGGCTCTCCGATTAGATCACGATGGCCCCCCCGATCAAGCCCCCCACCCCGAACGCTGGATTGGTCACCGTGGACAGAACCGATTAGCTGAGTCACGATGGCGCAAACGCCATTATCGGGTTTTTTTTCACATCGTGATTCCGATTGTGCCCATCTCTACTTGTGAACAAGGCTTCTGTGCATGCATGCTAGTGTTGTTATGGGGTGGGGAATTTCTTTTTCCAAAATTCACTCTTTTAAATATAGCCACTGTTTCCTCTTATTTTCTTTTTTCTCTTTTAAGAGCAGGCTTTCTGATTCATTTGTCTTCAAAGAGAAATCAAGGTGCCTTTTTGTAACTTCAGTCTTTGCAGTTGTTTTATTTTATGCACCCCAGAGTGGTGCTCTAGCAGGAAGAAGGCTTGGGAAGACATTGCTTACCTTTGAGCATCTACAGAGTGAAATTCTGAAATTTTGCAGACCTTGCCTTTCTGCCTGAATTCTCTCCAAATTTCTATTTAATAATAATAAAAAAGAATTGATTAGAAACTGTCGCTAAATTCCTAAAAAGAGGTCTGAACAGCCGTATTTGGTCTTGGAGCCCATAGTCCTAGGATGCATATGAAAACTTTCTTCCATTTTAAGAGAAGGAGGGTAGGGAGCAAAGGCAACTCCCAAGCCTCACAAAGTGGTTGTTTCCCCATACAAAAAACGTTCAAAATTCCTTTAATGAACAGATGACATTCTCATCAGACACATACATGCTAATCCTGATGTTCCACTGATATTCACATGAGTGTGCAACTTCATTTAATGGCAACAATTCTATGTGCCCTAGCCAATACATCTGACTATATCTGAATACACTTGACTAGATATATATGGGTATTGGGAGCAATATTCAAGTTTTGAAGAATACCAGTAATTGGGTCACCCAAAATTCCAGAAATATTCAGGACTATTCAGGGCCAGCATTTTAAGGCTCCCAGGACTTAACAACAACAAAAAAATTACAGGATTCCTGTGCAATTGGAGAGGCAGCTCTCCCAGACAATGGAATCAGATGTTAGGGGGATCAATAGAAATGTCTATCCAATCATGACAATTCTCTCACAGCCTTACGCGTCCCTCTGAGCATGGGCAAAGAGGATAAAAAGCAGGCCTGCAGCTTGATTCAATTTCAGAGAAATGACTGTGTCTGTGTTTGCCAGGTCTGGCTGGCTGTCTTGCCAGATTAGTTTGACTTAGATTCTCTGGTTTAACATTGATTCTGTTAGGCTTGCCATATTGGCCCTGGGTTCTGCTTGGCGTCTTTGGTTTAACGTTTATTCTGTTGGTCTTGCAACAGTGCCCCTTGCATCAATTGGCCTGCTGGGATGCTGTTTTCACATATGTTGTGTTAGGTTTGCCACATTGGCCTGTGTTCTGCTGCAATTTGCTGGACCTTTTTTTGTGTGTGCTTTGGGAGGCTTTTAGACAGTGGTTGCACTGGTGTGTTTGGCTGCTCGCTTCCTTGCCCAGGAGAAAACATGGATCCCCACCCCAGGAAATAATGTAGATAAGTAGGATGGCTGGGGCACCTTGTTCAGAGGCTTTCAGAACTTTACACCTTGATCCCCAGTTCACTTGGAACTTGGGAGAGGGGTCTTTACTGGACATAAAGGACTTGCTTCCCTATAATTTTGATGGCATTTGCTTGAAAAGCAGCCACTCCAGTCACCCCCAAAGAGTTCCCCCATAGGGAAGAATGCCCCCAAAGTATTTGGAATTCCTGGGAGGAAAAAAAATCCAAACTCTGAAAAGGTATTTGGGACCCAAATAGTCTTGAATAAAGGTATGGATACTATTCCCAACATCCAAATCCCACACCTGATATGCTCCCTCTACAATGAACTGAATGGGAAGCTATTATGATCCCAAGTAGAGATGGGCATGGAGTGCAAAAAAAAATGAACTGCTCAGTTTGTGGTTTGTCAATTACCATGAATCACGGAACACAAACTTAACGAACTCACCTGAATTCCAAATCAGTTTGAGGTGCAGGGTTTGGGGGGCCCAGGACAGCCCCCTACATGCTCAGAGAGCCCAAACTCACAGGGAGTTTTCAGTAGGCTCTCCTCAAGCCATCCTCCAAGTTTCATGAAGATTGCAATATGGATCTCCGAGTTATAGAGCCCCAAAGGCAGCAAGAGAAAAGAAAAGTGGCTTTTCAGCCCCTTTTCCAGCAGCCAGAAGTGCAGGCCAAAGATCCCTCCCAAGTTCCTAACACTACAGCCAGCAAGCTCACCGTCCTCTTCCTCTCCCACTCTGGAGAAACTGAAACCAGGAATCACACGGCTTCCCCTATTTATGGAAAAAGCCAAGAAGATTGAACAACACACGAGCACTCTGATTGGCAGAAAAACCTGCCTAACATGGTTTTGGAAGGAAGAGATTGGTGTTACCATTGTGCTGAAGGCCCATCTCCTCAGTTGACTTGGAGATTCTAACCCTCTTCCCCCTTTTCCTGGCTGGATAGGCCAGAGGGGAAGCTCTCTAGTTGGCAGGGACAGCTGCCAATCAAGCCTGGAGGCCTCAGATTGGGGGCAAGCTAAAGACTGCCACCGTTGCCTGGGCGAGGGAGTGTTTGGAGTGTCCAAACCGGCAATGGAACGGTAAGAAAAGTTCGTTTGGTTTGAAAAACGCAATACCATGGAACGCATGGTTCTTTGGCTATGAACTGACCATTCCGTACGGAATTTTGTTCTGTAGTTTGTTTTGTGCCCATCTCTAGTCCCAAACACTTTCTATGTGTGCAAAGGAGCCCATATATTGACCGTACAAGAAATCATAGAGCTGGATCCATTGCAAATGCCAAAATAACAGTAATTAGATAAAATCCTAAATGTTCACATATATACCTGCAATTAATTAATTGATTATATAAACTGATATTTTAATAGTCTTATTTGCTTATAGATTTTTTATATTGTCTATACAATTAATCAGGAGGAGATGCCTTTGCCCACTCTAATTCAGAACACATTAAGAAATAACTTCTTATGAATTAAAATGTCTGTTACATTCTGAATAAGACCTTTTCACATTTTCATCCATTTTGCATGATTTATGCTACTTTTTATTGTACTACTTTACTAAAGTATGTGCATCTAAATATACTTCTACATATTTTATTCTTTATAAATATTAAAATGTTCTTTCATGACTACCAACAAAGAACTGCAGAGGTTTTTTTCCCTCCTGTTCCAATGTTCTTCACTGGTTCCATCATTATGATGAAATGTCATCACAATCCACAGAACCCTTAAGCATGTCAAAAGGTTGTATGGCTCCTACTTTCTCTTACCATTTCTCACAGTGGTGCTATAATCCTCCCAAATAATATGTTCAAAAATCACCCTCAGTCTGCTGTCACAATGCCTATTTTCTCTCAAGTACCACATATGATTGCATAGATGATTTGTTTGTAATTTAAAACAAACTTAGGCCGAATCCACATTACCTCCGCGTGTCCCGGTGTTGCACTAAATGTCCGCGAAACACCCGGAAGTATAGCGTCTTTCAAGTGCGATTTCTGAATCGCGCTTGAAAGACGCTATACTTCCGGGTGTTTCGCGGACATTTAGTGCAACACCGGGACGCGCGGAGGTAATGTGGATTCGGCCTTAGAATCTACTGTATTACTGGAGTTAACATAAATTGTTGGATTAGTGGTGGATAGCTTTCTGATTCAATTTTAACAGCAGTGAAAACTGTAATTCCCATCAATCCCAGCAGGAAGCCATGCTTGTGAGGACTGGACATTCACACGAAAGCAGATCCTGGATCTAGCTTGTGATCTGTTTAAATGGCTAGTCCTCACTGCCTGTTTACTTCTCCCTAAACAAAACTTTGCCCTAGATCCTGAACTTCATTAGTTAGAATATAGTGGATTTTTACTGGATGGAGTAAAGCAACAGGAAAGGGATTGAATAGGATGGTGAACAATATTATTGTTTTCCAAGTACTTCATAAAAAAAGTAGAAAAAGAGCATACATAAAAATATAACTTCCATCTGAGGAAAAGAATGCCTATACAATTCCACATTTAGTCCATAGCTCTGTTAAATTGATTTCATCCTGCTGAAAGCTAGAACACTTACTTCACATCCTATACCTGTGACATCATATACTTGCAGATGGTACTTGTGGGTCAACTGAAATACAAAACAGCATCTTGACCAAAAAAACAAACCCTACTACCATGAGTGTCTTCTTTTAAGGCCACAGGGATTACTGGATTGACCAGAAAAAAGCTCTCCTGTTGGCTATAAACAAATGTATAATTAAACAAAAATATCAGTTTCGGGAGCCACTTCCTAATGAATTGCTAACAGATCCAGCTAACATGCTTGGCATTTTATAAATACTTGTCCCTAGCTCGCTTAGTACACCAAGCCTCATGGTTCAGTTTTTCTGTTAGAGCCTCATTCAGCTCTGGAACCTCACAGTGGAATCTATTAACAGTAGAAATACTTAATTCCCACTGTTCTGTTGATTTGGTTCTATCCTAATTTCACTTGTCTGTTCCATGTGACCTGCAAGATCCACTTTCTTACTTCTGTAGCATAATGGATCTAATTAGAACTTTTCCCACAAAGTATACAGTCTCAATTCATAACACAAATGGGGGTGTTTTTTGGCTGAATCTTTTTTTCTATAAATAAGACATTTTCCTACAAACTACAAACATCATTTGACATACTTTGATATGTTGTTTCTTCTTTGCACTAGAATTCAAAATTATAAAAAGAAGCTGTTCAAGAAGGAGAGCAAATACAGCCAAGATATTTTTAGAAGGAAAAGAAATTGCAAGATACTTAGAATTTCATTTGATATGAATGCATTTTTTGTTCAACTGTAAAGTGCTTTGTAATTTTGCTGTTCTGGGGGCTCTTCAGTGGTACTAGCAATTAAATGTGTTTGATTCAAATGTGTTTCACATTTTCCATTCATATTCCAAACAAGCAGCTTTCAGAGGCAATTGCTGATCGTAGCAACTCAGCAGGTAAGCTAAGCAAAGTACCTTTTATTTGTATTCATACAGATAATATTCCCCACTAAGAGTATCTCTTGAGGAAATAGCCACACATTTGAAAAGAAATGCACTGTGACTCATTAATAAACAGAACTGCTAAAATGACCAGAGAAATCACAACTTTGACTGCTTTCCACACACATTGGATGAAGCATTTTCAATGTACTTTAGCAACAGTTTGCAAGTGGATTTTCCTGTTTCACACAGGAAAATTCACTTGCAAACCATTGCTAAAGTACATTGAAAGTGCACTGAAAGGGTACTATCCAAAGTATGTGAAAACAGTCAAGGTTTATGTCTGGCTGGTGATGCAACAGAGTTTTCAGCACAGTTATCAGCACAGCTGATAATATGAAAGGAGGGATGTTCTATGAATATCGTTCCCTTTATGAATCCATTTTGTGATATATGACAAAGCCAACATACCATGATAATTCTGAATGTGGTCTTTGAAAAATAATAACAATAACAACAACAGTCAACTTATATACCACCCTTCAGGACAACTTAACACCCACTCAGCGGTTTACAAAGTATGTTATTATTATTCCTACAACAAACACCCTGTGAGGTGGGTGGGGCTGAGAGAGCTCCTAGAAGCTGTGACTAATCCAAGGTCACCCAGCTGGCTTCAAGTGGAGGAGTGGGGAAACAAACCTGGTTCTTCAGATTACAGTCCAGCACTCTTAACCACTACACCAAACAGTTGAACAAAAAAGAGATGTTCTGTCATTTCTATCATATGCCTTCAGTGTGATGGACACAAGACATCTGAAAGATTTCTAGCCCACCTTCCATTAGTAAGGGTCCCAAAGTAGGGTAACAAATTATATTTTTTTAAATAACAGCAACAACTTCACAAAGAGCAACAACTTCTAAAGTATTGGATTGGATCCTATAACCCTCTTTTACTAAATCTACTTGAACAGAGATACATCCTCCATTGGTATGTGGCTTTTTTTGATGGTGAAAGTCTTTACCTGGCCAAGAATTGTGCTGGCCTTGGTTATCCTCTCTAAAGTAATGGTGCCAAGAGGTGCCAAGAATCATCCTTCCACAGATGCAACAATGCTTAGCATATAGGGCATTCCATCCCAACCCATCTCAAAATAAAATGAATACAAGTAGGTTAGACCAGCAAGCACCCTAAATCATCATATGATGGAAGATGTTACTTTGATGTGATGAGTGCTAGCCATTGCACAGAGCAATCCTAAGCAGGTCTATTCAGAATCCAACTCCAATCTATTCAAGAGGCATGCTCACAGGAAAGAGTTCTAAGGCTTGCCTGCGAAGCATTTTTTTTTATCCTAGTCTGTAAAAATTTTAATTGCTTCTAGAATGGAGACAATTTCTTCCATCTGACTTACATCAAGGATCGAAGAGCCATTGTTTGAGGGTACAGTTCCTGAATATTTCATCTCGATTGGCTGGGAGACAAAAAAAGTTACTGGTGGGACAGTGATTTCCTTTGAAATCAATCCAAACGCTTATCAAATACAAAAATGACTACAAACACATTGCATAAATGTGTTAAAGAATCTGAACAAAAAAATTAATGAGCAAAATGAGCTGAACCAGCATAAATGTTTTATGCACATCCTTGAACCTCCTCCGATTTACTCTTAGTCTTCCGTAGATAAATTAAATGATACACTTTATACACTAGACAATAATCGTTGAAAACCGTGATTATTAATGCCAAAATGAATTTATTTAAATGAAGAATGGCCTTCAGCTCTTTGGCTGTTCACTCCCACCACCATAACACAGTAGCATTTCACTTTAAAATGATACAAAGAAATCCTATCCTTCTTTCTTTGTCATGTCAGACTTGGTGGAGCTTGAAGTGGACAAGACTGAAGCCCATGTCTCTTTTCCTGAGAGAGCCAGATGAGGTTAGGGCTACCAGCTGCCGGTGGAGGTGGGGGATCCCCCACTCCCAGCTTCTGCCCCCCACTCACCTGGCCAACAGGATAAAAGCCCCGGAAAATGGGCCTGAAACACAAAAAACTTCCCAGGCCAGTTCTCAGTGGCCAGAAGTGATGTCATTGTGCTCAGCAGTGGGCATGCTTCCACCCAATTAGCCCCTATGAAGGGCAGTAGCATGTCCACCACTGAGTGCAACACCATTTCTTCCGGAAGTGATGTTGTCATGCTCATGGGAGTGCACACGCACTTCACATGTGCACAAGGGGGCTGACAAGGCAAGTGTCAGATCCTCCTCCCCACCCCTGCCCCACCAGGAGGGTAAAGGTAACTGGCAACCCTAGGAGAAGTGGTTATGACTAATTTCTCTGCACTCAGAAGGGTACACTGAGGATTGCTGAGGCAAGCAAAAGACAGAGATGATCAGCCTGCATCAACTCCTTCTAGGAACCTACATAGAATCTTGAGGTACCTGTAAATTGACCACAGAGAACAATCTTAAGCAGGACTATTCAGAAGCTTATTGATATGTATACAATGGGTCATTTCTCCTGAAAGAGTTCTTAGGATGGCCCTGACAATCAACAAGATCCACTTGACTAGGTATGACTAAAACATAGCAAATAGTACTGTCAGTGAATGATGACATGTTGCCGCACAGGACATTTTCATAGAATCAGTGAAATAACTACAGATTTCATGAGTTCAGCATAATTAGGTGAAATGGTTGTGTTCCATAAAATACTTGGTATTCGTAAACCATTTGATTTGGTTTTTTTTTAAATAAAAAATTACTACATACTGTTCATATTTATATTTGCATTCTCAGTCAGGGGCACTGACTGATATCGGAAACAGGGTGGAATCTACATTTTTAAAAAATCATATGTTTATCCAACTCTGAACCTTTTATGTAAGCTATTAAATAAACCCAAGATAGGTGTACAAAAGAACAAGAGTACAGTAGGACCTATAAGACTAAGAAAATTTGTGGTAGGGTATGGGCTTTCGTGAGTCACAGCTCACTTCTTCAGACAGATGAAATGTGTGTCTTCTAAACCTAATATCCTATATTGTCCTGAATAGACCACAATGCATTAAACATACTCATTATTAACACATACTCAGTATTAACACAATGCATTAAACATAGTATTAACACATAAGGAAGCAAGGTTGCATACTGCATTTTAGCCTTACGCTTAGTTTAGAAAAGTCATTTAGTTATGTCACTTGAGGTTACACTTAAGAATATACCACTCAAGGTCACAGACCACTTTTGGAACTGTTGTTTTACTAAACGACATTACTAATAATGATGGGACTTAATGGCTTTGGCAGAGCTGGTTTCTACTTTCACAATGACAGCATGATGATGCATAATAAGCTGTTGTCCTCAAAACTGTACAGTATGCATCAAAATAATGGACCCACCATCACTGACTTATCCAACAACTACATCATTCTGATCTCTGTTTCTTTCATCATAAGACTGGCACTAAATGGTATAATATAGTATCTTATGTTAATGCCCTTGAACATAGAAGAACAATAGGAAATGCAGACATGATTGATAATCTATAACTGTATTGATCAGCATACAGGATTTGTACAAGTACTAGAAAACTTGCTAGAATGATATTTTAAGGAAAATATCTATCAAAATAGCAAGCCAAACTACATAGTTGAAACATTTTTGAGCAGGGCTTTTTTCTGGAGAAAGAGGTGGGGGAACTCTCACCAGGGGCAACTCCCAGGAGGAGGTTGTGTGCTTCTAAATACATGTGTTCACGCACAGTGCACATGCGCTCCCGGGACTGCATGATGACATCACTTCCGGGAACTGACATCATTACACAGACGTGGCAGCCCCAGGAAACTCCTGTGCTCCATGGTGTGTGTGTGTGTGTGTGTGTGTCCAATTTGGCCTGGAACGGGCCACTCCACCGCGGAGGAGCACTCTCCCACCCGACAGTGGCCAGGTATGAGCCATTTTGGGCCCAAATTGGGCCAAAATGGGCCCAAAATGGCCTAGATCAGCCTGGAACAGGTTGTTGTCAAACAGGAGAGCACTCCCCTGCAGGGCAGCAGCCCAGACCTGGCCATTTAGGACCCAATCCAGGCCATTCTGGGCTCAAATTGGGCCAAAATGGGCCAGAAATGGCCTGGATCAGCCTGAAATGGGCTGCTGATACATGGGAGAGCACAGCCCTGCTGGGGAGTGGCCCAATCATGGCCATTTCAGGCCGGATCCTGGCCATTTTGATGTGAATTGGGCCCAAAATGTCTGAAAGGGGCCCAAAATGGCCAGGATCAGGCAGCTGCCAGGTGGGGGAATGTTCCCCCACCCAGCAGTGGCCCAATTCTGGCTGTTTCGGGCCCAATCCAGGCCATTTGGGGCCCAAAATGGCCAAAATGGGCTCAAAATGGCCAAGATCAGGCTGCTGCCAGACAAAGGAGTGTTCCCTCACCCAGCAGAGACCTGATCCTGGCTGTTTCGGCCCCGATCCAGGCCATTTGGGGCCCAAAATGTCCAGAATCAGGCTGCTACCAGGTGGGGGAGTTTTTCCCCACCTGCAAAAGGCTTGCTTTTAGTGATGAAGCTAGACTTTCAAATATACTTCATTCATTGTTGAAGTCAACACACATTGATATTTTAACAATATCTCCCCATTTCCTAGCATTTTTGTTACCTGGGAAATGATTGACCATTAAATAGGGAACCAACACAATTAGCTACTAATAATGAGACAGCTGTACTGATTCATATTAAATATGATCCAAATTGTTCAGGAATTCAAAATGGTGTGGTATCCAAAGCCAATCCTGGCATTAGGGATAGTGAGACCGTTCAGCTCAGGCAGCCAATCTGAGGTTACCATTAAAGGACAGTCAATAGTCAACTGAGTTCATTGTTTTACTTTGACAAACGAATGGGGCCCTGTTTGACTTCTTCTGCCTCAGGTTCCAAAGCATACTGTGCTGTTTAGAAAAAGGCTCTAGTGTTCATTAGGGGTGTACAAAATGAAACAAATGAGCTGGAAATACACACAGAAATCACTGTTTCATTTCATTAAAGCAGCTTCCAGAATGGTGAACCAAATCCAGGGAACCAAATTGTAACAACATCCTCCTGCTTGT
The DNA here is from genome assembly GCF_028583425.1 of Eublepharis macularius. Lineage (NCBI taxonomy): Eukaryota > Metazoa > Chordata > Lepidosauria > Squamata > Eublepharidae > Eublepharis > Eublepharis macularius. The sequence continues at coordinate 93,029,717 of NC_072790.1, read as the reverse complement.
GTGTTTAGTTTCTTTTTGGTTCATACCTCATAGCAGCAGCAGCAGGCAGGCACAGCAGGCAGGCACAGCAGCACCTTGTTTTTTAATGGCATCCACCAATCAGATCCCAAGGGGAGACAGCTCTTACATTACTTATTGGTGGGAAGGGGGAATGTGTGCAATGTGCACAAGTGCATTTTTTCATTGCTACCCATTAGATCCAAGCTGGCAATGCCCCATCCTGGAAAAAAAATAATGGATCCTTTAGAAACTCCAGATCTGAAACAGAGACAGAAATTTGCACACCCTAGTGTTCATAGTATAGAGAATTTCCTTATTATTGAGCTATATAAAGAAACTTCTGATTGATTTTCCCCAGATACAAGTATCTTGTTGTCTCTAAGAATATGCAGAACTTTTTTATTACTATTATAACTGTTCCTAAAGCATGGTTGATTTATAATGTGTCTGCTGAAAAGAAGCAATCATGTTAAACATTATTCATAAATGTTCTAATTTGTACTTTTGTGTCATTCAAAGGCCTTCAAAGATTTCAGAAAATCTTGTGTGATATTTTAGTGGGGATTATGGGATATTCTCATGAAATTTCAACATACATATTTGAAAGGCTCCTCATTTCAAAAGTAGCTGCTTGCTGCGGTCAAGTTTGAGAAACAGTCTCAAACCTCCTTTGGGAGCACAGTGAACTTATTGCAATGATTAAAATATAGGAAACTTACCAGTTATGAAATATCCAAAGTATCCATCAACATCAACACACAGTACTTGTCTAAGTCCTTTGTGAACATTGATCTATTATCCATTATGTACATTCTAAGGCACTCTACACTTCTGAACTCATAGAATCAAAAGTACTGAGACAGTTATCCTAAGATCATGAAACCACAGAAAATCAGATGGCGAATGGCCTTTTTCCAGTTTCCTGTAAATGTAAGCTAAAGTGTAGGTTCCAAAAAAGCACTAGACCAATACAAAGCCTGTCAGCAAGATCTATGCAATGACAGAATTTTGTGATTCAGTGCAATAAACAGCAGTTTATAAAAAATGCATTGCTCTTACTTCATGCACTGAAGCGTTAATGGAGCCAGGAAGCAAGAGAAAGAAGAGATTAGAAAGGAAGGAGCTTCTGATTATTTACATATGTTTTTATTTCCTAAATTCTGTTTTCATTTCTTAGAAACATTTTACTGAAGTTTCTAGGAGAGAGATGCCTAACATTTCACATTCCATTTATTTGCCCAGGAGATGACCGGCTGTGTTGTACTTGCTTCGTATTGTTGATCAGAGCAAGCATACAGCAGTACTGCCCTAGGCCTTCGACTGCTGGACATTTGAAGAAAAAAAAAACAGGGAAGGAAATGCTTCATTACTATGTCACTGTGCACTTTCCCTGAAGCACTGGCAAGCAACATCAATTTCAACAAATAAGACTGTGCTGGATGGACAAATGACCTCACCAATAAAACTATTTTTATGTTCTGCGTCTTTCAGTGGTTTTTTGACCAGTGAGTTGTTGAGGTATGTATGAATTCTAAGTGAGAGGTAAGTGCCTGAAAATACTTACAGCAGATGTTCTTTTACAATCGCTACTCACAATAAAACAAGAAAACCTTTGGTATTTTTTTTTATTTAGCATAATGTCATATCTCATTCTAAAGTTAGATTAGACAAACGGAGGACCTGACTTGGACTGGCATATACAGGATGGAAGGAGCATTTCCCCTTCCCGTTTCCTCTGTCCCTCTTCCCAGGAATCTCCATATCCTCACCTTTCCATGCTTCTTTCTCTCCTTCTCATCCACTAGACCAACCTACGTTTATCTGCTCTTCTGCTTTAAGCTTTCTCTCAATGCCCCCCTGACATCCTCTTCCCTGGGAAGACTACAGTCATGTTACATGGTGCTGGCTAAGTCAGGTCCATGTGCATGGCAGGGTTCCTGCAAGAACTTGTGGGGAGGGACACACCTCACTTTCCTCTGTATCCCCTCCCCAGACGATTTCCTCTTTTTTCTCCTCCTGCCAACCCTCATATTTCTCACATGTCCATGCTTCCTTTTGTCCTTCCCGCCCACCTTTTATGTGCCTCCACCAATATTTTATTTACTTACTTCACTAAACTTCACCTCTCTCCTCAATGGGGACCTAAAGTGGCTTACAGCACTTTCCTCTATTTTATTTTCACAACAACCCTTTGAAAGAGGTTGGCTGAAAATATGTAACTGGCCCAAGATCACCCTTTCATGGCAAAATGGGGATTCGAACCTGGGTTTTCCAGATCCTAGTCTTTAAATTCTAACCACTATATTATACTGGCATTCATAGTGCAGCTTCTGCTGAACAGAAGCAAGCAGCCAGGCTTGGGTAAGTCATGCAAATAAAGTGGAAGTGTTTCCTAGTGGGTGCCACTGGGCTTGGCCCCAGTAAATCCTCCCTCAGAGGCCAAAATAGCCCTGGAAAAAGCCCTGCATTCCCACCCCTACCCCACTTTTTACTGTCAGAAACAAAGGATTGAAGGCTAGCCATACTGTTGTGGTTTCCAAGCAACAACCACAGGGGCATTTGTTTCTTAAAGTGACAGGTGCTATTATTCTATTATTTGGGGGAGGGGGTTAACCTCTCAATGTGGGGTGTTTTTTTCCTCATTTTTCTGTAAACCTGAGACTTTTCTCAGGTTTGCAGAAAGATGTGTCTTGTCTGTTCATGGCTCCAGTCTCTGGATTTAAGTATACACAGATCTGGCCACATTGAGAATTAGATATATTGGTTTACTCCAGTTTAACCATCATGATGTTCCCCAAAGAATCCTAGAGAAATGGGCATTACAACCCTAAACCTTGGGCACCAGCACAATACCAATGTTAGCAGAGTATCAACTTTGTTGCAACTCTGTGTAACTAATTTGTATCCTGTGATCTCATAAGAAAAAGAAATACCAAAGAAGACCCGACTAAATAGTATACACACTACTGTCTATAAAGACACCACCCATGCCTACTTATAGCCTACGGGCACATTGACAACATCCTCATGTTAGGCATATAACAGCCAATCCACACCAGCACACCTCCTTGACAAAAATAAAGAAGTATTTTTACCCACACCGAAAACAGAACATACGGAGGAAACATGGTATACTATGCTGTACATGGACAACTGCTGTGGGTCCAGTAGGAGCCCTGTAACTTCCACATTCCTGGAAACCCCAAAGATGGGCATTCTAATTCAAAGAATGGCAATGCCATTGATCTCAGCACAACACTTCCAGAATTCCTTGCCAGGTAAAACCTCTACAGAAAGCCAGGGCTTCTTCCAGGCTCACCATAGGTAATATTAGTCAAGCAACTGTTTGTAATGGTGAAGGAGCCAGACAAAGTTGGCAAACACAAAACAAAATGGTAAAATTGTCCGCTGCTGTTATTCATTATATTGTAGGCTCACCAGGTGGTTGCCATAATGCCATAAATGAGGTGCATCCTGACCTCTATCCCTGTTGAACAGCTGCACGGAAAGAGCTGAGAGAAAGAAACAAGGGCAGTTAACAAATAATGCAGCTGGAGCAACAAACAGCAAGTGGGCTCATCAGCAGTAGGCATGTGATGGGAGCTATGTGTGAAAATGGCACATCTAGGTGCTCTTCTCAGCTACTGTATTTTCCCCTCATTTAAGATTCACTTTAGGATTCACCTGTTGGGAGAGATATAGACACTGAGTCAATACTTACCAGTACCAGTTGTGCTGGAACTTTGTCTGCATTTCTGTTTGGGCTGCTTGCTTCATGGGGCTGTCATCCTGCAAAGTGAAAGGCATCATAAAGTGCTTGCCTATCTGTAGTAGTTGTTGGAATGCACTGACTGATACTCCCAGCTAGGTTGGCAACCAGCAGGAGACTCTAGGGGACAGGGACAATGAAATTGGTGTTGCACCAATGGCATGAAGTCACTCACTTCCAGCATAAAATCATGGTCTTAGGGATGAATCCCAGAACGTGGTGACATCACTTCTGGGTTTGCACTGAAAGTGACATCATGGCATTGGTGCAACACCAAATCCACCCTGCTCATTTTGCTCCCACTGCTCAGTGGAACAACAGTGAGCTCAGAGGTTCCAAACGGAAGATCTCCTGCCAAAGCAGGAGTCCTGGAACCCTTCACACTGCACACTTCTGATCTACATCAGTGAAGCCATGCAGCTGCTGGGCTTATACTTGTTAGGCATAGGCTGCTGGTATCATACTGGCGGGGGGCTAAGTTGCTATTCAAACCCATTTATGGATTGGTGTTAGGATTGTGCAGCTAGTTTGGTGAGAATGCTGAAAAGCCTATTAAAGATCCTTCCCAGAATGATAATTCTTTAGTTTGGACAAAGAATAGTTACTAAACCAGTTTAAGGAGCATGACTTTCCTGCCTCCTGCCCCTGCTTGCAACCCCAAATTTCCCTTGGTTTGCTACTCCAAGGAACTGCATTGGTGGATGCCCACAGAAATGCTACAGTTCTGGATTGAAGCTAGCATGGTCGGATGTGTTTAACTTAGGCCCTGCTTCTTAGCCTTAAGGCTGCTCCATACCTCTATGTGGAGATAATTTCCTTTGTAGGAAACATATCTGCCGTGAATTATTTCTTTTCTAAAGTTCATAGTGATTTCTGTGAAAGAAATTGTGACATGTGAACCAGCCTGTAGTGGCATTTCTCTGAAAATATACCAGGATTTTTAATATGATCTGGCAGCATGTTAATAGTTGCAATAATATAACAGCATATTAATTATGCTCAGGCCTAAAGCAAAACATCTTTGGAGCAGGATAAATTTTAAGCCAATAGAATAGAAATTAATCGAAGCAGACAGTAGAAATGAGGGCTTAAGGTTGGAGTGCAATAATGAGACATGACCACATTCAAGTATGCCAACACCTTAATTTATGTAAGTTTTTTTACAAATATCCTGTGGGAAGCAATTTAGCACTTTAGCTGTAAACAATGGAGTGAAGGCTAACTCAATTAAAATTAAAGGGTAAGTGCTGAATGCATAAAATGCTACAGGCCATCTAGCACAATTGATATTGATGTGATTGATAGGCAGAGTTTGTTCTATTCTTAGAGCAATCAAAGCATGATATTGCGATGCAAAGTAGAAAAGAGGATCCATACAAAAAAAAGGGCTGTGGAAATAATCTTAGTAGTAGATTCTTCTGTTGACTAAAAGAGTTTCAAAGCAAACCAACATAGGTTTCTGGGAATCCTACTCAGGTTTACTCAATGAGGCTTACTCCCAGGTGAAGCATCTGAGACCCTCTCCCAACAATACTTCCCTCCTATCTGAGTAAAAAATCTTTTTGAATAATTTGATTTTGCATCGTTTGCGGAAAGCCAGGAGAGTGGAGGCTTACCTGACCTCCTCAGGCAGGCCGTTCCACAGGATAGGGGCTATCACAGAGAAAGCCCATGTGCAGGCTGCTGTTGATTTTACCCCTGTGCAGGCTAGCACCTGCAGGAGACTCTGTTCAGATGAGCAAAGCTGCCGTGGAGGGACATAGGGAGGGAGGCAGTCCCGTAGATATGTCGGCCCAAGGCCGTAAAGAGCTTTGTATTTAATAACCAATACCTTGAATTGAGCATGGTAACTGATAGGTAGTCAATAGAGTGACTGTAGGATGGGAGTGATGTTCATGCTCCTGCTCGCTCCTGCTAACAGTCAAGCTGCATCATTTTGTACCAATTGGAGCCTCTTAGTTAACTTAGAAGGGAGATCTATGTATAGTGCATTACAATAGTCAAGTTTTGATGTTACCATAGCATGTATCCAGGTAACCAGGTTGGCCGTGTTGAGGTAAGAAGCCCTCTTCTGGGCTAGAATGAGATAGTAGTAAGCATTTTTTGCAGCGGCCTTAACTTGTTTTTCTAGTAGTAGTGCTAGATCCAGTATAACCCCTAGGCTCTTAACCGTGTATAATGTGTATATAAGTAGTGTATATAAATGTGTATACAAGTAGTATAAAAATGGCATAAAAGTCCATTAAAAACTGAATCATTGCTTAATGGTGCTTTCATAAGCAGGTCTACACAGAAGTCTACTCAACTCCATTCAATGAGATTTGCTCCCAAGGAAATATTCTTAGGGTTTTACTGTCTAACGATTTCAAAGGAACACTTACTAGATAATGCTCAAGATGTGCTTTTCATACTTATCTGTCAATGACAGACTTTTATCTTTTGTATTGCTGTTGTTGCAAACCACTGCAGAATTTTGGCGCCTGAATGATTATGCCAACTATCAATTTACATCTTAGGGTAATAGATGCATTTTATGCACGATATATTCCAAATTCATGCAATATGTGTGATTTAAGATTAGTAATATATGTATCAGGAATAATAAATGAAATAGGAGGAAGAAATATAGTAATGGAATCTCTACACCTGAGTACTTTCAAAAGAAAACATTGATATATCTTATTAAATTGACACACAGCATAACAGAAGTTGCACATATATGGAGGATAAAAGGATCAAACTACCACAGAACATCCTTATGACATAGATATTATTTTTAAAAATCCACATAGTTAATAAATTGAAATGCATATATATTTGATATTAATATCTTGATAATTTGGGAATGGGAAATGAAGAACAGCATTAAAATCAATTTGCAATGTTTAGTTCACTTCTATTTAAATCAGAATTACTCACTTCATGTTTCCTTGATCATTTTGTCCTGATATTTTTAGAACCAAATAAATTATCAGACCGATCTTTGTTGCTCCATTTTCTGACACAAGAACTGATCCAGTTCAACTCAAACCTTTGTGTTTGGCTACCTATATTTTTTCACAGCTCCTTGGTAGACCACTGATTCCCTGTGCTTTTAAAACCTTTTGCTCCTCTGTTATACCATTTATGTCTTGCCTAGCCTGAAGCTATTCCAGTGGTTTTTATTTCTTTATGCAATCCAACAGTACGCCTGCTTTGTTTCACTCTCCCACAGAGATGTTTCCAAGCTGCTCTTGGAGTCTGCTGGCTGCAACAGCAATCTTACACCTCATATTCTATGACCCAGTCCTGAAACAACTTGTCCTAGCTGTATGTGTCATTGGGTTGGTCTTAATAGAAGATACTACTTGGATTGCTTTTTGTATTTTTCTTTTGGACCAAAATATCTGTAAACAACTTGTCTCTAAGGCCAGATGCTGACACAGATTTACTTTTGAAGCATCTTGAGAACTTGGTAAAGAAGTATATCTTGGTTAAGAAGTATGTCATGCTAAACACGTTCAAGTATGGATAATTTTTTCACTCCTGTTCTCTGTTTATGGCACCCTATGACAGCTATTTCCAGACTATAGTTTTATAGCACAGACATTACTCAGTTATTGCACAGAATACAAACGTATTTCTAATTCTAGTCCATTTTTCCCAGCATGAGACAACAGCATGGGTTTAATGAGTGCTTTTTTAAAAATGGCTGATTTCTGTCATAATTTATTAAAACATACATATTTTAAGGATGGGCTGTGCTAGGCAGCCAATGTTAATGGCTGCCTTTGTTGGGCAGATCCACCCAGGCTCCAAACTTAGTGATTCTACCAGCCTTTTTTATACTTGCCTGCACATTCAGTGTGTTGAGAGGTACCAAGTCTTATCCTCCCCCCACACACCTCCATGCATGTAAAGCAACTATGAGGTTTGGAATGAGGCTGCTCAGCACTAGACATGGGCACGAACAGCAATACAAACAGGAAAAAACCCACTAACAGCCTGTTCATCTGTTTGCGAATGGGCCGTTCGTGAGTCCCCATTCCAAACGAACAGGTGGTCGTCACAAGCCTCATTTGTTGTGTTCAGCCACTGTTTGGAAAGCCAGACACTCAGGAGGCGCCTTCAATCAATTCCTCTGGCAACGACAAGGACTGAACTCTGTCTGAACTCCTTCCGGCTTTCCTTCTGGCTTTAACCCTTCAGCTTCCAGTAGTCAGTCCAGTTTTTGCCACTCAGAAGAGAAATAGACAACAAAGGGGGGGACCCATGGATCATACCTTTCCTGGGCTGCAATCACTCTGAAACTTGGAGGGTCTTCAGAGGACAGTGACGACTATGTCCGCTGCCAATTTGGTGGGTATTGGACATTGGGAAGGTCAGTTTTGTAACCCCTCAAAGTAACTTCCAACAGGCAGTACAATTTTTGCCACTGTGAAGAGAAAATGACAGCAAAGGGGGTGGTGCAGGCTCTCCCGGTGTGAGAGGAACAGATAGAATCTCTCCATCCCACTGGCACCGGGAAGGAGCAGCCCTATGGTGCCAGCTCTGCCTGCTGTCAGAGAGATGAGGAGATTCTCCTCGTCTCTCTGACAGTGGGCAGAAGCGGCCCCGCGGCAGCACCGGCTCTGCCCACTGTCAGAGGGACCAGGGGAGTCTCTCCTCGTCCATCTGACAGCGGGCAGAAGCAGCCCTGTGGTGGTGGTGGCTCTGTCCACTGTCAGAGGGACCAGGGGAGTCTCTTCTCGTCCCTCTGACTGTGGGTAGAAGTGGCCCCATGGCAGCACCGGCTCTGCCTGCTGTCAGAGGGACGAGGAGATTCTCCTCATCTCTCTGACAGCAGGCAGAAGTGAACCCGCAGTGGCAGTGGCTCTGCCCACTGTCAGAGGGACCAGGGGAGTCTCTCCTCATCCCTCTGACAGTGGGAAGTAGCAGCCCCACTGCGGCACTAGATCTACCCGCTGTCAGAGGGATGAGGCGAACCTCCTCATCCCTCTGAGAGCGGGCAGAAGCAGCCCTCAGCGTCGGCTCTGCCTGCTGTCAGAGGGATGGAGACAATCTCTCTGTCCCTCTTGCACCCGGCAGCAGTAGCTCGGCAGCACTGGGGTGGGGCAGGGGCTGGGGGTTATGTGGTGTTTAAAGGGCCTTGCCCCTTGCACTTGGCAGGAAAGGGCCCTTTAAACTATCGGCTGGCAGGCAGCAAGGGGGAATCCCCCCCTGCCACCTGCCAGCTGATAGTTTAAAGGGATCTTTAAATGGCCACAAACACGAACACTGAACATGTTTGTTAAGGGGACATGTTCAGTTCTGTTCATTGTTCATTGTTCATGGATGGCAATGAACAACGAACAGGGTGTTTGGAATTTTCCCCCCATACGTGCCCGTGTCTACTCAGCAGCCAGGGTGCTCCCATACAACCCTCCCAGCAGTAAGGCATGAGATGGGCTGCTTTGGACATTGACCCTCCATCATGCCCAATTATCCCTCCCAACTGTGTGCAACCTGTCCTGTTCTGGCCAGAGAAGGGTGCCTAACTTAATACCCCTTGCCCCACCTGCTGACTATAATGCCTTGCAGGCCCTGATACAGATCAGACAAATAGGTGTCACATCCTTCTGGAAACAGGTAGACTTCTGCTATGCTGCTGTAGCAATCTAAACCCTTAATTGGTTTTAACACTATCTACTTCTTCCCTTTCATTTTGATTTGTATCTTGAAGAACATGACACATAAGCGACTCTGAGTACATTTCCAAAAATAAAGCTGCTGTAGTACAGTGGTTAAATGGTTCCACTGTGAATCAGCACTCTGCTAACTTGAATCCCTCTACTGCCATGAGCTCAGCAGGTAGCCACTCCTTTAAGCTCCAGTTTCCCAGCTGTATTGTGGAGATAATGATAACTTGTTATTATTATCTGAGTTAGCACTAATCTCTCCAGAAGAGCAGTATATAAGAACATTGTTATTATTATTATTACTTCATCCTCCCTATACAGGTGAAGCATATTATAGGTAATTGTTGGGTGGGTTACATAAGCACATCTTCCAAAATCACCTTCCTTAATGATCTATTGATGTTGTGCCTGGCCTATTGTATGTCAGTGGGATTAAGCACCCTTTCCAAACCCTCCTCTGTTGAAGTTCAATCTACTCTAGAACCACCTGTAGGCACATTTCTCTGATCTTCTTCAGATCCCTAAGGCCTTAACTGAGAGCCAGTTCGGTATAGTGGTTAAGAGCAGTAGGACTCTAATCTGGAAAACCAGGTTTGATTCCCCACTCCTCCGCTTGAAGCCAGCTGGGTGACCTTGGATCAGTCACAGTTCTCTGGAGCTCTTTTAGCCCCACCCACTTTGCAGGGTGATTGCTGTGGGGATAATAACAACATAATTTGTAAACCACTCTGAGTGGGTGTTAAGTTGTCCTGAAGGGTGGTATATAAATCGAATGTTGTTGTTGTTGTTAATAATTATGAGAGTAATGTCCTTTGTGTTGATGAGACCATTCTCACTCTAATGCCACACCAGGACTTTGGAATGATTTCTCTCTCTTACATAACTGAGTGGAGAGAAGGCAGGAACTAGTCTTACCACATCCCATGCTGTGAAGGAGTAAAGGCCCAACCGGGTTCCTCCTAGGTCTCACCTGACAACCCTAGTCCCACTATCACTGGAATGGGCCCATCCATTTCAGTCAAAAGACAATAGCTCTGACTGGATTTTGAGATATGCTTGCCCCTGCAAAAATCACAAACCTTGTTGAATCATCTAACATAACTTCTAAAGGTGGTAGTTACCCTACCAGCCCTGTGGACTGATTGCCTGGAAAGCAGCTCCAATGCAAAATGAATGTATACCATACTCACCACTTCATTTGTATAGGGCAAAGATGAGACTCCTCAGCGGTTGTTAGACCATGTGTTCCCCTTGCCCATTGATGGTTCTGGACCTGCAAATCACTAACACTGCCACCAAGGTAAAAATGTCTACTAGAGATGGGCATAAACCTGGAAAATGGCAGTATTGCTGGTTCATGGTTCGTCACGTTTCACAAACCATGAATCACAAACCTACAATAACTTGCCCAGTTCATGAAGTGGTTTGTTTGATTTGTTTGATTCATCACATCACTTCTGGAGGCCGTAGAATGGCCCCCTTGACAGTCAAAGATGCCAAACTCACAAGGAATCTTCAAGGAGCTCTCTTCCAGCCACCCTCCAAGTTTGGCAAAGGTTGGATTTTGTATGTCCAAGTTATAGACCACCAAAGTGGGTGCCCCTGGAAAGTTCCATTAGATATAATGGGAGCTATGAGTGCCAATTGACTTGCATTGGCTCCATTGAAATACATTGCAGCACCAAAAAGTTGTAATGAAAACATGGCATGGAGTTTGAGAATCTTCCTCTGAGAATGGAATGATGCCCCTCAGAGTGGAATGGCAGTTCCTAGGACCAGCTAAACTTCTCTGGGCCTGGAATGAAGGCCCCCAGAGTGGAATGATGGTCTCTGGGAACAGATTAAACTGTTCTGACTAACATTGGCTCCACTGAAACACATTGCAGCACCAAAAAGTTGCAATGAAAACGTGGGATGGAGTTAAAGAATCTTCCTCTGAGAACGGAATGATGGTCCCCAGAGTGGAATGACGGTTCCTTGGAGCAGAAAAACTACTCTGGGGCTGGAATGGGGACAGAAGTACTCTTTAAGGGACAGTCAAGAGATGTTCTTGGGGAGACAGGAATATTCTTTTAAAGGACAGGAGGACAGAGACAATCTATAAGAGGAGGTTAATCTTGGTCGAAGGAATAGATGTTCTTTGGAGAGATAGGAATATTCTTGTACAGGAAAGGACAGAGGTGATCCATGAGGGAAGGTCAATTCTTGGGGGGGAAGGTATGATTCCCAGCCTCCAGGTGGTGGCTGAAGATCTCCCAGAATTACAACTGATCTCCAGGCCATAGAGATCAGTTCCCTTGGAGAAAATGGCTGCTTTGGAGGGTGGACTCCATGACATTATACCCTGCTGTGGTCCCTCCCTTCCTCAAATCCTGTCCTCTCTATGCTTCACCCCTCAAATCTCCAGGAATTTCCCAACCTGGAGCTGGCAACCTTAACTCTATGGCATTATACTTTGCTGAAGTCCCTCTCCTCCCCAAAAATCCAGGACATGAAGTCATAATTGGCATGTGGACAACCAGGGTGATGCTGGATTGAAAAGCTACATGGCAGTAGAGAGGTATCACCTCAGGACTGTCAGTCCTAGGGTGTCAGTCCCTGGCAATTAGATCCCCAAGTCACTCACAGCAAGCAGGCAAGTACATTGGTTGAAGAACTTTATTAGAGATCCATACAGTTCAGGTGTTCACTCATAGGTAGCAGTTGATAGAAGTAGTTAGGCAAACAATAGGACTACTGATATAGAGGACATTCTCCCGCCCCTTTGCCCTTTAAGCGTGAAAGCCTAACAAATTACATGGGAACAAAAAGCAGTTTAGTTTGAGATAAGGTACACAGTGGAATCTTCCCTCCTGTGAAACAGATGCATGTTAGTACCCAGCTGCAAGCTCTTAGCCAAGGCCACACAAAAATGAAAGCACATATTTCTTAGAGATAAGGGAGAGCAATTAATATTAGCAGTTTGGACACCTTCAGGTCTTCTCCTAAAATGCATAAGTATACAGTATTATAATATAAAATGCAGTGTAAAATGCAGGACACCACAATTGTCTACATCAGTCTCAGTATAAAAATCAGGATACAGTGATGGCATACAATATAACAATGGCATGGATGCATGGCATACATGACATACTGCCCCTCTCAAGAATGTCCTCCCCCTCCCAGGGGTCCTGGCTGATCAGGGTAGAGTCTATAGAATTTAGAGATGAGTCTGGGGACATTCATATGTGAGCTTTCCACCCATTCCCGGTGGGATTCAGCAAAATACTTCCAGCGCACAAGGTAGTACAATTTATTTTGCTTCATTTTAGAATCCAAGATATCTTCTATCTCATGGTGTAATTGTCTATCTATTGGGATGGGGCAAGGAGCTCCCTGTTCTGGGTGCCACTTGTCTGGTGGGGGAGCTTTTTTCAAGAGGCTGAAATAGAATACTGGATGGATTTGTCTCAAGTTCTTTGGTAGATCCACCTCTACAGTTACTTCATTGATCAATTTCTTAACCTTAAATGGTCCTAAACATTTCCATCCACGTTTGTTACAGGCTGCTCTCCCCTTAGGTTTTTGTGGAAATATACACAAAATCTCCTGCTTGTAGTTTCCATTGGACAGAAAGTTTTCTGTCAGCAAACTTTTTATAGTCCTCTTTAGCTTTGGTCAAAGTCTTTTGTATGACTTCCCGTTGGGTTGTCAAATTAGTCCACCATTCCCTTAGATCTCCTGGCTGCTGAGATTTCAGGGTTTGAGCAAAAGGCATTGCTGTCTCTTCATAGCTTTGTGCTATTTTAAAAGGGAAGGCACCTGTGGAACTATGTATGGAGTTGTTATACGCATATTCTGCAAATGCCAAGAAATCTGTCCAATTATCTTGTTGATAACTGATGTAACATCTTAGGAACTGTTCCAACACTTGATTGGTCCTTTCTGTTTGCCCATCAGTCTCTGGATGATGGACGGAGCTAAGTCCTTGTTCAATTCCTGCTACTTTGATTAGCTCCCACCGGAAGTTGGCAATGAACTGTGTTCCCCTGTCAGAGATTATCTTTTCAGGAAATGAATGGAGCCTCACTATGTGCTGCATGAAAAGGATGGCCAGTTTCTTTGCTGTGGGGATGGAAGTACTTGGAACAAAATGTGTTTGTTTTGAAAACAAATCAACCACCACTATAGCGACAGTGTGTCCCTTTGAAGAGGGAAGATCAGTTATAAAATCCATCGAGACCACAGCCCATGGTCTAGAAGGAGTTTCTAGTGGTTGCAACAGCAGGGGTTTTTCTCCTTTTGGAATTCCCCATTACACATGCTGGACAAGACGATACATATTGAGAAACGTCTTTTCTCATGGTTGGCCGCCAAAACTGTCTCTATACAAGATGCAAGGTTTTCAAATATCCAAAATGCCCAGCCAGTTTTGAATCATGATGACATTGTTTCAGCACTTCCTCCCTCAGGCTGGCTGGGATGTATAACTTATCAGACTTGTACCAGTTACCATCTTCCCCTTTTTAAGATGGGTTTTTGGTACATTTCCCCCTCTTTTTCCACCTCTGCTTTCATTTTCTCCCCCCACCCCAACTTGAGGAGGCTGGGTGCCAGGCTTCTTTGCATGGCTTTCCTGCACGTAGTCACCACCCCTCCCAACTGGGCTGGTGAGAACATCGTATCAATCACCTCCTCACTTTGGCTTTCATGTTGGGGCATGCACGAGAGCACATCTGCCAGGAAGTTAGATTTGCTGAGAGGTGCTTCAGTGTGAAGTTGAACTTGGAAAAGAATTCTTCCCACCTTAACTTTTTGGCATCTAACTTGCAGGGGCTGTGCAAAGCTTCTAAGTTATTATGATCAGTCCACACTTCAAATGGCCCCTTGGCCCCTTCTAACCAGTGCCTCCAAGTAGTGAGCACCAATTTTACAATGGAAGCCTCCTTCTCCCATGTACTACAATGGCGTTCAATTTCAGAAAACATTTTGGACATGTATGCACAGGGGTGCAATTTCCCCTCATCATCAATTTGCAGGAGAACCCCCCCCCCATTCATGACATCACTTGCATCCACCTGTACGATAAATTTACAGTTCTCATCTGGATGTTGTAGAACCAGCTCTGAGGTAAATAGCTCCTGTGCCAGGTAGTGGGGTTTGCATGGTAGGAGCTTCTTGATCCTGTGGGCCCCTCTGTAATCCGTCCTCTGCTAGAACAAATGGTCTCCCTGCTGACAACACTAGTAGTGGGGCAGCAGGGATAGTAGTTGTAGGTTGGGTCCCCCTTTGCTGGCTTGCCCCCCCCAGGGTTGTAGCTTGAGAGAAATCCCTTGCGGCGGTGGACCTTTGGGTATGCCAGTCACTGGAGGGTTAAATTGTAATCCTACTGGTGGCCTAAAAGTTGGCTTGGTTATGGGAGGTTTTGCTGACCTCCCTCCTCCATCTCCGAGCTGGCTGGTTATGAGCACCGTAGCTCTGAGTACTGGTCCAGCCATTGCCTGCTGTTAAGGAGGTTGAGCCCCCAACCCCGCCTGATTTACTCTCATGCTGTTCCTAAAGATCTGTTCCCTACCCCCCAGAACAAAACTGGTGGAAGTTCAGTAAGGTGCAGTAGGGGGTGAGGAGTAGAAGAAACACACCATAGACTTGGATCCTAATTACATTTTCCACCAGCGGCACTTCTACCACTTCCATCCTGCAATTTCCTCCATGCTACTGCAGACCCCAACTTCACTCCAACGTTGTTCTTGGAGATCCAGTAACTCTCTAGAGAGGCAATTTCAGGAGACACCACAGGTCACAATGGGAAGGCGTTCAGAATCTGGAAAGCTTGTATTACAAGAGTGCCATCCCATTCACACAAATACAATCTAAGACATTTAGTTGTACAGCTGTATAAATAAACACTGCCTTTTAATATACTATTTAATGTAAGTAAAGCTTATATTGTTTGGGGAGAGGGGTTCTACCTGGGCATATTTGAATACAATATATGTGCTTTGAGAAGAATTTGTGCAGCTTTCTCTGGATTCAGATAGATTCAGGTAAGCCTCTTGTACCAGTGCCCAGCACTATCTGTAAAAGAGGTCAAAGCTATCATATTTTCTGTAAGGTAGGAAAGCTTGCTGTTTTCTTAGGGCAGGGAGTAGTTAAATATCTGGAGGTGCTCTATTCCTCCCATAATATAGGTATATACTAGCCACATAGGAAAAGAATGATATGAGAGAATGAAATATCTCTCCTGTGTAAAAGCAGCCCTGCAGTGATCCAAATACTCATGAGAAAAGTGGATCTTTCTATCTTTTTTTTTAAAAAAATTATTTTTACCAAAACAGAGCTTGTGGGCAGCAGGAGATATAAACTCATGCCTTACCTCAGTATGTGAAGGAATTTCCCCAAGCAAGCCTGCCGGTCTCTTGATAGATACAGAAAATAATGCTGAAATGAAACATGGTGAAATAAATGAGCCTAGAACAGGATCCTGTGAATATAAGTCTTAGTAGCTCTCATCTTTTCTGTTTAAAAATAGTGTTCTCCTTCCTGCACAGCTGCAACAAAGGATGGAAGGAAACTTGTGTACTTGCTCTGGAAGAGAGAAATAGTGGCTTATAAAACAAGGATGACTTTTCCAACCTGTCTGAAATTTGGAAGCATTCCTTTGGTGAATGGTATACATTCTGAGTACTTCATTCCAGTTTTAGTACTTACATGTTAAACCATATGGTGGAAGCTTTTAAATCCTTTCCCTGTAACTTAACAGCCCACAAGCCATACATCAAGTATTTTATAAATAATTTATGACTCCATGGATAAATATGGCTAGATCATATGAGCATTTTCTTATCTTGCCTGACAGCAAGATCTTTAATTTCTGTTGTTCAGAAATATTCTGCAGATGGTCAGTCCAGGGAGTAATATATTGGTTGTGAAGTAAATTTTAACGTGGGCAGTTAAAAAGGATATGGGTGGTTGAATCAACTTGATCCATATAATGGATACAATAGTGCTTCTCAGGGGGGATTTTACTAAAACAACCCGTCATCTCAGTGGAAGGTAACACATTGCATTTGAATAACATTAAAAAACCTGGATATTTTGGAACTGTTAAGTAGAAAAAATATTTAGCCAGTTCAAATATTTTCTAATAGGTTAAGTGAAAATAAATTGGGGATCAGCTCTGGATTTTAATGTAGCTCCATCTTTTTTAAATAATTGGTTTCTTACATCAAGCAAGGATTTTTTTAGCGAAACCCTATGAATTAAGCTTGGGTTTAATATTGCAAGCTTTGAGTTGATTGGGTTAGCACAAGTTTTGAACAAAGAAACAGCTATTACCAGTTGCAGTAGAGATGGTAAAGCGTTAGATTCACAGAGTGACAATCTGAACTTAATGGCATGGTACCATGCTAACATTGAAATTTGAGGGAGTCTGAGTTCGAGCAGTATCACAGCTGAAGGTACACTAGGAAGAAGAGAAAGAATCTTGAGGAAAAAGGTTTGCTGGAGCCTATCGAGTGGGTCTAGCAGTCCATTGACCCAAATTGGGGTGGCATAGAGCAATTTGGGAAGATTTTTCTTCCTGTCTGAAATTTGGAAGCATTCCTTTGGTGAATGGTATAAATTCTGAGTACTTCGTTCCAGTTTTAGTACTTACATGTTGAACCATATTGTGGAAGTTTTTAAATCCAAATTATGTGTGGATTTGATCATGTTACATACCTGTGTTTTTAATCTTTTCTCTTATAATCTGTTATATTTTTCTTTTATTCTAATCTCCTTGATTACCCATGACTTTACTGTGCACATAAACTGAGTATACAAAAGTCCATTTCCTTTGTGGTCTATACCAATTGTGTCTGGATCTCTTTGTGACAGGGACCATTATAGTGGCCTATAGTTCTCTTTTGCCATTCTTTTACTCATTTAAACAAGTTTGTCAAATTGTTGGGTCACTGGGTAAAATACTATTTGTAGCAGTGCAAGTTATTTCAAGAGCAGAAGTAAAGTTTCATAACAAATGACCTTTTTGTAGCAATAGTTTCAGAATGTTAAGATACGGTGATAGATATTATAGTAGTAAAAATAGAGTTGCAATCTTAAAGTATTTTGACTAATGTGTGGATTTGATCATTTTATGTGGTAAAGCCATAAGGTTAAATGTAATTTTTAAAAAATTGTGATAGAAATAATCATAGATTTCTTCCTTCTTAGGGTCACTTCTCTAGGTTGGGATGTGAGGGAAGGAAGAATTGGACACATGGGGTGGTTTACTATTGCATGTTTTATTTTTCTGATCAGATTTTTTTTAGCAGTATAATAATAACTGTGTTTATGCAGCAGCAGCAACCTTTATTTTTTTTCTGAGCTGACTTTATTTATTGTAATTGAAGAACATGTTTTGCATTGTTGTGAAGCACCCCATCACACACACTTTTTTTTAAGTAATATTTTTATTAACATATTAAATCAGTGAACAGAGTTAACAAAGAACAACAAAGTAATAGTTAACTATATACAATTATGTACAGGAATACTTAATCATGATTGGTTATAGCTTCGAACAAGAAACAAGGATAACAGATAATAGTCAATAAGTCAGCTTTGTTAAGGTTCATATAACTAGATCTTCTTTGGGAGCTATTACTTCAAACTTGAGTAACAAAAAGTAAATGTTTGGGAGGATGCTAATCTGTGATAGAAATAAATTCAATAAATGGTTGCCATTTTGCAGCAGCAACCTTTATTGGCATTACATTCCATATTAATGACAAAAACACTCCACACAATCAAAATTCAGTCTACAAATACACAGCTCGCCTCATAGACTCAAGGTACAAAAATTTAGCTACAGCTTCAATCACCTTTTTGTTCTGAGTAGCTAATAGGAAAATAATTTTACATTTATCAGATTTCTCTAATTGCACTCTCACCAACAGATCAGTAAGTACATCACAATAATAAGTACAATACAGGGAAACGTGTTCCAGAGTTTCTATGTCTCGCCAAACACAAACGCATAACCTGTTAGCATATGGCGTTTTGTGAAATTTCCCATAAAGTATCGCGGAAGGTAACACATTAACCCAAGGTAATGAATAAGCTCTGTGATAATGTGGGGCCATTAAACAGGTAAGATACTCTGCCCTATATCCGTGGGGTAAAAACCCCAAACCTAGGGGTGAATATCTGCCTTTTGCAAGACTCCTAAGATTCAGACTCTCAATGTCAAGAAGTCTTTGTCTGATCAGTGCATAAGCTGATATTTCTGTGAGGAAAAATAAACCTTCAATATTAATCCCTATTGAGTTAATTTTTTCATCTATTTTGCCACATGGATGACTGAGACTTCATGAGAATATGAAAGATGAAGATATCCTTATTCTTAAAATGCTGATGTAACCAAAATTTGATAGTATTAATCCATGCATCTGACAGTTCTCTTCGTCAGATGCAACTGTCGTTCTCGAAAGCATATGCTACAATAAAGTTGGTTAGTCTTAAAGGTGCTACTGGACTCTTTACTATTTTGTGACTACAGACTAACACAGCTAACTCCTCTGGATATATGAATCAGGAAGTTGGAACACAGCATGATAAACAGGCACGGAGAACAGATAAATATAATCCATAAGGAAAAAAAGCAAAGCAATCACACAAGAGAGCTCCAAAGGGAACTGAGCTATGTGGAAATTTAACCATCATACAAGGTGAATGGGTAAAGAAGAGACACTTAGCCCACTGAACAGAATGATTTAATTCTACTTTTTCTTGTCTTCATTAAATTGAAGCACTATCTTGTGTGAAGAATTTGGGTTACAAATTGAATTATGCTTTCCTGTGAACAGTTGTAAAAATTTGCTTCTCTCTGTGAAATAAGCAGCTATAACTCAAAGACATGGAGAACAGATAAGTTGAATAATAAGGTACTGTTTTTTATAGAGGAACTGGAATGACATTTTAAAACAGAATAAGGAGACATTCATCCACTAAAGCTCCAATTAAACATCCAAAACTGAATACCCAGGAGAGGGAACAAAACTTGAAAAGGGAGAAGATAAGAATTTCAATTAAACTAAAAAAGATTTTCGAGGTGACATTTGCTATCTGGCCTGAAGCTTTTGTGGCACAGGCAACTACATCTTTAAAAATGAAAACAGAGCAACAGAAGAATAACTAACTGAGCCTTTTAAAAAAGCCTTTATGATAGATCTAGAACTCATGAAGGTGAAGATCCAATAACTATGTTGGCTATAAAGCAACGTACCCCAACTGTTTTTTTTACATGTAAGTTCAGCTTAGAAAATGCTGTATTTCCCCAGTATGTGTGCATGTATGTGTGTGTGTTTGCTAACCATAAACCAATAAAAACACACATCCACAAAAGACTTTTAGCCATGCTTTATGCACCTAAGCTAGTTGATCTCTTACAGTGAAATCCTAAATTGATTTACTCTGATCTAAGCCTATTGAAATCAATGGGCTTAGACACAAGTTGCCAGGTCCAGTTTGGGAAATTCCAGGAGATTTGGGGGATGGAGCCTGGAGAGGGCAGGGTTTGGGGAGGGGAGGGCCTCAGAATGGTATAATGCCATAGAGTCCACCCTCCAAAGCAGCCATTTTCTCCAGGGGAACTGATATCTGTCACCTGGAGATAATTTGTAATTCCGGGAGATCTCCAGCAACCACCTGGAGGCTGGCAACCCTACAAGTAACTCTGCTTAGGATTTCACTGCAAGCGATTTCACACTGTGTTACAGAAAATACGCCATGAGTTGGTTTGAACAAGATTGTTCTTGAAGTAGAAACCCACTTCTTTATAATGGGAAAGCAACTAATATCACCTGGCGGGGGAGTTGTTCTTGTCTTCTACAAATTGTCTCTTAGAACCTTAAAATCAAAATTTAACTTGTCTATTTTAAGCAAGATGCCCTATATTCTTTTCTAAAAGATTGCATTGACTGATGCTGCTTAGTTGTGGAACCAGCTGGTTAGCCCATTTATTTCTCCTCTCTGCTTCTGGTGTTCAAGAGGTATTATCCATTCATCCCACAATTGCCAAGTTTTCTCAAATGTATTTAATGAGGATGTATTGGCCTCACTGCCCTTTCAGAATTTTTTGAACTGTTACCAAGCATATAGACATTGATGCTTTTTGTGCAGGGTATGTAGTAGGGGTGTATGCTTTGGGTATCTGATTTGGTTAAAATACCCAAATTGGGCCTGATTTGGAAACCTTCAGGATTTCCAAATCGAGGCCAGCATGCTGGACCCGATTTGGAAATCCTGAAGCAAAGCTTTCTGAAGCATTTGTAATACTTCAAGAAGCTTTGGGGCCTCCGGGGATTAAATTTAAAGGGTCCTTTTGCAAGTGGCAGGGCCCTTCAAACTTACCCATTTCCCACCCTTATCCCATCACTCCCACCCCCACTTCTCCCCACCCCCACTTACTGCTGGCACCGTGCTGCAGGAGGCAGTGGCCCTCTATGTCAGGAAGCCATGGCAGCCACGGCTGCACAGCAACTGTGGCAGGGAAGGCCCTCTCTGCCAGCCAGTCGCACCAGCAGCAGCTGCGCAGTGATGGCAGCAGGGAAGGCTCTCTCTGCCAGCCAGCCATGCTGGCTGTGGCTGCATGGTGATGGTGGCAGGGAAGGCCTTCCCCACCGTCCAGTTGGCCAGCGTGGCAGTGGGCCACTCCAGCCTTCCACCTGACCAGGTAAGTGGGCTGGGGGTGGTGGTGGGGTTTAAAGGCGGGGGTGGGAGTTTAAGGGTGGTGGTGGGCCTCCCCCTCCCCCATCACTTCAGTATGCCCCAAATCTTTCCAGAGCATACCGAAGCAACTTAGAAACCCAAATCAAAAGGGGCATGCCACTTCAGATTTTGGGGCTTTTTTGGATGCTTTTTCCCGCTTTGAGTAAAACCGAAGCGGGAAACTTGAATATTTTTCGGGTGCACACCTCTAGTATGTTGGTTAAAAATGTGGGTTTTATAACATGTAACTCTGCTGGCTGACTATTCCTTTATTACACTGATTAATTTTAATGGATGTTAATCATTAGGAAATAATTCCCTGGATCCTAAATGAATGCAGTTCATACACACACACACATACAGTTTTTCAAAGAATTTTATAATTAATTATTTAATGGTTAACACAATTTGTACATAGGAAGATATTAAAGGTGAAGAATGGCATTTAAAAGGCATTCCAAAGTTATAAATGAAACTGCTGAATTCTGATTTTTTTTTAAAAAAAAGATGTTACAGTTTCCTGAACTGCCCCAAAGGATATTCTGTCATTTTCCAGCCTTCCCCACTGCACCAGAGAATTGCAGTGGGATTAACTTAGGGCCAAGCTACACATGACGAATGACACTTGAACGGCAAGTGGATTGAGTGGAGGGCAAGTGAACAGGGAGAAATACACTTGCCATTCAAGTGTCATTCGTCATGTGTAGCTTGGCCCTCAGAATCTAGGCCTGAAACTAAACTAGTGCAAGCCTAGAATGATAATTGAGAGATGAGGCAAACTAACAGACATATGTTGGTTTACTTTTTAAATTTGGACAAGAATGATGTTTATCCTAAAAAGTAACACAGACTGAAGTAAATATAAATTGTAAACATAGAGAAGTGGGATGCAACAATTAAAACTGCCCATGCCAAGGTTGGAGGGACCCTTTTCTAAGCAGGCTTTTATTCTTTTTTCTCTTTGGATCAAACTGATATGAAGCACCCTTTAGAAACTCCAGAACACTTCAGTTTCAAGACAGTGCCCATTCTCCTATTACAATAATGTTTTCCACAGAATTTTCTTCTCTAAGTCCCAATCTCCAACCTTCAATTTCTGACTGTTAAAAAATAGCTTTCAAAACCTTACCTCACTTCTGTTCCTTGGACTATAGCACATATTGGCTGGTTCAGAAGACGATTCTCATTGTCTCCTAGGATTGCCAGGTCTCCTGCCATGATGGAAGACCTTCCACTGGCAACCCGCTCTTCCCACCACCACTCTGTTGGCTGATAGGAGAACAAAAATAAAAATCACTGTCAGCGTAAGAGCATGACATCACTTCAAGGGAAAACTCTCGGAATTACTGGTAAAGCCATAATGTTTTTGGTGATTCCTAGATCAGTATGATGTCACTTGCAGGTATTTCCCAGAAGTGACATCACACCATTTCCTTGTTCCTGTCCCCTGCCAGGTGCCAGCCATTGGCTGGCAAACTATGCTGAGTAATTTCCACAGTTCTAATTATCACAGAAGGCAAGAAGAATTTGTACTTTTTGAACATAAACAAAGCCTAAGATAACTGAACATTTACAGTTTTGTGCCTTACTAGGTATAATTAGGTGCAGATGAGGAGGAAAAAATAGCCCTGGAAAAGGCCCCATCCCTTACCATGAGAGAGTGAGACTGGTTGGGCCCATCCTAGGCCACATGCCCAAGAAAACAAGGCTGGTGTGCTGGAATGCAGGTGGGGAAGCCAACACAAGCTTCACAGACGTTCAGAGTTCAACTAAGCCGACAAGGGAAAAGCGGTGAGCGTAGTCTGGGGAGTCAAATCCAAAAGGTCAGAGCCAGAAGAGCAGAGAGAGCAGAGCTGGGTTGCAGTAGAACTGGGTGGGTCTTTGCACAGGTGCTTCTGCAATGAGGGAACGGGCATCCTGGCTTAAAAGCAATCAGCTCCAAGTTAGTGCTGTGTCCTGCTAGGACTCAAGGTCACTACGCCGCTGTTTGAGTGCCTGAAGCCTCGCACTCCATCTCTTTTCCTGAACAAGAAGACGCTGTCGCACCCTATGCTGCCTTTCCGGTTCAGGGGAGCTTGGTGGGGATGTTGCCCTGGTCTCAGCTGCTGGTGCAGGTAAGGGAACAGCTTCTGTCTCTGATTCTGCCCTGGATGCCTCAGCCTGCTCTGGCAAGGGTTCCTGCTGTTCCATTCCCTGCTGATCCTCCATATGGCTGACTTTGGAGGAGCTAGGAACACTCTCTCCCCTGTCATCCCTCATGAGGTCTTCATCCTCTGAGGAATCAGAGTCCACGACAGCTGGTCAGGCTCATCCCTCACTGTGTGAGCAAAGCTGAGCTGGCTACCTCCTCCCCTATAACTCACATGGCAAGGGCAGCAAACATGTGGTAGTTTGTGCCCGCCTTTGACTTAGGACCAGGGTAGTGCCTGGGGAGGTGGTATGACGTTCCCTCCTCCTCTTTCCCTTCTTTGTCCCTGAATAGTAGAAATGGCACCAGAGGTGTTTTTAAAATTCAAAAGTAACTAAATATTTTATTTATTTCAGAGGGGAAGGTTGGGGGAAAGGTTGCAGAGTCACTGAGGATGGGAGCTGATACTGTTTCTATTGATAGCAGTGGAAAAGGTTTTGTGTTTGGGTTGGTGGAACGAGACTGGAGAGATGTATTGGTCTTTAGAGGTGAATTGATAACAACAACAAAATGCTTTTTATATACTGTCCTTTAGGACAACTTAATGCCACACTCAGAGAGGTTTACAAAATGTGTTATTATTATCCTCACTACAATCACCTGTGAGGTGGGTGGGTTTGAGAGAGCTGTGAGTGGCCCAAGGTCACCCAGCTGGCTTTAACCAGAGGAATGGGGAATCAAACCCAGCTCTCCAGATTAGAGTCCTGCCACTCTTAACTACTACATCAAACTGGCTTTCCGCTGATACCTAATCAACTGGGTAAATCCTCCATCTCTGAAGATAACTATAATTGCTTGCAAGACCATACCCTCAGGCATCAGCCAGGATAGACAATGGCATATGAGCAGTAAGCTGTATTTCTCAAAGAATATCCATCCACATACTAAGGGTGCAACAACTGAAACTCATACAAGCAGTAATGAGCAGGCAACATGATGCAAACATTCACAAAGGAATTGTATTCAATACTTTATCCAGAGAAGATGTGAGAGATTTTATCCATAAAAGAAGAGATTTTATCCATAAAAGAAGAGATTTTATCCACAAAATGCTAAGCAAAATTATCACGGCAGGTTACAAAGAGTATGGGCCCTGACATAAAGAAGACTGCTCACCATTTAGAAAAGATCCTCCAGTCAACATGTGTACACAGGCAATGGTGATAGAGAAGAGATTGTTCTTTGCTAACACGACTTCTATAGAGCAGTTTTTAAAATGCTCTCAACCTAGTCCATCTGTATTTGTTAGCGTTCACTCAAGTTTTCTTTCATCTGTGTTCTAGTCAGGGCTTTTTTCCTGAGAAAAGAGGTGGTGGAACTCAGTGGTGCTCAGGAGTAGACATGGGCGTGAACCAAAAAAATTAAACGAACCAGTGGTTCGTGGTTCGGTGCCGACAACGATCCCGAGATCGCAAACCGCAACGAACATTTTCTGTTGCCGAACCGGTTCATGGTTTGCGGTTCGTGGGGCGCGGAATGACCCCCGTGGTACTTACACAGCCCATATTCCCAGGGAGTCTTTTGCGGGCTCTCCGACAGCCATCACCCAAGTTTGGACAAGATTACAATCCAAGGCCCCAGGAAACTCCCACTTGATACAATTAGAACCACCGGTTGACGTTGGCCCAGTGTACAAAAGGTGTGTGTTGACAGCAGCCACCGGGCCTGGCGGCCATGGGGAAACAATAACAAGCCGCCTCCCCTCAGGGGGCGGGGGTCTGGCCACTCGCCGGCAGCACCCCCATGTGCCCGCCCACCAGGCCAAAAAGGAGCGCGCTGGTATTCCCTGCAACAGCAGGAATGTGGGTAAGGACAGCGGCTGCTGGGCCTGACAAGCATGGGGAGGGGGCATCGAGCTGCATCCCCTCAGGGGGCAGGATGTCTGGCCCTTCGCCGGCAACACCCATGTGCCCACCCGCCAGGCCAAAAAGGAGCATGCTGGTATTCCCAGCACAGGCCGGAAGGTGTGTACTGGGGGTGGCCGCCGGGCCTAGTGGGCACAGGGAGGCAGCAGGGGGTCTGGCCGCTCTCTGGTTGCACCCCCAATGTACCCGCCCGCCAGGCCAAAAAGGAGCGCACTGGTATTCCCTGCGATGGCAGGAATGTGGGTGATGACAGCAGCCGCTGGGCCTAGTGGGCATGGGGAGGTGGCATCAAGCTGCCTCCCCTCAGGGGGCAGGGGGTCTGGCCGATTGCCGGCAGCACCCCCCATGTGCCCACCCACCAAGCCAAAAAGGAGCACACTGGTATTCCTGGCGCAGGCCAGAAGGTGTGTATTGGGGGCGGCCACTAGACCTGGCGGGCATGGGGCAGTGTCGTCAAGCTGCCTTTCCTCAGGGGGTGGGGGGTCTGGCTGCTCACCAGTGGCACCCCCAATGTGCCCGCCCACCAGGCCAAGGAGGAGCACGCTGGTATTCCTGGCGCAGGCTGGAAGTTGTGTACTGGGGGTGGCCGCTGGGCCTGGCGGGCACGGAGAGGATGTGGCAAGTCACCTCCCCTCAGGGGGCGGGGGTTCTGGCCACTTGCCAGTGACACCCCCCATGTGCATGCCTGCCAGGCCAAAAAGGAGCGTGCGGGTATTCCCGGCGCAGGCCAGAAGGTGTGTACTGAGGGCAGCTGCTGGGCCTGGCAGGCATGGGGAGGCAGCGGCGAACTGCCTCCCCTCAGGGGGAGGGGGGTCTGGCCACTTGCCAGCAGCACCCCCCATGTGCCCACCTGCCAGGCCAAAAACGAGCATGCTGGTATTCCCGGCGTAGGCCAGAAGGTGTGTACTGGGGGTGGCCGCTGGGCCTCAGAGGGCAGGGGGTCTGGCCACTCGCCAGCAGCACTCCCCATGTGCCTGCCCATCAGGCCAAAGAGGAGCACGCTAGTTTTCCCAGCGTGGGTGGGAGAGGACATGACATTCAGATGGGGGCCTGATCCCCCAGCAACTGCGGGTCCTCACCTCGGGGTCCCACTAAGGAAAATTTCAACAGCAGATGACAGTACACACCTTCCTGCCTTGCTGGAAAGGATGGGAGGGAGAGGACCTGTCATGTGGGGGGTAAGTGGGAAGATCCCTCCCCCCAACCTCCGGGGCAAAGAGGAGCACGCAGGTATTTCCGGAGTGGGTGGGAGAGGACCAGTCATCATGAAGAGGGGCAGGGGGAATATCCCTCAGCATCCGTGGGTCCACCTGAGGGTCCCACGGAGGAATAGTGCGGTGGCGGCAGCCAACAGTACACACCTTCCTGCCTTGCAAGAAAAGATGGGAGGGAGAGGACATGTCATCATGAGGAGGGGGAGGGGGAATATCCCTCAGCATCCGCGGGTCCTCACCGGAGGGTCCCACTGAGGAACAGTGCGGTGGCGGAAGCCAACTGTACACACCTTCCTGCCTTGCCGGAAAGGATGGGAGGGAGAGGACCTGTCATGTGGGGGGTAAGTGGGAAGATTCCCCCCCCAACCTCCAGGCCGAAGAAGAGCGCACTGGTATTCCTGGCGGGGAGGGGTTGGGAATCTCTATCTGTCTCTACATACAGTTCTCGAACCATATACCATTCTCTAACTGTTAACATACGTTATCTAATGTTTGTGCGTACATTATAGTGTCTTTTTCATTATACTGATACATTCTGTACTGTTTTTCTCTGTTTTTGATTTTCAATCCTTTTCTCCATGAATGTGGCATGTTCTGTTCGATTCTTTATCTCCTTGATGCATTCGCATTCTATTTCTACTTCTAGAACCGTTGATATCTGTGTGCCCCTTTCTTTCTGTTTCTCTGTTTCTCCCTCTCACTATTTGCAACTTTCTATCTCTCTCTGTCTCTTCCTATGTGAATCCACCACTATTTATCTGAATCTATCTCTTTCTACGTATATATCTGTCCTTTATTATTTCTTTCCATCTCTAGCTGTCTTTTTTTCTCTTTCAATAACTATGTTGTTTTCTATTTTCCTTTCTCTATCATCATCCATATGTAGGCTTGTGCATCCATCTTTTTCCAATTGTTTAGTTGTTGTATTGTCGAAGGCTTTCACGGCCGGAGAACGATGGTTGTTGGGGGTTTTCCGGGCTGTCTTGCCGTGGTCTTGGCATTGTAGTTCCTGACGTTTCGCCAGCAGCTGTGGCTGGCATCTTCAGAGGTGTAGCACCAAAAGACAGAGATCTCTCAGTGTCACAGTGTGGAAAAGATGTAGGTCATTTGTATCTACTCAGGAGGGGTGGGGTTGAGCTGAGTCATTCTGTAAGAGTTTCCCAGGGTGTGGAATGCTAATGGCGGGAGGCTTCACTGTATCCTGAGGCGGTTCTTTTGCATATGGATTGGTGCTTGATGTGCTAATCTTCTCTGCAGGGCTATTGTCGGGTGTGGAGTGTTTTGTTGGCCTGGTGTTTTTCAGAACTGGAGCCCATGCTCTGTTCATTCTTAAGGTTTCTTCTTTCCTGTTGAAGTTTTGCTTATGCTTGTGAATTTCAATGGCTTCCCTGTGCAGTCTGACAAAGTAGTTGGAAGTGTTGTCCAGTATTTTGGTGTCCTGGAATAAGATACTGTGCCCTGTTTGAGTTAGGCTATGTTCAGCCACTGCTGATTTTTCAGGCTGTCCAAGTCTGCAGTGTCTTTCATGTTCTTTTATTCTTGTCTGGATGCTACGCTTTGTGGTCCCGATGTAAACTTGTCCACAGCTGCAGGGTATACGGTATACTCCTGCAGAGGTGAGGGGATCTCTGCTGTCTTTTGCTGATCGTAGCATCTGTTGTATTTTTCGGGTGGGTCTGAATACTGCTTGAAGGTTATGCTTTTTCATAAGCTTTCCCATCTGATCAGTAATTCCTTTGATATATGGCAAAAACACTTTTCCTGTGGGAGACTGTTTTTCTTTGGTTGTTTGATTCATCCTGGGTTTGATTGCTCTTCGGATTTCATTTCTGGAGTAGCCATTTGCCTGAAGTGCGTGGTTTAGATGATTAATTTCCTCATTGAGAAAGCGCGGCTCACATATCCGTCTTGCACGATCCACTAATGTTTTCATTATGCCTCTTTTCTGTCGGGGGTGGTGATTGGAGTTTTTGTGTAAGTACCGATCAGTGTGAGTTGGTTTCCTGTAGACCTTGTGACCTAACTGAAAGTTTGCTTTGCGGATGACCAAGGTATCCAGGAATGAGAGTTTTCCCTCACTTTCTTTCTCCATTGTGAATTGTATGTTCAGGTGGATGTTGTTGAGATGATTCAAAAACTCCCTCAATTCTTCCTCCCCATGGCTCCAAATGATGAATGTATCATCCACAAACCGGAACCATACACTGGGTTTGTGGGGTGCTGATTCTAGAGCTGTTTTTTCAAAATGTTCCATGTAGAAGTTTGCTATAACTGGGCTGAGTGGATTCTACCCAGGATTCTACGAAAGGCAAAGCTTCCCACCAGCAATATAACACGCAAGGAGAGAAATGCCATCAAGACCCTCAATGCAGATCCAGACATCATCATTCTACCAGCTGATAAAGGCAATGCTACAGTGATCATGAAAACGGAGGAATACAAAAAGAAGATTAAGGAACTCCTGGACCCCTCCACCTACAAAAAACTAAAACGAGATCCCACTTGCAAAATCACCAGGCTAACAAATGCGCTGATCAAGAATTCCTCACTACATCCCGACACGCACAGCAAACTATGCAAGACAGAAGCACAGCCACCTAGACTATATGGACTCCCCAAAATACATAAAGATTCAGTCCCACTCCGACCCATTGTGAGTGCCATTGGTTCACCGACATATGAATTAGCTAGACATCTGGCAGATCTCCTGCAGGACCACATCGGGAAAACCTCGTCTTACATCAAAGATTCAGCAGATTTCATCAACAAAATCAGTTCTCTGAAACTCAATCCACAAGACATACTTGTCAGTTTTGATGTTGTATCCCTGTTTACCAAGGTTCCAGTAAAAGACACTATTGCACTGATTAATCAGATTTTCCCAGAGGATGTAACAGCCTTATTCCATCATTGTCTGACAACCAGTTACTTCCAATGGGACAACGAATTCTATGAACACATGGATGGGGTGGCCATGGGGAGCCCACTCAGCCCAGTTATAGCAAACTTCTACATGGAACATTTTGAAAAAACAGCTCTAGAATCAGCACCCCACAAACCCAGTGTATGGTTCCGGTTTGTGGATGATACATTCATCATTTGGAGCCATGGGGAGGAAGAATTGATGGGGTTTTTGAATCATCTCAACAACATCCACCTGAACATACAATTCACAATGGAGAAAGAAAGTGAGGGAAAACTCTCATTCCTGGATACCTTGGTCATCCGCAAAGCAAACTTTCAGTTAGGTCACAAGGTCTACAGGAAACCAACTCACACTGATCGGTACTTACACAAAAACTCCAATCACCACCCCCGACAGAAAAGAGGCATAATGAAAACATTAGTGGATCGTGCAAGACGGATATGTGAGCCGCGCTTTCTCAATGAGGAAATTAATCATCTAAACCACGCACTTCAGGCAAATGGCTACTCCAGAAATGAAATCCGAAGAGCAATCAAACCCATGATGAATCAAACAACCAAAGAAAAACAGTCTCCCACAGGAAAAGTGTTTTTGCCATATATCAAAGGAATTACTGATCAGATGGGAAAGCTTATGAAAAAGCATAACCTTCAAGCAGTATTCAGACCCACCCGAAAAATACAACAGATGCTACGATCAGCAAAAGACAGCAGAGATCCCCTCACCTCTGCAGGAGTATACCGTATACCCTGCAGCTGTGGACAAGTTTACATCGGGACCACAAAGCGTAGCATCCAGACAAGAATAAAAGAACATGAAAGACACTGCAGACTTGGACAGCCTGAAAAATCAGCAGTGGCTGAACATAGCCTAACTCAAACAGGGCACAGTATCTTATTCCAGGACACCAAAATACTGGACAACACTTCCAACTACTTTGTCAGACTGCACAGGGAAGCCATTGAAATTCACAAGCATAAGCAAAACTTCAACAGGAAAGAAGAAACCTTAAGAATGAACAGAGCATGGGCTCCAGTTCTGAAAAACACCAGGCCAACAAAACACTCCACACCCGACAATAGCCCTGCAGAGAAGATTAGCACATCAAGCACCAATCCATATGCAAAAGAACCGCCTCAGGATACAGTGAAGCCTCCCGCCATTAGCATTCCACACCCTGGGAAACTCTTACAGAATGACTCAGCTCAACCCCACCCCTCCTGAGTAGATACAAATGACCTACATCTTTTCCACACTGTGACACTGAGAGATCTCTGTCTTTTGGTGCTACACCTCTGAAGATGCCAGCCACAGCTGCTGGCGAAACGTCAGGAACTACAATGCCAAGACCACGGCAAGACAGCCCGGAAAACCCCCAACAACCAATGTTTAGTTGTTGTTTTTCAATACATCTTTCTATCTGTCTCTCTGTCTTGTTCTGTCTGACCTGAGGAGGGGGAGGGGGAAGGTCCCCCAGCAGCTACGGGTCCTCAACCGAGGGTCCCATTGAGGAGTAATATGGTGGCAACCGACAGTACCCACCTTCCTGCCTTGACAGAAAGGATGGGCGTTGTGGGACACATTCCCACCCAGCTGAAAGAGGTCCCTCCAGTCCCATTGACAGGGGTGCTGCCACATTGTCAACCGACTATATCTGTGCACAATACAACTGGCTGTGCGAGCGCAACAGAGCTGCGTAACCAAGGAGGGAGCAGTAACAGGATAGTTCCTCGTGAAGCAGGGGCTGACCTGATCCGCCGTCCTGGCTTTGCGGAAAGTAGGGGATGGGCAGGACAGGGGGCATTGTTTGGATGGGTCAGAGTGGTTCCTGAGAGAGGGAGATGGAAACATGACAGCAGCAGCTGACATCGACCACCTTCCTGTCTTTGCGGGAAGGACATGAGTGCAGCAACCCATTCCCCCTTGCTCAGAGGGCTCTGCGTTTGCGATGGATGGGGGCACCGTGTGGCTGAACTATACGTGAAACAGTTCCTGAGCTGCTGCACAAGTGCCCAAAGGAGGCTGCCATCAGCAGCATCACCCACCTTCCTGCCTTGCCAGAAAGGATGGGAGGGAGAGGACCTGCCATATGGGGAGTAAGTGGGAAGATCCCCCCACAACTGCTAGGCCAAAGAGGAGCGTGCTGGTATTCCCAGCATGGGAGGGAGAGGACGTGTCATTCGGACCGGGGGCCTGATCCCCCAGCCACCGTGGGTCCTCACCCAAGGGTCCCACTGAGGAACGGTGCGGCAGCAGCCACTTCCTGAGCCATCAACCTCGAGGGTGTAAGTGGCACTGTCCCAGACCCCGAGGGGACAACCTCCACCAATGTGGCCTGCCGGAGCGCTCTGCTCTCACCAGCATCACCCTCAGGGCAAAGTGATCCTCCCACTGACCCCCGCTCAGAAGAGCTGGTGGCCCCCTTTCTCCCCCCAATGGAGGTTTCACTGGGTGAGGAGGAAGACAGGCTCAAGTGGTGCCTCTTCAGGGCCGTCAAAGACAGGTGCTTTGGGTTTTTGCCCCTGCGCACCAGGACATCACAGGCATGGCACGGCACCACACGGGGGTCATCAGGAAGGGCCCGAAAGTGTCTCCATATGGAGGCATTGTAATGTTGACCACTAACTGTCCCAGGGGAAGGAGGATGAATGGTTACAGGCTGCGCTGCAGGGCCGGACACAGATGACAGGGTGAGGGGTGGACTGCAGGAGGGGACACCACTGAGAGTTTGGGATGGGGATGGGAGGGATCTTTCATAACACACATACCATTCCTCCAGGGATCCATTGCCCACCCCTCCTCAAAAAGTTGAGAGAGATTCTCTCCCCCCTGCGCAAAGACCTCTTGGCCTCCACAGGCCACATAGGTGAACTGGGGGGAGCGGGAGGACTCCCTGCAGCCCCCTAGCCACACCCAATACTGCTTTCCACAACTGAACCAGGAGGACTGCCATCGCACTTCACCCCACAACCACCCTTGACAGCCAACACAAGAGAAAGACTCATTGCGCCACCAAACTAGAATTAAGGAGGACAGGAAAGGAGATGACTCTATGTGCCCTCTGCCACAGTGCCCACTGAGCTTGGCCCCAGGGCAGCAGCCCTGGCCACAGAGGGAGGGAGGGACTAGAGCCCTAGCCCACCACTCCCACAGATCTGAACAGATCAGGCACTAATAACACTGTGTGAGCCCTCAGTTGAGGTGCCCACTGAGCTTAACCCCAGGGCCTGGCAGCAGCACTGGAACCAGAGGCTGGGGCTACAGCCATAGCCCAGCACACTAAGATGCCTGGGCAGAACAAGCACAGAGACTAAGAATAATAATAGTAATAATAAGAATCATAATTAAAATGATTAGGATTGTGAGAATAATAAGTATCATTTGGTCCGCCCTCAGCTGAGGTGCCCACCTAGCTTGGCCCCAGGGCCTGGCAGCAGCCCTGGCTCCAGAGGGAGGGAGGGACTAGAGCCCTAGCCCACCACTCCCACAGACCTGAACAGATCAGTCACTGATTAATAATAATCAATGTGAGCCCTCAGCTGAGGTACCCACCGAGCTTGGCCCCAGGGCCTGGCAGCAGCCCTGGCACCAGAGGGAGGGAGGGACTAGAGCCCTAGCCCACCACTCCCACAGACCTGAACAGATCAGGCACTTATGTAAGCCCTCAGCCGAGATGCCCACCGAGCTTGGCCCCAGCGCCTGGCAGCAGCCCTGGCACCAGAGGGAAGGAGGAACTAGAGCCCTAGCCCACCACTCCCACAGACCTGACCCGATCAGGCACTGATTAATAATCAATGTGAGCCCTCAGCCGAGGTGCCCACTGAGCTTGGCCCCAGAGCCAGGCAGCAGCCCTGGAACCAGACGAGATAGATCCCTATCCCCCAAAGCCAAGCTGAATTAGTCTCTCTCCCCCAAGACTAGCAAGTGGCAAGCAAGCGCTCTGTCCCACTCCACTGCTCGCTGAAAGTGAAACCCAGTCTGGGAGCCCATGGCTATTTATAAGCACAGGTCCCATTGACCAACGCAGGAGGTCTATGTTTGGCCATCAGAGCTGCCTATCAGGGTTTGCAGGGATGAGATTGGAGTGCCCGTGGCTACAGGACACCCCCTTCCCCCTCCCTCCCCTGGGTGTCTTCTCCCAACTTGTAACCACTTTGCAGCTCCGTGGTTGGAAGGAAGACCTGCCAATCAAGGTAAGCTGGGCCTCCATTCAGGTTTCCAGGGCGACAGAAGGTGTGCAGACAGAGTTCAAGCATTCCCCCAGCTCCATTTCCAGGGGAATTGATTGCTGGTGCCTGAGTGTCTGCCTTCCCGAACCGCGGCCTAATGCACTGAACCAGGGTTTTGCCGACCGCTGGTTCGTTGGCCATGGCCAATAACGAACCACCGTATCACAATTCCGTGATTGCCATTTTCATGGGTTTTTGAAGTTTGTAATGCGGTTTGTGCCCATCTCTACTCAGGAGTGCACAATGACATCACTTTGGGTCAGCTGGAACAAAGGTGGAGTTTTTTAAAGTTTAAATTGCCCTTGGTGAAAATGGTCACATGGCTGGTGGCCCCGCCCCTGATCTCCAGACAGAGGGGAGTTTAGATTGCCGTCCACACCAGCGGCACAGAGGGCAATCTAATCTCTCTGTTTGGAGATCAGGGGGCAGGGTCACTGGCCATGTGACCATTTTCAAAAGGTGCCAGAACTCTATTCCACCGCATTTCCACTGAAAAAAAGCCCTGGTTCTAGTCAAAATCACTGAACCTCTGTCATTCCTATTTTCCTAGAATCCCAATGACCCAGCTCAAGTCAGTGAAAGATAACACAGAAGAGTAATTCTGTCTACTACTGTTTGGCCCATTTTCATATTTCAACAATTGTACAGAACAACAACAACAAGCTCTTATTCATTATGAATGTTGTTATACAATCTGAATTCAAAACTGATGGTACTTGGACATATTATGAATGGGCAAGCTCTGACAATTATTAGAAAGGTGAAAGATGAAGCTTATTTTGCTTTATGACAAGGACACTTTTAGTGCAGACCTTCAGTTGTTATGGCAACCTTTCATTATGGAAGTGTCATCAAAGCTATGTCTTTCCCTGCTTTATGCATTTCTGTAAAATACAATTAAATGTTCTTTTCTCCAGAAGGCAAAAGGTAAAATTAGTTGAAATACACTTTTGGGGGAAGAGGAAGCTTTTTAAAAGTCTCAAATATATTCAATTAATTATCTTTTTTTAAAGCATATCTGAAAGCAATTGGTTACAAACATCACCAAATAATTGAAGTATGACCATTTAAAAGGAGGATGGCCTTTCCATATGGAACTGACATAGTAAAAAGAACACTCATATTTTACCTTCATACTGAGAACAGTTATAGAGTTGCAGCTAAGGGAAATTCCATACCTTACACAAAGGCAAACACATATTTGCCATTGACTGAACATTAAACAGAGATCATGGTTCTGAAGCATCTCTCTATATGATAACTGTATTTGGAAACATTTGTCAATTTCACACTTTATATATATATATATATTATTTCTATCCTTAAAACTTGTAGGTGAACAACTAAAAACAGAATGTGTGAAGTGATTATAAGTTCCTGGTTCAGACAGTATCCCTGCCATATATTATAATTGTTTATTTACTACTATTATTTATATTCACTTGGATGACCAGAGACAAGCCACTATTTTCTCAGCCTCCCTAGCACCATGCATGTAATACACTGGCGGGGGCGCGGGGGCTTAACTTACATGGCTATTACAAGGATTACTGAGACATATTTTTAATTTATATATATTTTATTTAAAACAAAGAATAACAATAAACATTGTACAAAATATCAATAACAGAGTATATGACACAATATTTAAGCTAAAATATATTTCTCCTCTCTGTCTCTGTACTTATTTATATTAAAATACATTATTTTCAACATTTTATATTTGGCATTTTGTATTCAACATTATACTCAACATTTTAAATTCTACATTTTAGGTTTCTGATTTAACAGTTGGTCTATTTTACTAACATTTTTTCTTAGTTTTTTCTTAACTTTCAGTTACATAGTCGAAGAAAGCTTTCCATTTTTTCTGAA
Organism: Eublepharis macularius; assembly: GCF_028583425.1. NCBI lineage: Eukaryota > Metazoa > Chordata > Lepidosauria > Squamata > Eublepharidae > Eublepharis > Eublepharis macularius. The sequence goes on along the minus strand of NC_072790.1, from coordinate 92,994,261 downwards.
ATTCTAAAGTTGGTCTATTATGGATATAAGAATTTAATTTTGCCATTAACGAATATGCATACAATTCAGGTCAGAGAGCTGAGAAAATCTATCAAGGATCAAAATGGGAAATTCTGCTGAAGGCCTGTCACACTGGAATCATATCATTTTTATACTGTAGTATTTCCCCTTCCTCATTTTCTTATAATGTTATACTGATCTATCATATCCATTAATTATCATGAAGGAGTTGGAAAATGCAAGGTTTAGGCATCACTTGAAGTGAAAATGAGAAACCGGACATGAATGTCTAATGCCATGTGTCTCTGCTCCTGGGGTAGAAACCTTGCACCTGTATAAATGACTTTTATAAGTCTACAAAATAGCTCATTAGTGTCCATTGGCCTAGTGTTAACTGCTTAGTGGGATGACAAGAATGAATGTGTCTGAGTTTATTAGCCTGGGCACTAATAATTTTTCAGTTTTAATATCTGCCTCCAAAAATCTCCTTGGAGTTCAGCCTAGTGTAATGTAAAAAGTAACCAGTGTGATTAGAAAAAATAATACAGTCTGACTCATGATCTACCAATGTGAACTTTGTGAAGGACAGAAGCTCTAATACATTTACAGAATAATAAACGTGTGCAGGGTTTTTTTTAAAATCCAAGTCATGATAAAAACTTGGGTGAGAAGGACTTTCTAAAATCAGAAATTGCAGCTAGCCATAGTAATTCATAGTAAAAAGGAACAATGGGTAATATTACGTTGTGTGTGTAAAATGCCTTGCTGGGGGTCTTCAAAGCAATAGTTGAGCAGAGGTAGTTTACCACTGCCTGCCTTTGATACTTGCATTATGATAAACTAAACATAACAAAGCAATGAGCAGGATATTAAGTCCCCAGAGCCCGGTATACAGCCCCTTGAAGAGTTCTGAAAGTTTGTTCATCATCACCATATGATGTTTTAGTTAATCTAATAAAGGTGTTATTCTATTGTTTCTTCTAACATCAATTAATTTAATCTGTAGTCTTTATGTAATGAACCGAGGCATGAAAATACACACTATGCATACTTACAACTAGAGATGGGCACAAATCGAAATATGAACCAAAGTTCGTCATGAACCAAGTCGGTTCATGGTTCGCAAAACCAGCAGTTCGTCAGAGCCCATTTCTGATGAACTGCCACGATCTTTAGGGTGGTTCATTTGGTTTGTTTTTTGGTTCGTCACTGCAGACAGCCTGGTGCCAATCAATCAGTTTCCTAGGCAACAGGGGTTGGGCTTTCTGCAGATCTTATGCTGACCCAGAAGTGACCTTCTGCTGACCCAGAAGTGGTGATTTGCTGGCCTGGAAGTGACATTTTCACAAACCAAAATGAACCACTTCGTGAAACCGGGCAGGTTCATGAAAGTTCGTGGTTCGTGAAACGTGACGAACCATGAACCGCAAGTTTTGGTTTTTTTCTTGTTTGTGCCCATCTCTACTTACAACTACCACAGAAAATGGTGTCCCCATGCCATATTCCCCCCATAATAAACTGTTTCACTTATTGCATGATATAATATTTCCAGGGTTTTCATTTTTTTGCCTTAACATTGATGTTTTGGATTAGATGAAGTGTGGGACAAGAATCACATTCAATGGCCTTTCTTGCAGCTCCTGTTATTATTATTTGGAAAACAAAATGTATCGTGCTATCAAATGCATTCATAAGCTGTGGCACATCCATTACATGGCACTATGCTAACAGTGCCAGTATATATGCCAGTTCAGGATTTTAGGATCACGTGGCTTGAGCATTGTGCATAAAGTTGCCCCATACTGAATCAGACCATTGACCCACCAAGGTCAATTTTCTACACAGACTGGCAATGGCTGTCCAGGGTCTCAGACAGAGGTCATTCACATCACCTGCTACCTAGTCCTCTCAACTGGAGAAGCCAGGGATTGAACCTGGGACTGTCTGCATGCCAGGCAGATCATCTGCTGCTGAACCATGTGGCCCCACACCATGTTTTAAAGACCGGGTTATCATGACTTGACCATTTCAAGTTTTGAAACAGTCATCCAAATCAACAAAAAATAATTTGGCAAATCACATCTAAATATTTATCCTGCCTTGAAAAATACTTGAATTCAAAATTGCTGTGAGAAGATATATATAAATTCACTCTGTGTGAATGTGGACTTTTTAAGACCATTTTTTCATAATATAAATGGCCATTTTGCCACATCTTTATTTATTATAAGTCTATAACATCTAACAGTGAAAAGAACAGTAAGGTATACATCTTGATACATTCTCTGTGTGCTTATAAAGATGGATTCTATTAATATAGTTACTAGTAATTTCAATAAACATTATGACCGCTATACTTTTGTGTTCCAAATATTTTCATGAAAAAGTCACTTCCAGTCTCCAGTTCTCATATTGTAGTAAAGAAAGACATATTATCTTCCATTCTTTATTTCAGTAAGTTTTGTTTTGAACATTATAACTATTCATCCACTAACAGGAAAAAAACTGCACTGAATTAACTTTAAGATCTTAAGCTAAACACACAAAAGTAAAGAAATTAGATCCACACAATGCAGAATTGCCAACTGTGACTAATGATTACAAGAATTGCATTGAAGTCAGTACAATCTTTTAGTGAGAAAGGACTGCAATACTATTTCCAATTCTATGATTTTTAAAGATGCAGGAAGATAATAAAATAGATAAAAAGTCATATATTTAAGGGCTACTTTCCATCTAATTCTAGTGTAAAATTTGCCTGTAATCTATAATAATAATAATAACAACAACAACATCAACAACATTCGATTTATATACTGCCCTTCCGGATGACTTAACACCTACTCAGAGCGGTCTACAAACTATGTCATTATTATCCCCACAACAAAACACCCTGTGGGGTGGGTGGGGCTGAGAGAGCTGTGACTGACCCAAGGTCAGAGAGAGCTGAGAGAGCTGTGACTGACCCAAGGTCACCCAGCTGGCTTCAAGTGGAGGAGTGAGGAATCAAACCTGGCTCTCCAGATTAGAGTCCCGTGCTCTTAACCACTACACCAATAGGATCATGATACTCAGTTGGTACACAGTGTAAATAATGGTATCTCAACAAAAATATTGTAAGGCTGAATCAAGTATAGAAGAGCAACCAAAATGATTAAGGGATTAGAAGACATTTCCAATGAGGAAAGGTTAAAAATGTCTAGTTCCAATTTAGAGCAAAGATGACTAAAGGAGACCAGAACAAAAGTTTAAAAAATAATGCATGGGGTGAAGATGGTAGGTAGAGTGAACTTTTTCTCACTGTACACAGAAATAATGGGTTAAGGGGCATCCAATGAACTTGATGGGCAATAGATTCAAGAAAGACAAAAAGAAATTTATTTACTCCATTCGTTAATAGAGTTAACTGTGACTTTTTTGTCATCTAAACCAATGGATTACAGCAGGGGGAGTACATCCCTATTAACTCTCTTGGACGTCTCTTTAATATCATCAGCTATGGCAGGGTGCCCAACATGGTGCCTGTAGATGCCATGGTACCCGCCAGCTTGGCACTGGCACTTGCCAACTATTTTTAGAAAGTGAGCAAGTGCAGCTTTTGTCCAGCAGAGCTTCTGATTGGCCATTGCAGATTTGATTGATTGTGCAGCTTTTTAAAAAGGTGGCTTTGGTGCCACCACAGCACAAAGATCTCCCCTGCGTTACTGATGGTAAACTATGTATATGCAAGAAAGTATTTTAAACAATATGTTCATTTTAAAAGGCATCATGTTAAACAGCTTCTGCATGAATTGTTGTTGAGTTTCTATTAGAGTTATGCAGAACTTTGGTGGTAGAAAGTGCCTTCAAGTCATAGCTGACTTTTGGTGATCCCTGATGGGGTTTTCAAGGTAAGAGACTAACAGAGGTAGTTTGCCATTGCCTGCCTCGGCAACCTTGGTCTTTGCTGGAGGGCTCTCATCCAATTATTAACTAAGGCTGACCCCGCTTAGCTTCTGAGATCTGATGAGATCAGGCTCACCTATCCAGGTCAGGGCGTGCATGAGGGAAAAAATGCACATTTTTTCCTCATTGTTACCTGGACAATGGAAGTCTGCAGAATCCATTGGTGGAAAGGGAGAAAGTGCTTAATGTGCATGTGTGCATCTTTTTTTCAGTGCTACCTGGACAATCACATTGGTTCCCTGCCAATCAAGTGAATCCTAGCAAGGAGAGACACCTTCCCCACCTAGCAAGAAGAGACCCCCTCCCTAGCTTTGGAAAAGTTCAAAAGGGGGAATACGCTTTTTTTTTGTGGCACTACCCAAGCAGTGGTCTGTTTCCCCCGCCTCCATCAGGGCACTTCGATGGACAATCAATCAATCAAATAATCAAACAAACTTGATAAAAGCCCTGGAAGACTTCAATCATAGGTGGCAATCCTAAAGACACTTCCTTGGGAGTAAGCACTATTGAATACCATGAGATGTGCATCTGAGTAAACCTGTTTAAGCTCATTTTCCCCCTTCCAGCACCTGCCAAAGCATTATTTAAAAATAAATTCTCCACATCAAGTTTAAGTCAAGCCCCCTCAAGCCTACTCTGCCAGCAGCAAATGAAAAACTTATGGAAAAAATAGAGGACTGGTTAGGTGTGTGGGGGGGGGAGGGGAGGATTCAGACAATCATGCTGCCTGGTTGTCTGCACTTGGGTGATGGAGACTGGTGAAAACATCAAATTGTGCAATGGACACTGAGTATCTAAAGGAAGGATTATGATCTGCTCCTCACTGTGAGAATGAAACTACAAAGCACAGGGAAACATCGCAGCAACAGCAGGACCAGGATTGTCAGGTTCCCTTACCCTCTTGGAGGGAGGAGGCAACCCAGCAGTTAGCTGTATATCCTGAACCAGTGAGATGATGTCACTTTCAGGAGTGATGTCATTGTGCAGCCCCGGAAATGCTCCCAGGCTTCATTCTGGGCTGACTTGGGCCCTCAAATGGTCCGAATCAGCCTGGCGCAAAGCTCGGGAGCACTCTTAGGAACACTCCTGGGAGTAGTGTCATCAATGCTGCACTGGGACTGCCCCCTGGGAAGCCTGTTCCTGTGCCCTTCCCCCTGCTGCCAGGTGTCAGGTCCAGTGTATATCTAAACTGTACTGACTCCATTTTCTAATGCTTCTAGTGTTTAAGTGCTTTCTTCCCAGGTGCACCAGTTCCCAGGCAGCATTCCCACCGGAGGAGACTGTTTTGTCTAACACCGTTCCACCAAGCATTGGCCTTGAAGGAGAGCAGCTTCCCAGGACTGAGCGATGTTGTTTTGAGAACTGTGGGGGGAGGCTAATCCAGATGGGTATTGTTACTCTGTACCTTATGCTTGCCCTTCATTGGTAACAATGATCATGTACCATCCTGAGTCTCCTATTCAGGACATTGGACTATAATGGACCTTTTCTGCAGTAAAGTTTCCTTTTTCAAACAATGGACTTGTGTTTGCTTCTAAAGGGAATTCTGTAGTGAGAGCCTTATTTAGCCACAGTCTGACATTTTGTTACCAATCATGCCTGAGTCGGGCCCAGCGGAATCCAAGGTTGTCCCGGACAGGGATCCTTTGTTTGATCCGTATGCGTCTCCCGACAATCAACCAGTGCAAGCCCAAGACTCCCAGGAGCTGGGACCAGCCGGGAACGGGACCGGAGCCTCCACTTCTACCCCGCCTCTCATCGACCTCGGTTCTGAAGGGGCAAGGCCGAAGGCGACCGCTCTCCCCTTGATCTCGTTACCCACCCCGTCGGCGTGGGGAGCCAGACCCCGAGAAACGAGAGAGCGCCGAGCCGGTGGACTCCATCCTCGAGTTTCGATGGATGGGCGCCGAAGCCTAGAAACCGTCCCTGAGCTAGATAGCAGCCAACCATGGCGATATTGGAACAGGACGTTCGAACAAACGGAGGGGGACACATCCCACCGCGGCGCCCTGAGTTGGGATTATTCAGAACTTGCTCCGTGGAAAGAGCCAACGGAAGTTCCTGAACAAAGTTGGGTGCAAATGCAAAGTCGCACCCATGCCGTAGATTCCGGCATCTCGGCAGTGACGGGCCTGGCCAAGGGAATTCTAGCAGCGAGATCGCGAATCGTTCAAGGAGACCCTCCGCCTTGGGGCCCCTTTTCCCCGGTGAGTGCAACGAATGGAGGTTCCATGATGGAGCAACCGGGGCCAAGTCGAATGCAACAGTAAGAAGCTAGACTGATGGATATGGAAGAAAGTTTGGCTCATGCCATTCACCTAATCTCTGCAATGGGAGCAGGAGAGAGACTGTCACCGGAGGAGATGGCGGTGCAGATAGCTACCCTCCAAAGTGTCATCTCGTATCCAGTGGAGGGAGTCCAGCAACGGTCGTCACCTACGGGAGAGGGGGACGCCTACCCTGGCGAATCGGGAGAACAGCCCAAGGAATTTCCCAAACAGCACGAAATTCCACCGAGAGGGGATACCCCGGTTGAGCCGCCTGGAGAAACTCCAACCGAACCTCCTAACTCGGGAGGGGACCTGCCGCCAGACGAGACTCCCGTTGAGCGGCCTACAGAAGGGGAAGAAAAGCCAAGCGAGACACCGGTGATACCCCCTCATACTTCTTCAACAACGGTCCGGCCGGACCAATCGGAAGAGCACCCGGCTCCATCCGAGGAGGGAGCTCCTCGTCAACCCCGGGAAACTGTCCCCGTCGGGCAAACTCCAGGGGACGGTCTACCGGCGCCGCGGGACCAGCCTTTGCTTCCCAGAATAACGACGCCGGGAGGGGCAAGCCCGCGCGGCCTTCCACCCATCCGGCCTTCGCCGCTGCGGCCCCTCCCGCCTCGACCGCAGGCCATACCGTTGCAGCAGCCACAGGATCAGCCCGTCTTACCACCCCCGAATCAACCGGGAAGACCCACACCACTACGACATCACCAACCCCCTCCTCCGCGGCAGATCCCCGCTCAAACACACCAGCCTCCTCCACCTCGACAGCTACCACCAACGCCTCCCGTGTTACCAGCCCAACCAAGACCGCAAACACCTGCTCGCCCGCCTCTGCAGCCTCCGGCCCAACCGAGACCACCCCCTGCAGCCCAGCCACGGCAACCTCTGCCAGCACCGCCGGTGTTGCCGCCGCCAATACAACCACCACCGTTGCCCCAACCGGGGCCCCAGTTGCCTCCTCCTGCGCCCCAGGCGCAATTAAGACTGCCGATGGACTTCTGCCCAGCGCCAGCTCCGAGACAAGAACTCCCGATGGGCTGGGTGAAACTGGAAGCCACCTTCGACGGGGATCCCTCTAAATTAGGATTTTTCCTGGTGCAAGTGGTGCAATTTTTCAACCGGTGGGGTCACCTCTTCGGCAGCGAGGCCAGTCAAATTGAACATCTTGGATCCCGCTTACAAGGCAAGGCAGCGGACTGGTATGTAGGACTATACAATGTTGGGGCCCCAGAACTCGATACTCTCCAGGGGTTGGTGGATGCTATCCGAGCGCAATATGAAGACCCCTTAGAGGAAACCAGGGCCCGAACAGAGTTACAAGCCATTAAACAAGGTAGCATGTCAGCAAGAGACTATGTCACAAAATTCCGGCAATTGGCAGCCAAGTGCCCTAGGTGTGAGGAGTCCACCAAGATTATTCTGTTCAAGCAAGGGCTAAACCCAAGACTTTTGGACCGAGCCCTCATGCAGGACAATCCCCCCACGTTGTTAGGCTGGATACAACTTGCATGCGAAGTAGAGAATCGCATTTTGGAAGTCCGTTTGGTTGAACAACAACAACAAACGGGACAAAGAAGACCCTTGACTCTACAAAAGGGGGGACGGGGAGCTGGATACGCCACCCGTGGAGCGAGAGATGCTAGATGGCAACAAGGGCTGTGTTTGCAATGCGGACAAGCCGGTCACTTTGCAGCACAATGCCCCTATAGGCCTGTGCAAAGACCTCCGCTTCAACTACAGCGCCCAACCCTTGCTCCGTTTCCCACTCTGCAGCGCCCGATTCCCGCGCCACGAACGAACAGAGGCCGTGGAGCTTCCCAAAGGCCCGCCTCAGAGAGAGGGCTGGAAGCGGAAGAAGTTATGGAATACGACCCCGCTTCCCCAAATGCCGAAGTCAATCCAGAAAGCCCCCAGTCGGGAAACGAGATGGATCTGTCGTAAGAGGACCCAAACGACAGATCAGTTCCAAGCCAGTCCCTGCACGGAACCGGCCGCCTGGGTCCATCTTATTCATGCCAGTGACTCTCATCAACCCAGAAAGAAAAATGCACATTCGAGTGCAAGCCCTTATCGACTCTGGCTGTTCAAGAGACATCATAGCGCCTGCCCTAGTCAATGGGCTAGTCTTACCAACTCGGGAATTACAAAACCCAGTAATCTTTGAACAAATGGATGGCACCAATATGAACCCCGTTACCGCTGAAACCATCCCAGTGATCACAGGCATGGGACAACATTGGGAAAAGAGGTCTTTTGTCATCAGCTCTACTGCCAAATATCCGTTAATTCTAGGCAGCAAGTGGCTATGTGATCACAATCCCTACATAGACTGGGCACAAGGATGTATCACCTTCAGTCATGCCAACTGTAAAAATCATCGTTGGAACCAAAACTGGGGGGATGATCCAACTCATACTGAAAAGGCCCTCCTCACTGAAGAAGAAATCAATCAAATACCCGAACCGTATTGGCCTTTTCTAGACGCTTTCTCTGAGGAGGATGCTGATACTCTACCCCCGCACCGACGAACAGACTGTGCGGTAGAAATTTTACCCGGAGCCTCACTGCCCAAAGGACGACTCTACCCCATGAGTCTCCACGAACGAGAGGAGCTCCGGAAATTCATCGACACCAACCTCCAACGAGGGTTTATCCGCCCAGCCAACAGTCCCCACGCCGCTCCAGTTCTCTTCGTGAAAAAGAAGGATGGGGGACTACGACTGTGCACGGATTTCCGAGGACTTAATGCAGTGTCCACCAACAACGCCTATCCTATACCACTCATCCGAGACCTTCTCAACGTCGTGGCTCAAGGTAAGATCTTTACAAAATTAGACTTAAAAGATGCTTACTTCCACGTCCGTATCAAGGCAGGGGATGAGTGGAAAACCGCGTTTAATACGCCCCTCGGACAATATGAATACCTAGTTATGCCCTTTGGATTGACGGGAGCCCCGTCTGTATTTATGTCCATGATAAATGAAGTTCTGCACGAATTCCTGTACAAAGGGGTGGTGGTGTACCTTGCTGATGTTTTAATTTATTCAGACACAGAGGAAGAACATATTCAAATGGTACAAAAGGTCCTGGCCACCTTGATGAATAATAAACTGCCCATCAAGTTGTCCAAATGTGAATTCCATAAAACCGAACTCACTTACCTTGGGTATTGCATCTCCCCAGAGGGTTTAAAAATGGATCCAGCCAAAATACAAGCGATCCAAGAATGGCAAACACCCACCACCCGTAAAGAACTGCAATCCTTCCTGGGTTTTGCCAACTTCTATAGAGACTTTATAGCAAATTTCGCCCAAATCACACTCCCCTTAACAGAACTGCTGAAAACAAAAGATAAGGGGACCAAGCTAAAAAACCCTCCTCCAAACTACAATGGACCCCCGATTGCCAAACTGCTTTCGAATGCCTAAAAAAGCAATTTGTAACGGAACCCATCCTCTCCCACCCCAACGAACAATCCCCTTTCATAGTGCAAGTCGACGCCAGCGATACGGCAATAGGGGGAGTTTTACTGCAGAAGGGGGAGGATGGAAGATTGCGGCCTTGTGCGTTCTTGTCTAGAAAATTTTCGGAGGCGGAAAGGAATTGGAATGTGTGGGAGAAGGAGGCTTTTGCAGTAAAAGCAGCCCTTACTAACTGGAGACATTGGCTGGAGGGGGCGCGATACCCTTTCGAGGTCTGGACAGATCATAAAAATCTGGAGGCCCTCCGAAGCCCACGCAGACTGAATGCCAAGCAATTGCGATGGGCGGAATTCTTTTCCAAATTCAACTTCACTCTAAATTATCTCCCGGGCAAAACTAACTTTTTGGCGGACGCCCTATCGCGCATGCCCCAACATAAGAGCAAACGGGAGGAGACTGTCGACACGGTCTTCTCGCCTACGCAACTTGGGGGCGTGGTGACTACTCGCAGTCGTGCCAAGCCGCCCCTCCCGGCCAACCAGGAGTGGAAATCGAAACTTAAAACTGAAGTGGAAAAGGAGGGGGATAAAGCTCCGCGAAACAAACTGACCCAATCCCCACAAGGGGATTGGCTAGCTGGGAGCAAGTTTTATGTCCCAGACAGCCTCAGGCTGGAGGTCTTGCAGCGCTGTCATGATGCTCCCACTGCTGGTCATTATGGGTATCTGAAAACATTGTACCTAGTCCAAAGGCAATTCTGGTGGCCGGGCATGCGCAAAGACATTTCCCAATATGTTAGTTCCTGCCCCGTTTGCCTCAGCGCCAAAACCAGAAAAGGAAAACCTCCGGGTCTCCTGCAACCATTGGAAACGCCAAACAGACCTTGGGAAATAATATCTATGGACTTTATCACTGATCTACCTATTTCAAAAGGACATAATTGTATTTTAGTCGTGGTAGATCTGTTCTCCAAACAAGCTCATTTTATTCCCTGTACTGCTATACCCTCCGCTCGGAAACTAGCGGATTTGTTTTTGAAACACATCGTAAAATTACATTATTTTCCGTCCAAGGTGATTTCGGATCGCGGCGGACAGTTCGTTGCCAACTTCTGGCGGGAGCTTTTGAGAATGTTGAATATTGAGCAAGGTATCAGTTCAAGCCACCACCCACAAACCGACGGACAATCCGAAAAAACAAACCAGATACTAGAACAGTTCCTTCGTTGCTACATTAATTTTCAACAAGATAATTGGGTGGACCTTCTCCCTCTAGCCGAATTCTCATATAACAACAGTGTACACGCTTCAACTGGAGAGGCCCCTTTCAAAATTGTCTATGGAGCTCACTTCAACCCCTTCCCGTTGGACGCTCCCCCTCTCCATTCCTCTAAATTGCCAGATGTATCTTCATGGTGGGGGGAGGCGGCGCAACAGTGGACTCTTATTAAGAAACACCTTGAAAAAGCCAAACTGGATTACAAAAAATACGCAGATCGCCATCGTGTGGCCGAATGGGATTTACAACCTGGAGATCATGTGTATATTTCCACAAAAAACCTGAAACTAGCTCAGACAAGCCGCAAACTCGCTCTGAAATTCCTGGGACCTTTTCCTGTGCGCAAGATAATAAATAAAGTGACTGTTGCTGTAACTTTGCCCAAGAACTTGCGCCATGTTCATGACACGTTCCATGTCAGTCTTTTAAAGAGAGCTCCCACCGATGACAAATGGCACATCAAAGCTCCACCCATTCCAACTTTAATTGACGACCAAATACACTATGAGGTACAACAATTTTGGACTCTAAACTCAAGCGAAATCAGCTTTTTTACCTCATTAGATGGAAGGACTTTGATTCTGGTTACGATGAATGGGTGAACTCTGCACATGTTCATGCTCCTAGATTAACCAAAGCTTTTCATACTCGCTACCCATATAAACCAGGGGGGGATCTGTTTTAAGGGGGGCAGAATGTCAGGTCCAGTGTATATCTAAACTGTACTGACTCCATTTTCTAATGCTTCTAGTGTTTAAGTGCTTTCTTCCCAGGTGCACCAGTTCCCAGGCAGCATTCCCACCGGAGGAGACTGTTTTGTCTAACACCGTTCCACCAAGCATTGGCCTTGAAGGAGAGCAGCTTCCCAGGACTGAGCGATGTTGTTTTGAGAACTGTGGGGGGAGGCTAATCCAGATGGGTATTGTTACTCTGTACCTTATGCTTGCCCTTCATTGGTAACAATGATCATGTACCATCCTGAGTCTCCTATTCAGGACAGTGGACTATAATGGACCTTTTCTGCAGTAAAGTTTCCTTTTTCAAACAATGGACTTGTGTTTGCTTCTAAAGGGAATTCTGTAGTGAGAGCCTTATTTAGCCACAGTCTGACACCAGGCAGGTGAGTTGTAGTTGGGAGAGGAGTCTGGGAGTGGGAGATCCCCCGCCCCCATGGGAGGAACAGCAACCCTAAGTAGGACACAAATGTAAATAATTTATTCACACTATCATCATCACTTAGAAAGAAAAAAAACCTGAACATAGATGAAACAGAGCTCATTTGGAAACCCCATATTAGAAACTGAAACTTTTTTTCAGTGTATACTCCTACTGCTGACTGTCAAGCTGCATAAATAATATTACTTATTTGATTAATATTCACTGTATTTCACTTCATTTATGAGACCAACTGAAAGTACTGTTTTTTAAGAACTAAATGGCTTGAGACTTTATCTTAATGACTGCATTCTCTGAGAAGAGTTTATCTAAGAGTTTTTCTACACATCTCTTAACTGGAGAAGTCCTGCTCTAGTCTTACCACCATTAGATTTGTATTAGATCATTCATTACAAGTGACAAGGCCACCTAGCACCATGATAGAAATATGAGGGCCTGGGGGGGGGGAGTGGAAAAATCTTCAGGTAGGAGCTTTTTTGGGTTTTTCTAAGGCTCTTTCCCCCAATTTTTTCCATAAAAGAAAAATTTAAAAAATTGGGGATGCACTGAAAAGAAACTCCAGTTAAATAATGTCTCCTTTGGAATTAGTGAAGTGCTTCTTAAGTAGGGTTGCAAACTCCATGTTGGGAAATCCTGGAAATGTGGGGATGGGCCTTAGGAAGAGTGGCAACTGAAGAGGGAAGGGAGCTGTGAAGGGATGTGATGCCTTCTGAAGCTGCTGTTTTCTCCAGGGGAACTGTTGTCCATACTTTAGAAATCAGGTGTAATTTTGAGAGAACTCCAGGCCTCGCCTGGAAGTTGGTAACCCTAGGGTTTTGTATGCTCAAAATTTTTAGCATGAAAATGTTTTAGGAGTTTTTAAAAAATTGCCAATGGTTATGTTGAGAAATTTTAAGGACCACTGGGAAAAAAACTTTTATGAAATATTTTACTAATTTTCCTTTTAAACTTTTTGCTGAAGTTTACCTTTACTTATTTTATTAAATGTTCTGGGAGATAAAAAGTGCTCCTCTATTAGTTTCTGCAAATTTTAATTGTTAATGTCTGGTTTGTGTTTGTTTGTGGAGTACAGTTTAGTAATTATAAATGGCAGAATAGATTACTGGCACAGTACCCTTTAAACTCCTCAATATCCATCTGTTTGTACTGTTAAGTTTGTGTGTGTGATTTCATGTCATGTGTCTGTGTGTAATTCCATACCACAGTACATTTGTTAGTCTTTAATGTACTTAAAAACTTTGCTGCTGTGGCAACTTTCTGGCAATGTTACTATACAGAAGCCCCTGATGCAACTAGGCAAAATGCCTAGGAGTCATCAGGTCCAAAAAAATATTTCCCCCCACAATCGCTCTTTTGCCTTTTCTTGTTCAGTCTTTAAGGTGTCACAAGACTGTTGATTTGGCTGCTATGGACTAACTTAGCTATCCACATGGAACTATTACAGACGAATTACACTTCAAAGTGAATCTGCGGGAAACATTAGATTCTGCAGTAAAATTGGCATCCTTGTTTCCATAATAACTAAAATATTTACAAAATAGCAGGGAGGGAGATTCTCATTAACTAGTTAGATAGAACAAATTACATAACTATACAGTGGAAACTATTCTATATGGCACAGAAAATACTCTCAGTAAGAGAAATTATGTGCGCATGTACCCAATAAAACATAATGGGAATATACTGGACATTTGATCAAGTGTTTAGTGGGTGAGTTATAATGTGATGATGAAAAAAAGATAAAGTGTCAATAAAAAGGAACCCACATTTTCCCAGGTTACACTGGAAATGTTTCAACACCCACCAGGCTGGCTGAAACAATATGCTTGCTGGTCACAGAGCTGATTTATCATCAAGCAGCTTAACTGTTTCTGAACAGATCGAACTTGTTTGACAGGATACTTTCTGCATATTCAAACAGTGCAGTGCCCATACAATTAGCAGTTTTTCGCACGTGTTCTTGTGCAACCCAAATAGAGTCCTAGTTCTGTCCTCTCCACAGAAGTGATGTCACTATCTGCTGTTCCATAGCCTGTTTCTTAATATTTTTGGTAAGGCAGTTATATGTAAACAAAGACTGTGAGTTTTTAAAGAAAAGTATTACCATTTGTTGTTAATCTAAGCCCAGGTTACCAATATTATTTTGTGATACAGTTTTATACAATCTTAGGAGACTCATAGTTCTCCCCTGCCGGGTATTATTTGCTTACTGACCCAAACATTCATGATCATGGGGGGAAATCAGTTCCACTTATTGCACAGATACAAAAGTATCTACAATGGAGAAGAAAATGAAACTCCATTACATTTACTATGCAACCACAAAGATGTTTTGGTAGCTGCTCAGGTCAGATGACTTTGAGGCAAGGAAATCTGAGGTTCAACTTATTATGAGTGAGCAAGAATGTCGAAAATGATGTTTTTGGATCTTGAAAATGTTCATTGTGAAGTTTGCAGCACCCCTAGGTATCAATGGTAAACTGTGAGGCTGGATTTTAGGATCAAACTGCTAAAGATACTTGTACCCACAACAATGCTCTTTAGAACATGGTCGCACTTCTGTTTTGGTGCTTATTTGTTTATGTTCACAAATGCTCAGTGCAAAAAAATCTATACTATTAAATGCTGATAGTAAGAGTTTCATTATTTAATGCAGGGCTAGTTTTCCTCTTCAAAATTTGATGAACAAATATGACACTTTTAAAATGAACTTTGTTAGTCAAAATGTCAATCTCAGCCACTGTGATTTCCACCACTTGATTAATCATTCCCTAAGAATCAGGCAGAGATTAACTTACAATGACATGCCTAGACAATTTTAGCTGCAGCCAGGAGATTCAATATTAAACTAAGAATTTATATTATGGTATTTTTGGATGCTTTCTAGCAAGATTACTGAATATACTCATAAGTTGAACTCCTTCTCTCTTTATGCTTCTGCAGGTGAGGATTTATGAAAGACTGGATGTCTGTTTGCAAAGGACAAAGTATGTTAATAAGAATCGTGTTATAGACTCAATTATAAAAAATATAGGAGTTCTAAACAAAGACTTTAAAGAACTTGAAAGGAGGAGGGGAGCTACTATTGCCTCCTTTCCATTGTAGCTGCTGTCATTTGACTGGCTTGCTCTGCAGCCCCAAACATAGCATTCAAGATTTTGCAATGCTTTTTTGCAAATCTTTTCCCCCTTTAAGTTGTCAGATTTGTGTCAGACAATTTTCCTCCATTTGGGGGGATTTACCCCATCTCCCATTTTAAAACTTCTGGATTTTTTTGTTGCTCTGAAAATGCCGTCTGTCATAGAATCATAGGGTTGGAAGGGACTTCTAGGGTCATCTAGTCCAACCCCTAGTCTGTACCAGGCCCCTTTGTGTTGGTTTTATGATCCATATTCTGGTGCTTGGTTAAGAATCAGCTATAATGATTCTTAGGTATGATGATTCTTAGGAACATAAAGGTATGTAAGAAGATATTTATTTGTGAGATGTATGTGTTCTCTTATATTGCCTGCAGATTGTTATTATTATTATTAATGTGAGTTTTCCTATCCATTTGCTTCACTAAATTGATATTGAAGATTTTTTGCCTAAGTGATCTGGGAGATACTGTCTGACCCTGGGAGGGCCCTACTGAAAGTAAACCAATGTTCAAAGGTGAGGGGGATGCTCATAGTTTCATTTCTAAGGAATTCGTGTGCTTCTCTCTCTATATATATATATATTTCATATAAATATCATTTTATTGCCAACTCAGGCATGACATAATGCATACATCTGGCTGGGTGATCACCAGAGAATGGGGAGATCAAAACTTTGTTAACCTCTTTATTATTATTATTATTATTTGTGAGCACT
Source organism: Eublepharis macularius (assembly GCF_028583425.1). Taxonomy (NCBI): domain Eukaryota; kingdom Metazoa; phylum Chordata; class Lepidosauria; order Squamata; family Eublepharidae; genus Eublepharis; species Eublepharis macularius. The sequence goes on along the minus strand of NC_072790.1, from coordinate 92,978,309 downwards.
CTAAAAGATTCAGGTTTTTCCAGGAATGCTTGATCACCTTCCAGTTGAGCACATTGTTCACAAGTTTTGTTCATCAATTGTGAGTGTTTGATATACTGTTTTTCTGTGTCCAGACAGTGTGAACATGATCAATTTTGTGAAAAAGACCCCCTGAAACCAAAGGTGATTGGACTTCTCGAAGTCTCTTTTCTGGAACTAGCAAGCCTTGTTGGCTCCACCTAACATTACTTCTGGATCCTCCTACCATTGTACATTTTGCCCTCTACCCCATCGGTCCCAATATGTTGTTTGCTATAGATGTTCTAGACAGCATCTGCTGTCCTGGGATGGTCCAGGCTAGTCCAATTTTATCAGATATTGGAAGCTAAGCTGAGTCATGGATCAGAGACCACTGAGGAAGTCCAGGGTTGCTACTCAGGGCCAAGCTAGAAGTGACGATGAATTACACTTGAATGGCAAGTGATCAGACTCACGTGTCTTCCTCCCTGTTCACTTGCACTCCACACAATTGCATGGAGCACAAGTGGAGTGCAAGTGAACAGGGAGGAATACATGTGAGTCTGTTCACTTGCCATTCAAGTGTAATTTGTCACTTCTAGCTTGGCCCTCAGATGCAGGCAATGGCAAACCACCTCTGAACATCTCTTGCCTTGAAAACTCTACAGGGATGGTATAAGTTAGCTGCAACTTGAAAGCAATTTTGCCACCAGAGTAGGTAAAATTCTTAACTTTCAGAAACTATTGAAAATTCTGTCTCGGAAGTTACAGTGCAATCCTTAGTAAAATCTCACCCTTCTAAGGCCACTGACATCAGTTTAGAAGGATTTAAAACTGAATATAGCAAGTTAACTTTCAGGTTTTCCAAAGTTTCTTATTTATGATGTCATTAATTAGTAGCAGCATCAAGTTGCTAAATCCTCTAGCTAATATTTGTTTTCATGACAGAATAGACCATTTTGTTTATAGCAAAAAAAATAGGTAGTAATTTTAAGTATTTACTTTTAAATACCAAATTTAAATGCAGTTTAGGACAAATCAGCTTTCTGTGGTTCCACATGATTTTAGGAACTGTTCCTATTAAAAGCACCCTTCTCAAATGTCTGCAGACTCAAAAATGCTACTCACATTAATGTCTTCATATTCATTTAATATGGCAGTGGTTCCAGATATTAGCATTATACTATAGGTATCCTATCCCTAATGCAGTTGGAACAAAGTTTTGGGATTTAAGCCTGTTGGAGTAAATATAATGGACCTAAATCCCTTTACATTATAATGCTTAAGTTGAACTGGGTTCATTTACTTATTTGGGAATATATACTGCACAGAGCAGATGAGAAAAGATGTCCTTTGTAACACAGACACTTGAAAAGCCTTTTTAGTTTCTACCTTCCTTCAGAATGCACCGACTTCACACAAAAGTGCCAAGCTGTCTGAATTCAGTATTGCCTTCTCATTTAATCTTCTATGTGCTTTATCCCTCTCATACACGTCATTTAGAATAATTCTTTGTTGCTTCACTTCATTTATTTGGCATAATAATAATAAAAGTTCTATTTATTATGTTACAATGGAGAAATGGCTCCCAAACTTACAATAAAACCAGAGGTGTTCATTATATAATGGGAGCTCTTTGTACTACTGGAGCATGCACTAAAAATGTCATTGCTTTTAATATATGAGAATCTGATATTATCAGACTGATATTGCTTACCACCTGGAAAGAAACGCTTTGAGAGATTATTGCTAGGGCTGCAGGCATTACGATTTGGAGCTTATTTGAAAATAATACACTCACCAACCTCCCCCCCCCCCCCAAAAAGTAGGATACATGTGAAGGCTGAAATTTGTTTTCAATTAATTGTATGAACAGAATTCTATGAATTTTTTGATGGTGTGGTATCATCATGATAATTTGATGCTCGCAAGCATCCAGATTCTCCTGTGGACTGTGCACTGTGCTAGGGAACAAGTACAGTGCAAAAGACAGTGCCACACTGCGAATCACACAACAGCACAGCAAAAGACATATCAGAAATGTATTAATCCAGAGTAGTGCAATCATTCCATGTAACTCCTTGTGCAAGACAGATTTTGGCGGATATATGTTATGGCAGACAGGACTGGGGAGGGGACTTGTGACACTAGGCACACGTCTGGCCACTTAAACAGGACCAGGAGTACATTTTCTATTGGGGTAAGGCAGCTACAAAACATGAATAAAGTCATTCGTGTCCCTCCCCAAAAGGACTAGGGACAGGGCAGGTTTTGCAAACAGCCCACTGAAGAGAGAAACATATCATCATGCAAGGGACATCATATTTAAGAAGCTGAGTTGATTGGCTGTTTTGCCCATTACAGATCCTTGTTGTAGTAATAAATAAAGTTGTGGTTGTTTATTATTTTGACTACTGTTACTGCTCCCTTTATTTCATGTCTCCCTACAGTAACTCAGAATCATCAGTGTCAGGTGATGACTGAACCAACCCCACTGAACCAACAGCTCTGATGACAGCAACACAAGACTACTTGAGAACTCTGGCAGGGGAATGTATTCAAACCGGCCCTTTTACATATAACTCTGTGGAGCACAGATTGCAAAATATAAAATGTTAAGTTGAAAGAGCATTTGGGATTCTGTGAAATGAATTGTTATTGTGAAATACAGGGATGTTTTTATCCCCAAGATAGTAAACATTGATTTACTTCTGTAGATTCATTTGCCCTGACCCCTTCTTTCAAAGGAGGCATGAGGCAGATGGCCAGGACTGGAGAAGCTCCAGCCAATTGGGAGGGGACAGCAAGTGGCTATATAAAAGAACTACACTGTCTCCTAGACAGGCCTTTGCTGACTGCTGCTGAGGCCCCCACCCATACGTGAGACATTATGAGATCAGCTGTTTACTTTTAGAGGATCAAACAGAAATTTGGGGAATTTCACTGAACTGGTTTTTGAGTGAACCTTTCTTTGCCTGCTTCATGATGGCCTAGAAGGAGAAGTGTTTCGTTAACTAGGCCTAGTCTTAGAGCCAAGCTATGCCTTACACAGGTTGGACACTTGTCAGCTTCCCTCATGTTTTGATGGGAAATGTAGGTGTCCTGGTTTTACAGCCTGGCTCTCCATTACAGCTTTAAGACCAGGGTGCCTACATTTCCCATCAAAACGTGAGGGAAGCTGACAAGTGTCCAACCTGTGTCAGGTGTCACTTGTAGCTTGGCTCTTAGACTAGTTAGGCCACAATTAGTTGGCTGGAAGCGCGGGCGCCCGACTTACCGGGCGCCCGGTTTGCTGCCGGGAGGCGTGGGGGCAGAGCAGTCGCGGCGGCTGGCGTCCTGGCTGACTCGGTCTCAGCCGGGCAGCCAGCACCCAATCAAATTTGAATTCCGGCCGGCCAATCAGCCGGCCAGGGCGGGGCCGGGCCAGCCAACGGACCTCAGGGAGGCAGTCTTCCCTCTGGTCTGCTGGCTGGATATTTATTTAGGGCCCGGCCCGGCCTCGTATCACTCGGCTCGGGCGGCGACGAAGAGAGAAGAGCTGTGAAGACAGGGAGAGCAAGAGCGGCGAGGAGGCAGCGCAGCAAGGAGGCGAGCGGCGTCGCAACCGGCAGCACAGAGGCTGAGGCCGGGGAGGTTTAGCTGAGCCTCCCCCCATCGACACCCAGCTCCACCACCAGCGGCTTCCTGCTCCTTGGCTCTTCTCGTCGCCGCTTGCCTTGTGGCTCCCTGCCCCTCCTGTTAGCACAGGGCAGGTGGGAGCGCCGTGTTTGGGGCCCGGGGCGGAGCTGAGCCCAGGCCCCACCACGGTGAAGACACCCAGCGAGGAGGGGAAGGACATGGGGCACGACCCACGCAACACTCTGCAGCCTCGGGTTGCCCCCAGCCCTCTTTGTTAGCGCAGGGCAGGTGGGAGCAGTGGTCCCCCCCAATGGAAGACAGCGGCGGCCAGAGCATGGGTCCATCCACACGGGCAGGCGGGCCGGGAGAGAAGGCTCGGGGGGGGCGGAAGATCAGCACCAGCTCCCCCCAGGACCACCAACAAGGGGGCTGCTGGCAGCCGGGGCAAGAAGGGCTCTGAGGGTGGAAGGCCCAAGCAGCAGGCCGGGGCCCGGGGAAAAAAGCCCACCACGGGTAGGGGCCAGCGGCAGGCAGCCGCTAAAGGCTCCTCGCCTTCTGGGGAGGTCTCCCACACGAAGGTATCCAGGGGAGGTAAGGGGCAGGCGAGGGAGGCCCGCCCCAGGCTTCCCCCCAGGAGGAAAGGCGCAGAACAAGGAGGGAGGGCTGCTGAGGATAGCACAGCCACCTCCCTCCAGAGTATCAGCCACACCTTGGAGTTGCTCTCAGCCAGGGTGGAGAGCCTGGGGAACTCCAGGCCTGGGGGAGCCGCGCCTCCCCCAGGGCCTGTCGAGGTCCCCTCAAGCGGGCGCAGCAAGAGAAGGAGAAGCAGCCCTGCCAGAGGGCGCCGAGGGAAGAGGTCATCGAGCTCCAGTTCCAGGAGCTCCAGCCGCAGGTGGCGCCCCTCCACTAAAAGAAGGAAGGCCCCCAGGAAGACGAGCCGAAGCCGCTGGCACCAGGAGGATTCAGACAGTGAGGGATCCACAGGTGAGTCCTCATCAGAAGATGAGTGCAGCGGGGCGGGCTACTGGGAAGCAGGGGCTGCCATCCCAGGGCTCCCAGGCTGGGCCTCGCGGCGCAGGGGGGCAGCTGGCATTGGGGACTCCCGGGAGGTTTGGGGAACAGAGGACAGCGAAACACCCCCCCTCTCCTCTAGGTCCTTCATGGACGATGAGGATCCACCGGGGATTCACTTATCTCGCAAGGCCCGGGAGAGAATCCTAAACAGGTTCTACGTAGACGTTTTCTCCCTCCTCAGGCCGGAGGCAGAGGATGGGAGGTGCGCCCCGTCCAACAAACGGGATAAAAAGACGCCAAAAAAGGAGACAGCTGAACGGACCTTTAGTAACTGGATGGAAGGGTTCGCTGTCTACATGGGGGTGGTGCAGATAGCGTATCCGCAACGAGGGTGGCACCTGTCCAACCATTTGGGCAACATCCTGCGGGCCCGGGCCCTGGCTGGGGAGGCGGCAGCTATGGACTACGATGAGGCCTTCCGGAAGAGGGCTTCCCAGAACCCCAGGGCCAGGTGGGACCTCATCAGCCAGAAGCTCTGGCTCTGGCTGGTGGGCCCCCAAATGAAAGGGCGGGCTGAGCCTGCCTGGGGGGGGGCGCTGGTTCAGCCGGCGGGACAGGCCTCGTGGCCTATGCTGGGAATTCAACCAGGGCAAGTGCCAGCGGTCCAAGTGCCGTTACGAGCACTGTTGCTAGTCTTGTGGTGCCCCGCACTCCCGCCAGGTATGCCCGCGAGGATCCCAGGCCACGGCTCCCTTTCGGGGGAGCCGGTCCTCCAATAGCGGTGCCCATAGGGATGGGGGGTTGAGTTCCACCGCCGGTCACCAGTCCAGCAGCGGCAGCAAGTAGCCCTGGCTGCACTGAGTTAGGGTTGGCTCACACACCTATCCGCCTGCAGGCCCTCCGCCCCCTCCTGGCACAATACCCTAACAGGCTGGCAGCTGCCTTCCTGATGGAAGGCTTCTCCAAAGGCTTCCGAATTCCTTTCACGGGCCCCCGTGTGGCCACTTCCTCGGGCAACCTTAAGTCCGCAAGGGAGTTGCCCGAGGTGGTCGCTGCCAAAATTGCCAAGGAGGTGGGGGCTGGCCGGGTGTCCGGCCCCTTCTCTTCCCCCCGTTACCTAACCTCAGGGTTTCCCCTCTGGGGGGCGTCCCCAAGAAGGCCCCAGGGGAGTTCAGACTCATACATCACCTGTCATACCCGCGTGGTTCTTCAGTCAATGATTGCATCCCCCAGGAGCTGTGCTCAGTTAGATACGCCTCCTTTGACCAGGCGGTCCGCCTTGTCCAATCCTGCGGGCGGGGGCCCCTCTTGGCCAAGTGTGATGTCCAATCCACTTTCAGGCTACTTCCAGTTCACCCTCAGGACTTTTGCCTCCTGGGCTTCAAGTTCAGGGATCAATGGTACGTGGACAGGGCCATGCCCATGGGGTGCTCCGTTGCCTGTGCCGCCTTTGAGGCATTCAGCACCTTCTTGGAGTGGGCCGCCAAGGATCGCATGGGTTCCCCCCACATTACTCATTACCTCGATGATTTCCTGATCATGGTGCCCCCTGGTGGTCACACTTGTGCCATTCGGCTTAGGATCTTCCAGGACTTGGCTGATGAGCTGGGGGTCCCACTCGCGCCAGAAAAGACGGAGGGCCCCTCCTCCCGTCTCACTTACCTGGGGATTGAACTCGACTCCGAGGCAGGCCTTTCTCGCCTCCCCCTGGATAAGTTAGCCCGGCTGCGGGCCATCATTGAGTCCACGCTCCCTCGGGAGAAGTGCACCTTAAGGGACCTCCAGTCCATCATAGGGCATCTTAACTTTGCCTGCCGAGTGGTTTCCCCGGGCCGGGCCTTCTGCGCTCACCTGGCCAGGGCGTGCAGAGGGGCATCGGCACCGCACCATCACATATGGCTCACTAAGGGGATAAAGGAGGATCTCAGGGTCTGGGGGGAGTTCCTCTCCAATTACAATGGGGTGTCGCTGTGGCAAGGCGCCCTTTCTCCAGGCTCCGACTTGCAGGTGCAGTCGGATGCAGCGGGCAGCCTGGGGTTTTGGGTCTTCTTCAAAGGGAGGTGGTGTGCCCAGCGATGGCCATCATCCTGGGCCAGCTCTGGGATCCTCAGGGACCTCACCTTCCTGGAGCTGTTTCCCATCTTGGTCGCCGTTACAATCTGGCAGGAGGAGTTCAGGGACAAACGGGTCCTCTTCTGGTGCAAAAACCAGGCGTCAGTCCGGGTGATTAACAAGCAGTCCTCTCGCTCTGAGTGGGTCATGCGGCTCATCCGGCATTTTGTTCTATCCTGTCTTTCCGCTAACATCTCATTTTCAGCCCGGCACGTAGCAGGTTTGGATAACAGCATGGCAGATGCGCTGTCTCGCTTCCAGATGGAGAAGTTCTTCTCGCTGGCCCCTCAAGTGGCACGCACTCCTGACCCATTCCCGGTGAACCTGTGGCGGATTGGTGAGACACAGTGACACAGGGAATTCTCAGCTTGGTGGCTCCCTCTACTCTGCGGGCTTATGCCAAGGCAGTGGCGTGCTTCCTCACCTTCGTCGGAAAGGAAGGAGAGTGGGACCCCTGGCCGCCATCCAAAACCACGGTGCTGCGTTACCTGGCCCACCTGCGAGGATCTGGCTTTGCTCCAGGAACCATGCGGCGCGAGTTGTCGGGAATCTCTTTCGTCTGCAAGGCAGAAGGCTTCCCTGATCCATGTGACAGTTTCCAGGCTCGCAGGGCCATAGAGGGGTGGGGCAGGGTCTCCCCGCGGGCACCTGACCAGCGCAGGCCCATCACCCTGCCCATCCTGCGGGCAATTGTGCAGGCGCTCCCCGACATCTGCTGGTCTTCGTACGAGGAGCGGCTTGTACGCGTGGCCTTCACCCTGGCCTTTTTCGGGGCCTTCAGGGTCAGCGAACTGGTGGCGGGGTCCCGCCAGGATGCCTCTGGCAGGGCCCTGGGAGCAGGGGACGTGGTTCTTTCCAGGCGCAGGGTCACCATCTCGGTCCGGCAATCCAAAACCAACCAACGGGGCCGGGGGGTCTCTGTCATCCTGCGGGCCTCTCAGGAGCAGGCTATCTGTCCAGTCAGAGCCATCCAGTCTTTCCTAGCAGTCCGGCCTCCCCTCCCTGGCCCCTTCCTGGTGCACAGGGGCGGCGCCCCATTTACACGCTACCAGTTTGCGGCCCTTCTGCGGGCATGCCTACAGGCAGTGGGGTTCCCGCCAGCGAACTTCGCATCCCATTCCTTCCGCATTGGCGCAGCCACGGTGGTGGCAGGCCTCGGGCTCCCCGCGTCTGCCATCCAGCAGCTCGGCCGCTGGCGGTCCCGGGCCTTCCGCACTTACATCCGCCCTGCCCGGGCTCTGGCTCATTGAGTCTGTTTATGCTTCATGTTTCAGGGTGCCGGAGGATTGTTTGGATTTGCGGCCACAGTATCGTGCATTGGGCCGGAAAGTATGCGGCGTCCTCAGGATGGGGAAGACACCTCGGGTTGGACGATCGCATCGAGATTCGCTGGATTGGCTCCCGGGGCATGCGGTGGGAGGCGCTGGTTCCCACCTTGTTTCGGCAGGCCCGCCGGGAGAGCCCACCCAACACCTTGATCATCCAGCTGGGAGAAAACGACCTGGGCAGGCGGGAGGCTCCAGAGCTGAAACGGGCGATGTGCAGCGACCTGGACTATCTAAGGGGGCTGTTCCCTCGGACTTTCTTCCTGTGGTTGGACATGCTCCAGAGGCGCTGCTGGCGTTTTGCGCACCACCCCGAGAAGGTGGACGGAATCCAGCAAAGGGTGGCCCGCGCCATGGGACATTACATCTCTGCTGCCCGGGGCCTGCTCATTCGGCACTCAGACATCTCGTTCCGCATGGAGGCATTGTTCTGCCCAGATGGGGTGCATCTGTCCAGCTGGGGGCAGGACATTTGGCTGCAGGACCTCAGGGATGGTCTGCTGGAGTGGTTGCGGCGGTAGGAGCTTTGGCGGGAGCCCCCCCGGGGGGGGCTCTGGTGGCGGTTGGTCATTGGATCGGATCTCTTTTGGGGGAATCAGGGCCTCCGCCCTGGTTCCTGTAAGGGGATTCCCATAAGGAATCTTGGGGGTGAGTCACGGAGGTGCATGCCCAGCTCGGGGGCTGCCAGGCGGACTCACCACCAGGAGGCAGGGGAATCATGCAGGGGTGTACACCCAGATGATCTCCCCCTTAATGCCGCTCCTTGGATGCCCCCCCTCAGCTGGGGCCTGAGGGGGGAGGGTTCATCGGCTGGCAGGCGGGCCAGCCGATGCTTGGGGATCCGATCCATATGACTGCCTTCGCTCCTTACCTGCTGTTCGCAATAAAGTTGTGGCCTATTTTCACCCAGCCAGTGTGTGGTCTCAGTTTGTCGCCAGCGCCTGCCATCCTCTGCGCCATCAGCCTAGGCTGCAATAAGGTATGTTGATCATGATTGGTATGGATAATTGGCAAACACCATATGGGATTGCTTGTGATGGAGGATGAAACTGGCTATCACATGCCACATGGCAGGATGCACTGGAAAAGATGCTGAACAGCATTGTTCCAGACCTGGTATGGGTCTTACATGCACATCATGGAAGAAGGATGAGGCTTGGCACCTCTCAGTGCACAGTGTATGAGCAGGTGAGAATAAACAAAATCAGTAGAATCACTTTGGAGCCAGGGTAGAGCTGCCCATAAAAGACAGCCACTGGTAGTTGCCTAGCACAGTTGCCCTTGAATAGGATAACATTTTAAAATAAGCAATCAGCCAGTTGGTACAGAATACCACAGCTTGATTATTATCAGAAGCTAGGAGAAACATGCCTATTACTTCCATTCTGTAGTCACTTCATTGGCTTCCCATCAGTTACTGGGCTGAGCTCAAGGTTTTGACTGTCATAGACAAAATCCTCCATGGCTTGGTCCCTCATATCAACAGGACTGCCAGTCCCCCTATGACTCACCATGGCAGCTTCGCTTGTCTTAACAGGGCCTTCTGCAGGTGCAATACTGCAAATGGGCACAGTCAAGCATTCTCTGGGGCAGCCTTCATCTTATGAAATGGCCTGAACAGGCCAGGAAAGCTCCCACTGTTATGGCTTTCTGCCAATTATGAAAAACTGATTTATTCAGAAAGCTTTTTACACAGGTGATATAACTATGCTGTAAAGAAACGATTCAGTGGAGCGTGTTGATAAAGGGGGTAGGGACTGTTGATTATACTACTGTGTACTGTTTTTGTTGTAATTATGCTCCTATTAGGAAGTTTCTCCGTGTTGTTTAGTATGTCATGCCAATTTGCCTATGCTTTGTTCCAGCATTTTTTCAGCTCTATATCGGAATACTACTTGTTTTAAAAATTCTATAGTATTCTTTAATAAATGTATTGTTGATTAAATGTCCCAGCCATAAATCATATTGACTTACGCTTTGTTATCCATCTTCTCAGTGAGAAAGGCAGACTATAAATAACATAAATAAAATAAACTATTTGAACCTGTACAGTTGTACTGTGTCCTAATTTGGGAGTGCTGGGGCCAGTATTTTGGTAAACTTCATAAGATTACCAAAGAATTTACATGCCTACATATCAGAGAGGAAATATGACCAAGAAAACAAAGTGAAAAAAGTCACAAACTAAAGAATCATTTAGCAATATCTGGCCACCACAAATCATGAGTTTAAAACACTGAATGGGAGCTACTTTGTATACCGCCTTGAAGTATAAATAGATCATGCTTCTTCACTTCTCCTAAAGGTTTATAAGGGCCAGATTATTTCTGAAACTCAAGAATCTATATAAGGATTTCTGAAAAGGAGAAAACTCATTCATATGTCAATTTATGACTTTTAGTTGTCTTTAGAACAGGAATGCTTGCTCCATCCAACCTGAATGTTGGGATGGAGATTCACATTAATTTGCTATGCAAGAAAGGTGATTTTCAAAATTCTAAAGCAACTACTCTTACCATATATGAAATGAGCTGGATTTAGAAAAGGAAGAGGTACTAGAGATCATATTGCAAATTTACAGTGGTTAATGAAGTGCACAAGGGCTTTTTTCTGGGAAAAGCGGTGGTGGAAATCAGTTGTGTAGTGTAGGTTTCCAGTTCACAGGGCAACTCCTGGCAGGAAGTGGTGCCCCTGGCACCACTCATATGCACACTTCTGGGACTGCGCGATGACAGCACCTGGTCTCTGCACCCAGGACAGGAAATCTCCTCCGCCAACTGGCCACACCAGCTGCTTCGCCACCTGGCATGCCCTTGTGGGTGGGGAGGCTCCCTTCTGCCTCTGGCTGGGGTAAAGCATTTAAGAAAGTGATGGTAGAGGCAGCCCCTGGATTAAATTTAGATGATGTTGAAACAAAGATTGGTGGAAGCAACATTAACAATTTGAGATTTGCAGATAAAACACATTACTGACAGAAAATAGTGAAGAACTACTGATAAAGGTTAAAAGACAAAGTGCCAAAGCAGGATGAAAGCTGAACATCGAGTAGACAAAAGTAATGACTGCTGAAGAATTATACAATTTTAAGCTTTGCCATGAAGAAATTGAAGTTGTTCCACTGTTCAATTGAAACTGAAGGTTTTTTATTCCTTCGATCAACCATCAACCAAAAGGGAGACTGCCACCATGAAATGAGGGCTGATTCTTGGAAGAGCAGCCATGAGAGAGTTAGAAAAGATCCTTAGGGATAAAGAGTTTTCACTGGGTAGTAAGTTTAAGATAATTTATATTATGGTTTTCCTCATTACTGTGTATGGATGTGAAATTGGACAGTAATGAAAGCTGACAGAATAAAAATTGTTTCATTTGAAATGTGGTACTGGGGAAGAGTTTTACAGATACCACAGACACCCAAAAAGACAAATAAGTGGGTTTTAGATCAAATCAAGTCTGACTTCTTCCTATAAGTTAAGATGACAAGACGGAGGCTGCCTTACTTTGGTCACAATGTGAGAAGACAAGACTCTCTGGAAAAGACAATAATTCAAGGAAAGCCAGATGGCATTAGGAAAAAAGGAAGACCCAAAATGACATGGCTTGACTCAGTCAAAAAAGCCACAGCTTCCAGTTTGCAAGTTCTGATCAAGTCTGGTATAATGATTTCTCAAGTAAATGTGTGCATGTATCTTTAAATGCTTGGTGAAGGTGAAGAGTGGGGGTGAAAGAGAGGGATGAGTGAGTGATATGATTGGTTGATGACTGAGAGTGTTTGGACTTCCGGTTTGGATTAATGGAGATCTGAAGTGGTCCAGAGAGCTGGGCTATCAAGAGGTACTGTTTTGGCAAACAAGGTGCCTAGATCACCTGCTGCCACCTCTCTACAGGGAGAAGAGGGGCAAGAACGCTACATGACCCTGAGAGTGAGTGATCTCGGCGGTGGGGGGGGGTTCTGAATAAAGGATTTCCCCCACCACCTTGAGGTCCCCTCAGAGAAGGGTGAGCTAAAATCTCTACAGTGCTTTTTTGAGTCATTTATTTGGCATAAGAACTCCAGAAACCAAACTTCAGTAACAGATTTGACCAACTTAAAACAGAAGAAACAGCACAAACAACCCAAAGAGACAAACAGAAGGTAAAGATCATTATCTTATTTTTTGAACTGGATTTTGGAAGAGAGACCTAATTTAAAGAGACTATAGTGGACTGAGCTAATAGAAGAAGTAAGGAGTAAAGCATTTTGAGCAAAAAAACAAATCGAAAAGTTTAAAAGTGTTAAAGAAGAGGAAGTAATTTTTGTTTATGCATACCTGCGGTTTTGGTGGAGATAATCGGCAAGGAAAAGGGGAGGGAGACCAAGAAGAGTGGGAACAAACATCGCGAGAGAACAGAGAGCATTAAGAACAGCGAGTGATACTGCCTAGAGAGGCTCAACGAAAGCAGGAAAAAGGAAGAAAGGAAACAGAGAAGTCCCGGAAGGAAAACAAAGGAAAGCATCGCGAGACGAACTAATGAAAGGTCAGAAGGAAGCGGAAGCACGCCATTTTAAGTAAGGGAAAAACAGACGGCTTTACCATAGAAAAACTGCGCCCAACATCTTTGTTGAGGTCAAATCAAAACGAACTTTAAAACAAAGTATAAAAGCGATTTGGACTAAAGAAAATAAAGGGGGAATATAAAGGAGCTCTGGAAGAGAGCAGACACCTGGGGTGGTGGGAAAGCTAGCCCAGGCATGATGAAAAAAGCAGATAAAGAGTGGCAGGCAGCCATAGAAACGGCAATTGAAACATTGGAAAAAAAGTTTTAGATGGCAATAAAGAATTGGGCCAAACTATACAGAAAATGCATGAAAGTTTGATTAAAGATATAAAGGATTTAATAAAAACAGAAGTAATAGAGCTGTCAAAAAATATAGAAGAGGTTAAGAGAGAGCTACAAACAACAAACAAGACTGTTCAGGAAATGGAGCAAAAAACTACTGATCTGACCTCTAACTTAAAAGCAGAGAACCAAGTTCTACAGGAATGGGTGGCAGTGATGGAATGCAAAATAACAGAAAATCAGCTGAGATTTAGGGGTGTGCCAGAGAGTACTATGCAGAGTGTGCAAGAACAAATGACAGACATTTTGGCAGAATTTCTAAATAAACAGCCAGAGGAAATTACAGTAAATTTGGATCTTGCGTACAGGGTCAATTCTAGCTATGCACAACAGAAGAATCTACCAAGAGATATCATCATCCAACTGATAAGTAAAAGAATTAAAGAAGAAATTATGAAAAGGCATTTTGAAAACCCCTTGTCACTGGATGGAAGCAGAGTCAGAATTATGAAGGAGCTTCCCAGGAGGATATTGCAAGAAAGGAAGAAGTACAGAGAATTAACGCAAAAATTGAGAGACAAGAGTATAAGATACAGATGGGAACTACCTGAGGGACTGAGTTTTCAATTTCAAACCTTGAGAATTACTATCAAATCAAGACACGAAATGGATTTGTTTTTGTTGGAGAATGAGAAGGACTTTCCCAGAACAGAGAGAAAATAAGAATATGGAGTACAAATTAATATCATGGAATGTCAATGGACTAAATTCACTGCAAAAACGCAGAGCTGTATTTCATTGGCTAAACAAACAAAATTGTAACATAATATGCCGGCAGGAAACGTATATTAAGGAGCAAGATTACAAATTTTTTAAGAATAAACAATTCGGGAAAGATGGCTACAAACTATTAACATATTAAAGGCAAGTTCTTCTAGGCAGGTTTTAAGGGGGTTGCAGTGTTTGTTTGCAGTAGAACAGCAGAATTTGAGTGCGGGGGCACCTTTGAAACCAACCAGATATTCAGGATGTAGGCTTTCGAGAGTCATTGCTCCCTTTTTGAGTCCAAAGAAGGGAGCTCTGACTATCAAAAGCTTACACTCTGAAAATCTTGTTGGTCTCTAAGGTGCCACTGGACTCAAATCCTGCTATTCTTCTAGGAACTTGCATTCCTGGATAAAACACTTGTTTGTCCTATCTGGAAAGGCTATTTAATGGCAGTCTCTGTCAATTAAACTTGCATTTTTCTCAAGATAGAGTTGGCATTCATGGTTAAGTGTCATTTTTCCATAATTTATAAAACATTATTCGGAAATTACTCAACACTGTCAATCAAACATATATCATTAAGTCAAAAATAAGTTTTTTGTTCTAATATATTCTGTTGTTTGTTATTTGTATTGTTTGTTCATACTTATTGTTTAAATGACAGCATTATTTGGCAATGAAAGAACAAATGGAAGTGGGAACCATAAGTAGACAAACAGTCTGTATGAAATGTATCATTATGTCTATAAATAAAAATATGCTGAGCTAAGAAGGCCTCCCCCCGCCAGCATTTTTTTAAAATTAATGTTGTCATGAAAGAGACTAGTACAGATGACTTCTATGGATGTAATAATACTTCAGTATAAGTTGAAATCATTTTAGTGACCTCAATAGACATAAAAAGCTGAAGCTCAATGATGAATGCCAATATTTGCATTTCCAAAAATTAGAGAGAAGAAATGTGCTGGCTGGCATTTGAAAAGATGTTCTGAATTGTTGGATGACCACTATTTCTTGGCATTAATGGAAAGCCAAGTTTTCATCCATATTTGAAATTAGAGCAAAATCCCTTATATTCAGTTGTAAGGTGATCAGAAGATGGTTTGTGGGCATTGGAGAGGGGAATCTTGAATTTTCATGTCTTTCTTTTGGTGATGCCTTTTCTCTTGGACTTTAAGACCAAGATATTTTTTTTAAAAGATTGTTGAGAAAGCATGTAGAGAAGCCACTCATGACGACGCCCATCTCTTCCTTTGTGTGCACCTTGATTCACACCAGTTTTAGACCAAGCTTAAATTAACTAGGGATGTTGAACTTAATGTCTCCCATCATGGTACTTCATAATGGACCCATCTCTACCCCTTTGCTGTTCTCATTTCATTGCATATAGAATTATGACTTTAAATTGAAATATTATTTTCAGGCCATTTTGGTGGTGGTGGTGGTGGTGATTCTAAAGAGAGAAGTGAATGGCAAGATAAATGAAACATCTACACAAACATAATCAGAAAAAAACCCTTTCTTTCTATGCTTTCAGTTTTCTTTGAGAAGATGTGGAAATAATTACAGATTATTGTTTTTAAGATGTGCTGAAAAGAGAAACCAGAAACTTAAACACCCACAAAATGGCTCTTTTCTACTTTCAACCTACATCAAAACCTGGATATAAATAGAATAATTTCTTTTTAAATAGGTAGTTTTATTTCTCATGGACAATTAAATTGGTGGTGCTGTCTCAATCATAATTATAGAAAATGACAATGGTGGGTTGATCCAATTTTTGTAAGTGTAAATGCTATTCTTGATCAAAGAAGTGTTTGCTCATCTTAGAAGCATCAGAACTTACAATGATATCATTCACAATAAACTATCTTAAAGTGCAGAAGTTTACTTTTACTGGAAAGTAAATCCTCAGCGCCTGCTCATTTTTAATTTTTTTTAACTTGTTGATTATTTGTTCTGTACAGAAATATTTTTTTAAAAAAAAAATAAGTCCAGGAAAGGGCCATTATGATTGTCATATGACCCTTGGACATTTCAAATGCTGTGATCTCTCCATGCCCCCCCCCCCCCCCGGAGCAGCTTCTATTTGTTGTTTCCTGCCTATTATACTTTTTTGACCCTATTTATTCTATGACATATTCTAGCTACTCTAAGACTTTATCAGGTTTATCAATTTTAGGCTGTTAGCCCTTTTGGGGATGTGAAAAAATTAGAAGACATATTTAAAAAATCTTCATGGAGTGTAGGTTTACTACAATTGACCAGCAGGTACTAAGTTTTTTATATATTGTTTGATTCAAACTTCAAGTAAAACATGAAATAATCTGGCAAGGGCTTGATTTATGTGAGCTCAATGTAGGGTTGCCAGTCCCCCTTTGAGGCAGGGATCTCCTTCCCCTGCCTTTGTTTCCCATTACCACAGAGTGGTGGTGTGAGAATAATAAAAAACTGTTTTTCCCTTGGTCTCCCACTGATTGCCAGGCTGGGTCAAGCAACCCTATCTCAATGAAAAAAATTATCATGATAGATTCAAATGTTCGTTGCATTTGTATTGAATTCGCGACATCCCTAAATGGACCTTCAACAAGGAAACACAGCAGTGTTAAAAGTCACAGAAGTTAACTGAGCAAAAGTACAAACAGTAGTGTGATATTAATGTTCTTTGGGTAACAGTAACTGTCATGCAATTGGGAACTATACATGGATATAACATGCTAGGCCTTACTCATCATGGCTACTGGGAGGTTGCCTTGGAAGAACAAGTTTCCTTAAGTCCAATAGGTGCAATTCACTTCCTTTAATATCTGACAAGCATGCTATTTCTCCCCCTAAAAGGTTACCAGCCAAAAAGAAAAGCAAACATTAAAGGCAGAGAGAGCTGCTGGAGATCTAATGATTCTATGCTGATCCAGCCAGAATCTTTTATAGCTTGAAGTGGTATTGATTCAATCCAGATCTCCGTGGTTCCTGAATTACAGCATTAGACCAAAAATGTGAAGCAAGGATGGAAATGAATTTTTGTAAACTAACCAGTCTCCAAACAATTGTCCTTTCCTTTGCAGGGATCAAGTTTCACACATACCACTCTCCTCAGTGTTCTCTGCTTTCCACTGTAAAGATTAAAGAAAATCTGTTTTCCTCTGTTTTGTCCTACTAGTCTATATATGCTTCTATGTTGGAGGAATGCAGTACAGTTGGCTTCTGTTTTTAAATGAGAAAAACATATTTGTTAACAAATGTTAAAATAGAACCACTGCCAATTCAAAACAGATGGGGAAAGATATCTAAATATAGCTAGGAGGTTAGTAAATTGGCACTGTGTACATGGACAAAAATATTATCCTAGTCAATAACAAGTTTAATATTATAGTTTGCAAACTTTCAACTTAACAGTGCTCTTCATTCAACTTGCATGGAAATGAAACGGAAGTACTTCCTGTTTTAGTGGAATAGTTGCAGTCTAAATTTACTAAAAATCACTACCCCACTCCACCCACCCCAGTCTACTAAAATACACAAAGTGTGAGATCCATGGTAATAAACAAAGAAGGGAGCAGTGGATATATATGCTAGAAACCAATAATTTGGTATACTGTACATGCAATACAACCTACTAATTCCCAGTATCTGCCCCAGGATCCAAATCCCAAGCATCAAGTTCCTGGTTTCAAGTTCATCTTTCATTTTTATCCTGAAAAGTTCCCCTTTTCTTTTGATTAAATCTATCTAACTACATTGATAGGATGCAATACTTAGAACATATGTACTTTTCTGTTTGGCTTTAGAGACAGCTCTGATGATGACTCCACCTTTTGGTACTAATGAGCTCAACAGATTGAACAAATTTGGGGAAAAAAACAATGTATAGACTCAGTCTTTACCCATGCTTTCTGGAATAAATGGTTTATTAACTGAGTGTGTATAAAATAAAAATTTTCAAAACTGCAAGACATGAGCCCAGTAGCACCTTAAATCTTGCAGTTCTTCTGAAAACCAACATAACTGTCAGGTCCAGTGTATATCTAAACTGTACTGACTCCATTTTCTAATGCTTCTAGTGTTTAAGTGCTTTCTTCCCAGGTGCACCAGTTCCCAGGCAGCATTCCCACTGGAGGCGACTGTTTTGTCTAACACCGTTCCACCAAGCATTGGCCTTGAAGGAGAGCAGCTTCCCAGGACTGAAAGATGTTGTTTTGAGAACTGTGGGGGGAGGCAAATCCAGATGGGTATTGTTACTCTGTACCGCATGCTTTGCCCTTCATTGGTAACAATGATCATGTACCATCCTGAGTCTCCTATTCAGGACAGTGGACTATAATGGACCTTTTCTGCAGTAAAGTTTCCTTATTCAAACAATGGACTGGTGTTTGTTTCTAAAGGGAACCCTGTAGTGAGAGCCTTATTTAGCCACAGTCTGACATTTTGTTACCAATCATGCCTGAGTCGGGCCCAGCGGAATCCAAGGTTGTCCCGGACAGGGATCCTTTGTTTGATCCGTATGCGTCTCCCGACAGTCAACCCGTGCAAGCTCAAGACTCCCAGGAGCTGAGACCAGCCGGGACCGGGAACGGAGCCTCCGCTTCTACCCCGCCTCTCATCGACCTCGGTGCTGAAGGGACAAGGCCGACGGCGGCCGCTCTCCCCTTAATCTCGTTACCCACCCCGTCGGAGTGGGGAGCCAGACCCCGAGAAACGAGAGAGCGCCGGGCCGGTGGACTCCATCCACGAGTTTCGATGGACGGGCGCCGAAGCCTGGAAACCGTACCTGAGCTAGATAGCAGCCAACCATGGCGATATTGGAACAGGACGTCCGAACAAACGGAGGGGGACACATCCCACCGCGGCGCCCTGAGTTGGGATTATTCAGAACTTGCTCCGTGGAAAGAGCCAACGGAAGTTCCTGAACAAAGTTGGGTGCAAATGCAAAGTCGCACCCATGCCGTAGATTCCGGCATCTCGGCAGTGACGGGCCTGGCCAAGGGAATTTTAGCAGCAAGGTCGCGAGTCGTTCAAGGAGACCCTCCGCCTTGGGGCCCATTTTCCCCGGTGAGTGCAGCTAACGGAGGTTCCATGATGGAGCAACCGGGGCCAAGTCGAATGCAACAGTTAGAAGCTAGACTGATGGATATGGAAGAAAGTTTGGCTCATGCCATTCATTTAATCTCTGCAATGGGGGCAGGAGAGAGACTGTCACCCGAAGAGATGGCGGTGCAAATAGCTACCCTCCAAAGTGTCATCTCATATCCGGTGGAGGGAGTCCGGCAACAGTCGTCACCTACGGGAGAGGGTGACGCCTGCCCTGGAGAATCGGGAGAACAGCCCACGGAATTTCCCAGACAGCACGAAATTCCACCGAGAGGGGATACCCCGGTTGAGCCACCTGGAGAAACTCCAACTGAACCTCCTAAATCGGGAGGGGATCTGCCGCCGGACGAGACTCCAGCTGAGACTCCCGCTGAGCGGCCTACGGAAGGGGAAGAAAAGCCAAGCGAGACACCGGTGAGACCCCCTCATACTTCTCCAATAACGGTCCGCCCGGACCAATCGGAAGAGCGCCCGGCTCCACCTGTGGAGGGGGCGCCTCGTCAACCGCTGGAAATTGTTCCCGTCGTGCAAACTCCGAGGGACGGTCTACCGGCGCCACGAGACCAGCCTTTGCCTCCCAGAATAACGACGCCTGGAGGGGCAAGCCCGCGCGGCCTTCCACCCATTCGGCCTTCGCTGCTGCGGCCCCTCCCGCCTCGACTGCAGCCCATACCGTTGCAGCAGCCGATCCGTGGGCCACAGGATCAGACCGCCGTACCACCCCCGAATCAACCGGGAGGGCCTACACCACTACGATACCACCAACCCCCCCCCTCCGCGGCCGATCCTCACTCAACCACCTCAGCCTCCTCCACCTCGACAGCTACCGCCAACGCCTCCCGTGTTACCAGCCAGACCAAGACTGCAGCCACCTGCTCGTCCGCCCCTGCAGCCTCCGGCCCAACCGGGATTACCTCCTGCAGCCCAGCCACGGCAACCTCTGCCAGCGCCGCCGGTGTTGCCGCCACCCATACAACCACCACCGTTGCCCCAACCGGGGCCCCAGTTACCTCCTCCCGCACCCCAGGCGCAATTAAGACAGCCGATGGACTTCTACCCAGCACCGGCTCCGAGACAAGAACTCCCGATGGGCTGGGTGAAACTGGAAGCCATTTTCGATGGGGATCCCTCCAAACTAGGATTTTTCCTGGTGCAAGTGGTGCAATTTTTCAACCGGTGGGGACACCTCTTCGGCAGCGAGGCCAGTCAAATTGAACATCTTGGATCCCGATTGCAGGGCAAGGCAGCGGACTGGTATCTAGGGCTATACAATGTTGGGGCCCCAGAACTTGATACTCTCCAGGGGTTGGTGGATGCTATCCGAGCGCAATACGAAGACCCCTTAGAGGAAACCAGGGCCCGAACAGAGTTGCAAGCCATTAAACAAGGCAGCATGTCAGCAAGAGACTATGTCACAAAATTCCGGCAATTGGCAGCCAAGTGCCCTAGGTGTGAGGAGTCCACCAAGATTATTCTGTTCAAGCAAGGACTAAACCCGAGACTGTTGGACAGAGCCCTCATGCAAGACAATCCCCCCACGTTGTTAGGTTGGATCCAACTTGCATGCGAAGTGGAGAATCGCATTTTGGAAGTCCGTTTGGTTGAACAACAACAACAAACGGGACAAAGAAGACCCTTAACTCTACAGAAGGGAGGACGGGGAGCTGGATACGCCACCCGTGGAGCGAGAGATGCTAGATGGCAACAAGGGCTGTGTTTGCAATGCGGACAAGCCGGTCACTTTGCGGCACAATGCCCCTACCGGCCTGTGCAAAGACCTCCGCTTCAACTACGGCGCCCAACCCTTGCTCCGTTTCCCACTCTGCAACGCCCGATTCCCGCGCCACGAACGAATAGAGGCCGCGGCGCTTCCCAAAGGCCCGCCTCAGAGAGAGGGCTGGAAGCGGAAGAAGTTATGGAGTACGACCCCGCTTCCCCAAATGCAGAAGTCAATCCAGAAAGCCCTCAGTCGGGAAACGAGATGGATCTGTCGTAAAAGGGCCCAAACGACAGATCAGCCCCAAGCCAGTCCCTGCACGGAACCGGCCGCCTGGGTCCATTTTATTCATGCCCGTGACTCTAATCAACCAAGAAAGGAAAATGCACATTCGAGTGCAAGCCCTTATCGACTCTGGCTGTTCGAGAGACATCATCGCGCCAGCCCTAGTCAATGGACTAGTCTTACCAACTCGAGAATTACAGAACCCAGTAATCTTTGAACAAATGGATGGCACCAATATGAACCCCGTTACCACTGAGACCATCCCAGTGATCACAGGCATGGGACCACATTGGGAGAAGAGGTCTTTTGTCATCAGCTCTACTGCCAAATACCCGTTAATTCTAGGCAGCAAGTGGCTATGTGATCACAATCCCTACATAGACTGGGCGCAAGGATGTATCACCTTCAGTCATGCCAACTGTAAAAATCACCGTTGGAACCAAAACTGGGGTGATGATCCAACTCATACTGAAAAGGCCCTCCTCACTCAAGAAGAAATCAATCAAATACCCGAACCGTATTGGCCTTTTCTAAACGCTTTTTCCGAGGAGGAAGCTGATACTCTACCCCCGCACCGACGAACAGACTGTGCGGTGGAAATTCTACCCGGAGCCTCACTGCCCAAAGGACGACTCTATCCTATGAGTCTCCATGAACGAGAAGAGCTCCGGAAATTCATCGACACCAACCTCCAACGAGGGTTTATCCGCCCAGCCAACAGCCCCCACGCCGCTCCGGTTCTCTTCGTGAAAAAGAAGGATGGGGGACTACGACTGTGCACAGACTTTCGAGGACTTAATGCAGTGTCCACCAACAACGCCTATCCTATACCACTCATCTGGGACCTTCTCAACGTCGTGGCCCAAGGTAAGATCTTTACAAAATTAGACTTAAAAGATGCTTACTTCCACGTCCGTATCAAGGCAGGGGATGAGTGGAAAACCGCGTTTAATACGCCCCTCGGACAATATGAATACCTAGTTATGCCCTTTGGATTGACGGGAGCCCCGTCGGTATTTATGTCCATGATAAACTAAGTTCTACATGAATTTCTGTACAAAGGGGTGGTGGTGTACCTTGATGATGTTTTAATTTATTCGGACACAGAGGAAGAACATATTCAAATGGTACAAAAGGTCCTGGCCACTTTGATGAATAATAACCTGCCCATCAAATTGTCCAAATGTGAATTCCATAAAACCGAACTCACTTACCTTGGGTATTGCATCTCCCAAGAGGGTTTAAAAATGGATCCAACCAAAATACAAGCGATCCAAGAATGGCAAACCCCCACCACCCGTAAAGAACTGCAATCCTTCCTGGGTTTTGCCAACTTCTATAGAGACTTTATAGCAAATTTCGCCCAAATCACGCTCCCCTTAACAGAATTGCTGAAAACAAAAGATAAAGGGGACCAAGCCAAAAAACCCTCCTCCAAACTACAATGGACCTCCGATTGCCAAACTGCTTTCGAATGCCTAAAAAAGCAATTTGTAACGGAACCCATCCTCTCCCACCCCAACGAACAGTCCCCTTTCATAGTGCAGGTCGACGCCAGCGATACAGCAATAGGGGGAGTTTTACTGCAGAAGGGGGAGGATGGAAAGCTGCGGCCTTGTGCGTTCTTGTCTAGAAAATTTTCGGAGGCGGAAAGAAATTGGAATGTGTGGGAGAAGGAGGCTTTTGCCGTAAAAGCAGCCCTTACTAACTGGAGACATTGGCTGGAGGGAGCGCGGTACCCCTTCGAGGTTTGGACAGATCATAAAAATCTGGAGGCCCTCCGAAGCCCACGCAGACTGAATGCCAAGCAATTGCGATGGGCGGAATTCTTTTCCAAATTCAACTTCACTTTAAATTATCTCCCGGGCAAAACTAACTTTTTGGCGGACGCTCTATCGCGCATGCCCCAACACAGGAGCAAACGGGAGGAGACTGTCGACACGGTCTTCTCGCCTACGCAACTTGTGGGCGTGGTGACTACCCGCAGTCGAGCCAAGCAGCCCCTCCCGGCCAACCAGGAGTGGAAATCGAAACTTAAGGTTGAAGTGGAAAAGGAGGGGGATAAAGCTCCGCAAAACAAACTCGTCCAATCCCCACAAGGGGATTGGCTAGCTGGGAGAAAGTTTTATGTCCCAGACAGCCTCAGGCTGGAGGTCTTGCAGCGATGTCATGATGCTCCCACTGCTGGTCATTATGGGTATCTGAAAACATTGCATCTAGTCCAAAGGCAATTCTGGTGGCCGGGCATGCGCAAAGACATTTCCCAATATGTTAGTTCCTGCCCCGTTTGCCTGAGCGCCAAAACCAGAAAAGGAAAACCTCCAGGTCTCCTGCAACCATTGGAAACACCCAACAAACCTTGGGAAATAATATCTATGGACTTTATCACAGATCTACCTATTTCAAAAGGACATAATTGTATTTTAGTCGTGGTAGATCTGTTCTCCAAACAAGCTCATTTTATTCCCTGTACTGCTATACCCACCGCTCGAAAACTGGCAGATTTATTTTTAAAACACATCGTAAAATTACATTCTTTTCCGTCCAAGGTGATTTCGGATCGCGGCGGACAGTTCGTTGCCAACTTCTGGCGGGAGCTTTTGAAAATGTTGAATATTGAGCAAGGCATCAGTTCAAGCCATCACCCACAAACCGACGGACAATCCGAAAAAACAAACCAGATATTAGAACAGTTTCTTCGTTGCTACATCAATTTCCAGCAAGATAATTGGGTGGACCTTCTCCCTCTGGCCGAGTTCTCATATAACAACAGTGTACACGCTTCAACTGGAGAGGCCCCTTTTAAAATTGTCTATGGAGCTCACTTCAACCCCTTCCCGTTGGACGCTCCCCCTCTCCATTCCTCTAATTTGCCAGATGTATCTTCTTGGTGGGGGGAGGCGGCACAACAGTGGACTCTGATTAAAAAACATCTTGAAAAAGCCAAACTGGATTACAAGAAATACGCAGATCGCCATCGTGTGGCCGAATGGGATTTACAACCTGGAGATCATGTGTATATTTCCACAAAAAACCTGAAACTAGCTCAGACAAGCCGCAAACTCGCTCTGAAATTCCTGGGACCTTTCCCTGTGCGCAAAATAATAAATAAAGTGACTGTTGCTGTAACTTTGCCCAAGAACTTACGCCATGTTCATGATACGTTCCATGTCAGTCTTTTGAAAAGAGCTCCTACCGATGACAAGTGGCACATCAAAGCTCCACCCATTCCCACTCTAATTGACGACCAAATCCACTATGAGGTACAACAAATATTGGACTCTAAACTCAAACGAAATCAGCTTTTTTACCTCATTAGATGGAAGGACTTTGATTCTGGGTACGATGAGTGGGTGAATGCTGTACATGTTCATGCTCCTAGATTAACCAAAGCTTTTCATACTCGTTACCCATATAAGCCAGGGGGGGATCTGTTTTAAGGGGGGCAGAATGTCAGGTCCAGTGTATATCTAAACTGTACTGACTCCATTTTCTAATGCTTCTAGTGTTTAAGTGCTTTCTTCCCAGGTGCACCAGTTCCCAGGCAGCATTCCCACTGGAGGCGACTGTTTTGTCTAACACCGTTCCACCAAGCATTGGCCTTGAAGGAGAGCAGCTTCCCAGGACTGAAAGATGTTGTTTTGAGAACTGTGGGGGGAGGCAAATCCAGATGGGTATTGTTACTCTGTACCGCATGCTTTGCCCTTCATTGGTAACAATGATCATGTACCATCCTGAGTCTCCTATTCAGGACAGTGGACTATAATGGACCTTTTCTGCAGTAAAGTTTCCTTATTCAAACAATGGACTGGTGTTTGTTTCTAAAGGGAACCCTGTAGTGAGAGCCTTATTTAGCCACAGTCTGACACATGACTACCCACCTGAAACTGCTTTTTATGAGGATATTTGCAGGTGGGTAACCATGTTGGTCTGTAGTACAGAGCAAGATTTGGGTCCAGTAGCACCATAAAGACCAACTAGACATGCTCAGATGCTGCAAACTGGAGGATGTGGCTTCTTTTATTGAGTCAAACTTAAGACATCTCATTTTAGGTCTTCCTCTTTTCCTACTGCTTTCCACTTTTCCTAGCATTATTGACTTTTCCAGAGAATCTTGTTTTCTCGTGATGTGACCAAAGTACGATAGCTTCAATTTTGTCATTTTAGCTTCTAGAGAGAATTCAGGCTTGATTTGATCTAGAACCCACATTTGTCTTTTTGGCCTTACATGGTATCCTCAAAACTCTCCTTCAGCACTACGTTTCAAATGAATCAATTTGCTTCCTGTGGAAAAGAGTAATAGTCCAGTAGTGCCTATAAGACTAATAAAATTAGTGATAGGGTATGAGCTTTCGTGAGCCATAGCTCACTTCTTCAGATACCAGCTGTGCTTCATGAAAGCTTATACCCTACTACTAATTTTGTTAGTTTTATAGGTGCTACTGGACTATTGCTGTTTCCCACTGCTACAGACAGATTAACATGACCATCTTGAGTTTTCTTCCTGTCAGTTTTCTTCACCATCCAACTTCCACATCCATACATAGTAATGGGGAATATCATAGTTCGGGTTATCTTGATCTTGGTTTGAAATGTGATCTCTAGTACCTCTTCCTTTTCTGAGCTTGAATATCTAGCATTTCTCGGTCCATATATAGTAAGAGTCTTTGCTGCAGAATTTTGAGCATCACTTTGCTTCCATGGAAAATTAATGCAATAGTCCAATAGGTGCTGCACTCTTTGGCATCCCCTTTTTTGAATTGGAATGTAGACTGAGCGTTTCTAGTCCGTGGGCCATTGTTTTGTTCTCCATATTTGTTGACAGATTCTTGTCGTGATCCAATACTATATCTCCATATTGACCTTTTAACCTCCCTAGCCATGGTTTTAATTTTGCTTTGATTTCCTGGATCTTATGGAACAGATTTCTTCTTCCATTTTTCTTGTTCTCTTCTATTTCTTTGCACTGGTTATTATAAAAGTTCTCTTTGTCTCTAATGCAACTTGGTGAAAAGCTGCATTTCACAGAATCATAGTGATAGAAGGGACCTCCAGGGTCATCTAGGGTCATCAATTCCCTGCACAATGCAGGAAATTCACAAATACCTCCCCCCCCCATACACACTCAGTGACCCTTACTCCATGCCCAGAAGATGGCAAAAGAATCCTGATTCTATTTCTGTAACCTTTTACTTTTGCTTCTATCTTTAGCAATTTTAAGAGTTTCATCAGTCATCTATCTAGGCTTCTCCTTTCTTTTGGCTGCAGGAATTGTCCTTGCACATTCTTCCTTCATTATGTCTCTAGTTTCAGCCCACAGTTCTTCTGGTTCACAATCAATTAAACTTAGTAATGCAAATCTATTTACATAGTCTTTTAATTCTTCAAAGAATGTTACTTAGATTATATTTTGTCACTATGTAGATGGTACAGGGCATGTTATGAATACAACAAAAACATTTTTACAGAACATACTCAATGATTCTTAGGCAGAGGGGAAGATAGTTTTGGTTGGGTGTTTACTGGATAGAAAGAAAAAAAGTGCTGTGGCCAACTGGAGAAAGCTCCACTGTCCAATGAGATGTGTTGATTTTATTGTTTTATGATTTTAACTGTTATTTATTGTACTTTAAACTGTGGTTTTATGATGTTGTGATCTGCCCTGAGCCTGCTTGCCGGGAGGGTGGAATATAAATCCAACCAATAAAATAAACAAAGCTCCAGGTGACTAATCAGAACAAATAGGGAAAGTGAAACTTGGTGACTGTAAGATTATTTTTATTTACCTTCTAATTTACCATCCTAGCGAGATGGGGAAACATATTGTATTCACTAAGCTATTACTACTCATATGTCCCTTGATTTATAATTGTTAGATATTTTTTGCTCAACTACAGGATTTTTTAAAATAGAAAAAATAGAATTATCAGCGCGGCTACATGGGCTACATGTAGCGGCTACATAAGTAAATGAAATTCGGCCTTCCCTCCAGGCAGCTTCAGCTGCTAGTGGAGGGGGCCGTACATTGCCCTCCTGGAAGGAGGAAGGGCAACACCGCTTTCCCGGGCATCTGGGGATTTTGTGCAGGTAGGCGGAGCCAACTGCCTCTTTGGGCGGCTCCACTCACCCGGCGCAGTTGCAAACAACGCTCGGAGAGGGAAGACGCATCTTCCCACTCTCCGGAGTGTTGGTGATTGTGGCAGCGGCTGCCATTTTCGGTGGCAGTTTTCGGCGGCGGCGGCCATCTCTCTGCGGGGGCGGCTGGATCTCGGCGGTGGCAACTTCAGTAGCGCTTCGGCGGCACTTCAGTGGTGGCTTGCGCGGCCTGTGGGCAGCGGCAGCGGCGGCTGGCCGGGCAGAGGGCAAGCGATGGTTTGGGCTCTGCGCCGGCGGCTGCGCGCTGTGCTCTGCTTGCGGCACACCATGTTTTTGGGCCATGACTTGGCTGCGCGGCCTCTGATGGCTTCCCGCCTTTTGGGAGTGTCATCGTGAGCGGCGCGGCAGCGTCCCCCCCCCTTTTTGTAGTGTGTGCTGCTGAGTGCACAGCTTTCTAGCTGCAGCTTTGGCCTGGCCTTGGTGGGTCAATAGTGGAGCCCTGTTCCCCTCCCCCCCTTTTTGTCTCCCGCTTGTGTGCTGTGGGAGGGGGTTTGGATTTGGCCCTGTAGGGGGGTGTTAAATTTGAGAAGCATAGCTCACCCCCCCCCCAGTTCCTTTGGGTGCTTTTGGGCTGAGGGGGTGCATCCTTTTGATTGGGGCACCCACCCTCACTTTCACTTGGGATTTGCAGGCATTGGTTGGATGAGCGGGTGGCCATTTTCAAGGGAGGCGGCCATCTTAGGGTTTCTGCGGGTGAGGGTGTGCTGGCCTTTGGGCTGACTAGCCTGCCTGGTCTCAGGTTTGTTTGTCTGCAGGCTGGTTGGTTGGTACTATGCCACCTAAAAAAGGTAGTGGCCCTCCCAAGGGCAAGCAGCCTGCTAAACGGGCACAGACCAAGCTTCCTGCCCCTGTTCTTAGCTCCTCTGATGAGGAGGGTGAACAGGTTACTCAGCAGGACATATTGGAGTGGTTGGTGGCACTGGAATGCAGTGGACCTGTGCCAGTGGCTGTGTCATCTGGCAAAAGTAGGGCTTGATCCATCAGAGGGGCTTCTAGGGATGCCACCAATAGAGAAATTCTAAGATGTCTCTCTTCTTTGGAAGCTTCAGCAGGTTCAGCGCCATGTGGCACCCGTTTGGCCCAGACAGCGGTGGCTCAGAGGGAAGAAGAACCGGTGTTAGATCCTGAGCAGGAGGTGGTCCTAGACCCTGCGCCTGTTGCAGTGGTGGTAGATCATGTGGAGTCTGGGGGTAAGGACCTCACACCTCATGCCACATTTGCCTGGCCACGGGGGCCTTGGGGGCAACCTCCTAATCAGGGGACAGGAGGGGCAGTGTTGGGAGCTGCTCAGCAGTTTCCTCCTGCTTGGCCTGCCTTCGGGCATCATCCTTGGCAGGTGCAGGGCCTGGACCTGGCTGGAGTGCAGCAGGCAGGGCCTTCACAGCCCACATGGTGGGTGGGTGATGCCCCCTGGGGGCACGGGCAGGCTGTAGCTTGGCCTGGGCAAATGGATGGACTTTGGGGTTGTTACCCCTATTCTGCCTTGGCCTATGGGCAGGTTCCTTTCAATGCACTCCCCTTTGGTGATACGGCATTGCTCCTGGGGGACCACCTGACACAGGCTACTTGCGACAAAATCCTTAAAGGCGAGTATGTTGATGTCTTTACCCTTCTTTTCCGGGAACTGGAGAAGAAGGATAAAGATGAGCTGGATGATAGGGACAAGGAGCAGCTTAGACATTGCCGCGTTGATCGGAGCTGGGCTAATTGGCTTCCAGGTTTCCTGATCTATGTGGGGGTACTGGTCAGGGTGCAACCCCATAGGGCTACTTCCCTCCTGCAGTACTTAGACATTATTTATAAGGGATATACAGGCTTCTTGGGTGCTGCTTGGATGCAGTACGATGAGGAGTTTTGTATGCGGGCTGCCCTCAACCCTACTCTCCCTTGGGATCGCATTCACCAGCAGCTTTGGCTGCAGGTGATGTCTCCAGCTAAGCCCAGTCTGGGGGATTGTTCCGACAGTGGGCACATTGTGCAGCGCATGGCATCAGCCCCCTCAACTAATGTTACCCACTCTGTTGTGGGGCAGCAGGTTCAACCCCGGCTGCTCTGTTGAGAGTTTGCTTTTAAGGGGCGGTGTGGCCGGAAGCCCTGTAGGTTCAGGCACGAGTGTCCATCTTGTGCAGGATACCACTCCTACAATACCTGTCCCAAGCTCTGACAGGGCAGTGAAGGCAGGAAACCTGGTGGGGGGGAGCCGGGAGTCAACAGGCTCCTGGAAAAGGGTCCCAGCCTGGTAAGGCTGAGGGTCCTTGAGCGGCTTCTGTGGGCTTACCCCAGGAGGCAGGATGCTATTTTTCTTGCCCAAGGTTTTAGTTGTGGTTTTAGAATTCCTTTTCAGGGTCCTCGGTCCTCATTCCTGTCTAATAATCTGTGTTTGGTTCATGGGATGAAGGACGTTGTGAGAGGGAAAATAGCTAAGGAATGTGCTGAGGGCCGAGTTGCGGGCCCTTTTGATTCCCCCCCGGTTCCCAATCTTAGGGTATCCCCTCTGGGTGTGGTACCCAAGAAGGCTGCTGGTGAGTTTTGCCTGATTCACCACCTCTCCTTTCCCAAAGGGGGGTCGATGAATGATGCCATCGTGGAGCAGTTATGCTCTGTTCGGTATACTTCATTTGACCAAGCGGTCAGAGTGGTACTTCGCTGTGGAAAGGGGGCTGAGATGGTGAAATGCAACATCAAGTCTGCCTTTCGCCTTCTCCTCGTCCATCCTGATGACTTTGAGCTTTTGGGGGTTTCATTTCAGGGGAAGTTTTACATGGACCGGGTTCTTCCCATGGGTTGCTCCATTTCTTGTGTGGCATTCGAATGCTTCAGCTCATTCCTGGAATGGGATTTACAGTGCAGGGCACGTAGTCATGACTCCGTGCATTATTTGGATGATTTTTTGTTCGTGGGGGCGGCGGGGTCCGGTCAGTGCACCCGCCTCTTAAATGTATTCACCCATTTAGCTGATGAGCTGAGCGTTCCTTTGGTGCACGAGAAAATGGAGGGACCTGCCCAGGTGCTCATGTTTTTGGGCATAGAGCTCGACACAGTGCAGCAGTATTGCCGACTTCCCCCGGTGAAGGTTGCTGACCTTAGGGTTAGGCTCCTTGAGTTCAGGTCCAAGTGGAAGGTGTCCCTATTGGAGCTGCAGCAGCTCGTGGGTCACTTGAACTTCGCTTGCAGGACAATTGCCCCTGCTAGGGCCTTCTTGCAGAGGTTTTGTGATGCTATGTCATCACTTCGGGCACCCCATCATCACCTTAAGGTCTCTAAAGGGATGCATGAGGATTTGCAAGTGTGGTCCATGTTCCTTGAGGACTTCAATGGGGTTACATTTTGGAGGGATGACCTGTTGCTTGAGGCTGAGCTGCAGGTTACATCCGATGCATCCGGCTCTTTGGGCTTTAGAGTTTATTTCCAAAGACACTGGTGTGCAGACCGTTGGCCACCTGATTGGCACACTTCCGGTTTGGATAAGGATTTAATCTTTCTGGAGTTCTTTCCCATGCTAGTGGCTGCTCAATTGTGGGGAAAGGAGTTGTCCAACCGGGTTGTCCACTTTTGGTACGACAATCAGGCTGTGGTCCATGTTGTCAACTCGTTGACTTCAAAGTCAGGCAGGGTCATGAGGTTGGTGTGGGCTTTACATTGTTGTATCTCTGGTGAGAACATTTTATTTAAGGCCAGACATGTTCCAGGGGTTAGCAATGGTGTGGCAGATGTTTTGTCTTGCCAACAGATGGAGCAGTTCTGGCAGCCCGCCCCGGAGGCCGACCCCGAGCCCGCACAGATGCCCCTGGAGTTATGACAGCTTGGGAGGCCGAGGTGTCCAGGGCCGTAAGGCTCGCATTGGCCCCCAGCACCCAGCGGGCCAACGACAGAGCGGTAGGCCAATTCAGGGAGTTTAGGAGGGATGAAGGTCTGCAGCAGGTATGGCCCATCCCCATTGAGCATCTGTTGTGCTTCTGTGTGCACCAGAGGTGTCGTGGGTTGGCGGTTAAGTCCATTCGGGGCCAGTTGGCAGCTCTAGCATTTAATAGTAAGGCACCGGGGTTTCCTGAGTCCACGGGGGACTTCTGTGTGTGCAAGATGCTTGAGGGCTGGTCACGGGAAGGGGCTGTCCATGCTGACCCCAGGGAGTCTATTTCTCCCATGATTTTGAAGGGGCTGCTCAAGGCTTGGGGTGGCATTTGCACCTCAAGATTTGAGTCTCAGCTCTTTCATGCGGCTGCATTGGTAGCCTTTTTTGGGGCACTGCACATTAGCGAACTGGTTGTCCAGTCGAAGACAGATGTGTCTGGGTGGGTTCTAATGGCACAGGATGTTCAGTTGAGGGATGATGGGGTTTTCCTCCTGATTCGTAGGTCTAAAAGAGACCAAAAGCAGAAGGGGGCGGTTATTAAGTTCGGGACTTGTGCAGACCCGGGACTGTGTCCAGTGCGGGCCCTCTGTAGGTACCTACGGGTGCGGGGTGATGAGCATGGAGTGTTGTTTCAACATGAGGATGGTTTACCTTTGACACGCTATCAGTTGTGGACAGTGACTGAAAGGGCACTGGCCAAACTTGGGCTGGCGGGTGTCAAATTTGGGACCCACTCCTTTAGGATTGGAGCTGCATCCACAACGGCGGCTATGGGTTATTCTGGGCAGGCCATTCAGGGCTTAGGTAGGTGGAGGTTGCCTGCCTATCATTCTTATGTGCGTCCTCTCACGCGGTTTTAAAGTTTTTACTAATGATGTTTTTTGCTACGTGCTGTGGCTTGTTTGAAAAATCAGAGGATTTTGATCTGCGGGCACAGCATGGTGTTTTGGGCTGTGCATCAAGCCAGGAGGACATGGTTCGAGTCGCAGCTTGGTTTGTCCAAATGGGCAACAGTGGAGTGGCAGGGATGTCGCGGCCTCCGGTGGCCCGGTTTGTTGCCATTCTTATTTAAGGAGTGGTGGGGCCCTGCTCCCCATATACTAGTCATTCACCTGGGTGGGAATTACTTGGGGCTTATCCATGGCAGGGCTCTCTCACTGCAGGCTAAATGGGATTTGCAGGAAATACTCCAACGTTGGCCTAGAGTGCTTATTATATGGTCTGCCATGTTGCCTCGGTGGGTATGGCAGGAGGCTGAAAACTGTCAGGCTATTGAAAGGGCTCACATGAAGGCCAACAGGGCTGTTCAGAAGGCCCTTGCTGAGGGCTTGGGGGTTTACTTGCCTCATCCCAGGATCAGGGCCAAATTTGCGAACCTCTACAGGGGTGATGGGGTGCACCTGTCGGAAACTGGCAATGATATATTCCTCAATGATTTGCTGCAAGGGCTTAGGTTGGAACTAGGCCAATAGTGGGGCACTGGGTCCTAAGCAGAGGCTTAGCCCGGGTGTTGGTGGGATAGAGTTTGATTAGAAGCAGTCAGCCGGTGAGCACCCTTAGCATTTTCCTATTGGTAGGGAAGAGGGGTCTGCTATGAGCGGCTGGTACTGCTTGTGACTAGGGGTGTGCAATTCAGTATTCTGATTAGGTTAAAAATACCGAATCAGGGACGTTTCGGTTTTTTTCAATATTACCAAAACATTTTCTGAATACCGAAAAATTTCGGTAATACTGAAACAGACATTGCCGAAATGATTCGGCCGTTGTTTTCAATGAGAAAACCTTCTCCCAGGTTTCTTGGAGTCTGGGGGGGGGGCATTTTCTGTCCAAATCACACCAAACTTGGCGGAGACCTTCTCCCAACTCTCCTCTAACTATCCCCCAAGTTTCAGAAAGATTGGACTTTGGGGGAGGGCATGTTATGCCCCCCCAACAAGGTGCCCCCATCCTCCTACACTCTCCATGGTTCTCTATGGGGAAAAACAAGTCATCTTTCTAGGTTGCTTGGGGTGGCATTTTGCAAGCAAAATGCAACCAACTTTCAGGAAACTTGCTCCCACCTGTCCTCCCACCCTCCACCAAGTTTCATGCAGATTCCACTTTGGGGGCCATTTTACGGCCTCCCAAAGAAGGTGCCCCTATCCACCTCCACTCCACTATTCCCTATGGAGGAAATAAGAGAGGCTTGTCTGGCTAGGGGTGGCATTTTGCATGCAAAATGCCCCCAAACTTCAGAGGACCTCCTCCTACCTGTCCTCCCTCCCTCTACCAAGGCTCAAGCAGATCTCACTTTGGGGGGGCATTTTATGGCCTCCCAAAGATGCTGCTCTTAGCCCCCCCCTTTCTCCATTATTTCCTAAGGGGAAATAAGACAGGCTTGTTTGGCTAGGGGTGGCATTTTGCATGCAAAATGGGGCACCTTGTTTGGGGGGGCATAACATGGCCCCCCAAAGTCCAATCTTTCTGAAACTTGGTGGGTAGTTAGAGAGTTAGGAGAAGGTCTCCACCAAGCTTGGTGTGATTTGGACAGAAAATGTCCCCCCAGACTCCCGGAAACCCGGGAGAAGGTGGGCAGACTGCCTGGGGGAACCCCATGTGCAAGTCCTTCCCTCGCTGCTGTACGGCTGAGGCTTAGGAGCTTGAAAGGGGGGAACCCATTTGCCTGGCTGGCCAGGTCTCCTAGCCATCCACATGGAGGGCTCGCACTCGGGGCTTCGGGGCTCGCCCAGACAGGTCAAGGTGGAGGTCTAGGTAGGATCCCGTGGCTTGGCCTGTACCGCTTTACCCTTGCTGCAGTTATGGTTAATGTTTTCATTGAGGTTAATTTAATAAAAGTGGCCCTTAGATCCAACACCTGTGTCTGTCTCTTCATTCCAACTAGGGGGGCAATTCGGCCTTCCCTCCAGGCAGCTTCAGGTGCTAGCGGAGGGGGTCGTACATTGCCCTCTTGGAAGGAGGAAGGGCACCGCAGCTTTCCCGCGCATCTGGGGATTTTGCGTGGATGGGCGGAGCCAACTGCCTCTTTGGGCGGCTCCGCTCACCCGGCGCAGTTGCAAACAACGCTTGGCCCACCCTCCTCACCCTGTCTTGGTGCAGGATTAGCCGGTTGCTGTATTCAGAGCCATGTAGGAATTTTTTTCCCCTATCCTCAATTGGACCTGGGATTGGGTTTTTTTCGCCTACCTTGCACCTTGACTTGAGTGGTGGAAACTGGCATGCGGTGGTGCCTGTTAGTGATGTCACTGGCGGGATAGAGTTTGGTTAGGAACAGCGGGCTGGTGAGCACCCTTGGTGTTTTCCTATTGGTAGGGAAGAGGGGTCTGCTAGGAGCAGCTGGTACTGCTTGTGACGGCTGCCAGGACGTGTGGGCAGACTGCCTGGGGGAACCCCACATGCAAGTCCTTCCCTCACTGCTGTACGGCTGAGGCTTAGGAGCTTGAAAGGGGGAAACCCATTTGCCTGGCTGGCCAGGTCTCCTAGCCATCCACATGGAGGGCTCGCACTCGGGGCTTCGGGGCTCGCCCAGACAGGTCAACGCGGAGGTCTAGGTAGGATCCCGTGGCTTGGCCTGTACCGCTTTACCCTTGCTGCAGTTATGGTTAATGTTGTCATTGAGGTTAATTTAATAAAAGTGGCCCTTAGATCCAATACCCGTGTCTGTCTCTTCATTCCAACTAGGGGGGCAATATGGAATCTTGTGTTAAGTGCCATATTTAAGCAATGAACTATGGATGACTCATTGGACTTTAAATAAATAAAGAATTCGTCAGAATTCAAATAAAACTCAAGTGGACCTTCAAATTAAACTCATTAAAACAACAGATTGAAACTACTCATCTACTTCAGTTATCTTGAGGGTCTGCTTTCAGTGCTCCTGCCATCTCAGGTTACATGGGTGGCAAACTAAGAAAGGGCCTACTGAATTGTGACACCAAACTTTAGGAACACCCTCCCCAGGGAAAATCATTAGTCTCCCTCTATCATGGGCCTGCATCATCGAGTGAAGACTTTTAAGTTTGGAACCCCCGATAACCGTTATTGATTCTCTTCCCTTATTGTGTTGGGAGAGACTGTTTTCATTTAAGGGCAGATGCTGATACCACATGAACTTCCTTGTAAGTTTTTTCCATAGCAGCAAGTAACATTTCTGATTTGTTTTCTGTGTGCGTGTATTTGTGTGTCTTTACATTGTAAGCCAATTTGGGTCCACATTTTGCATAGAAAATGGGTTAAACTAAAATAAAGGCTGGACTGAAGATAAAAGTTTTCACAATCCTTCTAAAGATTAGATGCCCATTTCTACTTTAGTTCATTTATCCAGCTGCACTATGTTAAATCAATGTTAAGAATGCTGTATGCAACATAGACTCAACAGCTTGATTGGGTCAGCTGTGTCTTCTAGTACAGCTGAGCATGCTGCTGGCACAGATTCAGAAATGTTGAGCCACTGCAGGGGATACTGTCCTCATGCTATTTCTAGGTAATGCAGAATAAAGTACTATCAAGAAGTTTACAAGAAAGACTCCTGTGCTCTCATTTCCCCCCCCCCCCACTAGCTGATTGATAGCTAAGAGCATTCGCTCTGTGTCACAGCAGTCCCTTGGGATTCTTCAATCTTGACAACCATCTCAACATTTGACAGTCCTGACCCCTAATGATCATGGGGCTAGATGCAAGATCAAGATCAGGTTTTCATCCCAGGAGCTCTTCACTGTCTATTTAAAAAACTGAAAAGAAACCTGTACTCAGCAATCCATGATTTCCTTTAAAAACATTGTCATTTCATAACCACAGCTACCAGGGTTCCTATGGCATTTCTTAAGCACAACATAAATGCCTCCAAGTATTCCTGTCACTCTTATCTCCTAATGGATGGTAGATCAATTAAGAAATAATGATTCAAGTTCACACTAACCCTATTTTACGGTTCTCACAGATCCCAGGAAAACTGTGGAAACTGTGAACCTGAACCTGGAGGTATTTTGGGATGAATGAAGACTACCGAGCTGAAACTTAATCATCATCATCATCATCAGTAGTAGTAGTAGTAGCAGTAGCAGCAGTAGTAGTAGCAGTAGCAGTAGTAGGGGGAAAGATTTGACCCAGGAATTGGGATGTCTCTGTTCTAGGTGGGTTGCACTTCCCCTAAAGGAGCAGGTTTGCAGGTTGGAGGTGCTACTAGACTTGGGCCTGCTGTTGGGTAAACAGGTGGCAGTAGTGGCCAAGGACACCTTTCAACGCCTTTGTCTGGTGAGCTAGCGGCAGCCCTTCCTTGGCAAAACAAGTTCTTGCCACTGTAGTGTGTGCCCTGGTAACATCTAGATTAGGCTACTTCAATGTTCTCCATGTGAAGAGTGTCTGAAAGTTACAGTTGATACAGAATACTGCAGCCAGAATTCTGACTGGAGTGGGCGGTAAAGAACACCTCCCTCCAGTTTTGTTCCACCTAGAATGGCTTCCAGTTTGCTTCCAGGCCCAAATAAAGTTACTGGCATTGACCTTTAAAGCCCTATATGGCTTGAAGCCAGCATACCATAAGGACCACCTACTCTCATATGAACCTTCCCAATCACTCCAGTCATCTTCAGAGACCCTGCTTCAAGTTCCCTGGTCATCTGAAGCCAGATAGGTGGCAATCTGAGGGCCAAGCTACAAGTGACAAATGACACTTGCCTGGCAAGTGAACAGACTCATGTGTATTCCTCTCTGTTTACTTGCCATTCACTTGCACTCCACTTGATCAAGTGGAGAGCAAGTGAATGGCAAGTGAACAGGGAGGAATACACTTGAGTCTGTTCACTTGCCAGGCAAGTGTCATTCATCACTTGTAGCTTGGCCCTCAGAACAGGCCTTCCTGGTTGCCGTGCACAAACTCTGGAACTCCCTTCACAGGTAGATTCATCTCTCTCCTTCTATTGTCATCTTCTACCACTGAGTAAAGATTTTTTTTTTTTTTGCTTTGTTTGGCATTCCCTCATGAACTCGCATTAGCCCTCGTTCATCTTTGTGTGTCTCTGTGTTTATATGTTTTATTGATTTTAAATATTTTATTTATGTGTATCTGAGTTTTAACATTGTTTTCTTTGCCACCTTGGAAACCCTAAATTGAGTGGAAAGGAGGTATACAAATGTGTTAAATGAAGTAAAAAATATTTAGTTTTGGACACTAAATCCTTCCATTCAGGGCTTTTTTTCTGGGGAAAAAGGTGAGGGAACTATCTCTTGGAGAAACTCCCAGCAGGAAGTGGCACCCTCAGCCCAAACCCATGTGCATGCTCCCAGAACCGCACGATGACATCATCGCATACAGCATGGACTATAAATGACAGAGCCAAAGGCAGGCTGGCAGGCAAGTGGCAGAGGCGCACCAAGCCAGGCGCACCTGTGTTCCCACGCAGACCCAGTTGCAGCGGCTGCCACCAAAGCCACCTCCCTCCTCACAGCTCGCCTCCTTCTCCTCCTTCCAGCAGGGCACTTGGACTGTGCTTCCTGCCGCGGGCTCCTCCTTGGCTCCCAATGTGAGAGTGCAGCTTTGAGTCAGGCTGTTACCAGAATTGGTCTCCTTGCAAGTAAGAGAATTTGTGGGGGAATTAACAAGCAAGGAAGATAGCTATGCAAGAGGCCAGTAACTATGGGATCTTGTGCACCAATGTCTACGAGGATCCATTCCTCTAGAGAACCCTTTCAATAAGCAGGCAGATATTCAATCAAAAAGAGTTTATTTAAAATATTACAGTTCAATTGCACACAAAACACACAGTGCAGACCCACAGAGCTAACAAGAAAAGAAACAGGGAAGAAAGTTGGAGAGAGTTGCAGAGTTGGTTTTATACTTACCAGGTTCAGAAGATTGAGAGTGTCCAAGGGAGAGCAGCCTCAGTGACCAGTACTTCATGTCAAGAGGGAGAAGGTCTCAGACATGCCATTTGAGGGCGTGTGGAGGGTCCAGTACACACACACACTGAGCACATGGTAGGAGAGTCATATATACTGTGTAACATGCCCTGAGGCAGGACTGAGAGTCTTTAATGGTTCTTCCCAGGGTGGAACAAAGGACTCAGGGCCAAGCTACAAGTGACGAATGACACTTGAACGGCAAGTGTATTTCTCCCTGTTCACTTGCCCCTCACTCGATCCACTTGCCATTCAAGTGTCATTCGTCACTTGTAGCTTGGCCCTGAGAAACTGTCTCCAGGGTGAGACAATAAGGCTGGTGAACTGTCTCCAAGGTAGGACAATGAACTAGGAAGGTTTGATTAGGTCTTCTTGGGAGGAACTATAGGTGTAAAAAGATTATTTGATGACCCACAATGGCTGGATGGGTGAGGCTACAGTAGGAGAGTGGGTAAAGGGTAGAATTGGCAGGGTGTATGAATGGATTCATCCAAGTACCTCTGGAGACCTCCATTGTTCTATGGTTATGCACAAACTCCGGGGTGTGGCGCTAAGTTAGTCTTACTTCTCTTCTCACATTCCAGTACTTTTCCATATCCTACCTAGCCAGTCAGCTTGTCTGTGTTTTAAACACATGAGCAGAGGGGCTTATGATATTGCCATATTCATAAGCCTTAATATCGTGAGGGCAAGTATGACCACTTACAGGGCTGGCAGCAGAACTGAGTGTACTGGCTCGACTGATGCACACTTGCAAATGGCCCATGCATCACCCGGCCCTCTGTCCACACCACAAGGGAGGGCTGCTGGGAGGGCTGCAGGGGAGGCTCAGCCTGCCCCAGCAGGGCTGTGGCCCAGCACCCAACCAGATTACCTCCTGGAGCCTGTGCTGTCGGGAGGGTTGCGGGGTGGGTGCACTGGGTCAGAGCGGATGCATGGCCCAGCCAAGCTGCAGCCTGCAGTCCTAGCTTTTAGCTGGCCTCCCACCCTGGGCTGCTTTGGCCTGTGGTGGAGACCAGGGAGGCCTGAAGGGGCGGTTGGAGTCTTGTTGGAGGTGAGGGAACCCTTCCCTCTACAGAGCGAAGGGGAAGGTGCCTGGTGTGAGCCAGCATGCCGTCCCTCCCGTGGTCGCTCCCTCCCTTCCCCTCGCAGGAGCAGGCTGGCCTGTCAGAGGCCTGATAAGTGGGACACCACTTTCCGAGTCCTGTTCCTGTGGCCTGCCATAGCATCTCAGGGGCGGGGCCAGTGGCACACATGACAATTTCCCAGAGGTGCCAGAATGCTGTTCTGCCATGTTCTAGCAGAAAAAAAGCCCTGCTTCCATTCAATTTATCGTATCTTTTTTCCTAGAATCTACTGTTTATGTTACGTAGAAAGGACTACTGGAAATATGAAGAACAATCATTTTAAATTACATGAATTTTAGCACTTTTAATTTGATTAAGTGGGATGTTCCCTCACTGCTTCTGATACCAACAGTGCCACCACCATGATCATCACACATAGAAGAGGGTTCTGAGATTTAAATAATTCCATAGCATGTTCAGGCTTGCAGAAGGCACTCTGGTCCTGAATGGCTTTCTTTCTGATCTGCTTATCTCCTCCCAGGTGACGTCTTAAACATTCTTGTGCTATTTGTTTTGTGTGAGAATTTGTAAGCAAATCAGAGGTGTGTTTTTTTTTTTTTTGCAACAATGAACTTACATGTTTATTCTTCCAGTCCATTTGTCAAATTATCCTTCTCTGAAAATCAGGCCAGGAGTTCCATATCACTGTATCTAATTCTCAACATGAGCCTATCTATGAACATTTAAATCTGGAGACTGGGGCCATGAACAAAACAAATAGATTTTCCTACAAACCTGAGAAAAGACCCAGGTTTGCATAAAAAATCTGAAAACTTTAAAAAAAAAAAGAAAAAAGAAAAAGAAAGCACTGGAGGTTAAATGCCTCAAAATAACAGAAGTAACACCCGTGGCTTTAAGAAATGAATATCCTCTCAGCAGCCATTGCTAGGTTCCCTCTGCTGTATTACTAGACTATTGGCCTTTGAGGAAGGACTCACTGGGGCCAGGCCTAGCAGCAACCAATGGGCAACTCACTACCACAATATTTGCAGTACTCAGCCAGGTCAAACTTCTTGCTACAGTTTGAAAGCAGCCACCTCATTGAAGGCAGTATGTGTAAAGCTTCAGACAAGGATCTGGGAAACTCAGGTTCAACTGTCTAATCTGCTAAGAAAGCAGTTCACACTTTTAGCCTGACCAACCTCACAGGGTAGTTGTGAGGATAAAATATAGAAGAAGAGATTGATATAAGATGCTTTGGATCCCCGCTGTGAAGAAATGTGTATAAATAATATAATAATAAAATAATATATAATAAATATAGCTGAACAAAATAAAAGGTTGGTTGAATGGTGGATGAATGGGAAGGAGAGAAGGAAGCAGGGGAAGGGGAGAAGGTATAGGGTCTGCTAGGAGGAGTGGAAGATACAGGGGACAGGGAGGATACAAGGGGCAGTGACATGCCCCCATGAATCTATGCAGGTTCCCCACCACATACCTGGGTCCCATGGTCAGCGCTGCATAACTGAGCCAGATTTTCCTGGGGAAAGGCTGCTAGAGGAGGGAAGGAGGGAAAGCTGAAGATGGTGGAATGGAAAGGTAGGGAAAGGCAAAATAGTGTGTGAGGGGAAATGAGATGTCTCCCGCAAGTCCTTGTGGGTCTTCTACTCATAGAGCTAATAAGGTTTTTTTTTTAACAGAAGATGCTTGAGATTGAATTCAAATTGGGATCATCACGAAGGCTGGGTTTAACCGCACCCCCCGCTCAGTTTTCCTGACCTGAAGTGTCACAGTAGAAATCTCATGTTTTCTCCATGTCCTGTATCAGGATCTGCCTGTTTGCCACAACGGGGGAAAAAGACAGGCCTCCCCATGTGCAACATTCCCAGTATAAATTAGGGTCCTGTATGTCTATTTAAAGCAACACTTAGGCATTCTGCATATAGGACTCATCTGGTTTGGCACTGAGAGAGTGCTCTTACCGATAACACCAGACTATGTTTTCAACTTGGACTCCTTTTAGTATACAATCCATTTCATGCTATCTTTATAAATCTACAGTGAGTATAAGTCATGATATAGAAGAGCATTAGATGTCATAAATGCTGGCTACAACCATGAGGTATAATTCTAGATCCTTATTAGCTGAATATTGCTATTTTACATGTGAGACTCCAAATCACTTTCTGTAATTAAAAAAAAGACAGAATTAATGAAGCATACCTTTGTAAACCATTAGACCCAGTTTAGTGCTTGCAGATATTAAAACCAGATGATTGGAAACTTAGACTTAAAGTGCAACCAGTCCATCTGTTAATTTATGCACAAAGAATGTACCTAACAACAAAGCATCAGGCTTAATTAAATTACAAGCAAACAAAAAGGGACATTAAATGAGCAGCCAGTTAAATTAATATATTTATCCTGGCATGAGTGAAGTTTGTGAAGTTATTTTTCTCCTCCTCCCCACTGTGAGGAAAGAGGAGATAAAAACTGGATAAGCAGAAAAACTCTAATTTGATCATTAAAGTGTTTGTCAAATACAGCAAAGGAAACTTGAATTGTAAGATTTGTTTTTGTGTGGTTGACTTTTAATGACATTACTGAAACAGATAAAACATGTTTTTAATCTCACAGCTATCATCTGAGGTTTAAGCATGTAGGAAATGCAGATTTACTGGTCTCAATACA
Organism: Eublepharis macularius; assembly: GCF_028583425.1. Classification (NCBI taxonomy): domain Eukaryota; kingdom Metazoa; phylum Chordata; class Lepidosauria; order Squamata; family Eublepharidae; genus Eublepharis; species Eublepharis macularius. Next base: position 92,936,906 of record NC_072790.1, on the reverse strand, counting down.
TACACATTCAACACAATATCCTGATCAATAATGTACCACTGTAAAAAAAGTTCCATTGTATTGCTGCTGAATTACAGTTTGACTCCTTGCAGGAAAAGTATTCATCCCATTGATGAATCAGCTATGAACTTGTTGAAACAAATACCAGTGTTTCTGAAAAAGCTGAGCCTACTACCACAAGATCAAACACTGTTGTGTCATAAAGCCATGTTGGTTTATCAGCTGATGAAGGTATAGACAAACATTCCATGGCCTAAAAAATGGTGCTTCTCAAATTTAAGATTAGTTTCATGTTAACTGAGCCATAAGGAAACCATCTTAGTTCAAATATCACCCAGACTATTATACAACGGGGTGGCTCTAATCATCCCCCAAAGAGCCTTCCTCCAGACTAACATGCAGTTCTTCTTCCAATAGAGATAGATCAGTTGCCGTAACTACAGTTTGTCATTTCAAATAGAAGCCTGAACTATAGTTTTCAGACATTCTGGTTTGCAAGCCCACTTCAAACCATTGTTTCTTATTCATGCCTGCCATGATATTTGAATTGAGAAATTATGTAGGGATAGGGCTGCATTGGAAACCACTTAACCAAATTCCTGGACCTTATAACACCAGGTGCACTAGGAATGTGCAGCATATGAAAAAATTTCACATAGCTTGGCCCAACCGTCTCAGTATGTTATGAGCCTCACATGGAGCCACTGCTACATGGAATGATTTATTTATATCTTGCATGTTAATCTTGTAAAAGGTAAACCAGGTTAATCAATACTATGCTCAGATTGTAGAATGATCACAAATTGTGACCAGCCCCCTTGAACACACAAAAAGATCTTGAGCATTTAAAATCGGATTGTTCACACAAGCTTTGTGAAACCAGCTGAGATTTCCAATGTCCAATGGAAAATGCATTATACAGTATAGTACTTATTTTGAATTTTCTGTATATGTAGACTGTGTGAAAAAATTATGAAAAGTTACATTAAAATAGATTGCTAATATTTTTTCACATGCACTTTAGTTTACTGTTTTCTCCATTGCTCATACATCACCTTTGTGTTGAAAAAAAAATCAATAAAATAAAAAGATGTATTGTTGAAGGCTTTCACGGCCGGAGAACGATGGTTGTTGTGGGTTTTCCGGGCTGTATTGCCGTGGTTTTGGCATTGTAGTTCCTGATGTTTCGCCAACAGCTGTGGCTGGCATCTTCAGAGGTGTAGCACCAAAAGGCAGAGATCTCTCAGTGTCACAGTGTGGAAAAGATGTTGGCAGGTCATTTTTATCTACTCAGGAGGGGTGGGGTTGAGCTGAGTCATCCTGTAAGAGTTTCCCAGGGTGTGGAATGCTAATGGCGGGAGGCTTCACTGTATCCTGAGGAGGTTCTTTTGCATATGGATTGGTGCTTGATGTGCTAATCTTCTCTGCAGGGCTATTGTCGGGTATAGAGTGTTTTGTTGGGGTTTTTGAATCATCTCAACAACATCCACCTGAACATACAATTCACAATGGAGAAAGAAATTGAGGGGAAACTCCCATTTCTGGATACCTTGGTCATCCGCAAAGTAAACTTTCAGTTAGGCCACAAGGTCTACAGGAAACCAACTCACACTGATCGGTACTTACACAAAAACTCCAATCACCACCCCCGACAGAAAAGAGGCATAATGAAAACATTAGTGGATCGTGCAAGACGGATATGTGAGCCGCACTTTCTCAATGAGGAAATTAATCATCTAAACCACGCACTTCAGGCAAATGGCTACTCCAGAAATGAAATCCGAAGAGCAATCAAACCCAGGATGAATCAAACAACCAAGGAAAAACAGTCTCCTACAGGGAAAGTGTTTTTGCCATATATCAAAGGAATTACTGATCAGATGGGAAAGCTTATGAAAAAGCATAACCTTCAAGCAGTATTCAGACCCACCCGAAAAATACAACAGATGCTACGATCAGCAAAAGACAGTAGAGACCCCCTCACCTCTGCAGGAGTATACCGTATACCATGCAGCTGCGGACAAGTTTACATCGGAACCACAAAGCGTAGCATCCAGACAAGAATAAAAGAACATGAAAGACACTGCAGACTTGGACAACCTGAAAAATCAGCAGTGGCTGAACATAGCCTAACTCAAACAGGGCACAGTATCTTATTCCAGGACACCAAAATACTGGACAACACTTCCAACTACTTTGTCAGACTGCACAGGGAAGCCATTGAAATTCACAAGCATAAGCAAAACTTCAACAGGAAAGAAGAAACCTTAAGAATGAACAGAGCATGGTTTCCAGTTCTGAAAAACACCAGGCTAACAAAACACTCTATACCCAACAATAGCCCTGCACAGAAGATTAGCACATCAAACACCAATCCATATGCAAAAGAACCTCCTCAGGATACAGTGAAGCCTCCCGCCATTAGCATTCCACACCCTGGGAAACTCTTGCAGGATGACTCAGCTCAACCCCACCCCTCCTGAGTAGCTATAAATGACCTGCCAACACCTTTTCCACACTGTGACACTGAGAGTTCTCTGTCTTTTGGTGCTACACCTCTGAAGATGCCAACCACAGCTGCTGGCGAAACATCAGGAACTACAATGCCAAGACCACGGCAATACAGCCCGGAAAACCCACAACAACCAAAATAAAAAGAGTTGTTTTAGTCCAGATGGGGGAGGCAGATATTCAGAGCTCATCTCTATAGCCTCAAAACACTTTATTCTAGCCTTGTCTATATTGCTTGTCTGAATCAATGTTCAGATATGTATCACAAATAATTTGCTCATGCACATTCTCTATCTGCTTTGCCATGGCTTTGTCCCTTGCACTTCCTAAGTAGAATACATCCCTCAGTTAGGAAATGTCCTGCCAAGTCTAAGAGAATGCCTACATGGTTAATGACCAAAGTTAAGGAAGTCATAAAAAGAAAAAAGGCTTTTTTAAAAAAGTGGAAGGTCTGCCCCAATGAAGAAAACAGAACAGAGCGCAGAGTCTGGCAAAATAAGTATAAGTTAAGAATTAGGGATGCAAAAAGATAGTATGAGGTGTAAATTGCTAAAGCATCAAGACAAACAACAAACATGTCTTTAAACATTTCTTTAAACATACCCATAGCAGGAAACCAGCCTGGGAAGCAATTGGGCCTTTGGATGACCAAGGAATAGAAAGACTGCTGAAGGAATACAGGGAGATAGTAGAGAAGCTTGGTCCTCAGGGAGACATCTCCTTAAGAATCTTTTCTAGTTCTTTCATGGCTGCTTTTCCAAATCTCAGTCTTCTTCTGATGTCTTGGTTGCAGCATCTGTTTGGGTTGATAATTGAGCCAAGGAATAGAAAATATTTAACATTTGAATTTCTTTATTATCAACCTTAAAATTGGGTAATTCTTCAGTAGTTATTACTTTTGTCTTCTTGAGTTCACAGTGGATAAAAGGGGATAAAAGGATGGATCTTATGGATTACATTTGATCCAGCATGTTCTGAATGTCAGTCAGCAGGAGGAATATCACCTGTACAGCAAGAGTAAAATCATCAAAGCATCTCAATGCTTTTTATTTTATTTTAATTAGTTAGTTGCCTTTATTTATTTAGTTGATATTTTTGCCCCACACCCCCCAGTTGAAATAAAAGGCAGACACAAAGCTTGGATATAAAATTGGGCCACTTTATTAATTTCAACATAGGCTGTCAATACAGCAAGGGATCTAACTAACTAGTGGTACAGGTCAAGCTCTGGGGGTCACCCATGACCTCTGCCTTGACCTGTCTGGGCAAGCCCCCACTGCCCCAGGGGTGAGCTGGGGCATGGCTGGGACCCAGCTGGCCAGGCAAATGGTTCCCACTCCAAGCCTGCAGCACCTTACCGTACAGCAGAAGGGCCTTACTTGTACAGGGGAGCCATGTGGCAGTCTGCCCTCGCAACTGGCTGCCATGGAGCCCACCAGTCACTCCTGACAGACCCCAATTCTCCACCAATGCGGTTGTGCCAAGGGGGTCACTGTACCACTCATTTCCCCATCCTAACCTGCCAGTGGCCAAAATATTTACAGCTCCACCGTACCAATTACTAGGACTCCATCCTGCAGTACAAAGTTGGCAAAAAAAACACCTCTCCTTATGCCAATTGGAAGAGGAGAAAAAAATCCTACCTGGCCCTGATAAACAGCAACTGGCTAATCTGCACTGCTATAGGGAGGGTGGGAGGGCCGAGCAACAAAGACAACTGTGTGCTGGGAAAGGGCAAAGCAGGCAAATATGCCTTTGGCTCCACCCATCCAGTGAAGCCCTCAGATGCCTAGGAAATGCCCAACTGCCTTTCCTTCTTCCAGGGCTGCAAATGCGGCCCCCGTCCAAGCTGCGGTGCTGCCATCTGGGTGGGCTGAATGCACCCCCAGTCAAAACAAAAGGTAGACACAAAGCTTGCATATAAAATTGGGCCACTTTATTAATTTCAACATAAACTGTCAATACGGCAAGGAATCTAACTAACTAGTGGTACAGGTCAAGGCCTGTGATTGCCCATGACCTCCACCTTGATGTGTATGGATGAACCCCCACTGCCCGGGGAGGGGGGTGAGCCATACAACGCATGGCTGAGACCTGGCCAGCCAGGCAAATGGTTCCCCCTCCAAGCCTGCAGCACCTTGCCGTACAGCAGAAGGGCCTTACTTGTACAAGGGAGCCACGTGGCAGTCTGCCCTCACAACTGGCTGCCATGGAGCCCACCAATTGCTCCTGAAAGACCCCAATTCCCCACCAATGGGGATGTGCTAAGATGGTCACTGTCCCACTCATTTTCCCATCCTAACCTGCCACCGCTAGGGCTAAGCCTCTGCTTAGGCCCTTGTACCTCACAGGTGGCTTATGGCCAACCTGAGCACTTGCCGTAAATCATCCAGGAATATGTCATAGCCAGCAACCAATATGTAGACCCCATCAGCTCTGTAGAGGTTTGCAAATTCAAGAAACTGGGGGCAACCAATAATGCCCCAGCCCTCCCAAAAACCAAAGTCATTACCATCCAGGTAAAAGACCAAAACAGGAGGCAGAGGACTGCACCTCCCCTACAACCACCAGGCCACTACTTGCTTGGGTGCTGTAAGCCTGTGTGAGCCTGTAAGGAAAGGGCCATGCCCTGAAATTCAAAGTCAACACCCTCCAGGCGAATGACCAGTACATGCGGTGGAAGTTGCACTTCCCCTTAGAGCATAAGGCCACTACTTGCTTGGGTGGTGCAAGCCTGCGTGAACCTGTAAGGAAAAGGCTGTGCCCTGTAATTCAAGGTGAACAACCTCTAGGTGAATGACTAGTATGTGAGGTGGAAGTCTGCACCTCCCCTCAAAGCATCAGGCCACTACTTGCCTGGGCAGTGCAAGCCAGCGTCACCTGAAAGGAAAGAGTCATGCCGTGTGAGCCAAGGTCATCACCTCCCTGGTGAATGACTGGGATGTGAGGCAGAGGTCCACACGCCCCCTCGGAACATCAGGCCACTACTTGTATGGGCGGTGCAAGCCTTCACGAGCCTGTAAGGAAAGTGAGCCAAGGTCATCACTCCCCAGGTGAATGACCAGGATGTGAGGCGAAGGTCCGCAACTACCCTTGAGGCATTAGGCCACTACTTGACTTGGTGGTGCAAGCCTGCATGAGCCTGAAGGGGAAAGGAGCATGCCCTGTGAGACAATTCCACACGGCTTACCTGAAGCTGGGACGTGCGCAACGTTGCGGATCATGTCGGAAAAAACGTGGAAGATTGCATTTTCTCACGTGAGGTGGAGGACCACAACTCCTCTTGAGCCCTCAAGCCCACTACCAGCCCGAGAGCAGCAAGTCCTTGTAAGCCTATAGGAAATGGTCATGCCACGACCTTGAGGTCACCCTGGTGAACCCCCCCCCTTGCCACAGTAACTGCAGCACAGGAGCATAAATGGTCTGACCACTTTCATATCTCTGGGGGGGGGGGTTGACTTCAGAACATGGATTGCCCCTTGAATTGTCACACCAAAAGTGAACAATGTGGCAGACAAACTCTCTTACCACAAAACACTACCACTAAGATCTGGAAACCAAGAAGCATCAGAGCTAACCTGAATACTCTGCCTCTAAGAGCAGGTCCTCCTTCCAAAAGGCAAGCCCATTAAAGCAGTTGGGAAAATTAACTCATCCTACACTGGCAAATCTTCCCTGATACCTCTACAAAACTTAAGCCTGTGATGAAGCACATATGGCATTAAGCAGGGGTCCCATGAAACTCTCTATCAGGTGCCATCACTCTATAGGCAAAATTAACCCTCACAATGGCCAGAACCTGCAGAGCCCTCACTTGCAAAAAGAGCTGAAGCACTCAAAGGCCACTAAAAGACAGAGCACTCCCTTAGAAGTGCCCTGACTGTAAGATTGCCCTTATGATATTGCCCTATGAAGGAAAACCCAATGACATAAAATCTTTGAGATGGTGAGTGAAAGGCAGGCTCAATGTCAAATTTTGCCATTTAATTGCAGACCCCACATCACCAACGCACCTTGACTGCTGATCAAAGGACCTATATGCAGAAAAAGAGGGGCATCAAAAGGGGGGGCAGCACCTTATCCTCAGCATACTCCCTTGCTATTTTGTACCAGGACCCTGAACAGGGATCCGACATCCATGTGAAACACACTAGCAAATAAAGGGGGATCCTGGCACCTGGAATATGCAGCCAGCAACCACTAAGAACCTTCAGATTTATGGGACAGGTCCCCTCTCCAGTTTGTTGTTGTTGGGATCACCACTCAGCTTTCCACCAGGCCTACCTCCATGCCTCTGATGTTTGCCAGCCATGAAGGTGTGTGGGGGGGACCTCAGATTGGGTGTTCATGGCCAGATCTACAGAATTTCCTAGCACTACTCCTTGTGAGGTCAACTCCCAATAAAGCATCCAGGGTTGAATGGACTGCACCACCAGGGACACAGATACTAGGATCAGCAGCAGCCCTATGATAAAGGTGAACGCTGTCAAAGAGATCCCCCATATTTGTATTGCAGGAGACATCGCCTGCAGCCCAAGCTGCTAGTATATCCTATCCCAGGGTAAGCCAGGCTTGAGGTCAGCCCCCACGCACTGAATTCCTCGTCACACTGCAACTATGCAGTGCTAGCTAAGTCATTATGCCCTTTATATTATATCCAGGTACCGAACAAAAACGGGGGGCAGCCAGGGAGCCATCGAGCCCATTAAGGCCTAACCCTTGACTCATTGCCATGTCACAGGGACTAAAGCCGACCATGTGTGTGGACTGGTAACCTGCCTGCTTCATGGCTGCAGTCATGAAGGCCACTGTCCCAACTAGCTCAGGCCCTGAGACATGCTAGCCTGGGTTCTGCCGGAGTGTAAAGCTCCAAAAGTGTAGGAACAGAGGCTGAACCCAGCCCCCCACCCCCCCAGCCATGCATATGCCTGCTGTGTTTTAGTGTGCTTACCAACACTGCTATTGGGCAGGCCTTTTCAGGCTAGCATGGATGATCTGAAGCCACATACGCATCAGCACCATCTGCCATCGGGCTATGCCCCCACTGCCTTCACTTCTGAATCTCATCCATCATACACTCCCTCCTTCTGCTGGCTCCACAGCAAGCATCTGGGTCCATTGCTGCACCTTCCACCACCAGCATGTTCCTTTCCTCATGCTCACCTGTGGCAGAAGGTCCCTCTAGAGAAGAAAATCTTGTTAATACTTCCCACAGAGGACAGAGCAGCTGATTCCAGCCTCTTAGGCCAATCTGATCCTGGTCTTGAGACCCCTTTGGACTGTACACGGGCTGCAATGCAATCCAGTATATCACGTCTACTAGATAGGGTTGCCAGCTTCAAATTGTGAAATCCCTGGAGACTTGGGGGGGGGGGAGCCTGGAGAGGGTGTGGCCTGAGGTGGGGAGAGACCTCAGCAGGGCATAACACCAAAGCGTTCACCCTCCAAAGCAGCCATTCTCCCCAGGAGAAGTGAGCCCTGTGGCCTGGAGATCAGTTGTAATTCTGGGAGATCTTCAGCCACCACCTGGGGTTGGAAACTCTACTACTAAAGGACTCCTCCTATCAGAGGAGGACAGCACTGGCATAGCACTTTCAGGGACTTGCCTCTTTGCTGGCTGTTTGTCTTTGGGCTTTCTTTGGGCTTTCTTGGGTGGCATGGTTAAACCAGGTACAGAAGTGAAATGTCCACCTATGGGGTGACCCACAAAATGGATGCTGTCCAATAAATGCCCTAAACAAAGATGGCTGCCACAGCATCACATAAGGGCCACTGATAACCACACCTCTGTATTTTCCCTAATAAAAGATGGCCACCACCCTACACTACCAGGTCTAGGTTCTCTCAAGTAACAAGGCCTGCCACCCTATCTGCATGAGACTATCCCAAGCCCCCAAAGTGTAAATGGAGAGGGGGGGAAGCCCAGTCAGGGAGGGGGGCCACCAGTATTCCCCCTGTTAGTCTCGTAGCAATAGTATATGAAGCAATCCACCCCTCAGATGGCTGCAAATCACCCCTGTCAGCTGCAACAAAGCCTATTGCTGCTGCTACTGGAAGAACTCCCTTCCAACTAAGTGAAAAGAGGGGGGAGAGGTGCCTAGGTAGGCCAGAGGCCTGCCAGGGCTGGATATAACCCTGCTTTAGCCCTCCTGACTGATAGATGACAAGATATAAATAAGAAGGGGGGGATCTCTGCCAAACCACTGAGCCTGGCGCTGGGCCCTGGCTCTCATCCTGGAGTTTGAAGGTAGCAAGCTGGAGTTGAAGGTAGCAAGCAGGGGAGTAGCACAGCTTCTCCAAGGCAGCTACTGCTGCCTAGACCTGAGGGCCTTCAATAAAATGAGCCTCAGAGGAGCTCAGCTTGAAGTGTGCTCTGCTCAGGCCAAACAACAATGACAACTGTGTGCTGGGAAAGGGCAGAGCAGGCAAACGTGCCTTTAGCTCCACCCATCCAGCAAAGCCCTTGGATGCCTAGGAAATGCCCAACTGCCTTTCCTTCTTCCAGGGCTGCAAACCCAGCTGCTGTCCAAGCTGTGGTGATGCTGTCTGGGTGGGCCGAAATATTTACTTACTTACTTCATTTGTACCCTACTTTTATACCCAATGGGGACCCAGGGTGGCTTACATAATTCTCCTTTCTTCCATTTCATCTTCCTACAACCCTGTAAGGTAGTTATAATAATAATAACTGCACTTATATACCATTCTAGACATATTAGTGCCTCACCCAGAGCAGTGAATAAGTTAATGTTATTATCCCCACAATACAGCTGGGGAGCTGGGGCTGAGAGGAGTGGTTTACCCAAGGCCACCAACTGAGCTCATGGCAGTAGTGGGATTTGAACCAGTAGAGTGCTGATTTGCAGCCGAACCACATAAGCGTTGTGCTACAGCAGCTCAAGATCACTCAGTGAGCTTCATGACTGAGTAGGGACTTTAACTTGATTCTCCCAGATCCTTGTCCAACACTCTAACCACTACAGCACACTGACATTCCTCATTCACATTTTATGAGTTCTCACAGTGCCACCTAGCATGCACAACCATGAATGATATCACTTTCAGAACTGAACAACAACAAAAAACGTGAAGAACAAAAATACAAATAAGAATCAAGTCCACTCCTTGGAATCAATACAATCTAACAAATTAAATATCCTTTAATAAATAAACACCATATCTATAATTTTAGAACATTCCCACTGTAAACCATAAAGACCAATAAATCATAAAAGGCCAAATGTGTTTCAGCATAGTGGGGTGGATCCAAAAAGCATTCCTCTAGTTTAAGAAGCTTTCCTCCAGCTTAAGTGGCTCTTCCTCCAATGGAAGAGGCACACTGGAGGATGGCTACTTAGACTGGAGGATGGTTTCAAACTTTAGACAAAAGGAAAGGAAGGGTATAAATGTTTAAATGAATGAACTAAATGAATGAATTTTGCTCAGTGGAGTGATGGGATAGGGTAGGACCTGCCCCATTATCTTTACTTACTTGTGTTATTGTTCATTCGACCATTGTCTTGAATTGAAAACATAACTAGAATACTAAAGGGGTTTTGAAATCCTATGAGCTATCACTAATATCAAGTATATTGCAACTTGTAGCATCATTTGTTGTTCCAATCACTTAACAACCGTGAGATTTTAGTCTCCACATAAACTGGATTCTTTTCAATCAAAGGAAATACCAACTCATTTCTAGAGTCTAAGAACTGACAACATTTGAGAAGAATGTGATCAATAGTATCAATTTTCTTCAACCCACAGGTACACAACACCCCATTATCTTTGTTTGTGGTCCCATTACAAAATTTTGTAATGATACTACTTACTGAGCATTCTCCAAAATATCATATATTGTAACTGATTATGCATTATGCATGACCTGCCTATGATGAACGTGGGGCATACATAATTGAAGCCGATATACATCAGTTGTGACTGCTTGGTCAGCCACCGTGCAGAATGCACTACCGAACAGGCACAAAAGCACTCAAATTGCTGCTTGTTTTGACTTGCAAGTAAGTCATCAACCTGATCTTCTGAAGTGCTTTACTCAACAGAAAACAAGCACTGCAAATAAGCAAAGTACGCATTTCAAATGCTGTAAATGCAAAGTGCAAATTATCCTTAGTGTAAACTAGTTCTTGTGTGTATCTGGGTTGTCCTATAATGTCAAGCAGCACTATAATTTGTGATTATAATGACTGGAATTTCAGGGCCACTTCAAACATTTCATATTTTCTGTGCTTTAAAGTATATATATGGGGAGGGGAACCATGAAATCTTCAGAAATTATCACATAGGGTATCAGGGATGTGTCATATGACTGTTTTTGGAAATGCTTAGACAACACTGAGATCCAACTCTAGTAGCACACAGGAATTCTGCATTGTAGTTGTTCTGTGGAGGAGCTTAATGACTGCCTCTGCCACACACAGCTCTGCATAAATTAAATTTCAGCTTGCCATTGCACTTGATGAATTACTTGCCATCATAGCAGGATGTTATAAATAGAGCTCCAACTCCATATTGGGAAATTCCTGGAGATTTGTGGAAATAGTCTGGGAAGAGGAAGGACCTGAGCAGGGATAGGGTACCAAATAGTCAACTTTCTGAAGCTGCCATTTTGTGGAGATCAGTTGTAATGATGGGAGACCTCCGATCCTCAAGTGAAGGATAGCAACTCTAGTTAGAAATCAATTCACACAAGAACTTATATAGAATCACTGTTTGGCTAAGAACATACAATGGGGCATCTACCTTAAACTCTAAAACTCTAAAACACAGTCTTACTGTACAGATTCTTTGGTAAAGAATATATACTCAGTAATATTTTTATCATGTGAAAGCAATCGCTATCATTATTCCAAGTTGTCAAGGTACACTGTACACACTGATTGGCAGAGACTATACATATAAACCTAGCATTTATCATTATCCAGCAGCCACAATGACTATTTAGGTTACTTCATTTGCTAGCTATAGCCCAGAAGACTGCTTTAGAGGGCATTGGGTTTTGCCCACATTTAAATTAAACAGATGCCCTAGAAGTTAATTTCTCCAACTTAAAATAGGAACTACATCAATCAAACTATCAGCTTAAGGTAGGAGTATAAATTTTCATTGCTTTAATTGGCATCAATTGGTAAAAGTCAATTTTAATTGGTGAGATGGAGAACTAAGGGCAAACTTTATTTTCCCCCCGTCCATATTATTAAAGTTATGCTGTGGAAAGACAAAACGTGAAAAGTAAAGCAAAAAAGACCAGAAATTCTGTCTTAATAGTAACCTAATTATTTTAGCACTCTGTGGATTTGAATCTGAGAAGAGCCCACAAAATTGCCTGCAAGGATTTTTCAAAGGACTGCTGTCAGTCAACATAAAGTAATCTAAATATACAGAGGCTTTCAATCTTAAGTATCATAAATATACCCAGTTGCTGCTTTGCCATAAATAGATCCTACGTTGATTGGGTGAGTTAAAAGCGCAATGCCCATATCAACACTATGCCTCCCTAAAAATAAGTTATGATGATATGGGCATCCCCCATATGATCTACCAAGCCCTCATTTATTTGTTTATATCCCCCTCAACCCCACACACATACAGGGACACAAAGCATCTTACGAAAGAGAGAGAGAGAGAAAGAGAGAGAGAGAGAGTTTCTGAGTGAAAAACAAGCTCCTTCCTTCTCTCTGCCAGATCTCCAGGCTATGATCTTCAGCTAAAAGCTGAAATACAAGAGCTCTTTGCCTCTTGCTCCTCAACTTGTGCCCAAGGGCTCACACTTCTGGGCATGCCTAGGCTTTTAAAATCCATGGAACAAAGGAGGAAATTCCTAAGAGACCACTAATACAATAAAGAAGATTGTCTCAGTATAAATAAATACAATTTATAGGTCAAACCAAGTGTGGCAATATTTTGGTCAAACATGTAATAATATAACACCCTTCTACTACAATTGAGCAATGGTTTGTTCATATCACAACCAGAGCCTGTGGAGAAATCACATTACTAATCAATCATCACAATGTCCTTTTCAGGTAAGTATCAATCATCTGTTGATTTCAATAATTGTCTCTTGTCACAATGTCCCTTTAAAACCCATGACCAGAGGAGAAATAGACTTAACCAAATCTTGTTCAGCTTCTGCTAGCTTGCTAGTAGGCTCTTCTCTGATCCCACCTCTTCCTCACATAATTGCATCCTTAGAAATTAAGACAGTGCTGTATGGAATAGCCCGGGCAACTTGGTTATCAACCAAATTCAGCTGGTAGCAGAATTTGTAGCAGCTGTCAAGGTTCATAAAATGGCAGGCATTGTAAGGAACACAGCCTTGTCTTAGACAAGACACATGGGACAAGTCTACATCTCATTTTTAAAATCTTTCCACTTTACATTGGGTATATAATGGCTTGGAATTCTGTGACAACTCTGATTTTATGTAAATGTTGGAATTCCTTTGATGGGTGATGCATACCATCACTTTCCCCTCCCTCTTCCCCCCTCATGCTCTTGCCATGTTCTCGCTCTTTTTTCACCTCTATGCTGCATAACAGCTTGGTGTGACAGCACATCTGCTGACAGCATCTGATCACAGAACAGAAATGCTAAATCTGCCCCCTGTACACTGTTGCTCCCTGCTAGGTTAGCTTTACACAGCAACCAGCTGTGACATTTCACTACCAGAGTCACTACAGCCCTTCTTTTCAATGTAGAAGGTCTTATGATCAAGCTGTAAGGCTGTAGGCCACAATGTCTTACCTACAATAACCTTAAAGATATTCCCTCAATCTAGAATGTTGGCCCTGGTGAAAGTGAATGATGGAAACTAAAAACTCACGTGATTTTTATCAAGAGCTAAACTTAATTTGCTCAAAACACTTCTCAGAAAGTTTGATAGTAATTTTTTATCATGGTTATTCTCTAAACATCCTCTAGATAATTTCTGGACATATAATTCAGAGGACATATAATTTATTTTATTTATTTTATTTTTATTTATATCATATTTGTATTCCACCGTCTCCGCAAGCAGGTTCAGGGCGGATAAAAACCTTAAAATCATTTTAAAACATTCCATATTAAAACATGAAAACATCATATAAAAATAGCAGCACTCTTTGCCTGGCGGCAGCAATACAACTATTAACAAACAATATAGCAGTACAACTAGATATAGCAGCACAGTAACAGCAGCTGAAAAACAAACAATGGTGGACAGGTTTCACATATTTTTATTTCATGCTCAATGATTTAAAGGTATCATTCAGTATATCACTTGATATACTTGATAATATCTGGCATGTAGTAGTAACACTTGACAATACAGGACAAGTGATATTTGATAATGGCCAGCATGGGACATTGTCTGATGATGGAAATGTAGCAGATGTCAACTGTGACAGCATCTAGTCAGTTTCTGCTCTATATGGAGTATTTTGTGCATGTAGAGCAATAAAAACAGGGGGGAACCTCCCCCATGCTATTGTGACATGAGGAAACAGCTTGAGGGGGGAGAGAGGAGCCCCTTCTCCCCCTGTGGAGGCATTCTGAGGCTGTTTGGGCACTCATTTAGTTTTTAAAAAAGCTATTTACTTTTTAACTGCTGTTTGGCTGCAGAAAGCTGAGGTGGGTCTGGGGAACACAGACTCAACTCTTTAAAAACCTCACATCTAAAAACAGCCTCAGATGTAAGTCCCATGTTATTCAATAGTGCACTGCTTACTCCGAGGGAAGTGTCTTTCGCTTTGCAGACTACGACTGAAGTATCTCTTCCAAAGTTTTCCAAAACTGATAGGAGCAGAGGTCCTCCCCTTGTGAGGACCTGATTGAGAGAAGAGAAAAAATGCCATTTCTCAATTGGTGATGGGGTGGGGAGATGCATTCATGCATATTGGTCTCATTCTCTCTGACCAGCAATAGAATTAACTAATTATTGGAATTTGATTGGTGCCATTCAGGAAAATAAGCTGCTGCCTGCGAGGCAAGCCTCCCAGTGCCTGCCTGCCATTGGAAGGTATGAAACAAAACAAAACACAACAATTTTTTAAGTGGGAGGGACTTGTTTCAATTTAGTTTCCCAGTTTGGGTTCAGAGTTCTGGAAGCTGCTTTAAAAAGCCGAACCAGCAAATTCTGTTAGGGTTGCCAGGTCCCCTTGCGCTTCCAGCTGGAGGTGGGGGACCTAGCACCTACCTGGTCTGTTGTCCTTTGCACATGCACAAAGTGTGCACACACTCCCAGGCCTGCATGATGATGTCACTTCCAGGAAGTGATGCCATCACACAAGCCATGGCCACCCTGGGAGCTCTTCCATGCCCGTGGGGGGGGATGACCAATTTGGGCCCATATCAGGCCGCTGCAGAGCATGAGAGCGCTCCCCTGCTCAGCAGCAGCCCGATCCAGATTGGGTTGGATTAGGCTCATGGGAGTGCACCATGCCACCCAGGAGCCTGTGCCTCCCCTGCTGGTCAGGTAAGTGTGGGCAGAGGGTGGGAGCGGAGGATCCCCCACCACAGCGGGGGACTGGCAACCCTAAATTCTGTGTGTAATTTCAACTCATTTTTTTCCTTTATGCACACCCCTATATTTTAATACAGTCTAAAATGTATCCTTTACTTAAAGAGAGAGTATTTTACTGGCAAAGCCATTCTAACTCACCATTAACATACTGCTATTAGTTTTGACTTCACATAGTTATTCTGAGAATAAACTGTGGATTTAATAAGCAATGCAATCACTCCAGAGCAATTCCCCTACCCCCTATAGTCCACACATTCTAATATTTAATACCAGTCTTAATGCAGCTTGTAACAAAAATGTTACCCTTATTTGGAAATCGAGTAGGTGCCTGGCCTTTGGCCAATATAATTATGGGCTTCATAATAGCACATGTCCGTGACTTAAAATCTCTATATTAGACTTATATTGGTGTGATTTTTTGCTTAGCAGTGAAATCCTAAGCAGAGTTACTCCAGATTGGCACTAGAGATGGGCACGATCCAAAAAAAATTAACGATCCAACTGATCGTTGCTGTAGGTTAGCTGGAGTTGGCATACCACCCAGTTCGCCTTGGCAACTCTTTACATCCCTGATTTCTGGTCAGTTGGCACACCACAACAGGAATCAGGGAGTAACATGTTTCATCTTGTTCTCTCATCATTCACAGAGCACAACATTCCCATACACTCTAAGTAATATTCTTCTATGCTCAGAAGCTCATGATGTACCTTTCTTTCCGTTATGCTTCCTAGATTAGACAAAAGTCTGATCACAGCATATTTTGCTTAGTTGGCTGAGAATGGAATGTGTAACTTGTAACTGTTGCTATAACCATATTTGGGCATCCGGGACTTCCTGAATACAAGCTAATAAAACTTTCGCCTCCATCTTTGGAGGGAGAGACTTTGCATCCAGATCCTGTCTCGTGTCGTTGCTACAGATCATGGATCGGCGCTGGCGACGAACCCGAATTAACAACCCGCACCGAGCATCTCCCATTCCCAATCCATGGATCATGGATTGTGGAGGCAAAAGCGGAGGGGCGTCCCTCTGTTCCCAGCAATACAGGAATGGTGGGTGATGCTGGAGGCATCTGTGTTTGTGTTTGGCCGTCTGTGTTTGGCCATCAGAGCTGCCTATCAGGGTTTGCCGGGATGAGATTGGAGTGCCCATGGCTACAGAACACCCCCTTCCCCCTCCCTCCTTTGGGTGTCTTCTCCCAACTTGTGCCTGCTTTGCTGCTCCATGGTTGGAAGGAAGCCCTGCTGATCAAGGAAAGCTGGGTTTCCATTTGGGTTTCCAGGGCGGCAGAAGGAGGGCAAACAGAGCTCAGGCATTCCCCTGGCTCCGTTGCCAGGGGAATAGATTGCTGGCGCCTGAGTGTCTGGATCCCCGATCTGAGCCCGGATGCCCCGATCCAGGCCCCTCCCAATTTCTGGATCGTTGGCTGTGGACGATCCCGATCCCTTGGGTCACGATCGCGCGATCGCCATTATCGTGGGTTTTTTTCGATTGTAATGCGGATCGTGCCCATCTCTAATTGGCACTACAACTGCGTTGCACTACAACACAGAATGACTTCTTATAAACTTATTGTGTTTTCTAAGCCGAGTGCTATGGTTGTTATGCAGATGAATGAAATAATATTGTACAGCTCTGTATATGCTCAATGTACTATAAAATGATTTCATAAATAAGAGCAGAACATATGCATTGAGTTCCGTTTTATTTTTTCCAGCATTACCTGCAGATGCATACAGAGTTATTTGCATTTTCCAGAGTTATCTGTAGATTCAGAGTCATCTGCAGATGTCTGCATCAGAAGGAGTGATAGCTATTAAATGTTGCTCAAATTAAGCAAGATTAACAGTGCAATCCTATGGAGAGTTACTCCAGTCTAAGCCCATTGACTTCAATGGGCTTAGACTGGAGTAACTCTTCATAGGATTGCGTTGTAAGTTTAGGTCAATGACTGAAAAATACATGTGAAATAGCAAAATATTTATTGTAAACCTAGAGGTCTTAATTTTCTTTTAAAAGTATGTTTCCAGCTCTTATGGGTTCAGGAAAAAATACCAGACCATGTACCATCTTAACAACATATTTTAGTGCACTTATAAGCAGAAATATGTCATGTTCTATAATCCATGATACAAAGAAATAAAGAAGCAATTGAAAGTAGGATAGTAAAAAGGGGGCTGCCAACATCTGCGGAAAGGGATGAAGCAAACAGAAGACAAAAAAGAGAATTATTACAACAGAGAAGTCTTGGAGTGATAGAAGTAAAGTTTTTACTTTTTAGTGAGAGTTTCTGAATGGTAGCAGTTATGTGAGAGAGAGGAAAGAGCCAAGAAACTAATGAGGTTATTCTGGAAAAGGTATGTTATGGTACTGGAGTGTTACTTGTAATGTTTAGAAGTTCAGTCTCCATATTAGAGTTATTCAAGTACACCAGAGCTTGGAAAATTTCTAACAGATTTTATTTTTCTCTTTTTCTTTCTATCCTCTACAAAGCTTGGCATTTATACTGTCATTATTCAGTTTCAACAGGACGTTGGCAATGTCACACGAAAACCAGGAATGATTAGATTTTAGAATGGGCTAATAAAAATTATCACCCTACTTGCAATCCTGGAATAATATTAGCAATTTTTTTAACTGTAAAATGTTGATTTTGTTAAAAAGAATTTAATATCTATAACCTATGCCATGTGGACTTTACTGAATATGATCTACTTTGCATCATCTTCATATAGTAAAAGATAATACAATTAAAAAAAACAGGTAACAAGTTGGCTATTAGTGCTTTATTTATTGCAACACACAGCCTTTCTGCTTTGGCATTCAAATGACAGGACCCAAATGACAAGCTATAGAAACTACTTAAGTATCAGCAGCATCTGCCTCTTTGGCAGGCTTCATTTGCAGATGCCTCTGGGTCTGTCAAAGAGTCATCTGTCGTACCAATGGATAGGGTGCCTGGCATTCATGGTTGTGCTTCCTTCTAAATCCATTTCCCTTCTATTAAAACCCCTTTTTATTTCCTGGAAAGCTTATTTTCTGGAATTCATAGTTTAAATAGACAGACAAAAAAGGATCTATATGCTCCATTTTTACCTCTACAGCCAAAAAGGATAAAAGGAATTCAGAAAATATTTCAGCCCTCCTGGCCGGCAGACAAAGGTTGATGAGGCTGGGGGCCACTTTTGCTTGGGGGTGGAGCCGAGCACCTTATAAGGCGGCTCCGCCCCTCAGGCATCTCAGTCGGCTCCTCGTGCTCAGTAAGTTAAGAGCATGCTTGGCTCTCTCCCTCAGAGCACTTGGAGCGGCTGGCAGCGGTGGCGGCAATTGCCTTTTGAGGAACTAGCAGCAGCAGCAAAACAGGAGACCACCCAGCCTGCTCGCCTTCACACAGTGGTGCTGCGGCAGGACCCAGCGGGGCAGGCCCATGGCCTAGTGGCCCCACAGGCCCATAGCCTAATGGTCTCATAGGCTTGGGGTCTAGCAGCTTCACAGTCTCCAGCCTAGCAGCCTCACAGGCCAGTGGCATAGTGGCCACACAGGCTTGCAGCCTAGCAGACTAGTCTTTCACCCAGCAGGTCTCCACTAGACAAGCCTTTGGCCTAGCAGGTGTTGGGCCTAACAAGCCTCGAGCTCAGTGGCCTCATTATTAATGTGTAGCACCTTCCCTCCCCTTATCCTCCCTCCTTTCCATGGGGCCCAGTGGTAGGCCTGTTAGGCTTTGGGCACAGAGTGGAGGCCCCCACAGTAATGGAGTGCTGCGGCAGGGTGGCTGTCAGGGCATGGCTCCCTTTTGTTACAGGCTCACACAGACTTGCAGTGCGTAGGCAAGTAATGGCTTGGTGGCTTGAGGGGAAGAGCAGCCCTCCACCTCATGTGGGGAGCAAGGGCCTAAGCAGGGGCTTGGCCCTGGTAGTGGCAGGATAGAGTTGGGAAAAGGGAGTGGGCCAGTGAGCAAGCACCCCTGGCACATCCCCATTGGTGGGGAATTGGGATCTGTCAGTATCAGCTGGTAGGCTTCATGGTGACCACCTGAGAAGGCAGGCTGCCTGCTGGGACCCCCTGTACAAGTCCTTCCCTCAGAGTGGTTGGAACTTTAAGGGGGAACCATTTGCTTGGCTGATTGGGTCTGAACCATGCACATGGATGGCTCGCATCCAGGGCAGTGGGGCTTGCCCAGACAGGTCAAGGCAGAGGTTTGTGGGGACCCCAGGGCTTGACCTGTACCACTAGTTAGACCCTTGCCGTATTGTCAGTTATGTAGTATTATAAATAAAAGTGGCCCTTTAGTACCCAAGCCTTGTGTCTGCTTCTTTATTCCAACTGTGGGGGCAATGCCGTTATTCTCAACAAAACAATTGGTATATGGGAAATGCATTGTTGATATAATGCAAATCCTGTTTCACTACTCCATAGTATTCCTCTTTAGCCATGAAACTGCATTTTTCTCTGGGCTACCAGAGACACAATCCAACATACTTGCTTGGGGGTCAGCCTTACTGGCCTCTACAAGACTTTCTACTCCAAAAAAGCATAATTGCACTGAAAACAAAAAGAACCTTGCTGGCCAGCAGACAGTACTTTGTCCAAATATGTACCTCTTTAAAAGATCCAAAAGAAAGAAACTTAAGTTCTCTTTGCCATTCTGCCACTGTAAGGTGGCTGAGCAAGATTTGAGTCCAGTAGCACATTAAAGACCAATAAGATTTCCAGAGATTTGATTCTTGAAAGATTATATGCTGGAAATCTTTTTGGACTGGACTTGAATCTTGCTCTTAATACAGACCAATACACCTACCTGCCTGAAACGGATGACAGCTGTTGTTTTTAAGGCACCAGAAAATAATTTACTATTTTCTAAATGAGCAATTTAAAAATGAACGTGCTTGCTTGTTAGGAAAAAGAAAAACTAGAAGAGATATAGGTAGTAATTTTAAAAACTGAAATTTAAAACTTTTTGCTTATGTGATAAGTTGAGGAACTGCATTTGTTAGGTACTAAATTGAAATATTGGGCCCTTGCATTCTGCTTTTCACAGCCTCCTTAACAAGTCTTATTTAAAAACAAAATGTGTTGTCCTCATTCAAGGTTTGTTTATTAGCGGAGCCCAACAAAGAAATGTTCCACACTGTTTTTTTTAATCAATAACTATCTTTTCTTTATAGTACCAAGTGCCAACAAAACAAGTTTATCTAGTGAATATCATTTGGGAATTGCACTAGGCCAGACCATTCTGACAATGTAAATTAGTTCTCCAGCAGACAGCTCTGCAGGCAAAGTTAATTGTAAAGACCAAGCCAATAACTAGCAACTGAAAGGAAGTTCTATGTTAGTGAAGGACAAGAAAGCAGAGCTGACAGCAGTGCCATGTAGTCTGACCTCCACTGAAAAACACACTGTGTCCAACAGTGTAATTTCTAGGATTAGTAAAACTCCAGCTGTAGGAATGTACAATTTCTGTCTTTAGATTGCCCTGCAAGCCTATAAGAAAGCTATGGGAGACCAGGCAGCTTGGGACACATCAATAAAAAACTGATTTTGCAGACTGGATATCTCTAATTTTTGTAATTTTAACTTCCAAAGATGCATCAGACTTAAGCTTTGCCATATCTAACAACAATATAGGCACTTCTAGTTGCCATGGCAAATATGTGAGTATTCTTGGAGTGTCCAGCAACACTGCCCTTCTGTACATCCCCCCACTAGCCGTGCAGCTGCAGGCACCACCATCCTCCTTCAATAGGGGCATTTGCTGGGAGAGCGGAGCCAAGGGCCTTTGGAGGCTGCTCCGCCCTGCCCAGACGCAGTTGTGAAGAGTAGCTCGGACCACCCTCCTCTCCCTGTATTGGTGCAGGATTCACCGGTTGGCTGTTTTCAGACAGGTAGGAATTTTTCCCCCTGTTTCTAATTTGGCATGGGGATGAGGGGTTTGTTGCCTACCTTGCACCGATCGCAGGTTGAGGTCATTGGTTCAGGGTGGTGCTGGTTAGCAGCGTCATGGGCAGGTTTGAGTTTGAGATAGGGTGCGGGCCGGTAAGCACCCTTGGCACTTCCCTGATGGTGGGAAGAGGGGCCTGCCAGGAGAGGCTGGTATAGTGCTTCAACGGCTGCCAGCTGCAGGGGCAGGCTGCCTTCGGGAACCCCTACTGCAAATCCTTCCATCACTGCTGTACGGCTGAGGCATTCAGGAGCTTGACAGGGGGTGACCAAATAGCCTGTGTGGCTGGGTCTGCACCATCCATGGATGGGTCACACCCAGGGCTTCGAGGCTCGCCCAGACAGGTTAAGGCGGCAGTCCAGGGTGGACCCCATGGCTTGAGCTGTACCGCTTTAGGCCCTTGCCGCTGTTCTGGTTTGTTCTAGTTGTATAAAGTTAATAAAGTGGCCCTTAAATCCAAGCTTGGTGTCCGTCTCTTCATTCTGACTAGGGTGGCAATTATAAAAGTGGCATAAACAGCAGCTTCTCCCATTTGTCATGAAATCAGTTGTACAGCTAGGTCTACAGGAAGAATCTCCTTTCTGACACCACAAACTTTAGTCTTTTGATAGACCTGTATGTTCCTAATATTGTAGACATTTGATTATCTACTGTGTTTTATATTCACAGTGGAGCCTCACATTATCCTTCTGGAATTCTGGAAATCTCAAAAGTCTGCATGCACTTTTGTATTATTTTGGTTGGTCCTAATAAAGGAAAGTACATAATTTTTGGTTTTGAATTTCTCCATTTGTAGTTGTACTTAATTTTCCACCAACAATGGTGGCAATAACTGGAATACTGGCATAACTGCACTTCTGAAATGTAAACCATAGTGCAGTCTTGTGTGACAATGACTGGAATCCTAGGAAAGTATTCAAGAGGACTCACTAGGATTGATCCCTGGCAGGGGAGGAACTGGAGAAGATCCCACTAGTTAGCAGTGGCTGAGTAACATCTCATTGAGTTTGCTCTCCTCTCTACATACAGGTATTTAACGTCTGGGTAATCCTGCCGGTGTGGGCCAAAGGGCTCTTTGGATGAGCTTCAGAGCCTAGAGCTGGAAAGTAGATCAGCTAGTGAAGAGAGAGAATCAGAAGTCACCCAACTTTCCCATCTATCAATCAGAAGCCTCCCTTCCCTCCCTGTTCTGGTTTTTTTTCCCTCTGTGTATTTTTAGCTGCTTTGGGTCGCCGATGGGGAGTAAAGGGGAATACAAGTACAATACATGAATGAATATTGTGTAAGAAAGCCTCCAAAGCTGGACACTCTGAGACCTAAGCTGCTGTAGCACGTGGGTTAAATTGCTGGGCTGCAAATCAGGACTCTGCTAGTATGACTGCCATGACTGCCTTGAACTCAGCGAGTGGCCTTGGGTAAGCCACTCCTCTCAGCCCAGCTCCCCAGCTCTATTGTAATAACACTGACTTTATTCACAGCTCTGAGATGGGTACTAATCTGTCTAGAAGAGCAATATATAAGATAAAATAGAAGAGTAATATTGTTTAAAATTATCTTTTCATATATCTCCTTGGTTCTCTAGGCTCCATCTGAATATGTGTTACTTGGTTCTGCTTCTCTTCAGTTACTTGGAACGTGCTAAAAATCTTTACCGGCCAGAGCACCAGAGGAGCACATTCCTAGCCACTGCTGGATCACCTGAATTAACCTCTGTGAATGAGCATGCCCGCATCTCACAGTGAAATCATCAACCTGACTGGCATGAAATCAGCAATTGTATGTAATTGGAATGTTTTTCAACTGAGTTGTAAATTAAAGCAAAGAAGCTCATTTTAGAGTAAATGAAGGCTGATAACCAAGGCTGAAAGCATCATAAGCAGCTTACCTAAAGGGGTTATTTAAATAAAGAGTCATAAGAGCAGCCATGCTCATCAAATCAATGTTTCATCTAGTTCGGCCTGCTGTTTCTCACAGCATGGAGCAGGAAAGCCAAGATCATGTTCCTATTTTGCTACTTACAGTGGTGTTCAAAAGGTTATGGCCTCAGAACATAGAAGGTCCATTTATTCAACATGGCCAATCCCTTTTTAAAGCCAACCAAGTTAATGGCCATTCTTACATCCTGTAGTTCCACAGGTAAAATACCTGTCAAGTAAAGAAGTACTGGAGCCCATCAATTTCATTTGGTGTACTCAAGACCTGGAATTATGGGAGATGTTTAAAAAAGTTCTATCTTCACTACCCTGTGCATAATTTATTTTATTTATGTCGATTACAGACTGCCTTTCTCACTGAGACTCAAGTCGGATTACACAATGCAAGACTAATACAGTCAAAATCAAGGAAATTTCAATAAACTATGCCATAGGGTAAATAAATGCAAGTTTACATAACATTAGCAAAAAATCCAGTTCAGAATTGAAGAAATACTAAAACAAAGTGTAAGCAATTCTAGGACTGTCGAAGGCTTTCACGGCTGGAGAATGATGGTTGTTGTGGGTTTTCCGGGCTGTATTGCTGTGGTCTTGGCATTGTAGTTCCTGATGTTTCACCAGCAGCTGTGGCTGGCATCTTCAGAGGTGAAGATGCCAGCCACAGCTGCTGGTGGAACGTCAGGAACTACAATGCCAAGACCATGGCAATACAGCCCGGAAAACCCACAACAACCATAATTCTAGGACTGACATTAGACAATATAGAACTAGAGGTGGGCATGGAGCGCATTACGAACTTCAAAAACCCATGAAATTGGCAATCACGCAATCGCGATCCGGCGGTTCATGATTGTCCACGGCAAACAAACCAGCATTTGGGAGACGCCTGGTTCAGTGCATTTGGCCGCAGTTCAGAAAGCCAGACAGTCAGGCGCCAGCAATCAATTCCCCTGGCAATGGAGCCGGGGGAATGCCTGAACTCTGTCTGCGCTCCTTCTGTCGCCCTGGAAACCCAAATGGAAGCCCAGCTTACCTTGATCGGCAGGTCTTCCTTCCAACCACGGAGCTGCAAAGTGGTTACAAGTTGGGAGAAGACACCCAGGGAAGGGAGGGGGAAGGGGATGTTCTGTAGCCATAGGCACTCCAATCTCATCCCTGCAAACCCTGATAGGCAGCTCTGACGGCCAAACACAGACCTCCTGCGTTGCTCAATGTGACCTCTAAGTGCCACAGGGGCCATTCCGCACCCCACGAACCGTGAACCGGTTCGGCAACGGAAAATGTTCATTGTGGTTCGCGATCTCAGGATCGTCATCGACACCGAACCATGAACCGCTGGTTGGTTAAATTTTTTTGGTTTGTGCCCATGTCTATATAGAACTACCCAGTAGAATCATACTTGAAGCACTTGGTAGTACATAGGAGTACATACTTAAAGAAACAGATAAGGCAACATAGTGGTGAAGTATATGGTCCAACTTAGTTCTGCTTTCTTTAAATTGAAATATATAGGGAAGGTACTCCTTTCCCTTTGCTTTCTTTTCCTGTACTGCTTTCCCTCTGTTCAATATCAGTCTGAGATCTGCTGACCAGAATGTTGCACAGTATGCCAAATGTAACTGAACTGTAGTTCTAGAATACGGCTATTTGTTTTTCAATCACTTTCTTAATAATTCCTAGCATAGCATTTACCCTTTTCACTACTGCCACATACTGAACCAAGATTTATCGTGAATGATCTGTCAGGAGTAGGACCCTGAAATCTCTTTGCTTGCCAGTTTCTGCCAGTTCAGAAGAACTCAGCTGCCTCCACTATGTTTGTCTAGATGTATTTATTAAAATATTTATACTTTTCTTATTATCAAATGAAAATGTTATGTGAGTTTGTTGGCTGGTTCATTGATTGGTTTGTTGGCTTTAGTATGCAACATGTTGTGTTTCCTTATACTGAACCTCATTTGCAAAGTTGTTTCCTACTCATCCAATTTGGAGAGATACTTTTGAGTTTTGCTCAGTCTACTTTGGTACTCATCTGCCTGAATAATAATTCACACTGTGAAATCATTCAAGTTATAGATTTTCAGCTGATTATCTAAATTTGTGTTTGACAAAGACTTTTTCAATATTCCATTTTTGCATTTGAATAAATGTTACATCTCAAGTATGTGAATGAGGAAGCAAGCAAGACAGAAATTTGGGTCTCAACTTTTCTGGGGGCTGAATTATGTCAGTAGTGTTAGCAGAAACATAGTAAAAATTATACCTCTTGATACTTCACCCAAGTATCTTTGTAAGATTTCCCCACTTTGCTTTGTGAATGCTCAGAGGTTATATTCAAACTGCTTTTACAAATAGTCTGGTCAAAAGAAAGAGTCTCCCAATTCCTTCTGAATTCCAAGCTGCAGACTTTGGGGGAATAAAGCAATTAGTATGGCAATGAAAGGAACTGAGACAAAGGTAAGATGGCTTTGTATATGGCTTCACTGAGGACCTTCCAGCCTCAACATGACTAATTTGGCCGTACCAGCTGCGGATGCAAGCCACTTGAGCCGGGGGCTGTCTTTGCCACTCTGGAAAGGGAAAACAGCACTGCACTTTTCTGGCCATTTGGGTATTCTGTGTGGGCAGAGCTTGGTGCCTTTAAAAAGGCAGCTCCACCACCACCCCTGCCTAGCAGTCATCACACCATGCTTGGCCCACCCACTTGCCCTTTGGCAGTGAAGGTTTAGCGGGTCGCTGGTTACTAGGGCCAGGTAGGAATTTTTTCTTTCCTCATTTGGCTGTCTGGGAGAGGTGTTTTTCACCTACCTTGCACTGCATGCATGGGTCGTGGCAATTGGTTTAAGGTGGAGCTGTAAATAGGTTGGTCACTGGCAGGATAGAGATGGAAAAAAGTGAGCGGGCCAGAGAACACCCTTGGTGCATCCCCATTGTTGGAAAATTGCGGTCTGTCAGGATTGGCTGGCTTGTTTGACCTCTGCCAGTTGTGAGGGAAGACTGCCTGGTGGGATCCCCTTTACAGATCCTTCCCTCAGGCATGGCTGCTGGTGGTTGGAGCTTTAAGGGGGGAAACATTTGCCTGGCTGGTCTGGTCCAGCCATGTGCATGAATGGCTCACACCCAGGGCAGTTGGGTTCACCCAGACAGGTCAAAGCGGAGGTCCAGAGGTGACCCCAGGTCTTGACATATGCTGCTTGTTAGGCCCTTACCATGTTTGCAGTTAATGCTTGAGTTAACGTTGTTGTCAAATGAAAGTGGCCCATTAGAACCCAAGCATTGTGTCTGCCTCTTTATTCCAACTTGGGGCGGGGGGGAGGGCAAGTAGTTCTAGTCTATTTCTGTTCTTGGCTGGTGAATTTACAGGGGAGTGGTTGTGAGGGTTTGTGGGAAGATGTTCCCCCTTGAAGGAGGAAAATCAGCCATTCTTGAAGAGGGACAGACATGCTTAGGAATTTGCACGTCAAAAAAATTGTAGGGCACTGTTTTTGTTATTAAAGGGTTGGGATTTTCCAGTAATTTGGCAGGGAGCGGAGGTCCCAAAAATCAACAACCAATACTTTTGCCATCCCCCTTGTCTCAAAGCAACAGGAATATGCAAGGAGGGAGGGAAAAAGCTAGCCCTGGACTTAGCATGCCGGCATTCAAATGGAGGCTTCTCCCTGCTGCCAGCATCAGAAGCAGCAAAGCTTATCCCACAGTGGGCTTTTGGACTCCCACAAGTCTTGGCTGTTTCAGCATTCATTTTCTCCCCTGACACTGGGGGCTTTTTATTATTTTTTAAATTGGCAATTGAATAGTGTTTCTAGGTTCTTTAATTTTTTTTAAAGTAAGTCCCCAGTTCCTCCCTTTGCATAGATATCTCTGAAGGGTATATCTGCAACAGAAGGAGCTTAAACTTCCTTTTTAAAAAATTAAACCTGACTGTGGGAAATCTTGGCAACTGTATGTGTAGATGATCCTGAGGAATATATGGAAAGAATAGCACTCGTTTCCAGTTTGGGCATTGTTACCCAAAATACCCTGTGGGCACACTATTATTTTCTTCTCCTTTCTTCTTAGTTCAAAGCAGCTAATGAAACTGCTTTCCATGAAACAAACTACGCAAAATATTTTCGACAGCTAAATTTTGTTTTACACAATGCATTAGCTTAAATAATCACATATTCTTTCACTGCCATTCTTGCCCCACTAATGCCTATTTTGGCCCTGCCCCTGTCTTCCCTCTCTGTCAAGGAAATTAAGTACCCCCTGTTTGAGAAAAGCTTACAGCTTGAGTCTTATATAATTATTCAATTAAGAAATAATCAGGCATCTTCTATCTTAATTAAACATTAAACTGCTCCAAAAAACTTATTCACACTAATAGAGATGCAATGATAAGTTGTCCATCTCTTCCTACATTATACAAACTCACTGTTGCAAAGGAGAGGCAAATACATGTAAAATGTAGGAACATTAAACTGTTAAAACCATTACAGTTGTTAAGATCATTAAGGTTATTGAGAAAATTGGGGTATGTTAGTAATTATTAACATTGGCCTAGAAAGTACTAAACAAATTGCAGACCTCATATTGAAGTTGCTTTGGTTTCGCTATCATCAATCAAACTAATTGCTCATGACCAATACCACCACTGACTAAGGCTACAATCCTGCTTACATACTTATGAGTACGTCCGATTAAAATCAATGGGAGATATTTCTTAGTAAATTGACATATAACCAGGCTGTAGAAAGTAGGTCATGGATTACAGCCATGGTGGCCAACCATTGACCAGTGCATTGTAAGTGATGTTTGAAGATCAAGAGAACCACAGTGCTCATCCACCCTCCCATTCCGTACCTTGAAGTAGTTTTCCTTTCAATCTAGTATGCCGGACAGAAAGCAGCAGTGCTGCTGTAGCACAGTGGTTAACTGGGTTGGCTGCAAATCAGCACTTTACTGGTTCAAATCCCGCTACTGCCATGAGCTCAGCAGGTGGCCTTGGGCAAGCCACTCCTCTCAGCCCAGCTCCCCAGCTATATTGTGGGGATAATAATAATATGAACTTGTTCACTGCTCTGGGCGAGGCAGTAATTTGTCTAGAAGAACAGTTTATAAGTGCAGTTGTTGTTGTTAAGTTGTCCATCTCTTATTAACAACAACACTGGGAAGGACAAGAAGTAGAGGATTGACTCTACACAGGAGGATTCTTCCTGTTCATACATCTGTGCTAGTTGCCTTTCTAAAGCCGTCCTGAGTCCTGACTTTGAATTATGCAGCCATTGTTCACTCAGCGTTAGGGTTGCCAGCTCTGGGTTGAGAAATTCACAGAGATTTTTTGGAGGGGGGTGGAGTCTGGGGAGGAGAGAGACCTTGGTGTGGTATAAGTCAACCCTCCAAAGTAGCCATTTTCTCCAGAGAAATTGATTGATGTAACCTGTAGTTGCAATTCAGAGAGTTTTCCAGTCTCCACCTGGAGGTTGGCAACTATATTCAGAGATCTGTCTATGCCTCACTAATCTAAACTTCTCTGGTTCAGGGAGCAAGGCTGTGGTGGGGGGGAAAAGGCAATTTTCACATATCGGCTAGGATTTTTTTTAAAGACCTCTTTTACATATACTAAAAATCTTAGGCACGTCTGTTGGGATTTTTGACCTTTTGAAGGGAACTGTGGCTTTCTCAGTCTTCTAATTCAATTAGGGAGGCTAAGAACTCTGCAGTTTCCATCAGTCCTGGAAGTAAATAAAGCTAGCAATTCTTACTTGGAATGTTCTTGGAGTAAGCAGACCATGGCCTGGATCATGAATGTCAATGTTGGACCCTTGTCTATACTACAGACTGGTTTGATTCATTTTGATTATTAATAGTAGCTTACTTCTATTTTCCCCTGGAGTGGTTAGTTATGAAGGGGACAAACTGATGTTCTGTACAGAGGTGGGGAAAGGAAGTTGTTTTGTTATTTTTAATATATGGTTATTATTTTGATTGTTGTTAATTTGTTGTGTTTATAGTAGGTACTATTCTGTTAAAAAAGAAAAGCCACTCAGGAAAAGCTCTCCAGTTCCCCTATAGAAAATAATTGGCTGATATCCAATCCAGCATTAATGAAAATGGAAAATTAACCTGACACCACTTTCTGACATGATAAAAACACTCTTGGCATTTAATAAAATGATAATCATGCCCTTTCTGAAATTACAATATAGAATTAAAATGATAATTTCTCAACATTTATTGATTGATTGATGTTATTCAGATATATTTATATCCTACTTTTCTGCCAATAAATAGGACTAAATGTGTCTTAACATAAATTTTAAAAAATACAGCATAAGATAAGCAGAAATACATGTACAAAGCAGCAAACCATAGGCTTTGCTTATGGGCCTCCAAAGCATGAGAGCAGAGTTCCATTTTACAGAGCTTCTGAGACTCATGCAAACTCATTCCATGTCCAAGTGCACATATTCCCATCAAACTTTCCAATTATGGGTAAGTGTGTGTGTGTCGGTTTTGAGTCTAATGTGGAGATATTTACCAGTCTTTATTTGCAATACACAAGGGGAGTTGTACTGTAAAAGAAAAACAAAGCCCTCTGGAACCAGTTGAGCAGTTCTTTGGATCCTTATCCTTACCATAACACTGCAGTATTTTTTCACTCTGTATGCTACTATAAAAACTACATTAGCTATAATATACAATCAATATAAAAATTAATCCATACCATTTTCTGTCCTGCATTAATAAATTTCCGGTAGATTCGTTTAGCAATATCACAACATATGTTATCAATTTCTTGGCAAGCCTAGGACTTCCTTAAATTCAATACATTTCTAGGGATAAAATGAAATGGAATACTTTTGTGGTAATATCCTGTTTCCCAACATCCTTGGTGAACTGACCATAAAATAATAATAATAGTTAAAAAAATAACGCATAACAGCAACTAGTGCTTTGGGGTTGCTTATATGGAGTCTAACATTAGACAATCCTACAGTCAGTTCAAAGCCCAGTAACAGAAGCTGACAGATGATGTTAAAAGTTAAAATAATCTAAAAACTCAGTATAAGCCAGTTGGGAATCAATGTCATTTCTGATTTAAGGAATGCACATTAGTCAGCACCATCAATATTTTACTTTATGGCTAAAACAATTTAAAGAAGACATTTTCACATTTGCTCCCTGCATTCCTCTATAATTTGAAATTCTTTTCCAAAAATTAAGTTTTATACTTCTCTTTTCCTTCTCATATCACCCAAGTAACTTAATAAATTCTTGTTGGTATTTTAAAGAATGTAGGAGTTACTATCTATTGGCAAATTCGTCCCTTAAACCTAACTGATGACGTTTAAAATTATGCCAAGAAATAAATCATTCCGATTTTCGTTCTCGCTAGAGACTATGCTTTATACACACATTTTGTAACATAAATCTTTTATCACATTGACATCAATAGAGAAGCAGCATACTCCTGCAGCCTCAACTGAATATCTAAGTGGAAACTTTGAGTAGATAATGAAATGCTTTTATGTTTTCCAAGCAGCAGTTCACTCCACCTGCATTTATAAAAGCAGAAAATGGTGTTTTCCCCTGATACTGTCCCAAAGAAACGAAGACATGATTTAGCTCTGGCCTCATTTTAAATCTCACTCATTTTGTTTGGCTTCTTTAAAGAATAATGTCTGTTTGATTAATACAATATTTTATTTATTTAATATAATATTTATTTATATAAAACATTTGTATGCCACCTTTCTACCCAAACAGAGGTGGCAAACATTAAAACATTAAAATAATTAAAACATTTTAAATAATTTAAAATACTATTTAAAATGGTATAAAAATAATTCAAGTAAAAGACAGACAAACACCAAGAACATGGAGAAGAGCCAAAAACAGTTATTGGAGTGTATGCCAAATGAAACAAAAAGCAACAAAAGACTACAGGTGGCTGCAGTTTTTAGTTCAATATATGCCAACAACCAGTGATGACAAAAGAGCATGGGAATGCTTTTCTCAGCTCTGGTAACCTCATTTCTGTTGGACGTTATGGTGGCCAAATCCATTGCTTTCAAAAAGTCCATCCCATGCACTTGGTGGTGCATTTAAAGGTTTTTATCATATGTGCTGAGTAGGGTTGCCAGATCCCCTTACTGTCCTGGTGGGAGACTGGGGACATGGCACTTACCATGTGACATGCTTCACTCGTGCTTCCAAAATGCACATGGCCCTGCACCCACACAATGATGTCACTTCCGATGACGGCACTTCTGGGTGCAGGAGCATGCACGCACTTCACAACGGTCCAATTTGGGCTTCAAATGGGCCAAATTGGCTCAATGCAAAGTGCATATATGCTCTTGGGGCAGTGCTGCCTCAGACGCATGCCTGAGCAGCCCATTCCTACACCCTTCTCCCTTGCCAGCCAGGTGAGTAGTGGCAGGAGGGGGAGGGTGAAAGCAGAGGCTCCCCCAACCCCACCGGGGGAATGGGATCCCCAGTGCTGAGATACCAACAGTGGTGTGTAAACAGCACTGAGGCCTAATTGCTTTTGAAAATATATACATCTGTCAGTTCCTATAGATTTTAATTGTACATTGTTTTTTTATTTATCATCGTGACCGGCCTTTAGTCCACTTATGGGGAAAGTTTGATTAGCAAGACAATAAATAAATAAATAATGTTTAAATTTAATGCCACTCATGTGAAGCTCCTTATAATAGAGCTAAAATCATTTCACTAGTATTGTTCATCTGCTAATGACATTTACTCAGCCCTTGGTAACCTAATAGTCATTGTTCACAATCATTCACGTGCACATTCATAGGATTCAGATTGCAGTCGGTTTTCTACTTCTGAACCATAGCCCCTCCAGCCTCTTCTTTCTTTTGTGCGAGATTCTAATGCATATAATGTTGTATTTTCACCAGTGATCCACTATTTTCTGCATATTGACAGGCCTTGCATAATTTTATTCTCTTTATGAACACCCTTGCTTAACATTGCCTCTGCATGCATTTCTCTCTTGTTGCAAGGCCTAGACATTTTCAATGTGGTATAAGAGGACAAGGGCAAGCTAAGGTTTGAGGCTGATGTTACAAGGTACCAATCAATAAAATTAATCAAAGGGTAGCCTTGGATATAGTATTCATTTTGCCTCTATTCTTATCATTCTTGATCTTCCCCAGATGTTTTGTATCAGAATTCATTAGAAGAGACAACCCTTCCTGCAAGTTAAACTCACTTTCTGTTACAAGATTCATGTTTCTTCCACAAACATACAAACCTAT
Source organism: Eublepharis macularius (assembly GCF_028583425.1). Lineage (NCBI taxonomy): Eukaryota > Metazoa > Chordata > Lepidosauria > Squamata > Eublepharidae > Eublepharis > Eublepharis macularius. Next base: position 92,904,724 of record NC_072790.1, on the reverse strand, counting down.
TTGGGGACAACATTGTTGTTATTGTTGGCTCGCCTTTCTCACTAACATCCAAGGTGGATTACACAGTGAAAGTGAAAATACAATATAATCAACAGCTAGGACATCCACTAAGTGTAATACAGTAATGAACAGCTGTTAGGACATTCAGTGAAAGAGAAACAATAGAGCATGATAGCAGAAATATGGGGGGGGGGAAGCATAGAGCTAAGCACAGAGATGAAATCTTTTTGAAACAAAGCATAACTAATGTACATTGCATGTTTGTCAGTGTGGAAACTCTCTAGAAGGCACATCTCGACATCGGCAGACAGGGCCCAACAAAGTAGTGAATAGTCCCTATTTATCTGGGATACTTCTTACGATATAGCCCTATAATCTGGGTAGAAAGCCTTCCTGAATAATTAAGCTTTGTATAGTTTGCAGCAAGCCAGGAGAGTGGGAGCTTTCCTGACCTCCTCAGGCAGGCCATTCCATAAGGTGGGGGCCACAACAGAGAATGCACATGGATGGGCAGCTGCTGATTTTGCCTAACTTCAGAACGGTTTCTGCAGAAGGCCCTGTACAGATGAGCGAAGCTGCTGTGATGGAACATAGGGGGAGAGGCAGTCGCACAGATATGAGGAGCCAAGGAAATACCCCCAGAGGGCATCTGGTTAAAGTGCTCTGTTACTACCCTTTCTTTCTCTTGGGTAGATTTGGTCTTTAAGCCTTTTATTCTTGCCCCCTCTTGGTAGATTGCTGCCACCAGGAACTAAATTCCAGAATAACTTAAATTTCTCCTTTTAGTAACGTACCCAAGGGTCAGGCTCTATATAGTTGTCTCATAAGCAAGATAAGTGACCCAGCAGAGCTTGGAACAAACACAGCGTTTAGTGCATCCCACGCCGCTTTCGCTGTCTGCGCCTCGAGCACATGAAGGAGCTGTGAATCTCCAATGCTCAGAACTATCAGGGCCAATGCTTTTTGATCTTTCATCACACCAAGCATTTAAAGACACATACACACATTTACTTAAAATCATTACAAAGAGCTTTGAATGTGTTAGTCTTGACTAGACATGGGTGCGAACAAAAAAAATTTAATGAACCAGTGGTTCACGGTTCAGTGCCAACGACGATCCTGAGATCGTGAACCACAATGAACATTTCCCATTACGGAACCAGTTCACGGTTCGTTGGGCGCGGAACAGCCCCCATTGCACTTAGAGAGCCCATATTCCCAGGGAGTGTTTTGCAGGCTCTCCTACAGCCATCACCCGAACCGCGGCCGAACCCACCGAACCAGGCTTTTGCCGACCGCTGGTTCATTGGCCATGGCCGATAACGAACCGCCAGATTGTGATTGCGTGATCGCCATTTTCATGAGTTTTTGAAGTTCATAATGCGGCCCGTGCCCATCTCTAGTCATGACCTTGAATTGAACCTCATTTCTTGTTACCCAAGTAGGAAGTCTCCTTAATTAGTTGAGGCAATTAGCTTTAAAGGAAACAAGCGAGAGGAAATAATTAGGAATCTCCACCAACATTTACATGGATTATTTCCTTAGAGAACTCTCCAATAGGCAGATGTTCAACAGGAAAGGTTTTTATTAAAGAAAAAAAAGGCAAACATATAGAAAATCACACACAGCACACATACATGGCTAACTAAGAAAACAGAAAGGAAAGTGAGAGAAAGTAATTATGGAGGCTGATAATTACCAGTTCTAAAGAAAAAGGGAGCCATTGGAGGAGCAGCAAAATGACCAGAGTTGCATGGGGAGAAGGAGAAGGTTCAAGTGAATTTGTGGGTGGGTGTATGGATCCAGTATATACACACAGTGTGGGTGTCTAGGGAATCCAATTATAGGGCAAAACATACTGTAGGGGCAAACTGACATCTTCCCTTCAAAGACAGTGACTTAATGGTTTGTTGGAGGTAGCACATTTGTTGGAAGAGGTTTGATAAGTTTACCTAGAGTTGACTTCTAGCTGTACTTGCTTCTCTAGCAGCAGCACTCGATCCAGTATATCCCTAGGATCTTAACTGAGTCAGCCAAGATCAATTGAACCCTATCAAAAGTCTGAAGTGCAATGTCCTTCAAGATCTCGGATTTTCCATCCAGCATTACCTCCATCTTGTTTGGGTTCCATTTCAATTTGTTTTCAGCCAGTTGACCACAGCTGTCAACCAATGACTCAGTACTTCTATTGCATTGCCAGGGGATTTGGATAATGGGATATAGAGCTGGGTGTTGCCTGCATATTTGTGGCACCCAGTTCCATAGCTACTAATCAGTTCTCCTAAAGGTTTTACATAGAGGTTGAATAACATGGGGGATAATATTGCACATTGTAGCACCCCATGAGATAATTCTCACACTATGGATAGCTGGTTTCCAATAGCAACTAAGAGTCAAATATGGTCTGTTTTGAATAAGGAAATTTTGCTATCTTTGAAGCAAGCGTTTGCTGAAAGCAGGCCTTTTAAAAACATTTGAGAGGCATAGGAGCTAGATATGAATTAGAGCTTCTCTTCCTTCTCAGTCTTCTTGGTCTATGTAACTTTTTTCCCAGTGGGCATATAATCATTTCCCCCTCAAATCAGCAATATATGCCATTAGAATTGCACTATGTCCCAAAAATCAATTGACCAGAAAAATACAATCAGGCTTATTTTGCAAAAGTGATCCTTCCATTGTTTACTGGTTTTGGACTCCAAGTGAATGGGATTCTGAAAAAAAATGTACTAAGGACTGCATATCAGAAACAGTAAACTGTTAGTAAGCTGCAATGTTTTGCTTCTGTTAGCTGAAGTGATGAATCCACTGTCTCACCCTCTAGCGAGATATCAGCCAAGCTACTGATTCACTTGAGCTGTGGGGGCGATGAGGGGAAAATTGATTGAATTTGAAGCTCAGAGACGATAGGAAGAACAGGTCTGTCCACTGAAGTTAATGGTCTACTAAATGAAACTTGGTATAAACCCAAAGAACCAAAATTACTCCTATTTCTGGAATTATATGTTCGCTAGCCAGGAGAGGTAGGCACAGACTGGAAAATAGACCTAAACTTTATACAGTCTGGTCCGGTTTGTGTTCATGAACAGACGGGTCATGGGATGCATGTTTTTCACGGACCCATGACTTTTGAGCTGGTCAGTTGGTCCATTGGGTTGTGAATCCAGACATACCCGTGCCGAGCAATCAATTCTATAGGCAACAGAAGGAACATCCACAGACCTTCTCTGGCTGTCAAACAGAGAGCTCTCCATTGGATGTATCAGGGGGGGAAACCCTGCTGGGTTTCCGGGGGGGGGTAAAAAACAGGAGTTCCACACCTCTGCTGAGATTTTGCAGCTCAGCCTGCCAGGAAGGGGAGGCATCTATGCAAAGGGAGTGGGCAATCCTCACTTCTGGAGACGTGGTAGTGTTTCTTGCTGTCAGCCAGAAGAAATTCTTTCCTACCAGTTTGTCCCCTGCCACCTCTAATCTTCATTATTCCCTACGGGGAAAACTAGCTGGCTGGGGGTGGCATTTTCCAAGCAAAATGTACCAAATTGGCAGCAGACCTACTCTTCCCCATCCACTCAAGACAAATCAAGTTTCAGGAACATTGGACTCCGGGGAGGGCATTTTAGAGCACCTCGAAGAAGGTGCCCCTTTCACTCCAATTGTTCCTATTGAGAGGAAGAATCTGACAGGAATTGAATAAACACATAGATCCAAATCTCCCTGAAGCTTGGGAGATCTTTAGGGGACAGTTAGGAGTAGCTCCCCTGTGAATTTGGTTGATTTTGGACTTTGGGGAGGGCATTTTAGAGCACCTCAAAGAAGGTCCCCCAACTGCCCAATTTGTTCCTATTGTGAGGAAGAATCTGACAGCAAATGGAAATTTCCTGGGGCAGCCACTTTGGGAGTCTGTAACTCAGACTTCCAAAATGCAATCTTGGCTAAACTTGGCAGGTGGCTGTAGGAGAGCCTGCTGAAGACTTGCTGCAAGTTTGGTATCTCTGAGTGCAAAGGGGGCAGTCCCAGGGCCACCTGAAATGACAGACAACGGACCAACGAACCGGTCTACCAACTAGGGCGGGTCTGTGAAAAGTTCATAGTCCACGGTCCGTGAATTGCAACAGACCATGGGCTGCTGGTCCATGGTTTTTTCCTGTCTGTGTCCACCTCTACTAGCCAGATTTGCTGCTTTGGAATAAAAGCAGTCTTTTCAAACATAGTACTGTTTGGAAGTGTTGATGTGGTTTCTTCCACATGTGATGCTCAAGAAAATTTCCCTCATCTCCCTCCCACTTTAAAAGGTGCGGGCTCCTTTGAATTACCAATTGAGGTTTTCAAGGCACCAGAGGCTCTTTTTACCTCCAACCAGGACTATAATATACCAGGACTAGTTCTCTCTGACCTCTTGTGGCTAAGCACTTCCAGACCTACTTCATGCCTTTTATGTTCTTGAACTCTACTGTTGCAGTTGCACCTGAAAAATTAGCAGTTTAAGCACCTCAGCTTCAAGGTGGGCCTTGGCGAAGGAATTAAAAGGCAGTAGCTGAGAAAAAGAGACTTCCAGCTATGATATGAAATAGTTATTTTTCTAAGGCCCAAACTACACATACGTTATCTGTGACATAAAATCTCACAGCAGGGCAAATATGTACCACATGGCTGTTTCATCTTGGGAAAAGGGAGCGGTGGAGAGTAGAGATGGGCACAAAAAGGAAAAACAAACACAATATTCATTGTATGTTGCCATTCATTAACATGACCTGTTCATGAAAATGTTCGTGGTTGGATGTTCATTGGGACCAGAACGCACCCCCCCTTGGGACTTAGAGAGCCCATGTTCACAGGGAGTGTTCAGAAGGCTCTCCTCCAGCCATCATCCAAGTTTGGTCAAGATTGCAATACGGAGCTCGGAGTTATACATTCCCAAAGCTGGCGCCCCCAGGAAACTCCCATTTGATACAATAGAAGCCATCAGTTGACTTTGGCCCCATTTCAAGAGGAGAACCGCAGACCCAAGTGGGCTTGGGGAGGTGGTGGCAGGCCGCCTCCCTTTCTAGGGGTGGGGGGTTGGGCGCACGGTACCAATAATAAATAATAGTTTGGCCCCAGAGCCTACAGCAGCCCTGGAACCAGAGGGAGGGGGTGGAGCCCTAACCCAGCACTCCCAGAAACCTGACCAGATCAGGCATGACAGGCACTAACAATCTCTGTGAGCCCTCAGCCGAGGTGCCAGCTGAGCTTGGCCCCAGAGCCTGGGAGCAGCCTGGGAACCAGAGGGAGGGGGTAGAGCCCTATCCTAGCACTCCCAGAAACCTGACCAGATCAGGCAGTACAGGCACTAACAATTGCTGTGAGCCCTCAGCCGAGGTGCCCACTGAGCTTGGCCCTAGAGCCTGGCAGCAACCCTGGAACCTGAGGGTGTAGATCTCTATCTCACCACACAAACACAAAAATTCAAGCTCCAATGCACTCTCCCTGTCTCTCTTTCAAAATGCCAGCAACAGCTCTCTCCCACTCCACTGTCTGCTGAAACTGAAAGCCAGACCTTGGAGCACAGTGCCTTTTATAGCCAGAGTTCCCATAGAGCAAAACAGGAGGTCTGTGGTTGGCAGTCAGAACTGCCTAATAGGGTTTGGAGGGATTGGTGTTCCCATGGCTACAGAACCTCCCCCCTGCTCGTTGCTCCCATGTAACGAATTTGGAGCTCCACACTTGTAAGGAAGACCTGCCTATCAAGGTAAGTTGGGCTTAGATTGGAGTTTCCAGGGCAACAGAAGGAGTTCAGACAGAGTTCAGACAATCCCTGCCTATGTTGCCAAGGGAATTGATTGAAGGTGCCAGACTGTCTGGCTTAATGAATAACTGACAAATGCAACGAACAGAGCTTGGAACAAACACATGTTCAATGGGCCCTCATGAACAGCTTACTCACAAACAGCAGAACGGGCTGTTCATGGGGTTTTTTTGTTCGTACTTCTGTTAATGTCCATCTCTACTGGAGAAAAGTGAATCTCACCCACCCACCCCTTGCGCTTCTGAACTTAACTGCAGTCTCCTTTCCTTCAAAGGTGCTCAGGGCAGCTTACAATATAAAATAGCAAAAAATAATAAAGATAAGATTAAATCACAGTTAAAAATACATTAAAAAGGTGTCCCAGATGAAACTATCTTCAACTCCCTCCTGAAGCTAGAGAGTGAGGGGGCAGATGAACTTCGCTGAAGAGATTGTTCCACGGTTGCAGGACTGCCACCAAAAAAGCCCTCTCTTGTGTGTCTACCAGAAGAGATCCTTTAGCTGCTTTGGCAGTCAGGAGGGCCTCTCCTTATAATCTCACCTCCCAAGAAGGAATATAGGGGAGGAGATGGTTCTTCAGATACCCTTGTCCCAACCCATGTAGGGCTTTAAAAGATAGAACTATTATCTTGAATTGGGTAGTATAGCCAGTGTAGTTGCTGTAACATTCTAAGCCATGGAAATGTTTACACATGCAGGTACTCGTGGCTGTGCCTTTTAATCTGAAGGTACCTGCTGCTGTCAAATCAAAAATAGTTGAGCTAAGGACAAAGTGGCAGAGTTCTCACATCCCACAGAAAGAAGAGTTACAAGTAGAGGTGGGCACAATCCAAAAAAAATTACCGATCAAGCTGATCAGGGATAGGCACTGGCAATGACCCCAAATCACCGATCCACACCGATCATCTCCTGTTTCCAATTCGTGGATCGGATCAGGGAGGCCAAAGTGGAGGGGCGCCCCGCTGTTCCCAGCTATGTGGGAAGGTGGGTGGTGGCGGGACCGCCAGGACCGCCGGGCACGGGGAGGCGACGTTCACACACACACACACACACACACTTAGAGCAGAGGGGGGGAAAGTTTTTAACCCGGCAATGAGCCGCCTCCCCTCAGAGAGGGGATGTTCATACACACTTAGAGCAGGGGGGGGAGTTTTTAACCCGGTGACGAGCTGCCTCCCCTCAGGGAGGGGACGTTCACACACACACACACACACACTTAGAGCAGAGGGGGGAGAAAGTTTTTAACCCATCCCTGCCTCTCCAAATAGAGAGAGAGAGACACCCCGTCAACATGTTTCAGCCAGCTTTTAAAAAAAAAGCAGGGACAGAATCCTCCATTCCTCCCCACCCGATTTTAAAAGCAAGCAGCCAGTCTTTCAAAAGCATATTTTAAACAAACACACAGAGCCGTGAATGAGGTTTTCCCACAAAATACAGTGTTTTAAAAGCAGGTTAAAAACAGAGAGTGACCGACAGAAAAACAGCCATTCCTCCTACAAAGCCCCGTTCTTTTAAAAAGCAAAAAACGTTTGGAGTGCCCATGGCTACAGAACACCCCCTTCCCTCTCCTTCCCCTGGGTCTCTTCTCCCAACTGGTGAGTGCATTGCTGCTCCATGGTTGGAAGGAAGCCCTGCTAATCAAGGCAAGCTGGGCTTCCATTCGGGTTTCCAGGGCGACAGAAGGAGAGCAAACATAGCTCAGGCATTCCCCTGGCTCCGTTGCCCTGGGAATAGATTACTGTTGCCTGATTGTCTGCATCCCTGATCAGATCCCGATGGCCCGAATCAAGCCCCGATGAAGCCCCCCCCCCCGAACGCTGGATCGGTCTCCGTGGACGGCACCGATCCGCCGGGTCCCAATTGCGTGAACGCCATTATTGTGGGTATTTTTCTATCGTAATGCCGATCGTGCCCATCTCTAGTTACAAGCCAGTAGGAACACTATCCCCCTGGCAAAAGAACAGCAGGCCTTGCTACCAAGTTATGTCACATACAGATACTTTCAAAATCAAAATGGTGTCCTTTAATTGTATTTATGTATTTTTTAAAATGTTACTTATGATGATGATTGTTTCTGCTGCTGCTCTGTCAAGGGTTTAACAGTCTTTTTTGCCACCACGTGCTAGTGCCACTGAAGTCTTTGTTTATCAGTAAAAGCAGTATTCTTTCCTTCTCTTTGCACATTGATTGATACCTTCCTAATTTGCAAATGAGGAGAAAAGAAGAAACAATCTAATCTGGAAAACCAGGTTTGATTTTCCACTCCTCTGCTTGAAGCCAGCTGGGTGACCTTGGGTCAGTCATAGCTCTTTGAAGCTATCTCAGGGTGATTGTTGTGAGGACAATAATAACATACTTTGTAAACCACTCTGAGTGGGTGTTAAGTTGTCCTGATTCAGTGTGGTATATAAATCAAATGTTGTTGTTATTATTAGAGCAGACATACATAGATAGACCAATGGTCTGGCTCAGTATAAGGCACCTTTATGGCTATTAACCATGATAGCTGAATGGATTCTCCAGGTTCAAAGACAGAATGCCTCTGATTGTCAGATACTGAGGAACAACCATGATGGCTGTTTGCATGCCCTACTTGCATGCTTCCCTTTGTCATCTTAGTAACCAATATTAGAAACAGGTTTGGATAGTCAATTAGTTACTGAGGGCATAAAATGACAGGCATGCCCATGATTTTTAATTAAATCTCTGGGTGAATTCTGGTGAACAACAGATTTCAGTGGAAAAATCATTTGGCAAGCATTTCATTAAGTTATTTTCAGTTTATTGAACATTATCAATAGCTCACTTCGGGTAAAAGCTCCACATGTTTTCATACATGCACAGAGAGTGAATGATGAGTTTTGTGATATTATGGTTTTGTTCTTACATAGAAGTATTACAATATGTATTAATTATAATCTTAATCTGATTTGATGTGGAAAAGGTTGAAGAAAAATAGTAAATAGCTTGGTGCAAAAATCTTGAAAAAGTGATAGTAATTCATGACAATTGTGCATTTAAGTAGGGATTTTAAGCAAATTCACCTGGCACATCATAGACAGCCATCAGAATATCTGGAACAGAAATCAGAAGTGAAAGAACCAAATCAGAATTCAAAAGTGAAAGAACTAGTTCTTGTAAATGATAGTAGCAAGTCTCCTACAGAGGTTCTCTGAAAACAATTTGTAACCAGCCTTCTTTACAGAGACAATGGCCATTTCCACACATTGTAAGAGAAGCAGTTCCCCCTCAGAACTGTGGAGGTGCACATTATTTTTTTCCAGACATATGCATTTTGTGCTTTTCCAGGCTTTTTAACACATTTTCTGAAATCGCACTTGTTCCAAGGTTTGCTTGTGTGTGTGTTGTTTTTTTTGCTGCTGCTGCTGCTGCTAATTTCTGGTGCATTTTTCAGCAGCATTGTCATGCATATGAACAGAATGAAGCACTTCAGAACAGACCTCCCACAAATCTCCACCCACTTTTTACAGTGGCTCTTGCCCTTTCTTTTTAGTACTGTTCATTTCCTGAAGCCTACTTGCAACTGTTGCCACATATTTAAAAAAAAATTATATTTATTTTTTATTTTTTAAAAATTATTTCCTGTGTCATAGTGAAATTACATTAAGAAATTTATATGTACACTTTATCACTTTGTTGAGCTGGCTAATGGTGACTGCATGGCAAAACCCTTTTATTAGTAGCGAAAACCTTCAATGTTGCACTCATGGGAAGCATTTTGGTCAACCGGTGTTGCACTCACAGGAACATTTCAGTTTGCCTCTCTTTTTTATTATTTCACTAGAAAATTGCCCCATAATGCTAATCAGCCATAGCCTCAATGGTCTAAGCAGGCAAATTATAATATTCATTTGTGAGTGGCAATATAACGATGCAGTATCTGCAAGGGCACTGGTGCAGTTAGTATCCCAAAGGCTCCACCAATGACTTTAAAATTAGTTTGGTGGGTACATGCACAGCCAATCATTGCTTTTTTAGGGGAGGGGAAATAGAATTCAAGAAACCATGAACTTTTGACCAGCGTTCTAGCGTAATAGTGCATGCGCAAAAGAGAAAAAAAGGTGGGGAAAGCACTTTTCATCAATGGTGACAAAAGTGCCTGAAATTCTCTTTTAAAAAGTGCTTTTTTGGTGAATTTGAATATTTCAGTGTGAACCAAAACCCACAAAACTCTCAAAAAAGCGTATGTCAGTGCTGCATCTGGAAAATGAGTTGTCATTGTGACTCAGCAAAACATGACTTGAAAGCAGGGAAAAGGTAGTAACAACAGGCAGTGTGGAAATGGCCAAGGTGTTTTATCTTCTTAAGAACATTATTTTACAGAACTGAAATGATCACATTCTGGTTCCTCTTATTTCTATTCACTTTCTTCTTTTTGAAAAAAAATTATGATTTCTCAAAGCATGGTTTCTTGAAAAGGGTGCATCTGCAAAAGCAAAATCGCAAGTTTAAATTTTTGTTATAGGCTTTCTGAACGGCTTTCTGAATCTAGAATGCTTGCGAGTGATGTCAAATCACAGCAAGCCACTTTAGATGGTACAAAGAATGATAATCTCTCCACACACTGTCCCTTATGAGCATAGTTTGAATTAGAACATAGCTTAGAAAGATGACGAATAGAACATGAATGGCCCGAAAGTACAAGAATTCTGTCTGGAAGGCAATAGCGTAGAGGGATTTTTTAGTTATTTGAAATTGGCAGAAGGATGAAATTCTTTGCCCCTTAATGTTTGTGACTGTGAAGTGAAGATCACAGGAAGTAGATAACTTTGCAGGCTGAGGTTGAATTACAAGGGTAAAGAATAAATGACAAGGGATCAAAATGAGCTTCCTGCCTTGTCTGCTTCAAAACCCTTTCCATCAAAACGTGAACTTCTGCATATCAGCATGTGAGTAAAGCCTATGGTTCAAGTGCAAACTATTTATGCGCTCATGCTGCCAACTTTTAAAATGCAGCTGGGCAGGGGGTCAGTCATTTTCCTCAACAATTTTACAACCTTGGAATGTGAATGCTTTTGATTCATTTGGATTTGCCTCACTAGTTTTGCATTAATGGTCCATTTACTGTGCAACCTGGGCCAGTGACTAGCCAGTTTTATTTAAATGGACACATTAAAACTGTGTTCCAGAATTCAGACACTGGTGAGCAATCCCAGAATATTTGCTAAAATAGGGTTCTTTTTCTCTTCAACCTCTCCAAGCTTAGAAATAGAATGTCTCGGATTAAGACTCTACAGGCACACCATTTTTAGCCTACCTTCCCACACAGTTAAATTATGTGAGCAAACAGCCCATTGATTCCTTTAAAAAATAACTATACACTTTGTCAAAGTGCTTTATGCTTTTCAAATGAAAAAGTATATCCTTTGTAATTTACAGACCAATCCTACACATATTTATTTGGTAATAAGGCCTATCAAGTTCATAACAGCAATATCTGGCAATTAGAGACTACTTTATGAGAATTCAGAGGCTTAGCTATTGTATTTCTGTTCCTTACTGTAAACCTGTCTATATTGCAGATATGTTGCAGAGACTGAGAGATAATGCCTAGGGTCATCTCTAAATTCATAGCTGACATTGTCAACGGGGCATATCCCAGGCCATACTGTTCACCACTAGACCACTATATGAACTTTTGAACATAAGATCATGGTTCACGAAACAGTTATTTCTGAAATTGTGAAATATGCTTCTAGAGAAATGTGTCATCCATTCTGGAACATAAAATTTACACTATATTTAATTAATATAAAGATTGCTCATTAACAAAAATCTATATTGAGCTGAAGCTAAGCGATCTAGACATCACAATCAACCTCACCCCAAATAGGTGAGTCGGCTTTGCACAGCAATTTTCAAACATGAAAATAATCTTAAACTAGTACTAGAATAATCATTTATCTCAATGGGGAAAACTTTGTCCAAGAGAGTGCAGTTATGAAGTGTCTTCATAAAGGATTGTTTAGGTGGGTAGCTCTGTTGGTCTATAGTAGAACAGCAGAATTTTAGTTCTGTGGCACCTTAGAGACCAACAAGGTTTTTTTCAGAGTGTAAGCTGAAGAAAGGAGCTCTGAGCCTCAAAAGTTTACACTCAGAAAAAATCTTGTTGGTCTCTAAGGTGCCACTGAACTAAAATCCTGCTGTTCATGCAGGATGCATGTAGAACTAAAGTCCAAAAATCTCCCATTTATCCTCCTTTGCTTCTCAGAAACCCATTGAGGGCCTGAACACACCCCAAATACATTTTTCATAACATTTTAATATCTGCATGATAAAGCAAATGAAAAACTTCCCATGAGAAAAGTGTCCTAATAATGTATGCTCTTTGAAAGCTCATTCCTGTGGTTAGAAAGGGCCCTATTAAGAAAAAGCAACCACATCTACATCATTTTTGCATTAGCCGGAGCAATTCAATATAAAATGAGAAGTATATGTCTGTAGAGAAGTCAGAAGGCAAGGCAATCAAACTCTTTGTGTACTTTCACTCTATCTTTTTTCAGCCTTAAAGGTAGGGGTACCTTTATGATGGCATATGTGCGCTTTCACTGGCATAGAGCCGTGCTAGAAGACTGGGTTGGGAAACCACCCCCTTTACCCTTTAATTTTCCATTAAGCATAATTCTAGGGTTTTCCTTTGGCTTTGCCTGCCACCGCCACTGGATATTGTATTTGCTCCCTTTGCTGGGGACCCCAGAGATTCAGCTCTCCAAGGGTTATTTCAGTTGTGGTGAGGAGCAATTAGAGACATGAGGTAGAAATCCAGGGAATGCAGCATAAATAATTGTGCACCCCTAAGCAGAATTAGTCCAATTCAGTGGGCTTAGACTGGCGTAACTCTGTTTAGGATTGCACTGCTAATCAACTTTTTATGCAGTCCCCTGCAGTTCCCACAATGCCCAATAGAAAAGTGGCAGCATATCAAAGGGATGCTGTTTTCACTCCTGGTTGTAGCTCAGCCAGGCAGAATGGGCTAGTTCCTAAGCTGTGTGACTCCACTGCTAGACCATCACCATATCTGTCAAGCTCCGTCACTCCCTCCCCGCCATCTGCCCATACACCTCTCATCCATTGCAGTGCTTATTTCATATACCTTTTATGTTTAGAAGTGCAAAACCAGCCCAATACTAAGAAATGCATTTATAGAATTGCTTCATGGTCAGTAAAATGTCTGCCTCTGAAGTTACATCAAAATAGTAGGGACTAATGATGGTGTCATCAGAAGGTTTACATGACAAACATGGTGTATAGTTCTTACAAATAAGAACTGCTTTCCTTTAGACTGCATGTGGGAGCACAGATGATCAAATATTTCTCCATTAAAAATGTCTACATAGATTAAATATCTGGGTAAAGTGTTTCTAGCTTATTTCTCTCCTTGACAAGCTAGTTTTCTGTGTGGGAGAAAGGCTTTGTTTTTCTTTCTGGTTTTTTTTGTATGGAGAAACTTTCAGTTATATGTCCCCTCATCTCCAGTCCAGAAACAGGTTGACCTCTTCAATAGCTTATTTGGAAATTAAGCCGTACCGCTACCAACAAAAGCCAAATACAGAATGAATTTGAGGGCTCCGTTTTAAGAAGACTGAGAAATTTTGTAAGGTCAAGAGTATTGATAAAACTTGCAAAATTTCTCAGATGATTTACACACCTGAGGTGCCACTAGATATTGCCTAAAAGCTAAATTAGAAGTAACTTTGTAGATCCTGCCTTAGGCAAAACATCTAACAAACATTGAAGGCAGTCAGGACTCAGGAGTGTTTGGATATGCTCGGACACCATACATAAATTCACATACCAAAGTAATCAGTAAGTATTGTTCTTTTACTATTGTTTCAATGCCACACAAAATTTAATATATTACTACTTTCTGATTACCTTTATCGCTGGTAAATTTCAGCTACACTACAGAACAACAGCCCAAACCACAACCCAATTAAGTTAAACTACCTGGATTTAAGATGATTAAACGCTTAATCTTCTGTTTTTATTGGGGCAGTGTTGCATGGAGAGGGATGCTTGATATTTTACAAGTTTCTATGGAGCTTTATATTCTGTTTAGTGGCCAATAGACCTTACACAGATTACTTACTCACTGCAAAGGTCATATATATTGTTTTAGGAGTGCATTCCATTTATCTCAGAACAGAGATACTGGGTGAAAAAGTGCTAGCAGTTTAGCACCTTCTGTTAAGAAAAAATGCATGCTGTAATTCTTGTCAGTAATTCTTGATGAATTATTTCAAGAGAACAACCCAGTATGAAATTTGCCCACCTTGATATTAGAGTGGGCAAGACTATTCATGTTCAGACTATTTTGTGAATTAGTCTGAAATGAATCACTGTGGAGCTGTTGGAATTGTGCCCAGAGATAAAGAACAACAGCAATATCATCTCAGTTGCAATAATTAATTACATAAAAAGCTTAATCTTAATTATGTGGGCTGGTCCATCCTGGAGAAATTGGTGAAATATGTCCTGGTTTCTTGAATAAAGACTGATCATTTGATAAACTTTCTTTTCTCATTCTGTTATAATATATCATGGAGTCTTGGATATGGTGGTAGAAGTTTTCTGAAACAAAATTATCCCATAAAATGTTGAAATTTGTTCTAATTTCAGATCCAGGATTCAGAGAGGATACGTTTACTGTAGGTGATAGGATAATACCAGCTCAGGATTCAAATTAATGTTTCTTCTCTCCCCACCCCACCCCACCCCATCCCGGTTCCAGAATTTTGGGATCATTGTATTGTAAATGGGAGAACCAATTTGAGGGTCTGGGGCAGCTGTTTTTAAAGATAATGGCACCAAATTTGTACAGAACGCAGTCCTCCCAAAGACCCCCTAAGTTCCAAGCAGAATGAGGTTCAGTTTTAGCAAATGCCAAAGCAGATGCCCATTTGTGTTCTTGCTTTCACTGTTCCCTGAGGATGGGAAATGGCAGTGGTCTGGCAGGAAGCACCAAATGCTGGCATTTAAAAAAAATCCTGACTGCATCCAGTTTCTGACTGATAGGCTTTTAAAAAAAAAAAACCCTTTCTGCTGAAAACTCTGCATTCAGTCTTCCTTGCTATGGTCCATCTCCTTTCACAAAGTAAGGAAGTCTTCCTTTGCAGAAAACTATCCCTCACCCTGTTACAGCAATCTTTGAAAACAGTTTGCATTTTTTTTAAAAAAAAAAACTTGTGTGTGTGTGTGTATGAGAGAGAGAGAGAGAGATGGGATGAATACGATTGCTACGAGACACATCTTTATGCTCAGCATTCACTCTAGAGGACCTTAATTACTATTAATATATAAGGAGTTGTTGCCAAGTAGGCCCCCTCCCCTACTTTAAAGCCTGCCATGAACTGTGTTAAAGTTTCCTGCATTGCTGTTTCACTGCTACACGAAGATTGCCTTGCACGTGTGTGCTCTAATACACGTATCAGTTTCCTGCCTGCTATTTAATTGCCTTGCTGCTGCAATAGACTGTGTAGTTCACTGACTCCATGTTTGGCTAACTGCACAAAGGACTCTTTTTCTGGGCAGCCCTGCCCTGACCTGTATCTGGACTTCCCAGTGTGTGTTTGGACTGTGTTACAAGTATGCCCCGTGCCGGCACTGCCATCTGCCACGGACCGTGCCTGTTCCCTGCTTTGGACTGTGTTTTAAGTGCTGTTACCCCTGCCTCCATGGAAGCCTGCCTCATATGGGCCCAAGCCGCTGCTAGCAGCCGGGCACCTGCTGGGGAAACCTCCAGCGAGCCTGGCTAGGCGCTCCCTGGTCAGTTCCCGCCTGGAGCCTCCCGCGGGTCAATCCCCAAGCTTGCCCTTGCTACTGGGCAGCCTGCTATCCAGCCCCAGCCATGCCCAGCCGGCATCCATGTTCTCAGGCAGCCAGAAGACCCTGGGAAGAAGACTGCTTTGGGAAGCCATTTCGGCGAAGCGGGCACACCACGTCCGCAGCGAGAGTACCTCGCCCCGCTCTGCATATCTTAGGAGCCGCCCCGGAGAAGGAACTAAGTGCCGACCATCCCAAGCACTTAAGGAATGCATCTCAAAGAAACCTCTGCATTCCAGAAGCTGATGACATCAGGACAAGCCCTGTCCGCTGGAACATCCTTTCAGCCCACTTGGATTTCCCCCTCCCTCTTTTGTCCCCTCTTCCTGAGGTGTCACTTATCGCAATCAGATTACCAAAGTGGCCCATCTAAGCCATTCAGTAACCCATTAGAACCTTTGTTTTAAACTGTGAGAACCACCAAGTACAGCACCAGCCCCAGGGTACATTTTGGGGTATTTAAGCTGGTCTCTCAGACCACACGGTGCTTAGGCCATTCCTATCCAGACTTCCTTGCTGTCCCCCTGTGGTTCCATTGCTGGCATTGGACCACCCTCTCTGCTGTGTCTCTGCTTCGCTTCAGGATAAGTGAGTATTCCCCACCATCACTGGGAACCAGCTAATGCGAAAGTCTCTGTATTTCCTACTCTGTATTTCTTAGATCTTGTGTGTTCTCTTGTATGTTTGTGCAAGTTCAGGCTTACGCCACACTAAATACATGTGATTGAAACTATTTGTAGTCTGCCTCCTTTTCACTTGAGTGTCTGGGATCGGGACCTCCGTAGACATAGGTTAAGATCCGCGCTAATTTTAAGTTACAGACTGCTAACTAATTTCCCCCTTATAATAAAAAGCAGTTGTGGTAACAGAGTTCCTGGTGGATGGAGCATCTCATACCTCTGAAAATGTTAATCCGACCCAGAGCAGCAACTGAGGTCTCTGGCTGCAATGCAGCAACTTCTACTGCTTCTGCCACTAAGCGCCCCAGCATGAAAAATGAAACAAATATGAAGGGAGAGGATGGGTGAGTTGTAATGCAGAAGAATTCCATATGTGCATTTGCTGTTCCAAAAACCATAGTAACAATCCAAAACAGTGATTTTCATGTATATTTTTGAGTCACGAATTTCAGGATAAACATCCTTAGTGTACGTATTGTTTCTAAAGTTGGTTTTCAATGACTTCTTAGTTGTTTGACAACTTGAGACCCTTAATGGGGTAAGAAGGTAGAATAAAAATATTTTAAATATAATAAATAAATATTCATAGCTCTTAGGACAATTGGCTTAGGCAAGAAAAAATAATATTTAAGCATCACCAAGGAAGTGAGAGTGCTGCTGTGGTGTATTCTCTTCCAGTACCCCAAATTAATACTGATAATGGCTAACTGTAAGACTATAATAATAAGAGAATGGCCTTACTCAATCACGTGAGTTGTCAATCTACTCTAATATCCCATCTGCACATGGTTCAGGGTGCTGTCAAGGAGAACATGAAGATGATGACCTTCCTATTTGACTACACCATCTATTATGCACATATACTTGGAACACACTTTGTGTAATATCAGTCTTGTATCATTCAAAGCATTTCTTGGCAACTTCTGTAAACTAAATTATTTAACATCATTATTATTAATTTAGTATTTACTTATGCAATGTAAGTCAATGAAGAAGACATTCTGATCAAGAACTATTTAAAACTAGTGATATGACCATTTCTTGTTTCTTTTTTATTTCATATGTTGCTCTTTTTTGGTTTGATTTGAATTGATGTTACTGGTTATTATTTTGTTATATATTATCTATAAATCATTTATGTTTGCATGCTATTTGTATGTTATATATAATTTCTACACAATGTATATGCAAATTATGCAAAAATAATGGGGTGAATAATGTGTTAATTTCAACAGGAATAATTCCACGTTAGGAAAGAGCAACTGATACGAAAATAAAAGGAGCCAGTGTAGTGTACAGTAGTGGCTACAGTGCCAGATTACAATTCAGGAGACCCAGGTTCAAATCTCCATTAAGACATTAAAGTTGCTGGGTAACCTTGAGATGGTCACAGGAGGGAAGGTGGCATGGTGTAGCCCAATCTCATCAGAACTTGGAAGCTAAAAGTGGTCAATGCTTGGATGGGCAACCACCAAGGAAGACTCTGCATAGGAAGGCACTGGCTAACTGCCTTTGCTTCACAATTGCCTTGATAGCCCCTTTCTGGAGTCACCATAAGTCAATTGCAACTTGACAGCACACACACAACCTATTGCACAGGGCTGTTGTGAATATAAGGGAGAACTACGTATGCTACCTGGAGGTTCCTGGAGGGCAGTTGAATAAAAATATGGCAAATAAAATTTCACAGATTTATTTCTCACAAGGAAAAAACATGGCTTAAATGGAAATATTCAAGTTTGGTGCCCAGTAACAATAGAGGTATTAGCCTTTACTGTGTGTTCTATGAACTCAAAACACTTAATCCCAAATTGATTAAGATTTCTTTGTGAGTCCAAAATTTATCTGGCATGCTCAATTTTCTTATAAATGTATACATATCTGAATTAGATAAGGCATTCAAAACTGGTTCCATACCCAAGCTCTAGATTAGTTTAAGCACTGATTTTAAATGCTTGATGCATTCTTGCCTTAAAATACACAGCAAAATACAGCAGCTGAAAGTAACAGGGCAGTCTGCAATTGCTATATTTCATCACTAGAGGGAGATAATTCTTAGAACTCGTACTTAAACTGGTGAACTCTGAAATATGTACACACACTAATTTGTATTTTTCTGGTCATATATGTGGAATTATTTTCTCAACTCTTCCTTGCTTCCTGAGTATATTGTCCTTATAATGCCTCCTGTCTTATTATTGAGCTTGTATTTTATAAGAAAATATGAAATGGAAAACTGACAGCAAAATAAAGAATATAAAAAGTGCATGGGTATATGCTGATTTTTCCCCTCTTTTGCATGAACTAATAGTATCATATACTATGCATTGCCTTGTATGGATTGCTGCAGAACTGGAGCTGAGGCCCTAAAGGGAACATCAGGTCCTGTCCTCTATACATACCAGGGCTGGTGACAAGCTATGAGAGGTAGAATAGGGTCCTCTCCCATGCAGATGAGGTGCTTAATCTTGAGGAGGTAGCTCGACATTTATAGGCCAGACATTGACAAAAATGTTAAAATGGATAGACGTTGTTTAAATGGTTCATTTATTGTGGAGTGTGTTTTATAAAAAGCAGCACAGCATTAGGGTGTAGTATTCCCAGCAGCAGCGCCAGGGTTTTTGGTGGCTGCGGCTGGCTGGCTGGCAGCTGGGTGGCCAGGCACCCGCACGCCCATGCACTGCCCTGTGTGATGATGTCATGCAGTCGCCTGCCTGCGGCTGCTGAGCCCGGCTGGGGGCGTGTGCTGGCGGCGGCGGCAGCTCAGGGCAGGAGGGCTAGGAGGCTGCAGGTCGGTGGCGCGCGCTCCTACCCCCTGTGCCTCCTCCAGCGCCCCCTCCGGCACCCCGCACCCTGAGGCCACCGCCTACCTGGCCTCAACGGGCGCGCCAGCCCTGAGTATTCCCGTATTACCTTCCCCATCAATGAATGTTTTTTAATTACTTGCAAGAGCTCTGCAGTTTCATCCTGTAAAGAGTACTTATAAGAAATGTATTTTACTTCATAGAATGTCAGTTGTATCTGTAGATTTTCCCCAAAAAATCTTTGTACATTATTAAAAGCTGCGTATGTGCCCAACAAGTGACATTATCTGCACAGCAGTTATTGTACAGAAAATAAAAGACATATATTCTACTCATCTTTGATTCATTTATGTTCAATCTTAATTTGAAAGAATATGAAAAAATGTTCCATTTCCATGGTCATCCAATGGAATCAAATACCATGATTCAATTCTGTGCGCAAGGAACCAACCCAGGAAGCTAGAAAAACAGAGCACACACAATCTCCATTAAAACATAGCAGTTCTGCTTGAAGCTGTAAATAAACACAGACAATCAAGCTATCTGTTTGTTCCCCCAGGCTACTATACTCTTCTCTTAAAATATCCTGAATTGGGAGATGTTTGTGACAGCTTATGAGACTACAAGGGGCCACTTGTCTTCTCATGTTGTTATTATGACTGATATAACTATTCTCACTTCTCTCTGAAACCCCGCTCTTGCTTTCTATATTCTGCACAGTCTCATTCACCAGTTCTCTGTCCTTTCAAAGTCTTGTTTCTGTGCTCTCTGCAGGGCTGAGAGCAAGCTTTTATGAGTTCTTGAAACAGGATGTCTCTTCTGTCACCACTAGCAGTCACATACACACCTCCAACGTGGCTCTATTTTCATCATTGCTACTTTCCTCCCAGTGACAGACGGACCAGCCTCTGGGACCACGCAGAATGCTTCATGGCCATCGGTTCCTGCACTTCCAGGTGGGTTGTTCCTCCTGTCACCAACAGATCATCAACTTTCACTACCTTAGTTTTAAATGGGAGGCTGAAGGCACTTACGACTTGAACTCTTTGGCTACTAGGGCTGCCAGAGACACATGTTTAATACTTTTATAAAACAGACATATAATTCCAATCAAGCCAATCAACTTGGTAGACATAACCAAAGCATGACACAGCTAGATATAAGGTGAAAGTACACTTTGTTAATCAAAGAGTGAAATATTCTGTAGCTAAGTTTGGAGTGGGATCTCACTATGCATATCATTAAATATGGACACTGGAGGAATATGCAGAGTAAGGCGATGTTTGCACAAATCTGGGTCAAAAATCTCACCACATTAAAAATGTTAAATTATGGGCAAAACCCCTGAGAGCTTGTAGTGTTGCATCATGAGATCTCAGCTGCCATTTTGAGGGAACAAAAGGGTGGGAGACGGTGCAGTGGGGGGAACAGCAGTAGCCACTATTGCTGCCTGAGCCAGGCAGGTGTAGTCAGTGGCTCTGCAGGCAATTGGATAGCCCAGAGAGTGAGGAGGGAAAGGCTGAGGATCTCCCCTCAATGAGTCTCAAGAGGTTCCATGCTTGTATTTATTATAACAGGCAAAACAGAAAAAAAGGAAATTTGTGGAATGATATAAGATATAAATTAGAACAATACAAACATTTCTGCACTGCCTGATGATATTTGCATCTTCAAGTAGGTTTTTTGGCCAATGAGGGAAAACATTAAGACTTCTGATCATAGGACGCTACTGTAAACCATGCAATGGTGAATGAAAATGCCATCCCTTTGATAGATCAAGTTGATGGTTCAGTCACACTCATCTGGTACAGGATAAGAAGGTCATTTCTAGCAAAATCTGAGTCATATAGAATAAATTATTAATTAGACTAGGGAGGGGATTAGAAATCAGTGTTGGAAGAAGGAAATTAACATTTGTATATCCAAGTATCAAAGTTGAAAGGAAAAGCATAAGTTCAAAATGAAGTTTTGAAATTTTTTGGCAAACGTAGGCTGCATCCATATATGCATCTATATATGCATCCATTTTGTTTTATTATTTTGCTATAGCAATCGTATGCAACTGGCTTCTCATGTACACACATTTATTTATTTAGAAAAAAATAATGCTACCTCTCTAAAGATATTAATTAAAATCCAGCATTAAGAACCGGTCTGAGCAAAAAAAGCAGATACCATTAAAACAGACTGCTAACAGCTTAAAATAACAGTTTTCAGACTAAAATGGTATTTTTTAAAAAAGAAAAGAAATTAATCCTTAATTAAAATCCTTGGTGAACAAAAATGTTTTGGCCTGACTTCTAACAGAGAGCAATACAGGAGCCAAGTATGCCTCAAGGGCGAAGTTTGGTGTAGTGGTTAAGAGCAGCGGGACTCTAATCTGAAGAACCAAGTTTGATTCCTCACTCCTCCACTTGAAGCCAGCTGGGTGACTTTGGGTCAGTCATAGCTTCTAGCGCTCTCAGACCCGCCCACCTCACAGGGTGATTGTTGTGGGGATAATAATAGCATACTTTGTAAACCACTCTGAGAGGACATTACATTGCCCTGAAGGGAGGTATATAAATCAAACATTATAATTATGATATTATTATAAAAGCATTTCATAAGTGAGGTGCCACTGCTGAAAAAGCCCTGACACTGGTTCCTACCTGCCTCGCCTCTGAAGGCAGGGGCACATATAGTAGGGCTTGTGAGGCAGATCTTAACTAGCAGGCTGGATGGACAATACGGGAGGATGTGGCCCTTCAAGTACTCTATCCTCAAGCTAGTTAGGGCTTTAAAGGTAAGAACCAGCACCTTGAATTGTGCCTAGCAACAAATGGACAGGCAGGGCAGATTTTTCAGGACTGGGGTGATACAATTTCAGTATCTCACCTCTAACAGTATCCTGGCTGCTGCATTTTGGATGAGCTTAAGTTTCAGGACCATTTTCAAAGGCAGCTTCACGCAAAGTACATTCCAGTACTGTAATCTAGATATAATCAGAACATGGATAACTGTGGCCAGCTGTAGTGGGCATATCATTCAAAACTTATAAAAGGCACTATGAGCCACAGAAGAAATCTGACCTCCAATTATAGGCCAGGATCCAGCAGTACCCCTGAGCTATGAGCCTGTTCTTTCAGAGGGATGTAATCTCCTCCAGGACAGGCTGACTCTACAGTCTTGAGCAGCTTGTCATTGACCAGCAGCACTTCAGGCTTGTCTGGACTGAGCTTCAGTTTAGTGGCCCTCATTCATCTTATTACCATCTCCAAGCAACTTTTTAGGATTTCCACACATCCACCTAACTCAGATATTAAAGAAAAGTAGAGTTAGGTGTCATTTACATATTGGTGGCACCTTACTTCAAATCTCCCAATGATTTCTCCCAGTGGTTTCATTTATATGTTATACAGCATGAGGGACAAGATGGAACACTGCTATGAGATCAATCAACAGTCTCCCAGCATCACCTTCTGGAATCAGCTAGACAAGAGAAGAAACACCAAAGCACAATACCTCTCATTCCAAAGTCAACCAGCCTCTCCAGAAGGTTATTATGGTATCAGACACATTAGCTAAGTCCAGGAGAATCATCTTGGAATCACTCTCTCATCACTTTTCCAGCAAAGATTATCAGTCATTTGTCCAGTTGTGAGTTATTGCTGCAGTGCAATGATAGTGGCACTATCGCAGGATGTGTGGATCCCATCTATGAATCACAGTTAATACAAATAAAACAAACATGTGTATGACATTCCCCAGCTGTAGGTCCACTCTTCCTCCTTCAATTGATGCTATGCTGCAGGAAGCAGAGTATATATTCTTTTTAGGCCTCTGGATGCAGCCCATGTTGCAGGGGCTTCTGGGCCCATTGGAAGGGGATACTAGAAGAGGTCATTATTCTTTTGGGCCCTGTAAAATTTTCAACTATGCTTACCCACTGGTTTTCTGCAATGACAGACCAGTCCTAATTTATCAAGCCATTTCCTTTTTGTATTCCATTTTGAGATCAAATTTATTATTTTGAAAAATAATACCCTCACACTCCATCTACATCTCTATTATCATTACTCTTCCAACCCTCATGACAGTTGTGAGACTCTTAAGCAGATGCTGACCAGTGGGCCTATCCCAGGTACAGTCATGACACAGAGAGGGCAGGTAAGCAAATGGCAGCCCCATGATAGTGCATGACAAGGTAGTGAGAAAAGGCAGGAAACCCAATACTATCACAGCCAATATCACAGCTGCTACACATGTGCCCCCCAAATTCCACAGGGCTTTGACACGTGCCTAGTAGTTTTACCTTGATGTCAGGTCTGCTCTCTTCTCTCCCTCTGATCTTTCCCCAGCTGAGCTCAAGACTAGAGACGGGCACGAACAGCAATACAAACAAAAAAAAATCACGAACAACCCAACCTATTGTTCGCGAACAAGCTGTTAGTGAGGCCCCATTCTAAATGAACAAGTGGTCGTTGCAAGCCTCGTCCATTGCATTTGTTAGCTGTTCATCAAGCCAGATAGTCTGGTGCCTTTCAATCAATTCCTCTGGCAACATAGGCATGGACTGAACTCTGAACTCCTTCTGGCTTTCTTTCTGGCTTTAAGCTAACCCCTCAAAGTAGCTTCCAGCAGACAGTCCAGTTTTTTCCAATGTGAAAAGAAAATGACAGGAAAGGGAGGGACCTATGGATCCCATGAAGATTCTTCCTGACCCTCTTGCACCTGGCTACAGCAGCCTGGTGGCACCAGCTCTCCTGGTGTGAGGGGGCTGGGGAGAATCTCTCCACATCTTTCGCACTGGTCAGCAGCAGCCCAGCATTGTCACCTCTCCCCCGGTGCCAGGGGGATGGAGAGAATCTCTCTGCCCCTCTCGCACCGGGCAGCAGCAGCCTGGCAGTGGCAGCTCTCCCGGTGCCAGGGGGACGGAGAGAATCTCTCCACTCCTCTTGCACTGGGCAGCAGCAGCCTGGCGGCACCAGCTCTCCCAGTGCGAGAGGGAAGGGGAGAGTCTCTCCGCCCTCTCGCACTGGGCAGCAGCAGCAATTAGCAGGAAAGTGCCCTTTAAACTATCTGCTGGCAGGCGGCAGGGGGAATCCCCCCCCCGCCACCTGCCAGCTGATAGTTTAAAGGGATCTTTAAAGGGCCATGAACAACGAACAATGAATATGTTTGGTAACAAGTCAGGTCCGTCTATGTTTGTTGTTCATGGATGGCAACGAACAACAAACAGTGTGTTCATTTTTTCCCTGTTTGTGCCCATGTCTACTCCAGACTACAAAAGTCTGTTCCATTGGAAAAAATTGTTGTTTTTGGAGGGTAGACTCTATTGCATTATACCCCACTCAGGTCCCTCTTCTCTCCAAACCCCATCCTCCCCAGGCTCCAGGAATTCAATCTGGAGTTGACAACCCTAGAGAATGGACAAGTCTACTAAATGGCACAGTTCCCTTTTAAACAGATCTACCAGGAAGGTCTGGAGCATCAGCTGTGAAATTTTAAGTATTGCAAAACAACTGTATGTGCCCTTTCACTCCAGCCTCTGTGTTTTTGAGGGAGTAAGCCCTTATTAACACTTCTGCATTTAAGCCAAGATTTCCCTTCTGAGGTCAACTCAAAATCCCATTAAAGTCTATTCAATGGAGCTTACTCCCAGAAAATTATTCTTAGGATTGTACTGTTAGCGAAATACATGTACAGCTGTATAGGGATGGCTGACAAAGTTTATTTTCTTTATTTTTATCCAAAACTTTCACTCTACCATGGTGCTCTAGAGAACAGACTGCCTAAAGCAATATTTATGTTGATGTTCTTGCTATTTAATATTCATAACGTCTGTTCACTTTTTAAATTTCTAATATACACGTTACTAGCATACTTCAGTAGCATTTAATGCAGAGGAAGGACAGGTAGGCCAGAAGGAAGGAAAGGAATTTTACTTAGCTGAAGCAACTATTGGGTTAAAACACAGGCAAGCAAGTAAGAACATATCTTTATTTTTGTGTATTTATAAAAACTAATTAAGTTGTAAAGCAATATATTTGGAAGTATAAGAAGGCTTATGAAAAATTAATGTCATACTAGATTTTCTTGATGACAAAAAATCATAAACTAATGGAGAGTATAGCATTTTGAATTGTGAGGGGCCATGTCTTGAGGGGAAAATGTGATGAAACATAGTTGAATTTATCTTATTAGAACTTGAGTTATTCTAATGCCTTTGCTATTGCCATACACTGTATGACCTTTGTCAAGGTAACTGTCGGATAGATTATTCTGATTTTCAGTTTTCCAAATGGTCCTGAAGTTTATAATACAGTTTAGGCTTTTCAGTAATGCTAGGGAGAGAATGAAGATGTTCAGCTACTCAAGGCCTAAGATATTCCTTTTCAACAGCTGAGACACTAAATTATTCACACGTGTTGGGTGCTTGAAACTAATAACATTGATTACTGCTTGTGGAAGTATGGAAATACTTAGCAGCAGCTGATGCTATGCTTCAGATACTAACCCTGACACATTGATCGTCATGGGAAGCCCTAATGAATGGAAGAGGGTGGTAAGTTTGTGAAACTGGATTAGTTCTCTGTAACTTGAACACTTGCATAATATTTCACCAACAAAGGCTCGCCATATAGAAAGCGTTTCCAGCCTTAATTTGTACTGTTTGGGTTCTTAAATGAATGACACCAGTTCTCTTATGCCATGGTTTATGGCTTGCACATCAATAAATGAACTGAGCTGACAACATTTCTTTATAGCAAAGCAGTAGAACTACTCTATTAAAGCTAGGATACAAAGCTGAAATATAAGATATATAAAGCTGAAAACCAAGGTCTAATAAGAAAAGGCGTGTCTGGGTTAAACTCTCTGACAGCCAATAGGAAATGAGACAGAAAAAGACAGATACTATAAGATTCTACTGGATTGTTTTTCATTTTTTTCCAGTTTACATAGGGTCGTGGAAAACTGTCCTATCCATTATTGTTGCTTGGAGAAAGTGTGATGTGTTTAACATGAAAGTAATTGATGTGATGTCTTTTTCTTGCACAATTCTAGAGTGAACAAATCAGATTCGGTGCATAAGCATATTTGTTCCTGCTCTTCCTGTTTACTTTACTCTTATTGTTGAAATGAAGGGACCGTTCCTTCATTAGATCCCAAAGGTTCTGCCTCTAATCTCAACATATGAAAGCTAATGCAGCTGTTCTAAAGTGAATTTTCAACTGTTTAATACTTTGCAAATTAAGCCATGACTTTTGACAATGTATTTTGGTTCTTGTAGACAGTGTTAAAGCACATAAAGTTCTCAACATGCTGTTACAATGTCTGAACATTCTAATCATCATAAAATCAACACTATCTAATATAAAATCAACATATTAATTTGTCACATCATTCATAAATTTGGCACAGAGAATCTATCTGGTTGAGGGATTGACTGGAGCAGGCTACAGAGAACACAAGTAGCATGGCTGAATTGTGAAGTTTGAAATGTTTGACTTGAATTTGAAGTTGGTAGTTGATTTTTTTCCCCATACCTATTAGTTAAATATTTTTGTTATGTGATTTATATATTGGCACCTATGCGCTACGTCCATCTGCTTTTCTGCAAATAACACACAGACACTGTCTTTGGGTTGGAATGGCCACAACTTTATTGATTACAGCTAGATGGAGGAGTGGCCAGGCATATGGGCATGGATCCCTGTTGGCATTGGAAGGCCCACTTGCTGTCCGATGCATATCATGACAGCCCCATGCTGGTACACTACAGCAAGTGTTCTTCCGCCGCCAGCCATACTGGACAGCCATTGCCTTCCAATCCATCAGGGTGAGCTGCCCAAATGCCCCACACACTCTAAACAGTCAGCCTGGCCTTCGCCAGTTGTACAGCAGTTTTCATATAGCTGTGTGTGATATTAAAAGTGTACAAGCCTCTGGAGTTTAAAATGGCTGCTGTATTGCCACCAGAGAGCCCCTGCTGTTGCTACATCCCACCCAGGAGGACCAGACATGCAAGGAATGCTGCCCTGGAATGCGGAGTGACTGTGGCTTGATTGGATCTACTGTCTCGCCGGCCCCACCAGTGCCCAGAGCAATAAAGGACTCACAGAGTCACCCCCACTTAGCACCTTCCTTTCCCTCCTTCCATGATGAGATCTCCTGTCCATGAATGAGGAGCTAATCAAATGACATTCATAAGTATAGACAGTCATTCCTGACACAATGTATCCCCTCCCTAAAAACACTTAACCTAGCTCTGGTGTACTTCATCAGAAAACTGTCCTCTTTGTGCAGTGCTAGAACTAGTTTTGCATCTGCATTCACACAGCCTGGCAGCTGTCAATCAAAGTACTCAAGCCTTTTGTCTAACCCAGGAACTGACCATTGGAGTCTTTGTCCTAACTGCTAGGAGGACTCTCCTCCACCTCAGGGCACGTTTTACCTATAAAGGTAAGCCCTGGCCTCATTCAAAATGCAGGCTTTTTGGCTTCTCCCTTAGGGTCACTTCACTAAGCCTCTTGCTCTCTTGGCCGAGGATGCTGGCGTTCAAAGCTACTCTCTTCCTCCATGGACTGGACCCCTTCTCCAGGGTAGGTAGATATACTTACTCTCTCGCGCTATTTCCAATTTCCGGCTACATGAAGTTCTTGTGCATGAAGTTCTTGTGTTCAATAAAAGTTGTTGTTCTATATTAAGCACCGGACTCGCTGCTCTATTGTCAGAAGGGACCTGGTATACAAAGGTGATAGATCCTAGTTACCGCCTCTCATATAGCCAATTTCCTTGCTTGCTAATTCACCCCATAAATCATATTTATTGCAAGGAGACCACTTCAGGTAACATCACCCTATTGGTATCCGACCCAATGCCTCAAACCCGCCAAACCCATAAAGTTGTGACAGCCCTTCAGCCCAGAGAGTGGAGGATGGGCGGGGAATGTGCTGCTCCTGCCAGGGTTCCAGAAGGAATGGCACTGACCATGCAGCTGAACCAGAGGAGAGATGGACACTCCTTCTCTTCCGGACTGACCATGCCTCCACTACATTGTACCCTCGGTGCCAATACAGCCCGCTGGTGAGTCAGAGAGCTTCTCTTATCAACAAATCAGAAATGGTGGGAGATTTCATAGTTCCTGTTTCAACCATTCATTGATGTAATGGTGTGTTAGGAATGCCATGTGGTTGGTGAATTCATCTCTGTAGAATGTATGCCCACCGCACCATGGCTTCAGCCCACTGGCCAAACATGGAGGAGGCAGCTGACCCACTGCAGAAGAAAAGTAAAATCTGGAAAGGTAGTTCCTTGAAGAAAGTGAGAATAGAGATACAGACACACATATACGTAAGTACAATGCTTCTGCCTCATTCCCTGAAACATGCAAGTTTGTACCTGTAGGCTCAAGTGAATTGCTTCTGTTACATTTCTTAGTAATTTTTCTGGCAGATTCACCCAGATTTGTTTCTTTCTATGATATACCAATCAATTTTAGCTGCCATGCTCCTCAGTAGCCCAGCTGGTGAGCTTTGCTTGCCTGGCTGGGAATTCAAGTCAGAAGCAGTGCAAGCTGCCCTGTAAAAGGTAACAGAGGGTTGCTGGGCTCTGCAGAAGATGGCGGCCATGTGTCACACCCCACCCCACCTCGCAGGATGCAACTAGAGCTGTTGTTTTCCACAACACAAACAATAATGGTGGTAGAGCAGTTACAGTCTCAGACTGCTTTATCTGGAAATAGAAATGTCTTCTTTCACCAGGTCAACTCCACCTTCAGCCGTCCTCCCAGGTACATTGGCAGGCCTTTCCCTTTGGGCTTCAGAGTTGGCAGGGGAGGGGGTTGACTTCACCACCTTCCTCCTCCTGGCTGCTGGCTGTGACTTTTAGCACTCTCCCTCTCTCTGACTTACTCAGTCACACCAGTCTGCTCATCCTGAGCCTCTGGGGAAGGTCCTTCCTTTATAGCACCTTTACACCCCTCCCCTATCAGGGCCATCAATTGCCCTTCGTGCCCTACTCTTCCCCACCCCCCTCATCTGTGCCACCTGGTGGGCTGCTCTGGTATAGGGTGAGTCCCTTTCCCTCACATGGATGTTCCCAACCTTGCTCTGGATGCCGCCCAATCAGCTGGGGCCTCCCATTCTCCCCCAGCTCCACCCCCTACCTTGACCATGCTGCCCTCTGGCCCGCCCTGGCATGCCCGGCATTCCTCTGGGTCAGCCCAGCTGGCTCCCACTATCCCACCAGGCCAAGCAGAGGCATCAAGTTTGTCGCCCAGCTTCCTGGCACCCGTGGCAGCAGCTCCACATTTCTGCTTCTCCCTCCCTGCTGGCCCGCCTTGCCCCAGGCTCCCAGGTCACCACTCGGTGCGGGGGGGGGACGTGCTGCTGCCCTGGCCAGCTGGCCAGCAGGCTCGGCTGCCTTCCTCCATGACGCTGCCCCTTGCAGCAGCGTCAAAGGCCCCCTCATCGCTGGAGGATAGGGTAAGGCCGCCCGGGGGTGGGGGGAAGCCTCCTGTTGGGTCCCTTGGCTCTGGGCTGCTGGGCCCCATTCAGGTTGGGGCTGCCAGGATGTCCGCTCCCAGTTTGGGGCAGTCGGAAGCTGCTCCAGACATACCCTCTTGTCCTGAAATGTCTTAATTCTTAAGCTGTATCAGGGCAAGGCTGCATTCATTGACTCCGGAAGCAAAAAATCAGTACTGCACCCAAACTCTTTGAATACTTGGCACTCCTAGCCACAAAGTGGCTAAGGCTGTTGCCACATAGACCTTTCCGAAGAGATGAGCTTTTAAATTGTTTGGAGAGCTAAATACAGCACAAGCAACAGCTGATAAGTGTTCTCTGATTTTCTAAAAGAGTTATATATGACATATACTGAGTATACAAATCTTGTAGCCCATATTAGGTTTTATGGATCACCGCTTAGAGCAGCATGTTACAGAGCAATCATAGGAGGTTTCACATTGACTGTCATGTCTTGCCATATGTGTTATAACCTGTGTGTTATCCACTAAAAGCCTTTATGCCATTTCCCTGTTAGTTTGATCTTTACAGCCTTCAGCTCAAAGTAGAGATCATTTAATCCTTATTTATAATGTACTCAGAGAGACATATAATACAACCAAATGTTTCTCTGTGCCATGGATTTCTCTGCTACCTTTTAAACTATGCACCTAAAACATTCCCTTATGTGGAATAAATTACATGTATTGGAGAAGTTCATAGACCAGCAAATTGTGGTAAGGGAGGAAATATACAGGGAATTTCTTGGGGGACTTAAGGGGAAAAGAGATACAGAGAATGGATTGTAAAGGATAAAGTGGAAAGCTAGACAGAAGAGTGGGGAGAGGCAGTAAGAATGGGCACATAAGGAATGTAGAGGAGAGAAGAAAAGGTAGGGAGAATGGGATTCTCCTGTCTGTAAATACTCTGCCTTTCACCATCACCGCCACCCCCCTTTAGACCTGCCATGGCTTTTAGTGTGGCCAGACAAAGCTCAACTTCCTGCCCCCACAGACATCATCACCTGCCTAGGCCTGGTGTATCATGCTGCCCCTCCTATTTCACCCACAACACAATCCGCAACATTTTGTTGCAGGCCCCCACTTGTAAAATGTATATTTCTCAATAATGGAGTCTGAAATGGAAATGCTTAAGAATGGTGATTGCAGGGGAGTATAGACATGCAGGAGCTAATTGCTGCTTTGTGCTGAAACAACAGTTATTAAAGGTAGATGACCTGTTCAGCATGGAAACTCACAAAGAGGTCTTCATGAATATAAACACAGTTCAGAACACCAACAGGATTATTTCATTTAGAGACTTCCAGGTCAGAGTAGCCTGTGAAAGTTCCTCACCCCTCACCTCCCTCTATCAGCAGCTTAAATACAATGAGATCTTGGGAATGGAATGACAGAATTTTTAGACCAATGTATATGAGTCAGCACCTATGTGACAGCCATATGTACTCTTCAATCATGAAACAGGTCATTTTTTCTCTCTCCATATGCAGTAGTCTTCGTCAATTTGACAAGTGACTTTGTATGGGGTCACTAAGCAAGACTGGCACCTCAAGGCTTCTTCTCCTTTGTTTCCATCTCTTTGCCAGCTTTTAACTGAACAAAAAGTTTTCAGAAGAAAATAACAGTATTAGATCTTTCTAAAAGCTTTCCTAATGAGCTTTAAGGAGGCTTTTTTTCTTTTCCAAACAACCATATTTGGGGCTGCAAGAACAATATTATTTTATCATGTGCTTGTTATTCTAACTGTAAGAGTTGTATCCTGTACCATATTAGAATGAACTTTCTTATAGTGACACCAACACAATCATTATTTAGTGTCATTTACTAGAATATAGATTTTGCAGAAGAAGATTGTATTGTGGAGCCAGCTTGAGGGGTGCAGCCACCAGACACAGAGACACATCTTGGAGTTAAAAAGGGAACAACTTTATGGAATGCAGAAGCCTTGGAGCTGCTTGGAGAATGGATCTCCAGTATTGGTTGGCCCACCTGCTAACCAATGAACTCCTCATCCCCTCAGACCAACAGCTGAGGGAGGGCACCATGGGATGACAGCAAATGGGAACCACCTGGGCATATGCCTCTGTGTGACTCCTCAGTCACCTAGGAGCGAGCATGCCCTGATGGCCCCTGAGCTGGGCTCGTCTTTACCCTGTACTGCTCCCAAGATCCCTTAAGGGGATCCCCAGCTATGGGGAAAGTGCAAGCAGGCCATGCTCATAGGAGCAGCTGAGCATCACCAAGGAGAATGCTGCATATTAAACTGGAAGAGAATAAAAATGCAAATCTGAATCATCATTAGTATTATAACACCTGAAATGTAGCATTCCTTAAACTTATTTAGACTTCGATGATCTGGAAAATAAGAAAACTAGAGAAGACAACTCATACTAAACTCAACTAAGAATGCATTTAAATTAGTTTAAAATATGTTTTAATCATGACACAGAGCCAAAAAACCATACAATTCAGTTGCATATTTGAAGTTTGACTATTGCACAGAGGACTGTATCCCATAGAGGCACAAAGTATACTAACTCACAGAAGGCTTTTTTTTTTGCTACTTCATCTTCTTACTGTAGCCTTGTTGGCCTACAAAGATGCTGCTGAGGATTAGGGATTCCTTGAAATGAATGCAGGAGACCTACAGCTAGAAGGGGGAATGAGAAGTAATTACCCACTCAGTTCCTTTTTGCAAAGATTCTTCCATGTCTCATCAAAGAGGTAGTAGGGTAGTTTTTGCCAGTCCCCTTCCAGATTCCAGTTTTCCCCACTCCACATCCAATGCCAGGTCTGAGGGATTATGGAAAGGCAAAGAGTGTTGCAGAGGAAAGGGCAAAACTCCTTTCTGTGAACTTTTTCCATTTGCAGAGGTTAGAAGATCCAATCCAGGGAATTTTAATTTTACTTCTTATGCAGTGTATTTCTATCCATAAAGTTAATAAATTGGCCTTCACAATTCATTAATCCGTTCATTTATTTAAAACATTTATATTCCACTCTCCCAATTAAGGTTCTTGAGGTGGCTACAGCCTATTACCTGTAAACCTAATTTATATATGATATTGTACAAGAGTTAGTTTTTGTTCCTCTAAATTTTTGCTAGTAGATCTCTTCCCATTATCATAGATTTTTGAGGTTAGATTTTATCCACTCTGCTTGCATAAAAATACAATGTACAGTTTTTAAAAAATAGATCATTATAAAGCCTTACATTATTTTAGGCCACTCAGTAATGGCTTGATTTGAAACTCTGCCAGATAGACGAAAGGGAGGAGTATTATTCATTATTCATTGGTTCAGGACTGAAAATTATTCTATCAGGACAGACTTCAGGCTCTTCTATATTTAAAGAGACTAGAGACATGATCTTTTCATTTTTATTTATGGTTTTGTGATAGACAGCTGCCGTTCCTTCTCCCTAAGAATAGCCAATGGGAGCTGATAGAATGTTCAGTTCTGTGACAGTCGGAAAAAAAGTCAAGTGACTGAGAGAGCTGAGTGAAGCTATGTAGAACACAGGATAGTTTTAAGCCAGAGAGAGAGAGAGGGAGAGGGAGAGGGAGAGGGGGAGAGAGAGCGCACACAGTGGAGGCTGCCCATGATTTATACTTCTACTTAGTAACTTATACCTAGTAAGAAAAAACTCTAAGGTCAAAAGTTCAAGTGTAAAGGAACTATGTTATGATTTTTGTACTCTGTATTTTAACAATCCTTGCAGCATACAGCTTTATATTTGTCTTGTTTGTCCCCCTTCCCCCTTTTTTCTGTACTTCCTTTTCATTTTAATAAAATAAAAAATACCAAAAAATTGCATACAAACATCTATAATGCCTCAGTTACTTTATAAATACAGATCTGTGGAATTGGAGACATCAGAAAAGTAAAGCAGTGTGACGTTCCTTGAAACAAACAGCCCTGGACAATAGCTGGGTGAGAGTAAATAAACTGAAGTGGCTTCCCTGGCTGGTGATGTCTCAGAAGAAAAGAGAGGACCCTGGGTGTGAAATCTTCCTGATAAATAGAGACTATATGGGTGGCAAATTGTGATTGCCTTGCCTGCCTGTAGCCTGGAACCTGTGAAAATT
This sequence comes from Eublepharis macularius, assembly GCF_028583425.1. Classification (NCBI taxonomy): domain Eukaryota; kingdom Metazoa; phylum Chordata; class Lepidosauria; order Squamata; family Eublepharidae; genus Eublepharis; species Eublepharis macularius. The sequence goes on along the minus strand of NC_072790.1, from coordinate 92,871,020 downwards.
AGCTTTTGTGAGGGGAGGCAGGGTGAAAGGATCAAAACAAATACATACATAAGACCCTCAAAGACAGTGGTAACCCAAGACTATACACACCTCACTTAGAATTTTCCAGCAAGCTATGCCTTTCCAAGTCCTCTGTGCACAAGATCTTCATGCTGTTTGTGGAATTAGTTTATATACTGAAGATCTGTGCAGGAAGGGACTGCTGGGTGACTATGAGTGATTACATAAAAAGGTTGAGTGTGCTGGGGTACAGCAATAGTACAACTGTCTAGGACCAGGTATGTAAATGGTAAGGAAAGGGATTACCTAAATGGTTTAGGGATGCAGGGACCCTCAGAATTAGATGTCTGAGCGTATGCTACACATCTTCTGTGTCACTGCAATACAGCTACACCATGGTTTTTCAGATTGTGTTTTGTTAACAAAAAATTCAATGTTTACAAAAATGTAACGATAATGTTCACAAAAATTTAAATTTAACTCTTACAGTTTTCTAGTTCATTTCGATTGTGTATATCCACAGAGAGGTGATGTATCTTTTAAAATCAGCTATAGCAAATTGCTTCTAGATTACACTGCTTTTGTACCTGCAACTGATGATATTCATCAGTCATCAGTGTTGATGATGCTGGTGCATGCTTAGAACTTACTGGCTCAAACAACATTTCCCAAGAGCAGCATGACAACATTCATATGTGATCCAATGAACACAAATAAAACCACTGAATCAAATTGGCAGGCAAAACAGACAATGTTAAAGTAACTCCAGCAGGTTCAAAACACACATTTTTATTTCATCATGTTTTCCAACATGTAATAAAGATTATGTATGATGGACAGGAATGGGGATAGTAGTATGGAAATGTGCATGTGCAGAGTCTTTGTGATCTAATTTTGAGCATTAAAAAGGAATGGTTTCTTTAACAGTTCAGGAGTGCTGCTCACATTTTGTCATTAAACCAGTTTTGTTATTCTCAGATAAAGCATCTTATTAAGATATGCTCAAGTGATTCAAAACATAAGCACAGGCAATGTGGCATACAGGAAATCAGGAAATCCTGCAGGCCTAATTTTAACTTATTCATGTTCAGCCAAATGTCAGCATACAGCCTCTGCATGTATACAGTATGCACATACAGGTCAAATATCCTGCTGTTCCAGGACTCCTTACAGTGTGGACAAAGCTTATTAAATCATTAGAAAGAATCATAGTTTGGGCACCACAGTTTAAGAGTTATGTTTACAAGACAGAACATATCAAAGGCTACAAAGATGGTAAGGATATGGAGATCAAGTCCTATGAGAAAAGGTTGAAGGAGTTGGGTATGTTTAGCCTGGAGAGGAGATGACTGAAAGGTGATATGATAGCCATCCTCAAATATTTCACATATAGCAGAGTTGTTTACTGTTGTTCCAGAGGGTCAGACCAGAACCAATGGGTTAAAATTAAACCCAACAAGTTTTTGGATAAGCATTAGGAAGAATTTCCTGATGGTAAGAGTGGGTCTGCAAAGGAACATGCTTCCTTGAGAGTTGGTGGGCTCTCCTTCTTTGAGTATTTTTCAAGCAGAGGCTAGAGAGCCATCTGTCAGCAATGTTGATTCTGACTCAGTATGAACTTACAATTCCCAAAAGAGGCTGCCTCGGTACTGAGAGCACAAATGCAAGAGTGGAAAATCCACACCCGAGACTTTAAATAAAAAATTACCAAACAATGTGTGTAAATATATTCCAGTTTTTTCTATTAGATATGTGTGAGTAAAGTCAAAGTGATAGGTAATAAATAACACTATTAAATAATAATATTAAATATCAACATCCATAAAATTCATACAAAAGTCAGTTCATTCCATAAATACTGTTTCAACAAATCAGAGTCTTTATATCAAAAGCATTGGCCATCCAAAGGTAGATCAATGTTCATCAGAGCACTAAAGGTATTTGCTTGTTTTGTTCTTTTTCAGTGCATCATGGAGAATTCCAGAGCTCTCTGACGTTCAATATCCAGGTGAGTGGAAAACTTGTATCCAAACAGAAAATGTACGTTGACCTATATATGTGTGTGTGTGTGCAACCCCTTGCCCAATGGGGGACCGGTTATTTAACCCACAGGTCTCATACAAAACTTTCTCAAAGGCATTAATAATTTGGTCTAATCTTTTTCATATATCAAGTTTGAAACTTCAGTTCTATCTGTGTTGGCTGTTACTTGCTCAATCCAAATGGCCAAACATTCCACCCCACTTAGTTGGGTGGGTCACAACATAATTCTATAGCACAATAAACAAATAAAAGCTTAAAAATATACCATAAATATGGATAAAATGTAAGCAGTTACAAGAACACAGTTCAAAGTCAAGTCATCCCAAAAGAGGCGACATGCACAATTCCTCAAATACTATATTCAATCATCCAATTTCCATGGGGTGCAGCACGACAGGTCACCCAGATCAACCAGCAAAACAGGGCGGGCCAAAAAGGCCCCAGCAGGAAGTCTGGCTGGATAGTTTGCCTATACCTCAACCACAACCATAGGCCTGGTGGAACTTCTCCATTTTACTGGCCCAGTGGAACTGCAACAAATCCTGCAGGATTTCTCAATGGAGAGAGAGTTCCACCAGGTTGGGGCCAGAATTGAGGCCAGGTGATCTTCCTTCGGGTCAGGGATTACCAGTAAATGTTTATCTGCCAAACAGAGCACCCTCCAGGGAACATTTGGCAAGAAGTGGTCCCGTAGGTATGTAGGTTCCAGTCCGCTAAGGGCTTTGAAGGTCAAAACCAGAACCTTGAACCTGACCCAGAATTTAACCTGGAGCCAATGCGCTAGCACAGGAAAGGTCGAATATACATCCTAACCGGTGTCCCCATAAAGACACATCCTGCTGCGCTCTGGACCAGTTGTAGCTTCTGGATCAGCCTCAAGGGCAACCCTGCATTGAGCAAGTTACATTAATCTGACCTGGAGGTAACCATTGCCTAGATCACTGCAGCTAGGTCATGGGTAGAGGTGGGCATGAACAGCAATACAAACTAAAAAACCCCACGAACAGCCCAATCTGCTGTTCGCAAACAAGCTGTTCGTGAGGCCCCATTATAAATGAACAGGTGGTCATTGCAAGCCTCGTTCGTTGCTGTTCGTTGCTGTTTGTCAAGCCAGACAGTCTGGCACCTGCAATTAATTCCCATGGCAACTCAGGCAGGGATTGTCTGAACTCTGTCTGAACTCCTGCTGTTGCCCTGGAAACCCCAATCTAAGCCCAATTTAGCTTAATAGACAGGTCTTCCTTCCAAGTGTGGACTGGAGCTCCGAATTTGTTTCAAGAGGAAAAGACCAGGGGGGAGGGGGGCTTCCAGCTCTGGCTTTCAGGGAGAGACAGCTGCTGTTAGAGAGACAGGGTGAGTGAATTGGAGCTTGAATTTTCTTTGTGTGGTGGGATAGGGATCTACCTCTTCAGGTTCTAGGGCTATTGCCAGGCTCTGGGGCAAAACTATTATTTATTATTGGTACATTTCCTGATGCCTGCTCAGGTAGGGTTTCTGGGAGTGGTGCAATAGGGATCTTGATGGCTGGAGGAGAGCCTGCTGGCCCCCATGAACAATGAACAATGAACATGTTCATGACAGGATCATGTTAGTCAGTGTTCATTGTTCGTTGTATGTGGATGGCAATGAACAACGAACACCATGTTCGGTTTTTTTTTCTGTTCGTGCCCATGCCTAGTCATGGCTCAAGAGATAAGGAACAAGCTGCCTGATCTGACAGAGATAGAAAAATGCAGACCTGGTAACCACCATGACCTAGGCCTCCGTTGACAAGTAAGCATTCAGGACCATGTCCAGATGCCTCACCTTTGGCACAGGTTCCAGTGGTGCCCCACCAAGGGCTGAGATCCAGATTCCTGAACATGTCAACCCACAGCCCAGATATAGCACCTCTAGTTCAGCTAGATAACATTTGGGATCCCATCCAGCTTTACGATTCTATGATACATATAGGTGGAAGCTAAGGCTAGTATGCATCATCCTGCTAACTCCACCCATACACATTATCTGTACCTGTATATGTTGTATGTACTATGTTGAAATGGTTTCTTAGTCAGATTAATTCCTTAGTAAACAACACTTATGAATACCATAAATAAATAAATAAATAAATAAATAAATAAATAAATAAATAAATAAATAAATAAATAAATAAATAAATAAATAAATAAATAAATAAATTTCAATACCAATTTCAGTGATAATCTGTATTCACTGAGAACTTTGAGATTATTTCCAAGCCTCAGAAGTGATGCAAATATTTGGATTTGAATATTGCTAGTATGGTGTTATTATTTGGTTTCCTAAGGAACATCTTTTTTCTTGGTGTTGTTGCCATAGCACTACTATTTAAGGCTTATGGTACACTGCGAAATTTTGATGAGGCCAAAACATGAGTTAAAGATTGAATTGGGAAATATAAGGTACACATGAAAGATGTTCATTGATGTCCGCTAACAGCACACTTAAACTGTGAACCATACAATACTGTTTGTTTGGTGTCTGTTTCAGATATAGTCTTCCCACAACATAACAGGAACTAAAAAGCGTATTTCCCACTTTCATCTACCAATATCTGTTAGGAATAGGTGTCCATCTACATCTAAACAGATCCTCAGTTGGTTACTACTGAGGAATTAAACCAGCTTGAAATTTCTGTTCTGTGGACTTAATAAGATAGCCTCAAACTGTAACTCTCCTTTGCTCAGTGCAAGAAATTGTTACTTAATTAAAATGGCTTTGAACTCCAGCTATGGTTGACATGTATACCGTTTTTCTTTGCTGCGAAATTGCAATAAATTAGTGTTGTTTCTGTAACTCCAAAACCTGAACTTTTGTAATGGTTGTCATAGGTCTTATCATTACTCTAAATGGTGCTGCTTCATGGGATTCAAATTCCTAAACTAATTAATTGGCATTCTTTTCTTTTTTTTAAGTCTGAGCCTAAGAACAGATGCTGTGTTCATTTAGATCTTTCCTATTGTGCCTGTAAGAAAGAGTAGTTATGAAGATGCATAACATGGCTTTCATTTTCCGGATGATTAAGTCTGCCAGAGGCCACCAGACAGAACATTTTATAACATCCTGTATTCCTGCATATATATGAGTTTGCTGGAAATGCAAAACTGTTTCATTTGTAACATTTAGCTTTTACGTGGGTCTTACCTTTTTGCTACCTAACCTTTTATTTCTTTCCTCCATTTTTTATGGCTTTGATGTCTGATTGCCAGCTCTGACTCTTTCCAATGTGCTGATCAAATGCTTTCTCCATTATATCCACTATTTTCTTTGGATTCAAGCAGCCCCATCCTATGTATGCCTACCTGAAAGTCCCAATGAATTTACTGGGACTTACTTCTATGTAAGCATATATAGGATTCGGCTTCATGAATCTCAAGAAAATGCAAATATGACACCCCCCAACACACACAAACAAACAAACACACATGGGTTATACAAGAACAAAATCTATTTTGTGTCTGGAATGGGGACTTGCCATAGGGGTGGAGGAAGGGAAAGGATGACGCGGACACACTGTGATAGGGAGAATCAGGCCACAACTTTATTGATTACAGGTTCTTTGGTTCCTGGCACAGCATAGGCTGGGAATGATGACTATAATTGAAAGCCCAATTGCCTTCAGCACTTTCATAACTTCCCTGTTAGGATATCCGGGGGTGGGGGGGTGGGATAGTAATGAAGATGAAGTGGAAACAGCCATTCCTACCCATCCTCCTCTTCCTGGGGGCATGGTCAATGAGTTAGCCCCAAGGTTGGTTGCCATGCACTGCAACCGACCAAAGGCTTTTAAAGAGACACCCTTTATGGTCATGCCAAGAGCCCATCCTGCAAAACCCATACTATGTGTTACCCAAATGGCTACCCAAGTTATTCCCCTGGCCTCTAGAGGTATCCCTCTGAGTGCATCCAAACTGCAAACCAACACCACTAGGGTAAATGTGAGTGCAGGAATCTTTTTTCTTATCTATTCTTGGAATCCTGTGAAGGGTCCATTCCTCATTACTTGGAGGAAGATGACTTAACAAGAGAAGGGATTATTCTTGTCCTTTCTGTTATAGCCCAGTGTAATGGGCTTTTGCCATCTTCTGGGCATGGGGCAGAAGTCACTGGGGCAGTCAGGGGTGGGGTTAGTTGTGAATTTCCTGCATTGTGCAGGGGGTTAGACTAGATGACCCTAGAGGTTGGTCACCCTGACCAACCACAAAGAAATCACTGAGCCAATTCCTTTAATTATGGTAAAAATGATTTACTAAGGTAAGATAAATATACAAAGGAATAGCAATGAATGCAGCAATGAATGCAAGCAAAGAAACCCACAACTCAACCTGAAATTTACTGTAGATGCTACAAGGTTCAAGCTATAACCTTTAAAATGTATTCAAAATAAATATTTATAATACAGTATACATAGTAACAAAATTAAAAACAAAGGGCCTGAATGTTACAGCTGGCAATCGGATATCAGAGTCATATAAAATGGAGGGAAGAAATAAAAGGCTAGGTATCAAAAGGGTTAGATAAGCTGTAACATTCTCCAATAAACCTGTCAAATGACCAATACAAGACCATTTGTGTTTTGGCCCAAGGACCTTTCTCAGTGGTCAATAATACACACTTTTGCAATAAACAAATCCACACATCAAGAAACCAATATGTATCTATTCTACCCTCATATCTCATATCTGCCCTCATATCTCATATACCTCATATATTGTGTGGTATGATATAAATTATTACAGTAGGTCATGGATCCTGTCACATGGTAACTGCACTCACACAAAGCTCAGTAAAGCCTTAGTTGATTTCTTAGTTGATTTCCATTTGAGACATCTAGGCATCTGGATAACATGGATGCTGTGATGTCACACGTTTCCCAACCAATGCCTACCCGTTGACAGGCAGTTGTGACAGTTATGCTTCATTAATAGTGCAATCGGACATACACAATATATCCCCCCAAAAACCCAAATCTAGGATCTGTCAGCCTGTTATAGCCCTGGGTAAAATCCCTGCCTAGTCCTGAAAACCAGTGACCCCAGCAGGCATAGCAAATGATGGGTACCACAATAGAATTATATGCAAAAACACGATGGGATGGAGATGGAGAGTCTTTGGTGGGAGATAGTTCTCAAATGCCTCATGTGTGTGCCACTTCCTCCTTTTCAACATGAGTCACAGACCAGATTGAAATCCCTTCCCAGCCAGCCCATGGGACTAGACAGAAGTTGCTTAAAGGTCACCTGGCAGATAAGACAATCAGTGTGAGGCCCAAATTGCTCAACATCATCCTTCTTTCTTCCTTTCCTTCACTCAGGTACAAATGATACTCCAGTTCACAGCTGGGAGCTGGTCTTATTTCCACAATGACTTAAATAGACAGTGACATGGTAATGGATTAGCTGACTTGGCTGGTCTCTGAACCACTGGTTCCCACACAATTGTAATCATTTTTATCCTCCACTTGGGCCTTGAATTTCTTGCAACTTAATATATAGAATTACTATTCTATTCTATTAGGTCATGGTTTCAAAAATTTCCTGAGTTTCCACAATGACACCAGCATAAATAGTCTCTTTAGCATGAATTGCACCTAAAAGCTATGCTACATGTCAAAAGCGCTTAGGCCAAGGGAATGAGAAGAAGTGGGGTAAGTCTTGTAGTCTGAAGTTACAATGCCTTAATCATGCAGGCTGAAAAAATCCAGTAAAGAAAAAAGTTGTGCAGTTTTGTCATTGCAAACAATATCCACAATATCCACTAGTGGCAAGCCGGGTTTGATTCCCTACTCCTCCACATGAAGCCAGCTGGGTGACCTTGTGTCAGTCATAGCTTCTTGGAGCTCTCGGCCCCATTCACCTCACATGGTGATTGAGGTGAGGATAATAATAACACACTTTGTAAACCACTCTGAGTGGGCATTAAGTTGTCCTGAAGGGCAATATATAAATCGAATGTTGTTGTTTTTGTCTTTGTATAGTATTCATGGAAAATATATTGGTGGACCTAATTATCACACAACAAAATCAAACTACTATCACTAACTGAAAGAACGACTTACAGAGATGTAATCCTTTGAGCTTAGAATAAAAGACAAATATGTCAGGATCTATAAATTATTTTGCCCACCCATTCAGAAGAAAGAGACGGACACAAAGGCTTGGGTATAAAACAGGGCCTTTTTATTGACTAACAATACTGAAATAACAGCAAGGGGTATGAACTAGCCGAACAGGTCGAGCCAAGGGGTCAACAGGACTTCCTCCCCACCTGCTTGAGTGAACACCCCCTGCCCCAGGGGCAAGCCATCCTTGCAGATGGCTGTAACCCGGACGGCCAGGCAAGTGGTTCCCCCTTTCAAGCTCCATGAACCCCCAGCCATGAAGCCAGAGGGAAGAACTTGTCCAGGGTTCCCACGGGCAGTCTGCCCTCTCAGCTGGCAGCCATACAGCCCACCAGCCGATCCGAGACAGGCCCCCATTCCTCACCAATGGGGAGGTGCCACTTGGTGGTCACCAGCCCGCTTTGCCTACCCAAACTAACCTGCCAACGCAAGGGCCAAGCCTCTGCTTAGGCCCTCGTGCCCCACATATGCTGCAGGGCCAACCATAACCCTTGCCGCAAATTATTCTAAAAGATGTCATTACCTTTGGTCGACAAATGCATGCCATCACCCCTGTAGAGGTCAGCGTTTGTGTCCCTGATCTGAGGGTGGGGCAAATAAATCCCCGACCCCATACCCAAAGCCTTCCGCATGGCTTTATTTGCCTTACGCCTAGCGCGTTCAATCCCATCATGGTCCAGGGCCTCGCGCCAAACCCTACATGGGAGAATGGCGGACCAAAATATGAGAACCCCCGGGCATTGCTCAGAAATACTTAATATCCGCCTGAGCTTGCAGAGAGAGGGCTTTGTCCTTAACCAACCCAAGGTCATTCCCCCCCAAGTGAATGACTAACAAGTGAGGGGGAGGGGCACTCCAACCCTCAAACAGGAGAGGCAACAGGCCTGGCCTCCGAAGGCCCCGACGGCCCTGCCACTCAACTTCGGCCCACCGGCTAAGGCCAAGCTGGGACCCGAATGGCATCCTCTTGGCCTGATGGGCCACCCAAAAAACCATGCTGTGTCCACATATGAGGATCCGACACCTCCCTGGGCAAACAACAGCACCTAAAAAAGAAATGACAATTAACAAAATACTTCAAACAAGCAGCAAAGCTTCACCCTGCCCTCCACACATTCCTTGTCAATTTTGCACCGGACAACCTCTTCCATACCGGCAACAGAACGCAAATTATCTGACATAAAAGGGGCCCGAGGCCCCTGAAAAGGAATCCGAAACCCATATGTAAACCCATCCAGCAAATACTGGGCATCTGCCCTGTTGGGGTAACCCAACAACAAGCGTTCAAGGACCTTCAGCTTTATGGGAGAAGGGCCCTTTGTCAGCCAGAGGGTTGCCAGACCATCCGCCTGGCTTCCGGCCACTACCCCACTGCCTCGGCCTAGAGCAGGCAGAGAAAGCATGGGGGCCTTTGCAATGAGGGCACTCATGTTTGAATCCACACCCCTTCCTGGAACACACGCCTTGATAGGCAAACTCCCAACAAAGCAGCCGGGGCTGAACCGACTCCCCTGTGGAGGCACGGGAACCAGAAGGGGTGGACAAACGGTGCAGCAAATGTCCACTATCTGACCTATCACCAGAGTTGGGCTTCGCTGGGGCCATAAGTTGCAGCCAAAGCTGCTGATGTATCTGATCCCACGGAAGCATGGGGTTAACAGCCGCCCGCATACGAAACTCTTCATCGTATTGCATCCATGCGGCTCCCACAAAATCAGTATACCCCCAGTAAATTATATCAATGTATCGAAAAAGGGGTGCTGCCCTTAGGGGTTGCACACGAGCAATCACCCCCGCGTAGATCAGCATGCCTGGAAGCCAATTTGACCAGGTCCTATCCACCTTCCTGCGCTTAAGCCTCTCTTTCTCCCTATCGTCAAGGTCCTCCTTATCCTTCTTCTCCAATTCACGGAAAAGAAGGGTAAAGACATCCACAAATTCACCCCGAAGGATCTTATCCCTCGTAGCGGGTGTCAAGTGGTCCCCCAAGGGAAGAGCTGAATCCCCAAAAGGCATAGCACGGTAGTGCACCCCACCCAAAGGGGAAGCTTGATAATAAGGCATAATAGGAAACGATGGCCACGTCTGCATAGGCCCTATGACTTGACCTGGGGCACCAGCCAATGGGGAGCTAGCTGCCAACACCATCAAGGCAGAAGGCAGACTAGCCTCTGTCTGATAAGCTGAAGCCAAGGGGTTGTGCCAGCTGCAGAATAATAAGGCTGACTAGTCCAAAAGGAACAGCCAGGCAGTGGGGCATGTGAGGGAGCACTGAGCTGCTGCTGCTGCAAGGAATTGGCCACAGTGGGAGGAGCAGGGGTTACTGGTCCCCACGGCCAGGCAGGCCGCTTTTCCTGTACAGGGGACTTACCAGAAGGCTCTGGGGGGTCCACAACCCCCGCTACAGGCTGCATTTCGTCCGCCCAGGACGCCTCCAGCACAGTACCGCTGCTTAACTCCACTGCCGCACTCCCTTCCAGATGATGACCTGGAACGTCATTCTCAACCGATGCAGGACCTGAAAGAGCAGACAACCGTGCCATAACCTCACGCTGAAAAGTAGCAGTAGAAACAGTCCGAGCCCGTTTACTCCTGCCAACTGTGGCGGAGGCTGGCCCCATACCCCTGGCCATTTCAAGAGCCATGAGCTTGTCCAAGATCTCTTGCCTCCCTTTAGCCAGATCCTCATCTTCAGAAGAGGAATCAGATATCTGAACCTGCCTAGGTTGTTGAAGCTTAGCAGGTTGCTTGCCCTTGGCATGGCCCACTCCCTTCTTTGGAGGCATCTTAAAGTTCACCTAGTGGGACGCTCTTCAAGCACTTCAATCTCAATTAGATACAGACAATAATAGCCCCTCAGGGCATGCCCACCCCAGTAGAGAGAGGGGGGATTGTTAAGTAAGAACAAGCCTGTGCTTTATCACAGCTGAACCACTCAACCACTGAGACTAGCCCCCAGTACAAAGTACTGCCAAACCACAATAACAAAATGAATCCTGGCATGTATGCAGGCAAGCAGGGATACTTATTAGCAAATGCTACCCAGCCCCACAACAATAGCACTTTAACTTATAAACACCCACTCCCCAGTTCCTACAATTATTACTACAGGTTGTTCAATTCTTTAATTATTCATTTATTTCCAATATCACTATTGATATTATGTATATCTATGAAGGAAGGGGGGGTCTCAGCATTTGCAAGGGGCCGTTACTAGGAGGGGGGAGTATTGGGAGGGGGGGCATGCAAATAACCAGCCCCACCACTAATCAAACCCCAATGACAACCCCGTTCCCAGGCTCTTCTTAGCCTCTGATGCCTCCTTGAATCCAAAGCCGGCGTTCAAATGCTTGCAAGAAGAGGCGGGGCTGATCCCGGCCTGCCAAACTGTCACTGCCGCTGCACACGCTGCTCCTTGAACCAAAAAGGCACCACCGAAGAAAGGTAAAGGGGGGGAACACCCCCACTGCCGAAACAAGCAGGGCCGAGCTACAGCTCAAATGCCACAGACGCGAAGGAGGAACGGCAGAAACAACCGCGCAAGCACGGAGCCAAAACCGCTCAACCCCAGGCCCAGAAAGCCAAGGCTGGAGAAACGCATCTCCTGCACTCGAGTTTTCTTCGCGTCTGCGACACAGGAGGCGGAGTCAGCATTTATAGGGCCAGGCTCTGCCCCCTGCAAATGCCCGGATGCCCGGTAAGTGGAGCTCGTCCCTTCCTCTGTGCACGCGGGCAAATTACGGCACCCGGGTAAGCGCGCTGTGCGCGGTCTGGGATTGCCGACTTCCCATGCTAAACTAGGAGGAATCAGTGGTTTAAGGATTACAAAAGGATGGCTTATGGTAAGGTTAAAAGTCTTTTAGCACTAATTTAGAAAACATCCCCTAATGGTGGCAATAATAGGCATCATGCATGAACTGAAAAACTGAGGAAGAGGATAGCTTTTTCAGATTTTTGAATGTGACATGAGAGATGACTCACTGCCAATGGTGTATATACATATAACTATTGCCTCTATGAAACAGGTTTTTCAAGGTTTTGTAGGTATTTTTATTACTTAGACTGTAGATGGAAGTGAAACAAAGAAATATATACACGCACATCACAGGCAATGATGCCTTTACCAGACCACTTTCAATTCTCTTTAAAAACTATTGCTTGTTTCTAGCCTTTGAATTTATATCTGTATAAACAGTCTGTGAAAAAAAAGGCTTGAGGGGAAGGTTCTAAAAATAAAACAATTTTGTTTTTTTAAAATATTGCACAAAGCAGGAGACTGCAGATGATATGTGGCTTAGTGTTGCCAGCCAGTGGCTGGCAGTGCCAGTGGCTGGCAACTGGCAGGAATCTCAGGCTGGCAGGGACATGGGAGGGTATCATCGGATGATAGCATTATGTCACTTCTGGTGAAAAACAAGAGATGAAGTCAATCCACTCTAGGAAGAATTTCCAGCAATTTCTAGAGCAGACTGGCATCACTTCTGGGTTTTCCCCAGGAGTGCTGTAACATGTATTCTCCCATAAGCTGCCAGAACGACAGAAGAAAATAGGATCTGGAGGTGGGGCAAGAACCTAACACCTGTAATGAGACATGGAAAGAGGTGCAAGATTACTACTGATGTAGAAATATGCAGAAATGGGATTAGAAAATAGATTCCAGGTGTTAATCAGAAATAGAATTGAACATAAGCAGAAACATCTTGATATTTTGAAAGAGAGAGTTTACAGGCAAGAGCTAATTGGGGAAGTGAGCAGGGAGGGGGCACGGTGACAAAACATAGATACAGTGCTGGAGGTAAAGAGGGCCACAACTTTATTGAGATTACAGCTCAGGGAGCAAATGCATGCATAGGGTAGGGATCCGAGTTTTGGCTGACCCACCTGCCAAGTCGATTACCCACATGCCCCCTCAGACCCCTGCGGAGAGGGGGAGAACCATGGGATGACAGTCAGTGGGATGCTACATGGGTATACACCCATGTGAAACATCCCCTGCCACCTGCGAGTAAGGCAGACTGACAGCCCCCAACTGGGCTTGCACTGACCATTCTTCACTCCCCAGACCCCTTATGGGGATCCCCATAATAGGGAAACTGAGCCTGAGTGTCATGTCTGTACCCCTACATCCATGCCATTGTTCAGTGTAGAACCATTGCTAATGCTGTACCTTTATCTAATTTTGCGAATGCTCTAACCATCACTTTCATTTCTCTCCCAGCCTGAGAACACAGCTGTCTTATCTCTTTTCTTTGAAGCTCACAGGAGTGACCTTGTACTGTCTGAAATGTTACAGTTTACTCTCATGCATTCCCAGACCCTTTCCCATGCAAACCTGTGGTCTAGCTGGGAGGGGGGAATGAGTGGGTATTTAGAGTTGTACATTCCTCAAGTCTCTATTCCTATCAAGGAAGCATGTACTGCTTAGATGCTTTTTGCCTCTGAGTAATTCTATGGACATATGTATGGAAATGATTGGATTTCTGAATAAAACCATTTAACCAAGAACTTGGATTTCTTGTGGCAATGGTGCAGAGACCTGTCTACCATATCCTGTCTTCCATAGCCTGACACTGGGGGCCTGTTTCCTCCCAAATGAATCAGTGCCCAATACCCGATATGCAGCCTACTAGCCCCAAAGTTGTGACAAAAGGGAAGGCTGAGTGGGATGCCGCCATGGGCCATGTGCTGAAGGGTGGGGGCCAGCTTTGTAGACCAGGGGCCGACATCAGATGTGCCTGGGCATGCCCACTCAGCCCTTGGTCATTCCCCTGCCCCCTCCACAACATGGCAGCCACCATGCCATCTCCCCACCCACTTCCCCTGTATCTCCCGCAACCTGGCTTCCCAGGTGAGTCTAGGAGCCATTGTTTGCTGAATAGTTGCATGTTGTTCTCTACTCAGACTGTAGAATTAGAGTGGATTACACTCTCAGAATTCACAAAGTAACCTAGGCTTCATTGCACACAGCATGAGGCTTCCAGTGGCAAAGTCGTGTTTTCTAACGCTGAGCTAAAACATTTTGCTAATGTTTTCACTAATGAAAAAATGTCTTCCTTTTGGTAATTCTTTTTAGGGCAGGGGAAGTCAACAGAGGTAAAAATGTTCATAGCATTACCCAACACCCATACAGGGTGAGGGCATAGCTTTGTCCCGCCCCGCCCCCCGCCCCTTGAACTGACTTTGTGACATAACCAAATCTACATAACCAAATCCAGCTTTAACTCTACAGTGGTTTTTTCTAAGATTAATAGGGGTTAGTAGCATTGTGCATTTGCTCACCTCTCAACAATAAAAATCAGAATAAATTATTCAAAATTATAAAAAAGAATAAATTATGCAAAATAAGGGAAATATATGTGTGTATATAATTTATAGATGTTGCAGAACCAATGATTTCTTAGCACACAATGATTTTTATTATTAATTTCTTTTTTTAAAAAAATGCATCCTATACATCATATTTAAAAGACACCAAAACTGGCTAAGAATCCATAAAACAATAGTCATAAAACATTATTTAATAAATCTAATCAAACTGCAAAGTAAGAACAGCAGTCAAATCAAAATATGCAACAGCAGCACAAACACTCATTCCTACCCACACCCCTTAAACTCTTTTTAGAAAAGCATTTTTAAATTGTTCACAAAATAGAGGAGGAAAGTTGCCAAAGTTCCATATGAAGGGTAAAATTCCATAACGTACGGAACCAACACTTAACACCAGGTTTTATCTCTTGTGAGGCAAGACATATGGAGGGCCTTCAAACAGTAACAGTCAGTGTGGTATAATGGGTAGACCCAGGTTAAAATTTTTAATCATTAAGATCATTGAATTATCTCAGGCTGAATCTTGGAATGATTTCTCAATAAAAGTGGCATCTTAAAGATGAACAATGTTCATTTCAAAATTAGCTTTTGTGACACAGCTCAGCCACTGGACATTAGTTTTATTTTGCTACAACAGTCCAACATAGCTACACTTTTGCAATCATACTTTCTCAAAGCAAAGAAAAAACGGAGGGAGGGGGGCCCTAAAATAATTTCAACCCAGAAAACAAACGAACAGGTAGCTTAGAAGATTGAATAAGGAAGAAGAACTTTTTGTATAGAAATATCAAGATACAAATCCAAGAAAGATAAGAAAAATTCCTAAATCTTTAATTAATTTTAAACATTTTTAAAAATAATTACATCTGTATACATGGGGATGTCACTGAGAAAAGCCTTATAACTGAAACACATTTGGGTTGATATACATGTATTTTATGCCACGAATAATTGTACCTCGTCATGGGAAAGATTCCTGTTAACATGTGATACCTCATAAGTATAGGTATAATTATTTTTAAAAGCATATTAGGGGAAGGTACATATATATGTATTCAAAATTGATAGATATTTAAACACGTGGTTTTTTTATGTTTAAAATTAAAGGTTTTGGAATTTTTCTTACTTTTTGTGGGGATTTGTACCTTGATATTTCTACACACAAGGTTATTCTTCTTTGTTCAACCTTTTTGGTAATCTGATCATACATTCCCAGCCTGACCTACCTCACAGGGCAGTTGCAAGGGTATATGGAGTAAAGGAACACTAGATATGTGGCCTTGAGCTCCTTGAAAGAACAGCATGACAAAAATGTGATTGGCAGATGAGGAATAACCTAGATTCATGTGTGTTCAGGCATTACTTCAGCTATTCTGATGTCAGGTGTCCAGGGCTTTGAATATTAAAGTGAACACATTGAATTGTCCTTAGAATCCTAAGAGCCAATGATGTAACCTCATAGATGACAAGTTCAGCAGACATCCACATGATGCTCTTCTGCTAAAACCACCTAAGACTAAGCCTTGGACCGCAGTCAGCCTCAGGCAGCTGAGGTAAGCCACTAATTTTTTTTAGCATACCTACTAACAGCAAGTACTCCTCGCCTCAGCAACCTCACCACCACCAAATGATCTTCAAGGCAGGCCTAATGTAGAGTATATTATGTATGAATGTGCTAGTTTACCATTGCCTTCTTTTGAAGAGTCTTCCTCGGTGGTCCCCTTTCCAAGTAATGATTCTGTTCTGTCATGTGATGAGACTGGGCTATACCATAACATTCTATGTCCCAGTGCAGAGTATATTACATAAACCTAGGGCCAAGCTACAAGTGACGAATGACACTTGAACGGCAAGTGTATTTCTCCCTGTGCACTTGCCCTCCACTCGATCCACTTGCCGTTCAAGTGTCATTCGTCACTTGTAGCTTGGCCCTTAGAGGTCACCAGTACACAGGCTTACCAGGTATCCCGCAGATGGCAGTCAAACTCCTAGCAATGCTTGTTTCTGCCCACCAATCACCAGCTGATTGGTGGGAGGAGGCAGGCCAGAGAAAGAAATGTCCACACAGTAGGACACAACAGTAAAAATGGGCTTTTGCACACCTGTGGCCCTTCTCGATGATGTCATTTCCTGCATAACCATCGAAGCAATGGCATCATGTCAGGGCCAATTCTTTAAAAATCATCCAAAGTTGATTTTTTAAAGAATCATTCCTGGCATGATGCTGCCACTTCTGGGGCTGTGCTGGAAATTACATCATTGGGTATTGTTGTCTTCCTCCAACAGCTGAAGACATTTTTCTTTGTTTCTCTTTGCATTCCATCAGTGATCCCTCCTCCCTCTCAAATGTTTTTAACAGTTATTTGCAACTTTTGTATTTATTTTAAGTTCTAGTTTTAAATTGTTTCAATGTGTTGGTTTAAATGGCTTTTAAGACGAGGTTTTAATTTGTACGTTTTAAATTTGTTAACCGCCTTGGTGGCCCTGCAAGGATAGAAAGATGGAGTAAAGATCTTGTAACTACAGACCAACACGGCTAACTCCTCTGCATCTGTAAATAAATAAAATGAAGTCACATTGAACCACGTGGAAAGGCAGGTTGTTTTAATAAATGAATAAATACAATAATTTTTCAAAAAAGCAGTTACATAACAATTAACTCATATTCACCTTACTAAGTGTAACAGTTGAAATAATTTGGAATAAGATTTATCTTTTGCTGCCAATAAACCAAAAAATCTTATTATAAAAACAGGGTGCTACAGACATATATGTCAGACAGAACTAGAAGCCACCTTAAACATTCCAGCTGGAGAGCTGTTATATGGGTCTCTGAGGGAACAATGTCTGAACCAGGCCCTATTTTATTGCTGATTCACATAAAATGACCCAGACAGGAGGGCCAAACTATAAAGCCGTTAAATTTGTTCATGGTAGAATAGAGTAACCAGCAAGTTGAACTGTGAAAAATTGGATTGCTAATGCATAAGACATGAATCTTGGGAATTGACACTGTACAGGACGAGTTTATGACTTCAGTTTAATAGCATGCTCATCTGTAAATATTTCTAGGCAACCTGAAGGAATGGGGAGAGATTACACAGAATCAAGCAACATTTTCAAAAAATGTTTCTAGTTGAAGAGATTGAAAAGAGGTTCAGGCAAGTTAAATGAACTCAAACAAATATTAATCAAACTCGGCTGCTCCTGTTTGCTGTATTTCTCTATTGTTATTTTTCTCTTTTTTATTTTTTTTATTTTTTTCATAACTACAAAACACTACACCAGACTATCACAAGGAAAGGGGAGAGGGAAGGGACAAAGGGGGGTGGAAAAAGGAAAGGGGGGGGGAATGAACTACAAACACTAAACACTACACTTCAATGTTTCCCTTCATACTGTCATAATACAAAAATAGCTCCATAGAATAATGATGGAGTGGTTAATCATACAGAGAATAAACATTTCAAATTCTGATTAAACTTTCCTCCCCCTTCTAGGTCCCGGACGCAGTTCTCTCTGTGCAACTGCTGTTGCGATGCTCTCCTCCTCCTCCCCCCCCTCCGGCTCCTCCTTTTCTTCGTTCTTGGTGCAGCAGAGTTCTGGGTTTTTATTCTCAAAATCCTTTAGTCGATCTTCTGATAATATCTTATAGGCCTGATCTTTATATCTGAACCATATTCCTTCCGGGAATAACCATTTGTACTTTATTCCATGGTCCCTCAGAAGAGCTGCAAACTTTTTATATTTAAAACGCCGTTTCCGGACTAGAAATGGAACGTCCTTCAAAATCTTGACTTTCAAACCCATAAAGTCCAAATCCGCATTGTATGAGTTATTTATTTGCGGTCAGAGACCATAACAATGGCAATACATCCTTAGCAATCAATAGAATAGTTAAATCACTGGACAAAAAATAGCAGTTCTTTGATATGCACTCCAATGGCAAAGTGCAAGTCAACTTTTGAAAAGAAATATAAGGCCTGTAAAGCCAAAGTGGAGTCTAATTACAGACTTCAACAATATTCTACCATATGGATAGTCAGCCTTTCGAGGTAATCAAAAAGCCAAGATAAATTTCAAGGTCTGCTTTGAGAGCAGTTCTCTCCTTAAGCATTATATCCTATGAGAGAAGAACATGTATACTTAAGAAGGAAAGCTGATTGATTTTCTGGATTTAGTTTAGCCCAAGAGAACACATGGCTGATGATGACCTTTAAAAAGCATCCAGTAGGTTGAAAGGGAAACAGTAGTTTAGATAAGGTGTAATGACCACAGTTCACAAAGCCATGTAATTTCTCCAGCGCCACAAATAGCTGTGGTGAAAAGTCTGAGCAGTGCTTCATTTGAAACAACACCAGGACTAAGTTAGCCCCAGAACTTGTATCAGAAGAACTTCATTCATATAAAGGAATTAAAGAAAAGAGTTCCTTTGTGTATGTGCCTTGCTCTCTTAATGGAGAAATCAGAACCAGTAAGTCCATCCTGGATAAATGGTAAAGATATCCAAAATATCCAAGTGACCAGAAGACATTCTTAAAAGTCTCTCTTTATAGAGTAAGCTTTATGTTAGTTAGTTGGTGCTAGCATGCTGTGTAGAGACTCTATTGCCAAACAGGGTTTTTTTTTCAAATTTCTTACACCGCTCTGTAATGGATGCAGATGGACAGGGAACAGCTGGCTAAGCACCATCTTAAAAGCTTTTGGGACTTCGTTATAAGCCTACAACAGAGCTGGTATGAACCCTCATGCCTAAATTGAGTAACAGAGTGATAGAATGACATTACAACTGACATACAGCCCAGTTGAAGGGATCACTGCCACTGACTTGCCTCGGACAAGATTCCATTATAGCTATTTTGATGTTCATTTCTCTGTGGGTGTCATATTTGGAACTGTAGACTAGCTACATCTCAACCTCAGTACATTTAAAAAATGATTAAATGATTGCTACTCTTGTGGGAAAAAAATGTCCAAGTTGCTTTCAAATTTTAATAATAGCCTAAGGGATTTGATTGTGTGAATGCTTCTGACAGTGACAAACGGAATCACTAACAGATGATTGACATCATATGAGCTACTCTTTTGGACAGCCATCAGCTAGGCCGATAAATCCTACAGAAAGACAGGGCAAACAGAAGACCCTGGCCTAGCAGGGCTTTTTTTCAGCAGGAATGCGGTAAAATGGAGTTCCAGAACCTCTTGAAAATGGTCACATGGCTGGAGCGGCACGGAGGGCAATCTAAACTCCCCTCTGTCTGGAGATCAGAGGGCGGGGCCACCAGCCATGAGATCATTTTTGACAAGGGCAATTTAAACTTTTAAAAACTCCCCCCTTGTTCCAGCTGACCCAAAGTGACATCATTGGCCCTGGGAACATGCGTGCACTTTGCGTGCGCACATGTGATATCAGGGGCACCACCTCCCACCAAGAGTTGCCCCCTGTGCTGGCAACCCACTGAGTTCCACCACCTCTTTTCCCAGAAAAAAAGCCCTGGGGCCTAGGAAAGCAAAGACTATGACCCTGAGAAGGCAGTTAGTACATAGGGCATTAAAACTGAGAACTCCTACGTTTAGATCACAACTTATTTCATTACCATCAAACATTTGCAAGAGTGTTCACTTGTAATAAGAGTGCTCATGTTATTCAATACTCAAAACTGTTCTAAAATATATTGCAAGATATTTTGCATATGCATATTCACATGCTGCTTTCCATACGGCTATTGCTTCTTACTCATCTACCAAAGACACTTTGATTTTAATTACTGAGAAAAGGAGTGTTTAAGTCCTAGAATCTATGTGGCTTGTCTCTCTATTAAAGTCTCACCAGTTGATAAAGTCTGACCAGTTTGGCATAGATGATTTATGGAAGCATTCATGTACAACTTCTTTATTCTCAAACTACTATGGCACAGATGTCCCCAGTCTTCAGCTAGAGCTGCTATGCCAAAGCAGAGAAACAAAAAGTTCCATACACCAAAGAAGTAATCTAACTGTAAGCCACTAAATTGTGAGCATGCGTTCGGACCAGCTACTCACACACTTGTCATGTTGAACATCACTAGCTGCAGAGATGCAGAGCCACTTAAAATATAGTTCATCTTGAAAGGAGAACAAAACATCAATATGACATAGACCACTTGACTTGAGATAAATAAGACCTGTGAGCAAGTTAAATTAATGTTTTAATGTTGGATATTCACTGCCTTGGGAACCTATTTGAGTGGAAAGACAGCATAGAAATGTTTTAAATAAATATTTATTTATTTATTAGATTAGATTAGATTAGATTAGATTAGATTAGATTAGATTAGATTAGATTAGATTAGATTAGATTTTTAGTCTGCCCTCCCCACCAGGCGGGCTCAGGGTGGAGTACAACTTTTCAATTTACATAAATACAGTTAAAAACAGATAAAACAGTATACTAATAACATTAAAACAATTTTATACAATACAGCTTCCCTTCAGATGGCGATGATAAAATACTGCTTTTCAAGCCCTGGCTCATATATAGGGTGGTGGACAGATCTTTAGTGTGGCCAGTGGGGGCCCAACCTAGCCTCCACCATATGCCTGGTGGAACATCTCTGTCTTACAGGCCTGGAGGAAAGATAATAAATCCCTCCAGGCCCAGGTTTCCTCAGACAGAGAGTTCCACCAGGTCGGTGCCAGGACTGAAAAGGCCCTGGCTTTGGTCTAGGCCAGGCAGGCCTCCCTTCGGCCAGGGATCACCAACAGTTGTTTATTTGTTGAACGAAATATCCTCTGGGGTACATATGGGGAGAGGCAGTCCTGCAGATATGCTGGGCACAGTCTACATAGGGCTTTATAGGACAACATCAAAACCTTGAACCAGACCCGGTACTCAACTGGTAACCAGTGCAGCTGGCATAGTATAGGTGTTATATGTTCCCTAATTGGGACCCTTACAATTACTCACACAGCTGCATTTTGGACCAGCTGTAGGCTCTGGATCAGGCCATGGGGAAGCCCTGCATAGAGTGAGTTGCAGTAGTCTAATCTAGAGGTGTCTGTTGCTTGGATTACTGCAGTTAAGTCATGGGTTGATAGGTAAAGGACAAGCTGCCGGGCCTGTCTTAGATAGAAAAATGAAGACCAGGCAACCGCTGCGACCTGTGCCTCCATAGTCAGGGAGGCATCCAGGATCACCCCTAGGCTCCTAACTCTTGAAACCGGCGCAAGTAGTGCTCCATCAAGAGCAGGGAGCCGGAATCCGTGCCCATGGCCCCCAGACCCACATGCAGGACCTCCGTCTTTGTGGGGTTTAATTTCAACCTGTTCTGCTTCAACCATCCAGTCACATCACATCTGAGTTTTCTCTGGAAGAGACATAGTGGTGCACAGTCTCTTGGAGTGGTGATGGGCAGGAACAGCTGTCAACAGAAGGCCTCCTACTAGGGTGGCCTTAATTAATTAATTAATTAATTTGATCACATCGGTTTTCATCTGAGTGCTGCAGCATGGGCTCTGAGACGAATTTTACTTTCAGCTTCTCAAACGCTTGCTGACACTCTGGAGTCCATTGTAATTTGGCTTGGGGGCTTTTCTCTTGTCCCCCCTTTCCCTTGGTTTTTAATAAGTCTGTCACAGGCAGAGCTATTTGGGTGAAGTTTTCTATAAACGGTCTATAGAAATTGGCAAATCCCAGGAAAGATTGCAATTGCCTTCTCGTTTGGGGTGCTTCCCAACTCTCCAGTGCCTGTACCTTAGCTGGGTCCATTTTTAGTCCTTGACTAGATATACGGTAGCCCAGGTAATCCAATTCCTCCTTGTGAAATTCGCACTTGGACAGTTTGACAGGCAACTTATGCTTGATTAGGGTGCTTAGCACTTTCCGGACCAGTTCAACATGTGATTCCTTATCCGCCGTATAGATAAGCATGTCATCAAGATAAACGACCACCCCTTTGTACAGGTATTCATGGAGCACTTAATGAATAAGCGTCATGTATACAGCTGGGGCGACTTTAAGCCCGAAAGGCATAACTAGGTATTCATATTGTCCTAAGGGTGTGTTAAAGGTGGTTTTCCACTCATTCCCCCTCCCTAACGTGGAAGTATGCATCTTTTAAATCCAGTTTTGAGAAGACTTTGCCTTGGGCCACCACACTGAGCAGGTCTCAGATCAAAGGGAGGAGGTAGGCATTTGACATGGATACCGCATTAATGCCTCTGAAACCCATGCACAGTCTCAACCCCCATTCTTCTTTTTGATGAACAGGATGGGGGCAGCATGCGGGGAGCTAGCGGGCCGGATAAACCCCCTCTCTAAATTTTTATCTATGAACTTCTGCAGCTCCTGGCACTCCGCCAGGCTTATGGAATATAGTTTGCCTTTGGGTAACTTCTCCCCGGGAATCAGTTCAATGGCACAGTCAGTGTTGCGGTGGGGGGGGGCAGCTCATCCACGTCCCCTTCGCTGAAGGCTAGGCAGAGATCCCTGTATTCCCAGGGAATGGTTTTCTCCTTCTCCTCTGCTAGGAAGGTGATGTTCAGGGATGAGGGAGGGGTCCTGCTCCACTCCCTTGTCCATGCATGCACACCGCACTGACTTCCTTTGAATAGGACAACCCCCTCTGACCATTTGATGTAGGGGTCGTGATCTCCTAGCCAGCGGCTACCTAGTATCAGGGGATATTTTGCTGCATTGCTGACTACGTAGGGGCAGGCCTCCCAGTGCTTCCTCATTCCCGTGGGTACGGGTTCTGTTTCAAAGGGGGCAGGACTCATGCTTGACCCGTCCATTCGCTCGAAAACTATGGGATCCTCCAGTTCATGGGTTTTCAAGCCTAATCCATTGACTAGGGCAGGCGAGATGATATCCCAGGAGCACCCGGGGTCTATAGGGGCTTGTACTCACACATGAGGCCCTTGTTTTGGGTTTAAAAGTATGACTGGCATGAAAAATATGCCCCCCCTTTCTCTCACTTTGGAAGGGGTGGACTCTTTGGTGACCTGCCACTGGGGCCCTTTTACAGCAGGTCCTCCGCGTTTCCCGATGGCATGGGTATCTCACCTTTGGGAGCGAGCAGTTCCTCAGCTTCCAGTCTGGTATCCGGCTTTCCCCACCGTACGGGGGCTTTACATTCCAGTCTCAGGGCTCGCGGTGTGGGTATGGGTCTTGGCGCTGGAGGGGCTTTTAGGGGACATTGTGCTGTGAAATGTCCAGTATTTCCACACTGGAGACATAAGCCCTGCCTCCAGTGAGCATCCCGCAGTTCTCTGCCAGGTCCCGGTCCTCCTGGGGTGGGCCGGCCACAGGTAGGTAGGTTGGTTCTTTTCATCCCCGAGAGCTGGTGTTGCTTTACCAGGCAGACTTCCTGGTTGTGGTTTTCACCCTCGCAGGCCAGTTGCACCCAGCCTAGGAGGGTGGGTGGATCATCCTGCATCAGGGCCCGATCTAATAGTTTGGGATTCATTCCATTCCTGAACAGTTCTATCTTGACTTCTTCGTGATAGGTTGGGCACTTGGCTGCGAGTTGGTGGAACTCAGTGGCATAGTCTCTCACCAGCTGGGAACCCTGCTGTATGGCCCGGAGCTTCGTGCAGGCTCTCTTCCCCTCCAAGGGGTCCTCATATTGGGCTTGTAATGCCGCAATAAAGGCTTGTAAATCATACAATCCAGGGGCTCCGGTATCGTGAAGAGTACCATTCTGCCACTAATCCTTCCAGCTGGGACCCAAGGTGGATAACACGGCTCTGTTCAGAAGGGAACAGGTGGCCCCACTCATTAAAGAATTGCAGCGCTTGCACTATGAAAAAGCCCAGCTTGTGCAGCTCTCCATCAAAAGAGGCTTCTAGTTTCACCCATCCCATCAGGATTTCCATAGGCCTTGCTTACGCATCCAGATAGGTATTGGCAGGAGGCATTGGATAGCTCTATTCTACACGCTAGGGTGCTGCTGTTCTCCTGACCAAAGGGACATTTGGTATAGCCTGTGGCAGCTGAGGCAGAAGGTCTGCAGTAGGGGCCCTCCCGCCGGGGATGGTTCTCGGAAGCGCTGTTGGCCAGGGCCTCAGCAGTCTTGGGTCAGGCCAGGCCCCTGGGGCTGTTGTTATGGGTGGTCCCTGCAAGGGCCCGACGGCTTGCTTGGCACTGGAAGCCACGGGTGCCACAGGAGGAGGAATGGGCTCAGTCTCAGTGGCGATATAACGAGTGGTCACGGATGCAACCAGCAGTGGGGGGGGCAGTGGGGTAGTTGGAGCCACTGGTGTTGCCATCATCTGTTCCACCAGTTGTGCCACGTGTAACAACTCTCCCCTAAATGCATGCACTTGGGCCTCCAGTGCAGCATAACGGGCATCTTCGGCCTGGGCAGCCACGACAGTTTCCTCCCCTCCCGGTGCCATGGGGTGGGGGCCATGACCTGAAGGATTTCCTGCTCCTAGGCATGGTGTAAGTCCCTCGCTCGCACCCACACCTCAGACAAGAAGTCCGGTTCTGGCGGGGCCCCTGAACTTTGGGTGGCGCCTGCTACAACAAACATCCCAGAAGCATCCTGGTAGTGGCTCATTCCCAATGAACTACCTTCCTAGGGGTCTTCACCACCTTCACCGGCTAACTCCAGTATTTGTACATCCCACAGCACCAATTGCGCCATGCCCAAGGAAACCGATGGGGCAGCTTGAACCGTCACATGCAGCCCCTGACTGAAGTGCTGTTGTAATTCTCTCACACTGGCTGCCCATCCCTGCGCAAGGCCGGTTACCGCTAACATATCGTAGCACATTATCTGAACTTGTTCCATGAGGACATCCAAACGATCCCCCCGGGCGATGGAGGGGATTAGGTAGTTCCACTTTCCGGTGCCTCCACATAGCACCTGGCTGCCTCATCCCACCAGAGATTGGTGAGGTTGCTGAGCACTGCCAGGTGAAGCGCCACCGTAGAAGTTTGGAGTGACTCCCAAGCATAGTCCTCTCCCACTTCCCGCCCTGCCGAGGATTCCAGGATGGCGGGTAGTTGGGGGTCCAGACTGCTACTGAGTCCCGTCCCAGCAGAGTAGCGGGTGAACAGATTCCCTCTGCGCTGCTCCTTCTCCTCGCGTGGCCTAGGGGCCCACTGTCTCGGGGTAGGCAGGGAAGTCCACGACAGATGTGAAGCCCCGCTCCTGGGGATTGCACCTAAGTCGGCCCATGAGCCTCCACCCGGCAGTATCAGATCCAAAGATTCCTGTGGTTGATTGGAGAGGTCACTTCCTCTCCCAGGTCGTACGACTCGATCGGTGTAAATCCGGTAGCCATCTCGCTGTGGTGTAGGTTGAAGGGAGAAAGGGTGATTCTCAGCAATATGTCAGGCTATGGAAAACAGGATATGTTGAAGCCAATTCCCCCCTTGCAGCAAGAAATCCAAGCTCTCCTGAATCAAGGTTTTTTTTATTGGGAAACCATAACTAAAGCGTATATATGTCCATAGATTACACAGAAGCAAAATAAAGTGTCTGGCTGTACACAGAACTCTTGCTGAGAATGACGTATGGAATGCTTGCTATAAAGTTCCAGTCCCTCCCTGTGAGCCTCCCACCCTCAGTGCCCAACCAGCTGGGCATAGTCAGTGGGAGAGTAGGCAGGAACCATCTCAAGGCCTCTGTGGCGAGCCATCCGAGGTAAGCGTGCTGTCTTCCCAGGAGCTGGATGGCCTGTGTGAAAAACTACACACACACACACACATACAGAGGATGACTGCAAATCAAGTGAAAATGGAGGGACTGTGGGCAACAGACCTGAAACATTATCATAAATTACCCGTTGCATGTTTGATGAACTGCTATATATATTTTTAGATGCGCTTTTGTACTTTGAAATTTGAGTTGCAAAGCTAGGGCTACCATTTATTATCCTGTTCTAC
Source organism: Eublepharis macularius (assembly GCF_028583425.1). Classification (NCBI taxonomy): domain Eukaryota; kingdom Metazoa; phylum Chordata; class Lepidosauria; order Squamata; family Eublepharidae; genus Eublepharis; species Eublepharis macularius. The sequence continues at coordinate 92,844,633 of NC_072790.1, read as the reverse complement.
CAAAGAAATGGAAACTGGGTACTCATTTTACCAACCGCAGAAGGATGGAAGGCTGAGTCAACTTTGAGCTGGCTATCTGAACCTGGCTTCCGCCAGGATCAAACTCAGACTTGTGACTCGTGAGCAGAGCTTGGGTTGCAGTACTGTAGCTTACCACTCTGCACCCAGTTTCCTGGGGGTAAAGTGTAGATGACTGGGGAAGGCAATGGCAAACTACCTTGTAACAAAAAGTCTGCCAAGACAACACTGTGATGCAACATCCCCCCGTGGGTCAGCAATGACTTGGTGCTTGCACAGGGGACTACCTTTATCTATACCTACCAAAGAACATGTAAATGAGGTCTTGATCTGAACATTCACACTAAAGAAAGATAAGTTGCATTTAAAATTCACTTTTGCTGCAGATCAATGCAGCAAAAGTGAATTTAATTTCACTGCTAGCAGTTGCTGTTTAACTTCTTCGTTCTCAGCCCCTTCATATACTATTTGCCATTCCATTGTTACATCTGTTTCTGCCACCCATCTCTCCATTGTCTCCTTTTCCTCCCACACCACGTAATTTATATTGCAAGTTCTGTCTTTTGTGATATTTCTCTGTAAAGCACCATAAAATCTAAATAGTAATACTAAAAAAAAGTATCACGGTTTCCCCTAAGAATTTAGGAATTGTTATTCTGTGAGAAGTTAGGATTTACTTCACTCAGCACTTTAGTACCAAGGGATTCTGGAAGCAGTTCTGCTAATAACATTATTTAAAGCTTGCTTAACTTAAACCAGCTAATCATACTGTAGATGTGCCTAGAGGTTTTTTTTATTTAGATTTGCAAAAAGTAGACCAGCACTGACCTTCTTTGAAACATCAGTATTCATTAATGGGCCTGAATGCCAGATCTATTTTGAAGGAAAACTGCTGTACATGTTCCTCATTTCTTGCTTATAACCCTGCACTTTTTTTTTGTTTTGCACACTACATAATGTGAGAAAATGCCAATCTACTGAAATAGCAGCAGTAAACATGTATTATCAGGAATAAAAAAAAAAAGCCAAGTTTGGGAACATAAAATAGTACTTGCTTACCTTAGAGTGCTTTCCCCATTTAATTTAGCAAATGCTGAGCTGTGATATTCCAAAGCCTTGTGCTTATAAAGGGAAGAAAACATATTGTGGAGTACTGTGCCACTTTACAGACACTTTGAAGTTCAAAGAAGACTAAATATTGTATTTTACAATGCTCTTAGGCTGTTTGCTTTCTTAACAGTGATAAAAATTACTGAGCAGTCCACAGCCTTCCACACATCCCCTAAAATGCCTCCAAATGCATTTACTGGAGCATTACAGAAGAAAAATACCCACTAGCATTTATAAATGGAAAGCTCTCTGGTGCGACTAGCATAATTTGAAAGCCGCAGAGGGGGAAAAAAAGAAGAAAAATACTCTTTCATAACCAAAGAACATTGTATAGACCAAAAGCAGCCCAAGCACATCTTACACCTGGATCCCAAGGACACAAACTTGAAAACATATTCTATAGGAAATAATGAGATTTGCTTTCAATGAAATGTCATGTGCTTAATAATGGTGGGTCTTAGAGTATATGCAATTTCCCATTTCCTTCATACATAGCAGAAACGTGTGTGTTATGTGACATCAAGTTGCTTCCAATTTATGGCAACCATACGAATTCATGACCTCCAAAACATTCTATTGTTAACAGTCTTGCTCAAGGCTTGTAAACTGAAGACCATGGCTTCCTTTACTGACTCATCCCATCTTAGGTTAAGCAGAAACATAGAAGAGTTTTATTACATTTACAGATGGACTTAGTCAATCTAGCCAGGTTTTTATTTGAACAATTTCACTGCGTACTGATAGAACCCTGCTATCAGATGATATGATGAGCTAGAACAAGAACTGAAAGAATGTGTGTGTCACAATGGAAGGCAAAAGCTAAAGTCTAAGTGTGGTACAAGAAAACACAAGGGACAACAAAATACCAGCCCCACAGCTAATATGCTTTCTATGTGTGACGCTTCTTCTTTCCTTCATAACATCTAAAAAGTAAAACTGCTACTGGCTGCCACTTGTGCTGACAGGGAAACATGCAATACAATGATACACATGGACAATCTGTTTTTGTTTGCAGCTAGGGATACTGGAAAGTTCATGCCAAACCTCTTTGGCAGACAAACATACCATTTTCCAGAGTCACAATGACAGATGAGGCAGTCCTTGGAACCCCTCCCCTTGCCAATATACATCTAATTTGAGCAGCTATTGAACAGCTTTGTGGCCAGTTAGTATCTGTGGTAGTAGAGTTTCATTCACTTTTGCTTTTCTGCAATAAGTGAAATTAATTCTCCACAGAGTAACGGATGGTTGGGAAAGGTAATTAAAAACTCAGACAGGGAATTACAACTTCCATAAAGTTGTACAAAAGCACATATGCATGAAATAACCTCAATATCATAGGCTTAAATATTAAACATTACTACTTAAAAAAAAACACTATTTAAACAATTGGCTATGGAACAGTACAGTGAACACAGACCTGTGGGGAGAAACAAGAATTTTGATTGTGTGGTATGAGAACATGCATGCATGCCTTAAGCTGCTCATGAACAGTCAAACTGCCCAGCAAATAGAATAAATTCCCTGCTTGCAACAAGCAAGCAGAACATGAGTCAATATGGCAGGTGCTCATGCATCTTGTATCCCTTTGTCATATTTAAGTCTGAAAGTACACAGGAGATGGTTGCAATCTCCACCCAACCTATTGGCATACATAGGTTCCATGTGCATAAAAGTGTATGGAGTAGGGGTGTGCGCTTTGGGAATCCGATTTGGGTAAAATACCTGAATCAGACCCGATCCGGAAAGTTTAGGGATTTCTGAATCGGGGCCAGATTCAGAAATTCCAAAGCAAAGCTTCCTGAAGCATTTGTAATGCTTCGGGAAGCTTCAGGTTTAAATGCCTGTTGCCCTGCCACTGCGAGCAGTAGGGAAAGGGGCATTTAAACCCCTGAATCAGCTGCTCGTTGGAGGCTTCCCCAATGAGCGGCTGAGTGCCAGTGCTGCTGTCAGGGCCAGGAAACTCCTTGGCCCCATCAGCAGCAGGTGAAGGAGTCAGCGGAGATTCAGGCATAAGCCTGCACCTCAGCAGAGCAAAGGTATGTGAGGGGGCTGGGGGAGCTGATGGTTGTGGGGTTTTTAAAGGGCCCTGCTTCAAGTGGCAGGACAGGGCCCTTTAAACTATCAGCTGGCAGGTGGCAGGGGAAATCCCCCCTGCCGCCTGCCAGCTGATAGGGAGGGGAGCTAAGTGGGGGGGGGGGTTGGGCGTGGAGAGGGTGGGGTTGCTGGGAGAAAACCCAGCTCCCTGAATTACTTTGGAATGCTCCAAATCATTACAGAGCATTCTGAAGTGATTAAAATACCAGAATCCGAAGTGGCTTGCTGCTTCAGATTTTGTCTATTTCCAAATGTTTCCAAATATTTTCAGCGTGCACACCCCTAGTATGGAGAAGTGGAGCTGGCTGCTGAAATCCTACCCATCACTAGGTTTGTTCCAGAATGTGACATGAAAAATTATTTAGTCTTACCATGAATAAGCAGCTAGTTACTAAGCCAGAATAGCACCAGAGTCAAGCTTAGTCTTTTGGAAAATGACCCAGAGAAAGAAAGATTTATTTATAAGGATCTTTATATCTGTTCATATAGATAAGTGTCCAAGAATGTCTTATTCAGGTTATTTTCACATTCCTGGTTGTAAATTACTGAACTACACTAAAAATGCAATCAAGGCCTGACAGTGACAATCAGAGTAGATTTCCAGTTTTCAGCATACTCCTAAGAAGATACAAACTGGGAACCCATCAACAACCATGAGAGGGGCAACAATTTGAAAATCTTGTCCCTCCCCCCCCCCTCGCCAACCATCCTTCCAAGATTATCAAAGCTTTTAGGGAGGGACTCAAGCAGGCAAATAATCCACAAAAGGGCCATCCAGTTTTCTATTAGATAATCTATGATGTGGAAACCCTGGCCGTTTCCACACTGCTTACTTTCCCTCGGAACGACCCAGAACATCACACAAAAAACCACGGTTTTTTGCACCATCTTCTGCGTTTTTTGCGCGATGTTCTGGGTCATTCCGAGGGAAGGTAAGCAGTGTGGAAACAGCCCCTGTCACATTTTGTTTATATATATATATATATAATTTTCTCAACAATAAAATGGATGCAAATCAAAGAGGGAAGAGGAATACAAATTACACTAAAGGAAAATTAAGGTACCCATTACAAAGGTTGTCTAGAATACAATAACCATATATCATTTAAATATTATGTGCGAGTTGATTACAGCCATTTTTGGAAACATTTCCTCTCTCTCTTTTATTTTCTCTGTCATAGTTTTTACTTCATTAACAGAACAATATACACTTATGGTGAACTGCATTTGCTATCATATCCATATCAGTATTCACAGAAACTGTATCATTCACAATTTATACACTTAGATGTGCTGTATTTTTGTATTAGTGGAACATAATGTATCCAGCTTTAGAGTAATGTTGTGGAAAATAGCCACTTACAACATGAAACTATGTTAAATTTGTGACATTTTGGCCCACCCAGCCAGCAGCATAGCTGCTTAAGGCCGGGGGCCACCTTTTGCCTCCCTGCAGGAGGAAGAGCCAACAGAGGGCTTCCTGGCCATCTGGGGATTAAGGAGAGGATAGAGCCAAGTGCCTTATAAGGCAGCTCCTCCCCTGTTCCCCCACTGTTCCTTGATCTCAGCTCACCCACCTGTCCTACAATTGCAGTAGTACAGGCTTAGCTTGTTGCTGTTTACCAGGTAGAATTTTTTTTCTCCTTTCTCCATTTTGGTTTTGGAGAAGGAAGTTTTTTGCCTACCTTGTACTTCTTGCGTGGGTTGTGGTAATTGTCTTAGGACGGAGCTGTAATTGGATGTCTCCTAGCAGGATTAAGCTGGAGGGACAGTCAAAGTCCAGATGGTGAGATGGGCAATAAACTTTCACAAAGAAATAACAATGGAATCATGGGAATATTTGTGGAAAAACACTTTGAAGACCTCAACTTGTACCAATATTAAAGAGAATGTTTACAAAATGATGTATAGGTGGTATTTAACGCCTAAAAAGATTGCGCTTGGAGATGCAAATATGTCAGATAAATGCTGGAAATGTAAAAAGCATGAAGGATCATTGTATCATATGTGGTGGACTTGTGAGGTAGCTAAGCAATACTGGGGAGATATAATAGAAATAATTAATGAGGTTTTGCAAACCCAAATAAATAAGAACCCAGAATTTCTGCTACTGAACCTGGGAATGGAAGATGTTCCAAAGCAGTATAGAACATTGCTATTTTACATGATTACAGTAGCAAGACTTTTGTATGCGCAGAAATGGAAAGTGCAAGAAATACCAACTATAGAAGATTGGATTTACAAATTGTTGTACGTGGCAGAAATGGACAAAATGACAAGAAAACTGAAAGATCTTGATCCAGGAGAATATATTGCAGACTGGGGGAAATTGAAACAATATTTAGAAAAAAAATGGGATGTGAAAGGAGGACTGTGACAGTTTGAGAATTATTAATGTGTGATTTTATAAAGGGGAGAGAGAAATAACTTTACCATTAATGGGGAAATTTAGTTATTAATCAATCTAAGCTAATACTAGTATTAAGAAGAATGTATTAAAAATAGATAGATTAAACAGGGAGATGTAGATTGGATACATCAGTAAAATGGAGATATAGAAGAATTTGAATATGCTTAGAATAAGTGATATAATATAGATAAGATTCAGAAAAATTATAGTTAAGAGTAATTTAAATAATAAGATGGGCTAAGGGTTGGAAAGCTGTTGGAAGTCTATAAGGAGGGGGGAAGGGTGGGGGCTGATATAATTTAGGTAAGATGGGGAATTTGTGTAATATTTTATGTACTCACCAATAAAAATTTCTTAAAAAAAAATAAAAAAAAATACCAGGTAGAATTTTTTTTCTCCTTTCTCCATTTTGGTTTTGGAGAAGGAAGTTTTTTGCCTACCTTGCACTTCTTGCGTGGGTTGTGGTAATTGTCTTAGGACGGAGCTGTAATTGGATGTCACCTAGCAGGATTAAGCTGGAGGGAAATGAGCGGGCTGGTGCGTACCCTTGGCACATACTCATTTAGGGGATGAATTGGGGTCTGTCAGGATTGTTGATACTGCTTGAGGGCTGCCAGCTGAGAAGGCAGACTGCCGCATGGCTCCCTCTGTACAAGTAAGGCTCTCCTGCTTTATGGCAAGGTGCTACAGACTTGAAGGGGGAAACCATTTGCCTGGATGGCCAGGTCCCAGCCTTGCACTTGGATGGCTCACATCCGGAGAAGCAGGGCTCTCCTGGACAGGTCAGGGTGGAGGTCCAGGGGTGACCCCAAGACCTGTACGGCTAGTTAGGCTCTTGCCATGTATATATGTTCAATGATATGTTGTTGCAAAATAAATATGACCCATCAGTTCCCAACACTTGTGTCTGTCTCTTCTTTCCATCTGCTGTGGCAAAATTTTATGTTACATTTTAACTTATTTCATTCTTAACTTTTCGAACTAGCCTACATATATTTGGCTAGATCAGCAACTAGACAGGCTTTGAAGAATACACACAGCAAAACAAAAGATAGATAAAGTGAAGTTATTTCGTATTCTGAATCTTTGCTGAATTTTGAACCTTCAAGGGGAAACATATATGGCCTTTATTATTTGTTTGTTTGTTTGATTGATTTCACTCTCTAGCCTTTGGCTGGTAAAGTTGTGCCATCATCTGCAGTTATTCTTATGTACTCCATAATATTTTTTTTAAAAATGTGTATGTTAAAATGAATGCTCAAAATGTTATGAATATGATAATTTGACAGTTTCTGACAAATGAGGTGAATATCCTAAAACTTGAAAATATCCAAGGTGAATATTTGTAGCCATCAAATGTGATTGTCATAATTTGCTAGCTGGGGACTCTATATACTTTCAGATATTCACAAAAAGCATCTGACATGGTTAGGACTCAATGTGAATGTCAATGTTTCCCAACTCTGGAACATGTACTGTACCATAATAGGATTGCTCAACACTGAAAATTTCATTCTTAGAATCGTGTAACTCACAGCACTGTAACTTTAAGCCCACTGAAGTCAAGGATTCATTGAAAGTTTAGAAGAGTGTAACTCAGGTTAGAACTGTGCCCTAAAGTTGGATCTACATCTTTGGATATTGTCCTAATTTAATCAATTTCTTTCTGTTTTTCACTCTCCAGACATACAAATCTAGGAAGTAAATGATTACAGTAGTACAATATTGAACAACACAGATTCTAACATAGTACATCACCAAAGCAACATTAGGTTGGCTCCATTGAAGTGTTTCTGCAGACAGAAGAATTTGTGCCACAGAGTCAAAATCTCACCTTCTCCATTGCTCCCAATACTGTTCCTTTAGGTCCCCTGTCCTCCTGGGCAAGCATTTCATAGGGTAATATATGCTGTGGAGGGATGGAGCAGGTAAGAAAGCTGCACTCTTAGAAATAAATCCTCCTGTCCAGAGAAACACTCCAGTAGATCCAAAGCCATGTGAACATTTTATGCTGTAGCTTTTCCTTTGGAAAAACTATTTTCAAAGAGACTGTCACTGGAAAAAATGTAAGATATTTTTAGCAGTAATGAAAACTTCATTTTGGATGACTGTTTCTTTGCCTTTTTTTTTTGCCCTGGAATTCATTATGCCAGCATAAGAAAAAAGAAATGAAAGACATTTCACTGTCCTGACATCAGTGGCAGAAGTTAACATTTATTCAGTCTGGACTTCCGGTTTGGGATCCATGAAGGTCTAACGCAGCTCTAAGAGCTGAACTGTCCGGGCTGCTGTTTTGGAGGCTAGAGGGGCGAGGATTTTCCCATAGCCAACTGTTCTCAGGTGGAGAACGGGCGTAGAACGCTCAAGAACCTGAGGGCACATTGATCTCGGGTGAGGGGGGGTCCTGTGCAATGGACTCTCTCCCGTCCCTTGAGGTCCCACCCGAAGAAAGGTTTTGCCAAGATCTCTACAGCAGTTTTGAAGCCAATTTGGTTGGCATAAGACCTGCATGCCCAAGCTTCATACAGGGACAAGGGGACTTGAAGTGAATTGAATACAGAAACAGTGATTACAACCCACGAAAATGACTAAGAAGGTAAAGATTACTATCTCTTGAAACGGGACAGATTGCTTTAAGAAATAAAGTACTAAAGGAAATTTAAAAACTGCCACAGATTGATTACAATGAGGGGAAATTCCAGCAAGAAATTTTTTTTAAAAAGGACTATGTATAACGGAGTTAGTAGAGAAAGTTGATTATTGTATACATACCTGCGGAGAGTAAGAGATAGTGGACTGTGGGAAAGTCTCAACATCGCGAGAACTGCGATGAGAACAGGAAATACGTCAGAACGATAGAGAAGCTGGAGAGAAACGGCCTTTTCTATGTGACAGGAAGTAGAAGATCGCCATTTTGAGGAAGGGAAAGGTCGTGGCTTCAGCGGAAGAAGAAGTAGGCCATCTTGGATTAGAAGTATAGTTGAAATAACCATAGAGAAAAGACGCCCAACATTTTGGACTGTGTAAATGTGTTTTTTTTTCTTAAAGGAATAGATCAAATTTGGGACTTTTAAAAGTAAAAGTATATAAAGTTAAATGCCACGGAGTTAAGAAAAAGAGCGGACTCGTGGGAGCGAGGCAAAGCTAGCCCCACGATGTCGAAAAAGGAGTGGCAAGCAGCAATTGAAAGTTTGGATAAAAAAGTTTCAGAAGGAAACAAAGAAGTTAAAGATATGATACAAGAGATGGAAAAAGAGTTTAAAGAGACACTTAAGAAGGAATTGGCGGAACTGACGAAAGGTATGGAAAAAATACAAAACGATTTGCAAGCCACACAGCAAAGAGTTAATGTAGTAGAAAATGCAATGGACACTTTAGCAGACACGCAACGAACTAAGATGAGGGCGATGAGAGGCAGAATGGCTGTAGCAGAAAGTAAACATATGGAGAAACAACTGAGATTTCGTGGTTTGCCGGAAAGTGAAGGAAAATCTGCCCAAGAACAGATTACAGAAGTTTTGGCTGGATACCTGAGGAAAGAGGAAGAAGAAATTGCGGCTTTCCTAGATGTGGTATACAGAATAAATTCAAGATTTGCAACCCAGAGGAAATTACCAAGAGACATGATTGAGCAATTCACGACTAGAAATACAAGAGAAATGATTGTGAGTAAACAATTCCAGGACCCATTGGAGGTCGACGGCAAGGTGGTGATTATTAGGAAGGAATTGCCCAGATCGGTGCTGTTGGATCGGAAAAAATACAAAGATTTAGTCCAGATTTTGAAGGACATGAAGATAAGATATAGATGGGAAATACCAGAAGGACTGTCCTTCGAATTTGGAGGAGCTAAAAAGCGCATCAGATCTGAATTGGAGATGGAAAAGTTCATTAGGGACAATGTAAAGGACTTACCAACAACAAGATTATGATTATGGAGTGCAAAATAATATCTTGGAATGTAAATGGACTTAACTCGCCTAATAAGAAGAAAAATATCTTTCACTGGCTATTAAAACAAAAATGTGACATTGTATGTTTGCAAGAAACCCATATTAAAAAGCAAGATATAAAGTATTTAAAGTTTGCAAAATTGGGAAGTGAATTTGTGGCTGCTTCAAAAAAAAAGAAAAAAGGTGCGGTGTTGTATATAAAAGAAGAATTACAGCCAAAATTAGTAGTGAGCGATGTGGAAGCCAGATATTTAGCAGTGGAAATTATGTGGAATTTTTAAAAGGTGTTGGTGATTGGAATATATGCACCTAATGGAGCAAAAGAAATTTTTTTTGAGGACTTGGGAAAACAACTGGATGAACTATCTTATGATCAGATAATTTTAGCTGGAGACTTCAATGGAGTTACCAACTTGGATGAAGATAAGAAATCAGGAACTGCACAAAAGAAAAGAGGATTACTACCAAAGTCTTTTTTTGCAATAAAGGAACAAGAGACTTTAGAAGACGTGTGGAGGAGACAGAACCCCAAAACTAGACAATATACATTTTATTCTGCAAGACATTTTACTTTATCACGAATTGACATGATCTGGGCCTCCAAAGACTTAGCGTTATGGACTAAAGATGTGGAAATAATGCCTATGGTAGGCTCAGATCACAACCCAATTATGTGGAGATTTGGGAAAAGAAATAAAAGAAAAGGATGGAGAATAAATGAAGATCTTTTGCATGAAGAAGAAAACATTGAGTTGTTACGAAGAGAGACCAGATTCTTTATACAACATAATATGAATAAGGAAGTTTCGACTAATAAGGTATGGGACACTTATAAAGCAGTGAGTAGAGGCATACTAATGGATTTAAATGCAAGAGTTAGAAGGAAAAAAGAGGAGAAGAGGTTAGAGATTATGGAGAAAATAAAAGCCAAAGAGATTCAACTTAAGAAGAGACCGGGAAAAAAGAAGATATATCAGGATATTAAAATCCTACAAGAACAACTGACGGCAATGAATAACAAGGAATTGGAATGGAATCTTAAGAGAATGAACCAGAAGTCGTTTGAGGGTGCAAATAAGCCTGGGAAATATTTGGCGTGGCAACTGAAGAAAAGAGAAGAGAATCATAAATAAAATTTGTGAGGAGAATAAGACATATTTGGAACAGGCAGCCATTAGTAGAGCTTTTTTTAAATTTTATGCAAAGCTGTACCAAAAAAAGGAAGTGAATAAAGACTCTATAACTGGGACTTTATGTTTGCCACTATGGAAAAGCTGCAAATGGGAGAAAAGTTCATACGAGCAGTGAAAGAAATTTATAGGGACCAGAGTGCAGCAATTGTGGTGAATGATGATGTGACTAAAAAATTAACAATAGGTAAAGGTACAAGACAGGGTTGCCCTTTGTCACCATTGTTGTTTATTTTGGTTTTGGAAATATTGATGATTCAGATACGGGAAGATGATGCAATCCGAGGAATAAAAATAAAAGAGTTTTCCTACAAGGTCAGAGCATTTGCGGATGATATAATGTTAATTGTGGACGACCCAATTGAGAGCATGCCGAAGGTAATGGAGAAAATAAAGGAATTTGGAGACTTGGCAGGATTTTATGTAAATAAAAGGAAGTCAAAGATACTATGTAAGAATATGACTAAACAGAAACAACAAGAACTAATGGAAATAACGGACTGCGAAGTAACAAATAGGGTGAAATATCTTGGTATTGAACTAACTGTGAAAAACATAGACTTATTTAAGAATAACTATGAGAAATTGTGGATACAAATAGAGCGAGACTTGATAAAATGGAATAAGTTGAATTTGTCATGGTTGGGAAGAATTGCAGCAGTAAAGATGAATGTATTGCCAAGAGTGATGTTCTTGTTACAAACAATTCCAATTATCCGAGACTCCAAACAATTTGAAAAATGGCAAAGGAAAATATCGGACTTTGTGTGGGCAGGCAAGAAACCTTGTGTGAAAATGAAAGTATTGCAGGAGGCTAAAGAGAGAGGTGGAATGCAGCTGCCCAATCTAAGACTATATCACGAAGCAATATGTTTGGCATGGATAAAAGAATGGATGACGTTGAAGAATCGCATGTTACTGGCTTTGGAGGGATGTTAAAAAACATTTGGATAGCATGCATATTTGTGGTATGATAAAGTAAAAGCAGACTCTATGTTTTTACACCACTATATCCGGAGAAGCCTCTTCACAATTTGGAAGAAGTATAAAAATTACCTACAAGATGGAATTCCTTCCTGAGTGGTTCCGTATGAAGTAATAGATCCGAGAACTGTTGATAATGAGCAGCAATGTTTAACCTACAAGGAGATAACTCAAGTAGAATTTTCAAAATTGAGAATAAAAACAGAAGAACAGCTGTCTCCATGTTATGGATGGTTTCAATATAGACAGATCAGAGATCTTTACAATTCGGACTGTTTGAAAGGAGGAATAAGAATGGAGAATTCAGAATTAGAAGATGTAATTTTTCAAGAAGGTAAAAAGGAAATTTCAAGGATTTATAAAGTACTTTTAAAATGGTTTACAGAGGATGAGACAGTAAAAGTCCAGATGGTGAAGTGGGCTATAAATTTTCATAAAGAAATAACAATGGAGGCGTGGGAATACCTGTGGAAAACTACGTTGAAGATTACGACATGTACAAGTATTAAAGAGAATGTCTACAAAATGATTTATCGTTGGTACTTGACACCAAAGAAAATTGCATTAGGAAATATTAATATGTCGAATAAATGCTGCAAATGTAAAAAACATGAAGGATCATTATACCATATGTGGTGGACTTGTGAGGTAGCGAAGCAATACTGGGGAGATATAATTGAAGTAATTAATGAGGTTTTGCAAACCCAAATAAATAAGAACCCAGAATTGCTGCTACTGAACTTGGGAATGGAAGATGTTCCAATGCAGTATAGAACATTGTTATTTTACATGATTACAGCAGCAAGACTTTTATATGCGCAGAAATGGAAAGTACAAGAAATACCAACTACAGAAGATTGGATTTATAAATTGCTGTACATGGCTGAGATGGGCAAAATGACAAGAAAACTTAAAGATCTTGATCCAGGACAATTTAATACAGATTGAGAGAAATCGAAACAATATCTAGAAAAAAAATTGGACGTGAAAGGGGAACTGTGGCAGTTCGAGAATTACTGAAATGTAATAGAAGAAGAAGAGAGAAGTGACTTTACCGGGAAAGGGGGAATTTAATTATAGAAATCTAAGCTACCATTGGGGTTATGATAAAATCAAAAATTACAGAGTATTAAATAATAGATGTTTTACTATGGATATATAAGATATATAAGATTAAGCTAGCTAGATATTATTTACAATATATAGTTTAAGTAAAGAGTATATAATGGATATTTGAGTATAACAGTTACCTTATAGACTTAAAATAAGCTCAGAACAAGAAATAGTAAAAGATGGGTGTGTCATAGAATATTAGAGTTTAAGTTAATATTAGAATTAGGATAGTTGTGGAAAGTAAAGAGTTTACATGATCGGAAAGTAAAATGGATGTAATGTTATATTTTTAATATTTTGATTGCTAATATATATGATTATGCTAGCATTATCTTAGGTAGAATATATGGTTTACCTGAGGTATTTAAAGGGAAACTTGTACCATAGAGATATAGAGATATTTTAATAGAGATTTAATAAGCTTAGAGAAAAGAGTATTAAGTGTGTGTTTAATAGGATATATGAGATACTAAGTAATTAAGTAATAAGATAGACTAAGGGTTGGAAAACTGTTGGAAGTCAACTAAAAAGGGGGGAGGAAAGGGAGGGGGTTAGAAATAGACTTACAAGGGGGTAATCTATGTGTTGAATGATATTATAATCTAATCCAATAAAAAAAAATTTAAAAAAACATTTATTCAGTCTGACTCTAAGGTATAAAGATGGTAGACCTCCACCTATTCATGTACTGGAAATCTAGATGCGTTCTGTCTTTCATTACATGGCAGTTTTATTTATATGGTAGAGAACATACATTATATAGGAAATGATTTCTGAATACCAAATCTCACTAAAAATTATTACCAATTTACAACTTATTCTTCTAGGTGAGCCTTGTGATATAACCTATTCATGCCCTATATCTACTTATTACCCATTAATGCCATAATGCCATACTTCTAGATCACAATGTCTTTAAGGCACAACATCAAAAAAGTTATTTATTTTACTTCATTATACCTTACTTTCTCCCCAATGGGGACCCAAAGTGGATTACATCATTCTCTTCTCCTTTATTTTATCCTCACAGCAACCCTGTGAGGTAGGTTAGGCTGAGAATGTACAACTAGTTCCAGGTTACCCAGCAAGCTTCTCTGAAAGAATGGGGATTTGAATCCGGCCCTCCCACATCCTAGTAATACACTCTAACCATTACACTGCACTGGCTCTACATGTTCTACAATTCAATTCATGAACGTATGTCAATTTTACTAATATTACCTGAAGAAATATTATTTGATAAACTGCATTCCTTTAAATTATATTTGATATTTATAAATAAGCTGGTAATATTGTTGTTTGTGGAAATCCCCTCTTGTTCTGATTCTGCAAAATTTTGATTAAATTACAAATTGTGCTTTTTGTGTGTGTAAATATTTCTCCTTTGTTACTATATGAGGTCATCTTTCCTTGATTCAGAGCTCTATAACTGTCAGAACTGTGGCTAGATAATGTCCTTACTCCAGACTACCTTCCGCAATCAGACAAAAGCCCGTTGTTTTCAAAAGTTTACTGAAGAAAGAATTCATTATAGTCCACAGGCCTAGATACAATATCCAGGCTGGTACATGTGTATTGTTACGAATGACAGGCAAAGCATGAGTTACAAAGTATCAGAACCCAGCAGGCCCAACCTCCCCCCATAGTTCTCAAAACAATCCCTTTGAAGCTGAGAAAGCGAAAGTTTCCCAAGGCTGGTGAAGCGATAGCCAAAACAATCCTCTTCCGTGAGATAGCTGCTGGGAACATCTTGGCACCTGGGAACAAAGCACTTAGAATACTGAAAGAATTAATATGGAGTCTCTTCGGTTACATACATACACTTCAACCCTGACAATAACCACTCTATCACATTGCAGAAGTTCTACAAGAGCTGAGTTTAAAATTCAGTACATAGTGCCAGTCTGCATGTTGAGGATGATACCAAATTATCTCTGACAGATAAGACATTGTTGACAGGAAGGAATGGATTTTTTTTAATGAAAAGGAGACATTTCCCAGAATTTTAATACAGGGTGGTTGTGGAGCAAACTGTAATTTTAAAGCTGAGGATAGGACTTATATTTTTCCCACTCTTAAGTAAAGATAAGGTAGAAAAAAATAAGATCTATGGAAAGTGTTTGGAGAGAACAACCTTTGAAATAATGTTAGAAAGAATGAATAAAAAGAAATCACAATTCCAACACCATGTGGCACTATCCTTGCTTTGGAGTACTGAAAGGCCAGCGTGTAAGGCCTCAATGAATCCAACTAGAAAATATTTCCCATGGCATGAGGGCCATCTTGGAAAACACTGACATCGGCACCCTTACAATTCCTGAAAAGGAGGGGGGGGGACTTCTCCCTTAAGATATTAGTGACTGTTTGAATTAATATTGGGTAGGAAGGGGGTTGTTATGTTGTATTCAATAAAGTGGCCCAATTTTATTCCCAAGCTTTGTGTCTGCTTTTCATTTCGACTGTGGGGGCAAAGCAGTATCCTCTCTGAGATGTCCTTGTATCAGAAGACGAGCCACAACATTTTTTAATATCTGCATCTTCTGCTCCATTTAATTCTCTGATGCTTGTCATGGGGAGGGGGAGAGGGAACGAGAGATGACTTAATGTTAAGCATATCACACACCTTTAACTAAACTATCAGGGAATGATGGGTTAAATGTGAGTCAGCAGCTACATGAATGCACTGACAGATGTGGATCTTCCCTGCTTTCCTCCCCGTCCAGCAGTCATTCTGATTTTGGGAAAGTTGATTCTTGTGGCAATGGGACCTTCAAATGGGCTGGGAGAAGGAACTGAAATTTTCCTTCCAGCCTGTAACCCTGGAAATCAGTATTCTTGGGGTTAGAAGGGTCTTTTAAAAGAGAAGAGAATGTGGGAATGATTTGTGATTCTTCCACAAGTGGATCACTGGATTTCATCCTATATAACATGACCCTTACAGAAGACAGTGATATTTACAATTGCATAAATACAATGTAAGTGCAAGTGAATGGTACAGGAACAGGAATCTTACCGGATCAGACCAGTGGTCCATTCTACTCCCCCACTAGCCAAAAACATATATCAGAGGCTCAAACCCCCCCACCCCCAGCCCTTCACTTCCCTAAAGCAACCGTTATTCAAGGGTTTCCCACCTCTGAACATGGAAATCCTATTTAGCCATCACAGCTTATAGTAATTGGTGAGCCTATTCTCCATGAATTTGTTTAATCCACTTTTAAAGCTATCTAATCAGCTAGCTGTCATTATGTACTGTGCAGTAAGTTCTAAAAGTTAATTGTATAAACTATATATTTCTATTTCTGCTCTTATTCTATTGTCCATCAACTTTATTGGGTGATCTCAAGACTGAGCAAGGCTGTCAATGATAGGATGCTTTGGAGGTTGTTGATTCATTGGGTTGCCATAAGTCAAAAGTGACAGGATGTAACACACACAAACAAGTTCTACTATTTTGTATCAAGAGTCTCCTGAAAAGAAAATCGTTAGACTTTTAGCTACCTCTGCAGAACTGAGAGTAAATATCTGTACTTTTTATTGTTGCATTAAACTTAAATGCTCAATAAAGGAAGCCATGGCCTTCAACTTGCAAGACCTGAGCAAGGCTGTCAATGATGGGACATTAAGGCAGTCATTACTTCATAAGGTTACTGCAAGTTGGAAACAACTTGATGGTACATAATACACACAAACCTAAATGCAAGAAAGAAGTGGAAGAAAATCAGTGCAATTAAAAGAAAATCAAACAAATGTATCTCTCTTGTCATTGTAACCTTTTAAAGAATATCTTAAGTCCTGCATTGTTTGTTAGATAAAAGAAAAATGACTTGGTAACTGGAATTACAAGTTCCCCCCAAATATCCACAACACTCAGGAGATTGTTTCAGATGCTGATTATATAGGTAATTTGTAGCTAGTCATATTTTCCCCATCTTTGTGCCACAGTATTATTTGCACTGAAATGGGATCACAAAATGCACAAATGGTTTAGCTGAACTTTCATGAACTTATAAAAGCAAAGGCTTAGATCAGCTTGACCTGCTAAAAACAGACTGCACTATTCCAAAGGGTTTATGGTCATGTATCAACAGGCCACATGCGAGATCATACTCAGATCTGAAGTCGAAACCAATAAGAGCCCAAAATAAGAAGTGTCAAAAAGTTAATAGCTGCTATATTTTGCTCACTAAACTTGGTAACTTTCTTTCCAATCTCAATAGGAGAAAATAGTTAGTTCTGATCTCATGTCATGGTAGGCAGATGCCAGCTGTATGGCACCAGGAGGATTTCAACTGTTTTCATTTCAAGGGAACAGGGTAGGAGAGCATGAAGATATTTGATAAGATTCCATTAAAGTAAGCTGACAGTATGGTTAAAAACGAACCTAGCTGGTATAATACATTAGAAAGAAACAATCAGTCTGACATTTTTCAGGTTAAATATTTCCTCTTATCAGAATGATAACAGAATTCCTACTTAACATGCGACAGTGATCAGATTGTAGTAAAAAGCGGTGTCTTTTTGAATAAATATTGGTTAGGATATACGATTTCAAGACAAATCTTCAACCAGCTCAATATTAGCATTTAATTCTATGCAGACACAGTGGCCAATAGAGAAAAGCTGCACTTTCAAACATTCCCCTCATTCGTTCCTCACAATGAGAGCCAATCCTTCTTCTAAGGAGCTCAGGGGAGTGTTGCATTGCTAAGGTTAACCCATTATTCTTTCACAAAGCAATTCTGCAAGGTAGGTTAGGCTGAAAGTGACTGACTTAGTGTGGTCTATGGTATCTGATGAAGTCTACTTTGACTCATAAAAGCTTATATCCTGGAGAAAAAATGTTGGACTTTGCTAAAATTGAATTTTGTTAAATGTGATTCAGTGATCTTCATGACCTAAACCATTCAAATCGCAATCTCCATAATCTCAGTTCAATACTCCAAATCATTCACACTGCCTTTTACAGCATTCTCCTATTTCCCATTCCATCATAGCATCTGCTATTAAATAAAAGGGTAAAAAAAAAATCACTAGACATGCCCTGAGGTAAGTTTTTGAGCCTTTGTTATTCAGGATTGGGCTAAAACAATGTAAATTATTCTAAGTATTGGCCAGCCAGCTCATTTACTTATCTTTATAAGTGGCCAACTAATATATAATAATACAAACTATTTTGTTAGTCTTAACAAGTGCTGTAAAATGGGCAGCCCAATCCTGAGGGGGGTGCTGTGGTGATGATGGCTAGCTGCCAACATAAAAGCAGTGCCACTGGTCTATTCCTTGTGGACAGTCCACGGTGAGAAAGAACAACATGCATCCTTCTGCAAGGCACAGAGGGCATAGCAAGTAAGCCGGAGTCCATAGGAACTCTGGAAACACCTACCAACCAGGCAACAGCACCCAATGATGTCCCTCTGAATGACCCACAAGCCAATCCAGCCTCTGTCCCCATGCCACTCCCTCCCCCACAGAGAGCCAGCGGAGAGGGAAGTGAGGTATCACTGCTCAAAGAGATACAGGAAATCTTGCCAGATAGAAGTAAAGGTCTCGGGAACTTCTTGTCTATTCTATGAGAGACTGTCCCTTATGCAGAAATCTAGCATATCATTGGCCCAATCATCCATAGAGGGAGGAAAATGAGATTTCCAGTTTTGCAAGATAATTCATTTGACTACCAAGGAAGTCCTTTGAATCCATAGAACTGGTGGTCTTCTTGGGAACTGCTCATAGAGATATGAAGCGTAGAATTATATTTTATTTTTAATTATTTTATTTTTATTTATTTTATTTACATCATTTATAGTCTGCCTTTCTCACTGAGACTCAAGGCGGAATACATAGTATGAGGTTAATACAATCAGTATCAAGTACATTTCAATACAACACCATAAGGTAAACAGATACAAGTTTTAAAAACATAGAATTAGCAAGGATCCAAGACAGAGTAGAAAAAATACTGGCGCAAAACTGGAGCGCTGGTTGTACATAGGAGTACATATTTAAAGCAGCAGATAATATATAAGGCAAAAATAGTGATGAAGTCTATGATCCCCAACTCGTTAGTGAAGCATCTGAGACCCCATCCCTACAATACAGCCCTCCCATTTGAGTAAAAAGCCTTTTTGAATAGTTCAGTTTTGCATCGTTTATGGAAAGCCAGGAAAGTGTGGGCTCTTCTGACTTCCTCAGGCAGGTCATTCCACAGGATAGGGGCCACCACAGAGAAAGCTCTTCTACGGGCTGCTGCTTACTTCACCTGTGTGCAGCCTTCCACCTGCAGGAGACCCTGTTCAGATGAGTGAAGCTGCCATGGAGGAACATAGGGAGGAAGGCGGTCCCATAGGTATGCTGGACCAAAGCTATGAAGAACTTTGTATGTAATAACTAATACCTTGAACTGAGCATGGTAAACGATGAGTAGCCGATGGAGCGACTGTAGGATGGGAGTGATGTTCATGCTCCTGTTCACTCCTGATAACAATCGAGCTACAGCATTTTGCACTAATTGGAGCCTCCTAGTTAACTTAGATGGGAGGCCAATGTACAGAGCATTACAATAGTCAAGCCTTGATGTTATCAAAGCATGGATCCAAGTGGTCAGGTCAGCAGTGTCAAGATAAGAAACCATCTTCCAAGTTAGAGTGAGGTTGTAGAAAGCATTTTTTGCCGCTGCCTTAACTGGTTTTGCTAGTAATAACGCTGGATCCAGTATAACCCCTAGGCTCTTAACTGAGCCTGCAAGGGTCAGATGAACTCCATTGAAAGTGAGGAGTACAATGTCCTTCAAGATCTCTGCCTTCCCAACAAGCATCACTTCAGTCTTGTCTGGGTTCAATTTCAATTTGTTGTTTTTCAACCATTTCACCACTGCTGTCAGGCAGCAATCTAAGATTATTAGCTGCGAGGCATAATTTGGTAGACAACGTAATATTAATCCAAGATATTATTATTATTTATGTATTTTATTCGATTTATACCCCTCCCTCCCCACAGATGGGCTCAAGGTGGCTAACAACATTAATAATACATTCAAAATCACAAAAACATAAAATCAATAATTTTTTTTTAATCATTAAAATAGTCCAGGAGCAGGCTATTTAAATAAATATTGGGAGTTCGTATATGGGCATAGCAGATGGCTGAGGGCAGCCCCAGAAGAAGTGTTGGTCCTAGATGGAAGAAGGAGGACACCTGCTTTCACTCAGCCAAAGGCCCGGCAGAACATCTCAGTTTTACAGGCCCTGCGAAACTGTAACAGGTCCCACAGGGCCCGGATCTCCAGCGGGAGAGTGTGCCACCAGGCTGGGGCCAGAGCAGAAAAAGCCCTGGCCCTGGTTGAGGCCAGACGGATGTCCTTCGGGCTGGGGACCACCAGGAGTTGCTTGTCTGTAGAGTGCAACACCCTGCAGTGGATGTAATGGAAGAGGCGGTCCCGCAGGTATGCAGGTCCCTGTCCATGAAGGGCTTTAAACACCAAGGTTAACACCTTGAACCACATCCGGAACTCCACTGGGAGCCAGTGCAGCTGGCACAGCACAGGATGAATGTGAGCTCAGATTGGCGTTCCGGTAAGGACATGTGCTGCTGCATGCTGGACCAGCTGTAACTTCCAGGTCAGGCCCAAAGGCAGCCCAGCGTAGAGTGAGTTGGAGTAGTTTAGCCTGGAAGTGACCATTGCATGGATTACTGTGGCCAGTTCCCAGGGTGAAAGATAGGGTGCCAGTTGCCTGGCCTGTCGAAGATGAGAAAAGGCAGACCTGGCAACGGTCGTGACCTGGGCCTCCATTGAAAGTGTGTCATCCAAGATTATACCCAGACTCCTCACTATCAGCGAAGGTTTCAATTGTACCCCATCGAGGGCTGGGAGCCAGATCCCCGGCTCGATTGCCCCACGACCCAGACACAGAACCTCTGTCTTCAGGGGATTCAATTTCAGGCGACTCTGATGTAACCATACCATCACAGCCTCAAGACCCTTGGCCAAGGAATCCAGAGCGAGATCAGACTAGCCGTCCATCAGCAGATAAAACTGAGTGTCATCCGCATACTGGTGACAACCCAGCCCAAAGCTGCGGGCTAACCGGGTGAGGTGGTGCATATAGATGTTAAATAACATCAGGGAAAGAATCACCCCCTGAGGGATGCCACATACCAAAGAATGGCGAGCGGACATCTGTTCCCCAAGTGCCACCCTCTGTCCCCGATTGTGAAGGAAGGAGTTCAGCCATTGCAGGGCTGTTTCACAAATTCCCACATCTGCAAGGCGGTGGGTCAGAAGATTATGATCAACCGTGTCGAACACTGCTGTAAGTATCAGCAGTGCCAACCTGCCCCAGTCCAGATGTCGCCGCAGATCATCTGTGAGGGTGACCAGAGCCGTCGCTGTATCATGGCCAGGCCTGAAGCCGGACTGGAATGGATTCAGGATAGAGGCATCATCCAGGTATATCTGTAGCTGTTCTGCTACTGCCCTCTTAATTACCTTACCCAGGAACGGAAGATTCAAAACTGGGCAATAATTGGCTGGGTCAACAGGATCCAGTGATGGTTTCTTTAATAAGGGCGACACCACTGCCTCCTTCAGTGAGTCTGGAAAAAACCCAGAACTCAGAGAAAGATTAATGATGTCAGCTAATGGTGCCTGAATCCCATCACCACCAGGTTTCACCAGCCATGATGGGCACAGGTCCAGTGGGCATGTGGTAGGTTTCAGAGTATGCAGGACCCTGCCTACCTCCTCCTAGGAGAGTGTCCTGAATTGATCTAATATCAACCCTAAGGACGACCAAGGGGCCTCCAGTACACATACTGCATCAACCGTGGTAGACTGATCCCGGCGGAGTGACAAGACCTTATCCGCAAAATAGTCTCCAAATGCCTCACAGCTTATTACCGAATTTACATTTTTATTTGTCCCATGTGTGAGGGACGTTAAAGACTGAATCACTCCGGAAAGTTGTGCTGGGTGAGAACTAGCAGATGCAATGGAAGCTGCATAGTGATCTCTCTTTGCAGCTTTCACTGCCATCTCATAGGCCTTCATAAACGTCCTATAAGATGTTCTTGTCACTTTGTCACGGAGTCACTGCCACACTCGCTCTAGCCATCTCAGCTCCCATTTCATTTGTCGTAACTCATCAGTATACTAAGGAGCTACTCTAGTTCGGGGGCGGAGAAGGCAACGGGGAGTGATCTCGTCGATAGCTTCAGGGAGACGGGCATTCCAGTCCTCTATCAGCTCATCCAATGAGCCACCAGGGGGCATCGGATCCCACATTCTGGAATTCAATTAGATCCATTTGACTCCACAGGCAAGCATAAATCAGCTTGTTGCCCAAGCGGGGGGGTGGGTCATGGTGCCCAGACAAGCCCTCAGAACGAGGTGGTCTGACCATGGCACTGCTATAGGTTCATCCAGATCCACCTGTATCCCCACCCGAAAGATCAAATCCAGCGTGTGTCCTGCTCGATGCGTGAGCATCAATACAAACTGAAAGAGAGTCCTAATGCCGCCATGGAGGGTATCAGGTCCACAGCCTGTGAGGAGGTAGCATCATTGGCATGGACACTGAAGTCCCCCAAGACCAGAAGCCTGGGGTACTCCAAGGCCCAGCCAGCCACTGCCTCCAACAGGCCAGGCACAGCATCTGCTGGTGCACTGGGCGATCGGTACACCAGACAGATGGCTATACTCTCCTCAGCATCCCACACCAGGCCCACACAATCAATGCCAGCAATCTTTGGCATGGGAAGCGGCCTGATGGAGAAAAATTCTCGAATGATCACTGCCACCCCACCCCCAACCATTGTCCCGTGACTGGTGAAGGACCAAGAAACTTGGGGGGCCCAGTTCTTTCCGGCTGACAGTTTCACCTTCCCGTACTCAGGTCTCAGTCATGCATGCCAGGTCCACCTCTTCCATCGCAAAATATTTTTGAAGGGTTGCGGTCTTGTTATTAATGGACCTGGCGTTGCAAAGCAGCAGTGACGGGAGAGGGCATTAAGTCCTAGCCCCACTACCAGCATCCCTTGGGATGGGGCAAAGGTTGGAAGGAACCCGAGCATAACCATATCTCTGGCTTCTTCCCTTATAATACCTAGCCCCACCGCTGTACCTCCCTCGTCCCATAACCAGTGGGATCCCCAACCTCATATCGACCACCAATTCAAATGACTGCCACCCTCAGCCACTAATCCTACAACACCTATTGCAGAGTAACATGAGTCTATATAAACAATAGTTTTATCCCTAATAACATTAATACTATCAGTAATGTTAAGAATTCAGTTCTAAATTTCCCACCCCCTTTAAATTATTAATTTCCCAGCTTCTCTGCTAATTTCCTACCAGAGTAGGTTTAGTTTAAACAATTTATCAGAGTAGGTTTAGTTTAAACAATCCAGCAAAGGGCTATACCTGGTGCAGTATGCCATTCAGACATGCAGTACAAACGGAATTCCCACTACCCAAACCACCCACCCCAACAGCAATAACAATCATAGGGAGGAGAAGACAACAATTGGATAAGATAGGGAAAATAAACATAAAACAATCGACCCTACTTCCTCCCAATAGCTCAGTACAACCTGGCCACAACAGTCACAATCGGCAGTCAATTCAAGTTCAACAGCAGAACCACCCCATCCATTCAATAGAATGTACAACAATTCCAAGCCATGGCTGTCTGGGGGGTGGGGCTGAGCAGCTGAAAAAGCTCACCCCAGGTGGAACAGCCTCCCCAGCAGCAGCACAGGCAATCACCCTGCAGTTCCAGGCAGCAGCTCTCCTCAGCCTGGGCAGTCTGGGGGGTGGGGCTGAGCAGCTGAAAAAGCTCACCCCAGGTGGAACAGACTCCCCAGCAGCAGCAGCATATAACATTTTGCCAGGATTTTTTTGAGGCATCCTCCCTCCCCCCAATAATATGAACTAGATTGGCTCTAAGAATTTGGAAGCATCACACTCAGGAAGACTTGGTGGCTAAATCAAGCAAGATACCAATACGCTCCTAAAATAGTTTTTGTTTGTTTTTTGTTTGTTTGTTTAATAAGCCTTAGACGCACACAAATCCAGGGTAGCAAGTTTAAAGGATATGAATGCATTTTGCCATTGAGTCAAGCGGATGGAGTTCCAGTTCCAAGTTCCACTGGGGTTGGATGCAATCTAGACTGTGTTTTGTTTGGTTTCTTTGGTTGCTTGGCCAGCAGTTCCACAGATCACACACCCAAAACATCTGTTGTGCCTACCCTCCCACCTAGGCACTCTGGCAAGGGATGGTCCGGGACTGCCAGAATCCCTGCTACTGCCACTCTTGGCATCATAGCCAGCATTCCTTGGTGCACTTACCTTAGAGTATTCCCCACTGCCCGAGGGTGTACCTTGTGGTATTAAAATTCTGGAAAAAAAACAAAGCAGCTGGACCTGATACACTCAGATATCTGTCATTTCATCAAATGCTTTCTAAGGACCCGGTGTGCCACTGGGTCCCGCCCCCCCCCCCCGTAATATATTAAACAGATATTCCATCCCTGACGATCTTTTCAACCCCTCAGCAAATAACTTGCATTTTTGAGACTGGGTCTATAAGGGTGATACCCTGATAGATAGACAGGCAGTCTTGAACTGTCAGTCAGCCTCTTGGTTTAAACTCTTCAAATACAATCATTCTAGAGCATCTTACCTAGTTAGTATTGCAAACTATAATCTTAGAGCAGCCTTCACATCCCTATGCTTCAAAACAATGCCAACTGCAGTTTTAGCAGGCCGCTACAGTAAAATACCTAAGGACCAGAGCTTCTGTCCCTGTGGAACATCCGCAATTGAGGACTTACCTCATTATATTCTTAACTGTCCGTGGTATGCCCAACCTAGGACTAAATTTTTTTCTGACATGGTGTCCAACCTTTGTACCCACTCAGATCCTGAGAAGATTGCAATTTTATTAGCCAACTCTGATGCTAACATATCCCACAAAATGGCTTTATATGCCCTGACTGCAAAAAAATATACGGGCTAATGCTGTGCTTAAGGGATAACATTAACATTGTACGTTGGGGATTTTACTGTTTTAACTGTGTATACTTTTATTGTCCTATATGAATTTGACAACCGGAAATGGTTTAATGGTTGTATCTAGTTTTAAATTTTAATGCTTTGACCATGTATCTAGTTTTAAATTTTAATGCTTTTGACCATGTCACATCAATTTTATTCAAGCTTGTGTTTCTGTTTTGTTTGTTGTTTGTGAATTGTAATGGTCTATGGCTGAATACAATAAACCTTCTACTCTCTATTCCCCACTACATGACGTGGAGCATACTGCTGGGAGCAGCTGCTTTGGGTTGCCCCCATTCACATACACTGCTATTCTTGGCAGTAGGAGCCTGTATTGTTGAAGCAGCACCCAGGGGGCATGCAAAGGGGAAGGAAGAGGTAAAGGAGGACTCCTGGGCCAGGCTGGCTAGATTCCCACCCATAACAGTGCATGGTTGCCCCTTTGGTTTGTGTGTCTGGAGACAGGATACCTATAAGGGTTCTGAAATGAGACGTGTTAGTCACACAACATGGCCTTTTTAAGGTTTAATAAATATATTATTAAATAAATATATTATTTAAGGAATAGAACAGTAATAGACAGTACGTAAAAGAATCAGGAATAATTATATATAACACAATATACAGCAATAAAATACAGGATATTTCTCCTCTCCATCCTTGTACTTATATTAAAATACATTAAATTCAACATTTTATATTCAATATTTAAAATTACTGATTTAATAATTGGTCTATTTTACTCTAAATTATTCTTAGTTTTTCTTAATTTTCAGCTATATAATCGAAGAAAGGTTTACATTTTTTCTGACATTCTAGGATTGTCTATTATGCATATTAAAAGTTTATTTAGCCATTGGTGCATATTCATACAATTTATTCATCCATTCAGTCACATTTCGGCAAGATTCTGCCTTCCATTTTGTGACATATACTACTCTCACCACTGTCACCATATACTTGAAACTTTTGTTGTATACTTTTATAATATTACTTGGTAAAATATTTAATAACATATTTTAGGGTTCAGCACAAAATCAAACTTTAGTATCTTTTTCATCTCTTCGTGTATTTTTATCAAATATCTTCTTGCTCTCTTGCATGCTCACCACATATGATAGAATGTTGCATTCATGCCTTGACATTACAAGCACCTTCCACTATAGTCCTTACTAGTTTTTGCAATGTCCTTAGAGGTAACTTAACATCTATAAAACATTATATACCAATTCTGTCTTAATACATTCTGTAAATTTAATTTTTTTCATCCATACATTTTCCCACTGGTTCATAGAAATATTTTCTTCCAAGTTTTGCATCCATTTTATCATACAGTTTTTAACTTGTTCCGAGTTTGTGACATGTCGTAGTAGAATTTTATATACTTTTCCTAATAAGTGTTTTGAATATCCACTGATTAGTTGTTCAAACACTGTTTTCTCTCTTAATCAGCTACTTTCTATGTATAGTTATTCTTTGATTTTGGACACCACTTGATAATACATCAACCATGAGATGTTTTTTTCTTGAGCTTCAATTTCTCACCATGTTTTTATTTTTCCTTTCTTATCCATCATATATTCATAATTTACACAATCAGTTTTATTTCTTATGGTAATATCATAATAGGCATCTATTGGTGATGTCAGTGCCAAAGTTGGCAGACTTAATCTGTTTCTGCATTGAAATCATATTCTTTTTTAAAAAACAGAATTTTAATAGAGTTTTAAAAATAGATATAAAGCATACAAACAAAACTAGATATAAAACATACAAACTTTAACTTTGTCATACCACAAACATGCATACCAACCAAATCTTAAATCATGACCTTCTAAATTCTAATAACCATTCATTTCTCAGCATCAAATACTGTTTCAACCTGGCCAAAATATATATTCAAACTAGGTAGACCTAGACCCCATTTTTCCTTTGCATCTTGTAATATTTTAAATTTAAACTTAATTATTCTGCATAGACTACTTGGTTTCTTTTCCTGATTCTCAGTATTATTTTTTCTTTCTCTTTTCTGTCTCCATTCCACACAGCATGGACTTTGCTCTCCCCCTTGGATGTTAGTGCTAAGTCCTCCATGAGCAGTAATAAATGCCCTCTCTGTGCCTCTCCCACCACCAAAGTTAAATGCTGTGCACTCTAACTATGCACATCTGGGACTTCAGTGACAGAGTCTTGTACCACATACCCTAACATCTGCTAAGTTGGGTTTTGTGTAATCCTGGGGGGGGGACTGTGATTAGGTGCAGGGAGGTGGTTTGTCTGCCACTGAAGAGGGAGATGATTGGCTGCAGCTGTAGTTGGCATTAGACATTGGCACGAACAGCATTACGAATGGAAAAAAACCACGGACAGCCCATTCGTCTGTTCGAGAACAAGCTGTTCGTGAGGCTCCATTCTAAACGAACAAGTGGTCGTTGCAAGCCTCGTTCATTGCCTTTGTCAGCCGTTCATCAAGCCAGACAGTCTGGGGCCTTTCAATAAATTCCCCTGGTAACGGCAGGGACTGAGCTCTGTTTGAATTCCTTCTGGCTTTCCTTCTGGCTTTAACCCTTCAAAGTACTTCCAGCAGAGAGTCCTGTTTTTGCCACTGTGAAGAGAAAATGACAACAAAGGGGGAGACCCACGCATCATGGCTTTCCCAGGGTGCAATCTCTCTGAAACTTGGGAGATCTTCGGAAGACAGTGAGGACTATGTCCCCTCCAAATTTGGTGGGTATTGGACATTGGGAAGATCAGTTTGTAACCCCTCAAAGTAGCTGCCTTCCAACAGGCAGTCCTGTTTTGGCCACTGTGAAAAGAAAATGACAAAAAAGGGGGGCCCGTGGATCATGCCTTTCCTGAGGTGCAATCTCTCTGAAACTTGGGGGGTCTTCGGAGGACAGTGAGGACTATGTCCCCTGCAAATTTGGTGGGTTTTGGACTTTGGGAAGGTCAGTTTGTGGGGAGTTTAAAAGGCTCTGCCACTTGCACTTGGCGGAAAAAGGCCCTTTAAAGTATCAGCTGGCAGGAGGCAGGGAGGAATCCCCCCTGCCACCTGCCAGCTGATAGTTTAAAGGGATCTTTAAAGGCCCATGAACAACGAACAACAAACATGTTTGTGAACAGGGTCATGTTCATTACTGTTCATTGTTCGTTGTTCGTGGATGGCAGCGAACAACGAACAGCTTGTTCAGGGTTTTTTTTCCGTTCATGCCTATAGACATTGCCATGTGAGACTCACGGAAGGCTGCCCACTTCCTTGTGCAATTTTTAACACCATCTAATTACAAAATGCCGTAAATCACTGTTTGTGCCGTTTTGTAAACAGATGACGTCAAAAATTGTGCGAGAAGGCAGCCTTCTGTGAGTCTTATGCGATTTATAGACAGTGTGAAATTGGCCCATGTCTAGGTGGCATCCATGTAATGCCATCTCTTGTGAGTGGGAACACACCTGTAGGGGAGCATTTTGCCTTTTCCATTTTATTAGTGCCTATGGGCTACACCATGGTTTTTGCTAGCATAAATTTCTACCAGTTCTGGGGAGATTCCTAGGATGGGACAGTTTAGGAAGTTGATTAACTCCTGCCATGCCCCGGGGCCCACCCCTTCCCTTGCCAGCACAGCAGTTTGCACTGGGAATATTACACACCAGTGCCCCAGCAGCAGTTGCCCATAGTGCAGTACTGATGAGACACTACACTAATGTGTCTGTGAGATGCCAGTATAGTGGCTAGTTGGTTCCCTGAGCACTCCCTCCCCCCTCAGTATTGTGCTGTGAGTGTATCTATTGGTTGAAAATATTTTGATCAATTAAAGAGGTGCTCCAACTTAATCAGGCAGCAAATTTCGGTTTAAAAATATTTTAAAGTATTTAAACCCAGGGGTGACAGGCATCTTTTAAGAAGTGGCTTCTCTTTTTCTCTCTCATAATGAAAGGAATGCTTCCTCTGAGGTTGTATCTCACTTTCAAGTGAAGTTTATATCACTGAAGAAAAATTAATATGCTCATCTTTGTCAGAAGTGTGAGATCCCTTTTTTCTGGTTCACCTTCATTTACCCTTCATGATTATTTAGCTGGAGACAGCGTAAGATGTTAAGATAGATATGTCTGCAGAACCACTTATGCCAGAAAGGAAGCACAGTCTTAGAGGTAAACGAGGAGGTACTGATTATAGCAAATGCTGCAAGTTAGTTTCCAATTCTAAATTATGGGTGAGGGGGTCTGATAGGAAGCTTCTATGAATGACAAGATGAATTTCTCTTAGGAAGGCACAGAAAACATGTAATATTAACAGTCACTGTAGTTAGGTTAGCATAATCTACAGTAGAAGTTCAACCCACTGAGATAAAATTCAGTGTATATGCTTGAATTAGCAATTTTATTTTATTTTTTTTTTGAAAAAATTTTTATTGGGTTAGAATCCGTTATTTTTACATTACATTCAATTTTCCCCAAATTTTTCATTTCTAACCCCCTCCCTTTCCCCCCCTTTTGTTGACTTCCAACAGCTTTCCCACCCTTTGTCCCTTTTCCCTTACTTCTATTAAATTCCTCTATCTAAAACAGATATACATTCTCCATTATATTAAGCAGTACATCCTTAACTACTTTTCTTGTTATATACCCAAACTGTAAGTCTTTGTTTCCATCTTGGATAAACAATTTATCCCATTTTCCAGTTTTAAATATTTCTATATATCATAAACCTATATATCATAAACCATAAAAATCTTACATTTAAATCAAACAATTTGACTTATTCTCTATATATTACTCGTTCTATCTTTTTATGGTAATTCTATATAGCTCATCACATAGTCAATCAATTTAACTCTTCTGTACATTCAGTTTGGTGCATTATATAAATCTTATCAAAGAAAGAAAATATTGTTGGTTACTCAATCCTTATATTTAAACCTTATCATTAATTATTTTCTATCAATATTCTATCTATTAACCTATATATATCTATATATATATCAATCTGTTAATCTAACTGCTTATAAATTCACATTTTTCTCTTCCTCCCCCGGTAAAGTCACCCCCCTCTATTATACTTTTATTATACTTCAGTAGTTCTCAAACTGCCACAGTTTTCCTCCCACCTCCCATTTCTTCTCCAGATATTGTTTCAGCTTCTCCCAATCTGTGTTAAACTGCCCTGAGTCCAGATTTCTCAGTTTTCTTGTCATCTTGTCCATCTCTGCCATATACAGCAATTTGTAGATCCAATCTTCAATAGTTGGCACTTCTCGTACTTTCCATTTTTGCGCATACAAAAGTCTAGCTGCTGCTGTCATATAAAATATTAACGTCCTATGATGGGCTGGAATTCCCTCCATTCCCAAGTTTAGTAGCAGGAGTTCTGGGTTCTTATTTATTTGAAATTGTAAAATTTCACTCATTTCTCTTATTATTTCCCCCCAGTACTGCCTGGCTACCTCACATGACCACCACATATGATAGAGGGAGCCCTCATGCTTCTTACATTTCCAGCATTTATTAGAAGTGTTCAAATTCCCTAGCGCAATCTTCTTTGGTGTCATGTACCAACGATAGATCATTTTGTAAATGTTCTCTTTAATATTAGTACATGTCGTTGTCTTCATTGTAGTTTTCCACAAGTATTCCCATGCCTCCATTGTTATTTCTTTATTAAAATTTATAGCCCATTTCACCATCTGTGTTTTAACTGTCTCGTCCTCGGTATACCATTTCAACAGTACTTGGTATACCTTGGATATTCTTTTCTTGTCTTCTTTAAGAAGGGTCTGCTCTAGTTCCGAGTTCTCTGTTCGTATACCCCCCTTTGCAGAGTCCGAGTTATATAAGTCTCTGATCTGTCTATACTGGAACCAGTCGTAATTAGGTGATAGTTCCTCTTGCGTCTTTATTCTAAGTTTAGATGCTTCAGTTTTAGTTATTTCTTTGTACGTTAAACATTGTTGTTCATTATCAACAGCTCTCGGATCTATCACCTCATATGGAACCACCCACAAGGGAGTTCCTTCTTGTAAATAAATTCTGTATTTCTTCCAGATTATGTATAGACTTCTCCGTACAAAATGGTGCAGGAACATCGAGTTGACCTTTACTTTGTCATGCCATAGGTATGCGTGCCATCCAAATATTTTTTTATATCCCTCTAGGGCTAATAGTTTCTTGTTCTTTAATGTCATCCACTCTTTCAACCAAACTAGGCAGATTGCATCATGATAAAGTCTCAGATTGGGCAGTTGCATTCCGCCTCTCTCCTTTGCATCTTGTAATACTTTTACTTTCACTCGAGGCTTCTTGCCTGCCCAAACAAAATCTGATATTTTCCTCTGCCATTTTTCAAATTGTTTAGAGTCTCTGATGATTGGTATTGTCTGTAGCAAAAACATTACTCTTGGTAACACATTCATCTTAACTGCTGCAATCCTGCCCAACCATGACAAATTCAGTCTATTCCATTTAATCAAGTCTCTCTCTATCTGAGTCCATAATTTTTCATAGTTGTTTTTGAATAAATCTATATTCTTTGCAGTCAGTTCAACTCCCAAATATTTCACTTTGCTTGTTACTTCACAATCCGTTGTTTCTGTTAACAATTGTTTCTGCTTAGTCATATTTTTACATAATATCTTTGACTTCTTTTTGTTGATATAAAAACCTGCCAAGTCTCCAAACTCCTTGATCTTATCTATCACTTTTGGCATGTTCTCCAATGGGTCCTCTACAATTAACATTATGTCGTCCGCAAATGCTCTGACCTTATATGAATAGTCCTTTATTTTTATTCCACGAATTTCCTCATCTTGTCGTATTTGTATCATCAGAATCTCCAATACTAAAATAAACAACAGTGGAGACAACGGGCAACCTTGTCTTGTTCCTTTACTAATCGTCAGTTTCTTAGTCACTTCATCATTCACCACAATTGCTGCAGTCTGGTCTCTGTAAATTTCCTTGATTGCTCTGATGAATCTTTCTCCCAATTGTAGCTTTTCCATAGTGGCAAACATAAAGTCCCAGTTTAAATTGTCAAACGCCTTTTCAGCGTCAACAAAGAAGAAACCAACCTCTTTATCACAACGCTTGTCATAATATTCAATAGCATTGATCACTGTCCTTAAGTTATCTCTTGTCTGTCTGGCAAAAAGCCTGCTTGTTCCTCTTCTATAACTTCCGAGAGCCATCCCTTCAGTCTCTCCGCCAATATCTTCGCAAAGATTTTATAGTCATTATTAAGTAGCGATATAGGTCTATAATTTTTCACGTTGGTCAAGTCTTGGCCCTCTTTTGGGATCAATGATATGTTCGCTTCACTCCAAGTATCTGGAATCCTTTGATCCCTAAAAACTCCATTCATCACCTCTTTTAGGAATGGTGCCAGTTCATTAGCCATTGTCTTATAAAATTTAGCCGTAAGTCCATCTGGCCCTGGCGCCTTTCCTAGATTTGCGGATTGTATTGCCTTGCTTATTTCCTCGTCAGTTACTTCACTGTTCAGTTTATTTCTCCAAGCTTCCGAGATTTCTGGAAGTTTGGTTTTCTCCAAATATGTCGCTATTGATTCTTTATTTACTTCTTTCTTATTGTACAACTTAGCGTAAAATTTATAAAAGGCTCTACTAATGGTAGTCTGCTCCAGATACGTTTTGTTGTCTTCACAAATTTTGTTTATTATTTTCTTTTCCCTTCTCTTCTTCAATTGCCATGCCAGGTACTTCCCAGGTTTATTGGCACCCTCAAACGCTTTTTGATTCAGTCTTTTAAGATTCCACTCCAATTCTTTATTACTCATTGCTGTTAGCTGCTCTTGCAGTATTTTAATTTCCTGGTATAATTTCTTTTTCCCTGGTCTCTTTTTTAGCTGTATTTCTTTGGCTTTTATTTTCTCCTCAATCTCTTGTCTTTTCTCCTCTTTCTTCTTTCTTGCTCTACCATTTAAGTCCATTAGTATGCCCCTTATAACCGCCTTATAAGCATCCCAAACTTTATTGGTTGGTACTTCTTTATTCACATTATATTGTATAAAAAACTTTGTCTCTCTTCTCAATATTTCCATATTCTCTCTTTCCTGTAACAAGTCCTCATTTATTCTCCATGCTTTCCTTTTTCTCCTTTTTCCTAGTTTCCACATAATTGGATTGTGATCTGAGCCTACCATCGGCATTATTTCTACCTCCTTAGTCCATAACGCTAAGTCTTTTGAGGCCCAGATCATGTCAATTCTTGATAATGTAGAGTGCCTTGCAGAATAAAAAGTAAACTGTCTACTTTTAGGATATTCTCTCCTCCATACATCTTCGAGAGTCTCTTGTTGAATCAACTCAAAAAAGAGCTTTGGCAATAGTCCTCTTTTCTTTTGTGCCGTTATAGTCTTTTTATCTAGTTCCAAGTCTGTCACTCCATTGAAGTCTCCAGCAAGAATTATCTGGTCATATGAAAGATCGTCTAAATGCTTCCTCAAATCCTCAAAGAAGCTTTCTTTTGCACCGTTAGGTGCATAAAGTCCGACTACCAACACTCTCTTTAAATTCCAAATACATTCCACTGCTACAAATCTGGCTTCCACATCTCTCATAACAAATTTTGGCTGTAGCTCCTCTTTTATGTACAACACCACTCCTCTTTTTTTCTTGTTGGAGGCCGCTACAAATTCTTTGCCCAATTTTCTAGATTTTAAATATTTTACATCCTGCTTTCTAATATGGGTCTCTTGCAAACAGACAATATCACATTTTTGTTTTAGTAGCCAGTGAAAAATATTTTTCCTCTTATTCGGTGAGTTTAGTCCATTTACATTCCAAGATATTACTTTACATTCCATGCTCATAGTCTAGTTGGTAAGTCTTTTTCATTGTCCTTAATAAATCGCTCCATCTCTCGCTCAGATCTGATACGTTTTTTGACCCCTCCAAACTCAAAGGACACTCCTTCTGGTAACTCCCATCTGTACCTGATTTTCATGTCCTTCAAGATCTGAATTAGCACTTTATATTTTTTCCGGTCCAATAACACTGACCTAGGTAGTTCCTTCATTATAATGATCGTCTTGCCATCAATCTCCAATGGATCTTGAAACTGTTTTGTCACAATCTTCTCTTTCATATTTCGTGTTGTAAACTGCACAATCACATCTCTTGGTAGTTTCCTCTGGGTTGCAATTCTCGAGTTCACACGATATGCCACATCTAGGATAGCCACAACTTCCTCCTCCTCCTTCCCCAGGTATTCAGCTAACACCTCAGTCATCTGTTCTTGCGCTGACTTTCCTTCCACTTCTGGCAAGCCACGAAAACGTAGCTGCTTCTCCATATGTTTAGTTTCTGCAACTGACATTCTCCCCTTCACCAGTCTCATCTCTGTTTGTTGCGTGTCTGCTAAATTCTCCATCGCGTCTTCTACTGTTTTAACTCTCTGCTGCGTTCCTTGTAGTTCACTTTGTATTGTTTCCATAACTTTTTTCACTTCTGACAGCTCCGATTTTACTGTCTGTGTAACCTCTTTAACCTCTTTAATCAATTCCAATTTCGTGTCCTTAAGTTCTTTAATCACATCTAAAAGTTTTTTGTCCAGGTTTTCTATTGCCAATTGCCACTCTTTTTTTGACATCGTGGGGCTTGCTTTAGCTCGCTCCCACGAGTCCGCTCTCTTCCTTAACTCCGTGGCGTAAAATTTAAAGTCTTTTTATTTTAAATGTCCCGGTCTTCTTGCAAAAATTAAATTTTAAAGAGTCCAAAATGTCGGGCGTCTTTTCTCTATGGTTTCTCTATAATTTTGTAATCCAAGATGGCCTACTTCCTTTTCCGCTGAAGCCGCGACCCTTCCCCTTTCAAAGATGGCGATTCCCTTCTTCCTGCCCTCCTGCAAGGGCCGCTTCTCTCCAGCCACTCTATTGTTATTACGCACTTCCTGTCTCCCGTCTTCCCACAGCAGATCTCGCGATGGTGTCTTTTTCTCACAGCTCCAAAGCCACAGGTATTCAAAACAATAGTCCGTTTTCCTTAATAACTTCTTTAAACTTAGTCTCTTTTCAAATACAACTCCTGCCGAGTCTTCCCCTCCTTTTCACTAGTCTGTTGCAGTTTAAAAATCTACTTTTTTCCCTCTCTGTTTTTGTCAATCTGTCCCGTATCGGAAGATAATGATCTTTACCTTCTCTTCACTTTTCACGGGTTGTAATCGCTGTTTCGATTTTAAGTTCTCCTCTCAGCTTCTTCCCCCAATCGAAGCTTGGGTATGTAGGTCTTATGCCAGCCGAATTGGCCCCAAAACTGCCGCAGAGATTGTAGCCGACCCGTCGCAAGGTGGGACCTCAAGGATCAAGAGGGGACCCATTGTGTAGAGCCCCCCCTCATCCGAGATCTAACTCACCCTAGGGTCTTGAGCGTTCTTTGCCTGCTCTCCGCCTGAGAGCAGTCGGCCGCGGGCTATTTTCACCCCGCCGGCCGGTTAAAACGGCAGTCCGGTCAGCTTCGCAAGTGGAGCTGCGTTAGACCTCCATGAATCCCAAACCGGAAGTCGAATTAGCAATTTTATTAATGGGGTACATGGTAACTGAGAGCTGGCATAGCATAGTGGCTCAGGCCACCAGTCAAAATTTCACTTTATCCATATTTTTGTTATATGATCTTCAGTAATCCACAGCTATTTTTTGCCGTTTCTCTCCTTTTTGTCTCTTCTCTCCTCTTAATCAACAAGGGGTAATAATATCAATATACCTTCTGGGCTAGTTGTAAAGAATTACTTTGATATATTACACAACAACTACAAATAATTTCAAACAGGATGGTTGGGAATGGCTTCTCTGAGTTTAGAGGCCTCTAAGATATTCAAAGCCAAGTCTATACACCTCTCCCTCCACCCTCAAATTAAGCTTTATCTTTGCTGTAAATGGCTTAGCACTCATCATCTCATTCCCCTGTTTTCCAGGTTTACCTAAATGTAAAGGAACTGGGGAAGAAAGCAAAAATTAAGAGTATTGCCTAAAGCCAAGAGCTCTTCAGAATTTTTGGACTCTGCAATGAAACTTCTCAGTATGCTCTCAGATGTATTACTAATAAGAACTCTGAGAAGTATAGGGCTTTTTTTTCCATTCATCACGACTCAGTAGGAATAAAAACCTACATCTGAGGTAGTTATCATAAGGAGGTTTTGAGAGTGCCTTTATTGCAGAGACAGGGAATTTAAGGGAAAGCCCTCATTTTAGCCATATGCTTTGGAGCTGATTGGTTCTTTCTCCTTAGCTTTTCTTCCCCTCCCCATAGCTTTCTAAGCTTGGTAAAAGGGTGAGGGAGTGAAACTGGAAATAAGACCACTAGCAATGGTGGAAGTGCTCTCCAGATTTTATGAGAATTTTTAAAAGAAGGTTCAGAAAGATCAAACACATTACACGACATGGTTTCTCTCTTTGCTAGCATTGATATGAATTGCTCTGAAAACTCTAAAATGATCTATAAATGTTAATCCTTACTTGAATATACAAAGGGGAAAACTACTAGAAATCAAGATGGTTCAAATAGAAAGACCACAGGTAGGAAGAGAGTTTTGAAGGAAAATATTAGGTAAAGCAAAACCAATTCACCTTGTAGAACACTGCATGTTTAATAAAAAAATAAAAACACAGAGCATATGAAATAATAGCATAAAGTATGTGATAAGTACTATGAGATCAGTCTCAAATGGTTTTTTTTGTATACAGATGTAATAAAAGCAGGTTTCTATACACATTTATTTAATTCATTTATAGCACAGTTTCCTCCCTAATGGGGATCCAACATGACTTATTCTTTTCTCCATTTTATCCTTACAAGATTTGCTGTAGCATAGTGGTAAAGTGGCTGGGCTCTGAGCCAGCACTCTATTGGTTTGACTCCCCCTACTGTCATGAACTCTGCAGGCGACCTTGAGTAAGCCACTCCTCTCAGCCCCAGCTCTCCAGCTGTATTGTGGGAATAATAATAACACTGATTTTATTAACTACTCTGGGTGTTGTACTAATCTATCCAGAAGAACAGTATATAAGCACATGGTTGTTGTTGTTGTTGTTACTTACACAAGCCTGTGAAGTAGGTTAGTCTGACAGTGTATGTCTTTCCCAAGGAAACCCTTGATTTATTCCAAATATATATTTCAAGAAGAGTTTGAAAATGATAAAGAAGTAGTCTTATTGGAGTATATTTTATATACATTTGTAGGATGTTTTGTCATAGTACAAAGTAAGTTGATGTAAAACTAGTTTATCTAGAGTAAGTATTAATTAAATTTATACAGAATTTCATTTTCAGCCTCTGTGACTCTGTAATATTAGGAAGTCCACTAATTCCAATTAGATCCCTGCAGCATAAGTTGTTTGTCTGACTAGTGCTTTAGATGATCTGACTAAACGTATCCTAAGTCAGCCTTAACACATTAATTAGCTTAATTTATTAGCTGAAGGTTATTTATGCCATTAAAAATAAATTCTGAATTTGCTCCTGAGTCCTGACTTTTTAATTTCTGCCTACATTTATTTATATATTTTACATTACTAGTTAATCTGATCCCTTGGTGCAAGATGGTGTACAAGCCTATTAAAATGCTTCATTTAAATTTCAAGTTATTTAAAAAGCCACACTTTAAAAAAAAACATTCAAATTACCGCTAATCTGTGAAGTAATGTTTCTATCCTCTAGGTAAGAACTGGAAATCTCCCAGAATTACAGATGATCTCCAGACTACAGAGACCAATTCCCCTGGAGAAAATGGCAGTTGTAGAGAATGGGCTCTATGGCCTCTGCTGAGGTCCCTCCCTTCCCAAAACTCTGGCCTCCTCAGGCTCCACCTGCAAATTTCCAGTAATTTTCCAACCCAGAGTTGACAACCCTATTGTGAATGTTGCCTGGTGACCTTGGGTTTGTCCAGTGGCATAGTATGGGGGGGTCGAGAGGGGCAGTCGCCCTGGGAGCATAATTTTAGGGGAGCGTTATGGGTCACTATGCTGCCGCTGGACAGCCTGTGCTCAGCAGGAGGCCACCCACGGTGTCCTGGCCACCTGCCATGCTGCCGGGGCTGCCAGCTCACTGGCTGCTGAGCTAGCTGTCCTGCAGCTGAGGAGCATGCCAAGCAGGCAGCAGTGGCATGGGCAGCTGCCATGGATCACTTCCAGTGATGTCATTTCACAGTCCTGGGAGCATGCGTGCGTGTGGAGCCCAGAAATTGCCCCAGGCACTCCCAACCCGTGCTACGCCACTGGGTTTATCATCCTTTCTTAGTTTATGAGAGAGTTGTTGTAAGGATAAAGAGTAAAACCCTGATCTCCTTAGAGGAAGTGTGGGATAAAAGTGTAGAATATATTTATATAGATCAAATTCCTTATTCCAACCATTAAAGGCAAGCAAGATTAAAATAGTTTGCTGGTAGAATACACTTAGCCTGTAGATAAAGTTATTCCACAGATGAAAGCAGTGACGGTCACACTGAGGTATGCATTTTCACAAATGTTGTAATTAGACATTTTCATTTTTAATTTTTTTTTTATTCATTTATACTCCACTTATCTCTCCAATGGGGACTCAAAGCAGCTTAAATCATTCTCCATTTTCCTCACAACAAACCTTGTGAAGTAGATTAGGCTAAGAGTTTGTGACTGGCCCAAGGTCACTCACTGAGCTTCCATGGCAGAGCAGGAATACAAACCTGGGGCTCCCAGACCTTACTCCATCACTCTAGCCACTACATGACACTTGGCTCTCAAGCATGTTGAAGACTTCATGGTGAACATGTTTGGCAGATGAATATGCTGTTTTCAACAGCCATGTTCCCTCATGAGCCATGAATCAGATCCACTTTTTTTATCTTTCCTGTTTACAACTTGATTTGAACTCCACATTGAGCAGCTTTGCTGTGCAGTAGTACCCGTGCTGATGGTGTTTCATTTCCTTCTGCATCATGACTAGAGATGGGCACGAACAGAAAAAAAACCTGAACATGATGTCCTTTGTTCATTGCCATCCACAAACAGGGACTCACGAACACTTACGAGCATGACCTGTTCATGAACATGTTCTTGGTTGGATGTTCGTAGGGGCCAGCAGGCTCTCCTCCAGCCATCATCCAAGTTTGGTCAAGATTCCTACTGCACCATTTCCAGAAACCTGACCTGAGCAGGCAGCAGGAAAGGTACCAATAGTAAATAATAGCTTGGCCCCAGAGCCTGGCAGCAGCCCTGGAACCTGAAGGGGTAGATCCATATCCTACCACAAACAAAGAAAATTCAAGCTCCAATGCAGTCTCCCTGTCTCTCTATCAAAATGCCAACAGCAGTTGTCTCTCCCTCTCCACTGTCTGCAAAGACTAGCCAGAGCTGCCCCCCCCCAATGGTCTTTGCTTTCTTATAACAAATTTGGAGCTCCACACTAGAAAGGAAGACCTGCCTATCAAGCTAAATTGGGCTTCGATTGGGGTTTCCAGGGCAACAGCAGGAGTTCAGACAGAGTTCAGACAATCGGTGCCTAAGTTGCCAAGGGAATTGATTGCAGGTGCCAGACTGTCTGGCTTGATGAACAGCAACAAACGAGGCGTGCAATGACCACCTGTTCATTTAGAATGGGGCCTCACGAACAGCTTGTTTGTGAACAGCAGATTGGGCTGTTTGTGGGGGGGGGGGGCGGTTTGTTCATATTGCTGTTCGTGCCCATCTCTAATCATGACCAGTTTTGCACCTAAAGTAGGTAAAATCGATTCCTCCTTCTGTTCAGTTATGGTTGGGTCTGATAATTAAATGATACTTGGAGGCAGAAAAGTATGACTTCTGTGGTGCTATACAAACTGCTGCAGATCCAGGAACATTGTGCATGGCTGTCTATGTGCACACCAAAAAAACCTGGTAAACTGGTTTAAGATGTTCATGAGCACCCAGTCAATGCACCAAACAATTGAGTCCCTGCTTGTGGCAAAAAAACAGGGCATGACCCGAACCAGTCAGTGCTTAAGCATTTCTAGTTGTAATGAAGAAACTTTCATCTTCAAAGGAGTCAAACGACACAACAGAGGAAACAGTTCCTAATGCTGCATTCATATATACACTTCTGAGTAAAGTACATGGGCTTTCAAAGTAAATATTGGGAGAGGCCCCGTTTGTTTATATGCCTAGCCATTTTACTGTTGTTTCCTTTTTGAAACTTCAGC
This sequence comes from Eublepharis macularius, assembly GCF_028583425.1. Taxonomy (NCBI): domain Eukaryota; kingdom Metazoa; phylum Chordata; class Lepidosauria; order Squamata; family Eublepharidae; genus Eublepharis; species Eublepharis macularius. The sequence goes on along the minus strand of NC_072790.1, from coordinate 92,804,544 downwards.
ATTCCTATAGTCTTTGCTATAAGGATCCAATACACGATGTATTCTGTGTATTCTGTGCTGGCACAAGCCCCCATCACTTAATTAGGCCTATGCCAAGGGAGAGTACTTTGAGGGAAGGATGAATGTTTTAAGAAGGCAAGGACAAAAGATAACTATTTACATGATTCCTCTTTAGAGATAGGCAAATTGCAAATATTATTTCACATTAGTAGAAATGAGCACAAATTAGACACTTTAATAAGAAACAACATAAAATCATGTCATGAAATTTTACATGGGGGAATATATTAGTCTCCAAATGTGCTTCATGCTCTGCCAGTTGACATAGAAAACTTTTAATGTGTCTTCAGTGCTTCTAAATTCAGTTTAAATATTTCCACTTCTTACACATGCAGACACAGCTTATATTCCATGATAGTTTGAAACTCTATTAATACAAGCACAGTTCCTACTAGAATTGGAGAAGCGCCTTGGGTGCTGAGTGGCATCCCCTGAACCTGGTAGATGCCTTGCAGCCCATCAGGAAGGTGGATGAAGCTAGGCACCTCTCGACACCTCTCGGTGCAGGCTAGGCATCGTTCTCGGCACAGGCACCTCCTCGGTGCAGGCACCTCTTGGTGCAAGCTAGGCATGTCTCTCAGCACAGGCACCTCTCAGTACAGGCAAGGCACAGCTAGGCACCTCGCAGTGCAAGCTATGATATAGAAGGCAGGTGAAAGCCGCCAGCCAGGTTTGGAGCCAGGGTGGACTTGCCAGGTGGGCTCCCAAGGAAGATGCCTTTTGCAGCAAGCCCTCAAAATAGTCAGCTTATGGTATAAGTGTCTGATGGAGATCAGCAGTTTAAAGTTGAAAGATAATTTTAAAAACTAGTTGAACCACATGATTGGTACCTGTCTTTATTACCTTGGGTCATATTTGGGGGTGCTGAGGCAATTGGAATTTTGTTAATTTTTTTGATAATTTTAGACTCTTTGATTATCCATATTACCTTTTAAAAAATCAGACCATAACTGTCAGCCTGGGACCTGGAATCAAATGTTTGAATCCCACTCTGCCACAAAGATCACTGGATAACCTTGGGCCACTCTGTCTTAGCCTAACCTACTCACAAGGTGGTGGTTATGAGAATAATATGGCAGGGACAATGATGTTTTAAGCCAGGGTAAATATATATATATATATATATATATATATATATATATATATATATATATATATATATATATATATATATATATATAAATAAATAAAAATAAAACCAGCGCTAGTATTATGTTTAGCCCTTCAGAAGGAAGTTCACAGAAAATGTAATCTAAACATGAGATGGTTGGAAATTGGAATGACAGCCTTTTTTTTTAAAAAAAGAACCTTAGACCTCAGCTTTCCCTAAGAATGCATATGGTATACTTTTCTGGCATGATGCCTGCTCACTCCAGCTTGATTAAACTATTTACTTAGTGAACTCATACAATTGTGTTATTTGTTATGACTGCAATAATCAAATCATTAACTAGTTATTTGAAGCTTCCACCACCTCTTGTTTCAGCGATGATTGTCTTTTTATTATTCCAACTGGCAATAAACCTCAATAGGTAACATAGCTCCTACATAACCAGTTATCTTCTAAAACTTCCCCACAATTTGGACGTATAGAAAGTTGGTTTTACAAATGTATTTGAAATAGAAACTATCTGTGTTTCATTTCATTTCATTTGTTATATTGAATGGGTCTTTAGAATGTTTCTAGATGACTGCACCTCTTGTATAATGAATTCCTGTTTGGCGATGCAGTTGCTGAAATATGGCACCTGGAAGAATTCTAAGAGTGCATTTTATATGCCTCTGTCAAGTTGTATTGCAATCTCTGGTGTAGGGATAAATTCATTTTCTACCAGTTGCTGAAATGCTTATTGTGTAGGGTTTTTTTGTTCTTTGTAACTGCCTAAAGCTTTTGACTAGGTGGGACATAAATTTAATCAACCTAATCTCCTAAATTTCAGACTGGATTAATATTCCATGCTTGCTGGGGTACTAAAAATAACATCTTTCTCATATTCCTGAATCAGAACACAGACAGAGAGATGACTTCTGTGGCCCTCTTTTGTTCCTGCTTATGGGCATTCTCCATGGATGTAGGGAAGGAGACAGAGAGAGGAGAAAGGTAGGGGTTCACCAGTGCAAGTGGCATGGCATATATAGCACAGAACATTTTGGCTTAATGTGGATTAACACTGAGCCACATCCTAAAAACAATATCATTATTCATCACTATCAGTGCTGTCTGGGCTTCTTCAGGGAGAAGCAGAGGCTGTACCTGAAAAAACTTTGCTCTTTCTATCTTCTTGTCAGTTTAGTCTGAAGGACAGTAAAGGTGTTTCAGCTCATTTGACTAATTTGTAACCTTTGAATGGCCCAAATTCCAAAGTTCAACATAAATTCAAATACTGGGTTCATGTTCTTCCTGTGAAAAGGAGAACTGAACAGCATGAAGGATTGAGGCAAAGGATTTTGTGTGGAAAATATTATTTAGATTAGGGAGCAGAAGGAAAAAAAACACACCACATCCTTATCTGAAACGCCTGTGATGGGGAAAGTTCAGCATTGACTGATTATATAGTGATGTCAAAATACAACAAGAGAAACGACATCTCAGGTGCCTAAACTATGTTTGAATGAACAAGGATACATTAGGATAACTAGTTAAATGCAGTTATCATATACTAACCTGTCTGAAATGTCACCACAGAGCCATTTTGGTATGTGCAAATCTTGCTAATAATATTTGTTTATTTGTTAAATTATGTATAGTCTGCCTTTCTCACTGAGACTCAAGGTGGATTGCAGAGTATAAATCATACGATCAGTGACTGGGACATTTAATAAACAATACAATCGGGTAAGAATAGCAGAAATTTGAAAACAAGCAGAAATCTAACACAGAGCTGGGAAAAAATGCTGAAACAAAGCAATAGAGATGGCAGCATAATTAAAGATAAGTATAGTATGTGAAAATCATCATGCAAATTGGCAGTGTGAATTTATATTAAGAGCATAGGTCTGGCAGCCCTATCCAGACACCTTCCCAGGTGGGACAGGTGTACAAAGTAAGAATAATTAACAAATAAAATTAAAAAGTGTACTGGGAGCCCTCAGCAGAGGAACCCATTAAGTTTGGCCCCAGAGCCTAGCAGTAGGCCTGGGACTGGGGTGGAGGAAAAGGCCCCTAACCCACCACACAAACGCCTTCACAGCCGAGAAAGGTCCTCTAAAAAAGAGACTGTTTATCAGTCTCTTTTTAAGCAGCAGCTCCACCAAAAACCTCCAAAACCTGCCCTCTCTCACTCCAACTCCCAATAGCAGTTCCTCCCTACCTCTCTGCTTGCTGGAAAGTGAAACTATGCAGCTGACAGCCGGGAGTTATATACTCCTTGCTCTCATAGAGCAGAATGGGAGCTCTCTGGTTGGCAGGGAGAGCTGCCTATCAAGGTTTTGAGGGCTAAGATTGGTGTTTCCACAGCTGCAGACGTCTGCAGATGTTCATCCCCTCCATTGCCTAGGGAATTAATGGATCAGTGCCAGTATGTCTGGCATCACGAACCAAATACAAACCTATGAACTGGCCTTAAAAGTCATAGTGGTTCGTGGAAAATAGGGTCCCACGAACTACTGGTTCACAAACATCAAACAGGCCCAGTTTGTGCCGAACTTTGGTTCGTAATTTGATTTGTGCCCGCCTCTAAGTATGACCATTTAACTAACTTTGGGACACAGGTTTACAGCAGAATGCTGCTTGATGCTTAAGAGTGTCTCTCTGATATATTTGGTGTAGTGGTTAAGAAGAGCAGCAGGACTCTAATCTTCAGAACTCGGTTTGATTCCTCACTTCTTCACTTGAAGCCAGCTGGGTGACCTTGGGTCAGTCACAGCCCTTCCAGAGCTCTCTCAGTCCCATCCACCTCACTGGGTGATTGTTGTGGGGATAACAATAATATACTTTGTTATCCGCTCTGAGTGGATGTTAAGTTGTCCTGAAGAGAGCTATATAACTTGAATGTTGTTTGTTTGTTTGTTGTTGTTGTTGTTAAATATACTGTTGATTTTACCAAGACATTCCCAGAAGTAGCTCAAATAAGTGATTTCATTGTGTATTATAGGAAATGATAGTGAACACATCTAAGAAGACCGAGGCACATCTAGCAGAAGAAATGGTTGTGTTGTGCTCCATGAAGCACAAACTCTTTATTTCATAATCTTCTTATTAATCATATTCATTTAATAGATTGATTAATGTTTCTAGTTGTGGGTGCTGCCAACATTTAGTAATAAATTAATGCATATGCTAAATTGCCCTGTACTCAACCTCCAAGAACCATCTATTATGGATTAGAATTAAATTTATTTGTCCTTTGCCTTTCAGAGATGATGAGTAGTAATTATCTAACCATTTACATTAAAAAATCCTAAAATTATTGTTGATCTTCAGAATTACACTACAGATCTCCATTTCATAGAAGACATTTCATGAAAAGCATGGCTATTTTATGAAAATCTTTACTAAGATAATAAATTATGGTTCCTGTGTTGAATGCCTGTCACTGTAGAGTCTAATATCAAAGTTTACAGGCTCGTAGGGTAATTTTTGAGTTTGCACTTTGTGCAGGCACAGAGACAGTACTCCTTGCTGGCAAGCAGGAGGAAAGTTGACAAACAACTAAATTTGAGTCATCTCCCAAGTGCAAGGCCATTCAGTATCATAAAAATGTAGATGGATGTGGCAGGGAAGACAATGGAGAAGTCTGATTCACATCTAAAACAGGGCCTACGGTGGCCAAGGTAAGAGAGGATCTATTGGGGCTCAAGAAAAATGACAAGATAAAACTCTGGAGAAGGAAGGGGCCATTACAGCTCAGGAGAACAGTCATGACCATATGGATGCAAGAAAGCAAGAGATGATCTCCAAAGACTGAAACCAAAGTTGAGTCAAAATGAATGCAGCTTAAATATTTGGATAGATTGCCTTTTATTTCCATGGGTTCATCTCATAGAAGCGAATGCCAATTTAGAAATGAATTAGGCCATTTAAAAATGTTACAAGGTCCTCATCCTGATCAGGTCCATGGCAGGGTGGGACTAGGTGATCTTGTTGTGTGTCCTCCCCCCACCCCCGCTGAAAAGACTGTGGAGGGAATGACCATTTCCACTGGTCTGGATAAGGATGGTGACTTTGCAGCATTTTTAAATGGCTGAATTCATCTCCAAAATGAGATGAATTCTCATTTCATTTCACTTAACTTGGCCCTCAGCCTGTTGTGCTTGTTTATCCTGTGTATGCTTTTAACTCAACAGTTAAACTTCTTTTCATTTAAATATAGACAATCTGAATTCTGCAAATCACATTAAACTCTGTTCAGTCCACACTTAGCAGTAGCGGGTGGGGTAAGAGGCACAGCTGTTAAATCGTGCTCTCCTAGATGTGAACATAAGAGAGCTTAGTCCCTTCTATAGCAATCTGGAAAGAGAGGGAAACTGAAAAGAGGAGCCTGGGTGAAAATCCTTGAGCTGGACAAAACCTCTGAGAATTGATCTGTGCTGGCAGCATTTTACCCTGTGAAAAGTGGGGAGTGAAGGACAAGGAACTTTGTTTGGGTCTAGTGGCTAACTTCCTCATTCTCTGTGGTAAGGCCCATTTTGCCACTAGGGGTGTGTAAAATGAAACAAATGAGCCAGAAATACCATGAAAATTGCTGTTCCATTTTGTTATAGTGGCTTCCAGAATTGTGAACCCAATCCAGGAAACCAAAGTATAATGACACTCCCCCTCTGAAAAGTTTGTGTGTTTTCTTTTGGCCCCCCCTTTGCAGTGGCAGCAGCAGGCAAGCAGGCACATAGCTGGCATGGCATCATCTTGTTTTCCTTAATGCCATTCACCAATTGGATTCCAAGAGGAGTGACCTTTTATGTTATTAATTAGCTCCTTTGATGGGAAGGTAGAAAATGAACAATGCAAATGACTGCATCTTTTTTTTTTGTCTGATTCTACCTGGGCAATGGTATTGTCTCCCTGCCAAAAGGGTCTTCACACGGGGAGATCCCCCCCCCAATACGGTTTGGAAATGTTTGGAATGGGGAATGTACATCTTTTTTTGCTTTTGTGGTGCTACCTGGGCACAACTCTGTCTCCCCCACTCCCATCAGGGCACTTGGAAGGTCAGTTGAAGTTCTGGGTGGATCCAATGGTCTGTGCAAAAGATTGAACTTGATAAAAGCTCTAGAAGACTTCAGTCATAGGCTGCAATTCTAAAGACACTTCCCTAGGAAACACTATTGAATAACATGGGACTTACATCTGAGTAGACCTGTTTAGGATTGCTCCCCCCTCCAGCATCTGCCAAAACTCTGTTTAAAAACAAATTCTCTACATCAAGCTTCAGTCAAGCCCCCTGTGAGCCATTTGCCTACTCTGCCCTTTCAAAAATAATCCTGCCTGCCCACAGCAAACTGAAAACTTATGAAAAAGACACAGGCCTGTTTAAGTGGTACTACCTTCCTGCCTGCACTTGGGCAATGAAGATTGTTGGCAATTAATGCAAGAACACCCCTTTTTGCAGCAGAATACTGAACATCAAAAGGACGAATTTGCTCCTCATCATGGGAACAAAACTACAAAGCACATGGAAACATGGAAACAACAGGAGAATGCCAAGGTAATAATTTATTAGTACTATCATTACATAGAAAAAGACAAAGTGGACATTAAGCAGGATTGTTTTTAATGCTGCCACCAATGCCCCACTACTGCCAGCCAGTTTCCTGCCTTAGTGTGCACCTGCTAAGTCTAAACTGGGAAAAACTCTATGGTTTAGCAGGAGGGGAAACTAATGGTTGATGTATATTTGGTTAAGAGTAGAAATAATTGCCCAGAGCTTCATTTTCCCAACCCCCACCAAAGAACAGTGTGTGTGTATGTGTGTGTGTGCATACACAACCAACACTCATCTTGACACCTTCTGCAAGCATTCTTCTGGATCAGTAAACACTAAACCCCATTGTTGTGTGTGCTCAGACTTGGTGGGTTGAAAGAGGACTGTATTGTGTTCAATTTTGGTGCAGTTAACTGCAGAAACTGCTGCTCCAAAGAACCTCAAAAGGCTCATTAATAACAACAAGAAGAACAACAACAGTGTGTTTACATACACCCTTCAAGACAGATTAGTGCCCAACTCAGAGCGGTGAACAAAGTCAATGTTATTATTATCCCCACGATAGAGCTGGAGAGCCAGGGGTGAGAAGAGGGGCTTACCCAAGGCCACCTGTAGAGTTAATGGCAGAGGGGTACACAATGAGAATATTTCTTGTGAGTTGGGGAATTCATGTGCAAGGAGAGGGGCAGGTCATTTCAGGATCTCCACCTGTGTATACAAGGATTGTCCTGGCTAGAGAACTCTTTCAATGAACAGACAGCTGTTTTAATCAAAAGGGTTTTTTTAAATTAAAAAATAAGAAAGATCAGCACGCAAACACACACATTCAGAGCTAACTAAAAAGCAGTGGCGAAAATTGGATAGCGTTTTAAAGATTGGGTGATAGTTATCATCCAGAAGAGGGCATTCAGGAGACAGAGCATTGAGCGACCAGCGCATCAATGCAGAAGAGCTCAGACGGAGATCCGAAGGTGGATGCTTGATCCAAGAGAATGAACACAACTATGTCAGAAGGATAGTCCAGCTATGTCAGAGGGGTAGTCCAATTATCAACTTTAGTTGATGACCCGTGAAGTATGGGTGGGTAAGAGTCCTGAGTTGCCTGAGAATAGGAGAGTGGATAAGTGAAGGTCAGTAGGGTGTGTTGCAGAGATTAATTCAGGAACTCCAGGAAGACCCAATTGTCTTAGGATCTTTGCACATCTCCAGGGTGTGGGGCTGAAAGCTGGTCTCACCTGACATCGCACATGCTAGCAATGTTCCATCTCCCAGCTGGGATTTGGCTTCCATATTTCTGCTTGGGCGGTATTTTGTGTTTGAAACACATGCATAGAAGGGTCTTATGGCATAGCCATATTCATCAGCCTCCTTAATATCGTGAAGGCCAGTCTGACCACTAATAGTACTGGGAGCTGAACCAGCAGAGTTCTGATTCAAACTCCAGCCATTTAACTGTTACTGCTACAGCAGTTTTGGTTACAAAGAGAGGGGCAATATTCATGACAATGGAGGAAAAGCAAACATGTTAGATCGAAACTGGCAACACTCCACCTAGAAAAAATCAATAACAGTATATAGTTTGGAAAACCTGGATTCAAAACTGCAATGGAAATTTGTTCAATACACATCTCTATTTTCCACTGCTGCCATTCCAAGCCATTAGCAATTAAAATATTTTATCATAAAGCACAAAGCATGCAAGATTGCTGTGACATATTCCTTTCTCAATGGTGCATCAGCAGTCACATGGGAACAAAAAACCAAAAATACATATCGAGCATGTCAGTACCATTTACTGCACATCTCTATGATCATTCATTTCTTCCCCTCCTTCCTTACACAAATCCCAACATAATACTATATATTAATTGTAATGTCATCATACAACCTGATGGTAAACATCTTAAATCAGCATTTTCCTCTTGCAGGAGTACTGATTGTTGGGTTTAGTTAAGGATGGCTGGACCAGTCAGATAGCCCTTCCTTTTTTATTAACAGAGTGCTCCTCCTTAGCTGCAGCACAGCAGTGTGGCCTAAACTAATATTTACCACTCTATCTTACAAATTTCACACAGAGAGCCTCTTCTTCGAGTCAAAGAACAAATAATGATCTATTTATTTAGAGAAGTACATTAACTTAAGTATAGTGGAGAGAAAAAGTGATTAACTAATCTAGCTAACTAGGATGGCTTCAGATTGATAACAGGCCATCTGCTTCATTTGTACCATGGTGCTTCTCCTGGTGCTTGCAGGGAAAAAGGGAAAGAAGAAGAGAGAGGAAGGAAGGAAGTTCCCTTGGACTACATTCTACCAGTCAGAGAAAGTGAGTGATAGTAGAGTAGCCAGGAAGGAGACTGATACTAGCCTATCTATTTATCTAACTCTATGGTTCTTGCCTTCCTTTTGTCTTGTTTATAGTCTTGAAGATCGGAGCCAGAGATATCACCAGTCCCTTTTTCTAATATAATTAAGTGGTTTTGATATGGCTTCATGACATCTTTGGCTTTATTTGGATAACTAATTCCAGTTTACTCACCACCTGGGTATAGACTGCAAGGATTACTTCACTTGAAATATTGTTCCTTCTTGGGGTTTTGTTGTAACCATACACTGTTAAGAAATATGGAAACATTTTAGTGAGGCTTTGGATATTTTGGGAAGTGTATACATTTCTAGTTGCTGATCAGACTTTAAATATTTTATAATTCCTTTTTAATACAACGTTGATCATATGTTATAATAATGCCTTAAAGTGTGCTACCTGCTTAATTTTTTTTAAAAAAAAATAACTAAATAGAGGACTTTTCCAGAATCAGATAGGGCAAACACTGGAGTTTTAATAGTAATAGGTTGCATTGGCTTTGCTTACATTAACACATATTTTATAACAATCAGCACAGTAGTATCAAATGAATATATACATGAAATTAATTCAGATGCAAAACTGATGACATGACATCAACAAAGCTCAGCAACATTTGTATTAGAAAGATTCTCTGAGGAAATTTACTAATTTATAAATCTCACTTTTTTTAAAAAATAGGACATGGTCAAACTTATAGTTTTGTTGGTGGAAAGTTCTGTCAAGTCATAGCTGGCTTACAGTAACCCTTGCTGGGGTTTTCAAGGCAAGAGACTAAATGAGGTGATTTACCATTGCTTGCCTCTGAAACTCTGGCCTTTTTTAGAGGTTTCCCATCCAATTACTAACTAAGGCCAATGCCACTTGGCTTTCAAAATATGATGAGATGCAGCTTGCCTGGGCTATCCAGATCAGAACACAGTTTTGCTCCCTAATTTTAATGCAAGGCATTTAAGCATTTGCTTAGGTCTACCATTGAAATGGATGGAATTTATGCTGCAATCTCATGCAGATTTACTTCAGAGTAAGTACTGCTGTTCCCAATCAGATTTCCTTCTGAATAAGAATGCTGCTGTAAAAAGTACTCAGTTTTGTCAAGATCGCAAGTATATTCAGTGCCATTAGGCTTCTTTTTTTTTTTAATGGAAGCGTAACATCTGTTGCCAAGTAGCACATCTCTAAATTCTACATTGGTTTGAAACTAATTTTTATTTAAAAGTCTGCTGCGGCCACACACTTGGTACAACAGTAATATGGCAGATCAATTGAAACTTCTGAATTAATATGAGAAGAAAGGACAATACTCGCATCTTGTACTTCGCTAGCAACCTTTTGGCAGTAACACAGTTACAGATGAAAAGGAGTCCCAGCATTTATCGTTATTCATATGATAATTCATATGATGACTTTAAATTGCCCCCTTTCCCAGATGGCCAGTCATATAGCAGTCTTAAAATGCTAACTGACATCACTGGATTTGTTATGTCATTGTGCAGCAATTCTACTAAATACAGAACCATATGCAGTATTTTGTGACTGTGTGGCGCAAAAGACACATTCAAGATGGTGATCTACCCACATTTGAGCAGGGAAGTAAATGGTTGTTAAACAGTAGTAATTAATGGCATGGCTTTTTGTGTCACGTAGTTTTCCCTTCAGATATCTACGAAAATAATGCAGTAAGTTAAGAGTGTTATGCAGGTTGCTGTGTACAACTCTTATGACATACAAAGTTCACGACTAATAGGCTACACCTTAGTTAGAGGAAAGTGAGGAGAAAAAAATGTGGCCATAGTGCAAAACAGTTGCACAATGGAGGAAGTACACCGAGAAGTTTGGCAATAAGAGTGTGTTGGTGGAAGAAGTATGCTGGTTTTCAGATATTTTATCGTTTTTACTATGAAAAAAACCCCACAGTAAGCACTTCCTTGGAAGACTTGGTAATAATTCTTTTTCTCACCAATGTCAAACTGTGATTTTCTGTGGAGCTGCTTCCCAATACAAGTTTGGAAGGCAAGCTTCAAAGGCAAATAACAGCTTTTCAAACTGACAAATTAAATTCATGTAATATTCTACTGAATAAAACTATGGTATCTGCCCAAGGCAATTAATGCTATATGGATATTAAAAACAGATCTACTTGTAATAGTAAAAACACCAGAATTATCATGATGGATTAAATCAAAGATCCATCCAGTTCAGCACTCTTTCCATCCATGGCCAGCTAGATACCTTCAAGGAGATATCATAGACACAATTATCCTCTAATATTTGTTCTCAGCAACTGACTCAGAACATGGAAATTCCACTTTTTTTGCTCTCATACATAATGCTTTAAAACATGCCTTTCGATAAGTTCTACTTAATAATGTCAACGTACTTGCTTGTCCATGGTAACTAATTCCAAATAATTCTATCTGGGGTCTATATGGTGTAGTACGTGTAGTGGTTAGAGTGTTAGACTACAATCTGGGGCACCCAGGTTTGAATCCCCACTCTGCCATGCAAGCCCTCTAGGTGACATTGGGCCAGTTGCACACTCTTTGCCTAACCACCCTCCCAGGTTGTTGTGAGGATAAAATGGAGGAGAGGGGCACAGTGTGAGCTGCTTTGGGTATGCACAGGGGGGAAAGGTGGTATATACATGAAATAAAATTTTAAAATATATAAATTAAAAACGAAATTCATTAGATAACTATTTAACTTAATTAGTTAACTAAAAGCTAAACTGCCTTTGTTATGGCAGTTTGTTATTCTGTTTTTTACTTTGGTCAAAAAATATTCTCCTTTCGTATTCAATAATACATGTGGCTAAATAGCAGCTCCCCCAGTAGCTGTTATAGCAAGGGCATTTAGAACCCCAAAAATAATTTGGCACTGCAACAACTAGGAGTGACCATAATAGGCTAAGTGTCAAACCAAATGCAAATCAAAGCAATGAATTTTTGGTTTTGTATTCTTTTCTGTTTCCTACTGCTGAATTTTCACATTAAAACTTTACACTTTTTGGTATTGTTTTTGTGTCAATTTCATACAAATGACTTCAAAGAAGAAAACAAAGCTGGACACCACAAAGAAAATGGGAGAGATGAAAAAGCTCACAATTACAACATATGAAAACAGAAACAAAGGTGTGTTTCTCTGTATATAGAAAACTAAAATTCAAAGAGATGGGTTCTTTTTCTCCCAGGAACGATTGCCTTCTGTTCATATGATTGGTGCTTTACATGAGAAACAATCATGCTATCCTTGTGGTTTGAAGCTGTAAAGTTCCAGAAAAAAATTATTCTTTGATGAATAATCTATCTAGACTAGGAGTGTGCAATTTGGTATACATATACGTAATATATACCCAATTGTTGAAGAAGAACTAGTTTCCCTGCAAATTTCATGGAGTTTGCTTGAAAAATATCGCTCCTGCCCCATAGGGAATTTTACCCATACGGTAAAATAACCAATTATATCCAGTATTCTCTGTTAAAATTGGATCCACATAGAGAATCTGACCCAGATTTCAGGAATACGAAATATTTATGGTATTCTCAATATCCAGCAACATACAGCACACCCCTGGTTTAGACTTAAGCATAATTCCTACTCTGTACCACAGCACACTTGTATGCAACAGAACAATTGCTAGAATCCTAAGAGAATAAATAAATAATTTAAAGCTCCTATAACCCTCAAATATCCAGTCACATTACAGGATGCCCATTGCATCTCTGCATTATTCGCTGTGCTAGTGTGGCCTTCCACTTCTTGTAGACATGGATACATCTGCTACTTCTCTGCATTGAGTCTGACTTCATTACAATGCAGGGACACAGCAGCAGCACCCATCCCAAGAGGCAACTAATTATTATAAGATGTATGAATAGCTGCTTCCAACTTGTCTCCATTTAGCTAGGAGGCAAACTTTGAATAGTAACTAATTCAGAGATATATGGGAAGAGCTTCTGTCATGCCCCTCTCTTACTGGGGCTGCCTTTCCAAGGGTTCCCCTGGGCCTCAGATTGAGGGGTGAAAGGAGCATGGTTCCTTCTCCATCCTATATCATCCACTCCTGCTAAGGGTTGCCTGCTCTGCCTCAGGTCAGCTCCTCTCCAGCGTCTCCTCAGCTCAGGCTTTGGAGCCCCTTATTATCCCCTTCCTAATCACCAGCCCCACCCCCAGGGTCCAACTGCCAGGACGCCACTCAACACCTGGGCTACTGAGCTCCAGCTGCTTACCTGCCTGGCTTCTCCCCTCCACCCACAGTTGGCCAGGGGGCTGTTACTGCCCACCCTCCTCCTGAGCATCTCCCCCCATTCCATATCTTTTGCACCTCAGCTCAACCCCTGAGGGTGCTCCTCATGGCAGAGTTCCACTGGGCCTTGCCCAAGCCAAAGGTGCATCTCTTGGCCCTGCTCCAAGGTTGTCCTGTGCTGCAGGAGTTGGCGCAGTCACCCAGTTTGCTTCTGCTAGGCCTGGCCTCACCTGGCCCTTCACAGTGTCCTGAGTTGATGCTGCCTCTGACCTCGGCACCTCCATGGCAAGGTGAGCCTCCTGTGTGGCTGCAACTCCAGCTGGGCCACACTGTGTGCTGTTGAACACAACACTTTCCCTCTGGCTAGGCTGGTATAGCTCTACCACCCTTTGGTCACTGGACAAGGGTCCATGGTCATCCCTGGGGTCTGGGGGTGGTGGGCTTTTGCTGATGCCAGTTCCTGGGTGGTGAGTAGTCCTGGGCCATTCTTTTTTCAGGATGGTATTTTTTTTTTACTTTTTAGTGCTTTAATTTAAATCTTTTCAAAATTGGAGCCATATTTCATTAATTTGTATCTATTTTAAGACTGCCCATCAATTCATTATTTATTCTTCTTCATTTATATCCTGCCTTTCTCAAAGTGGCTTACATTATTTTCATCCCAGTTTTATTCTCACAACAACTCTGTGTGGTAGGTTAGACTGAGAGAGTGTGACTGGCCGAAGAATACCCAGTAAGTTTCCATGGCAGAGTACAAATTTGAACCTGGGACTCCTGGACCCTAGTCTGCCACTCTAGCCACTCCCCCACACTTGCTCACTGATAGCTACTTCTGATGAAACATGCTTATTATCAGGCTGTTATTCTGAAAAACTCTCATCTGGACAGTTTTTGCAAGACTGTGTGTCTCTACTTTGTTTCCATCCACACCCTTGCATGTGTTTCAAGAACATACGAATACAAAGAGGCCCTAAGAATATTAAAGTGCGAGTCCTATGCTTTAAACACAGGCAGCTAGTTTGACACATTATTTCCCACTTTCCTAGAACCCTGAGCAGTGTCAGTTATATAACTGTGGATATTTTACCCTTCAAAAGAAACTATATAAATATCAAGCATACTATAAATCTTTTATTAGGCTGCCAGAAAATTTCCAACAGGATCTTTTTCATCACAAATGCATGTTTATCAGAAAGTCCATTTTTTTCTCTTCTCCAAGGCAGCAGCTTTAAAATGCATACATTCCTCACCCATGGATACTTGCTAAAGTAAACCTAGTGAGGCATCCCAATTCTTAGATGTTTCTTTGATAGCATCTCACACTTTGATTACAGTGGGAAACACTAATGTTCTGCAGCAAATGCATCAAATGTGGAAGTAAAATTCATGTTCCTTTCAAAATTTCAGGAGCCATTGTGGTGCAGTGGTTGTGTCTGACAGCATCTAGGAAACCTAAATTCAAATCTCCAGACAGCCATGGGAGCTTGTTGGGCCACCTTAGCCCAGTCTCAGCCCAAATACCCTCACAGGCTTTATGTGAGGATTAAATGGCAGAGAAGAGAATGATGTAAGTCACTATGGGTCCCTTTTGGGGAGAAAGGCAGAATAAAAATGAAGTAAGTCAGTAAATAAATACCCATGTACTTGCATCAGGGGAGTGTGATTAACTGATGTTTCCCAGTCTGCTGTATATATGTTTTAAAAGACATATGAATGCATACATTTGCAGGGGAGAAATGTTTAAACACACACATCAGAGTGACACTGGTATTTCTTGTTACAGCTACAATGTGTAGTGCTGCTCTGACTCTTTGGATCTTGACAGTAGACATGAGCACGAATTGAAATACGAATCAAATTTCATGATGAATTGAGCCAATTCATGTTTTGCGAAATGTATTTCATGGGGATGTGGTTATCACGAAATTCATGACTTTGGGGGCCAATTCATTCAATTTGTGAATGTTTTGTGATGCCAGACAGGCTAGTGCCAATCCATTGAATCCCTAGGCAACATAGGCCTGGAATGTTTGCTGACCTTTTGTTGTCATTGGAAACCCCAATCTTAGCCAACGTAACCTTGATAGGCAGCTCTCCCTGCCAACTGGAGAGCTTCTATTCTGCCCTATACAGCAAGGAGCAGGGGGGGTTAATCCCCTAGGCAGTTGAGGAGATGGGCCTTCTGTAGTCATGAGAACATAAATCTCATCTCTCCAAACCCTGTTAGGCAGATCTGCCTGCCAACCAGAGCCCTCCTCTTCTGCTCTATGTGAGCATTTCTTATATAAGACACAGCTCTCTGTCTCGTGCTTTTCAGTTCCAGTAGACAGAAGGAGAGGGAGGACCTGTTGCTGGGATTTGGAGTGAGAGAGTGGAATTGGGAGCTTTTGGCTGGATTTGCTGCTGCTTTAAAAGAGATTGGAAAGCCTCTTTCTTATTTTCAGCTCTTGTCCTTGCTGGGAAGGTCATTGGGTGCCTTCTTTCCTCCACCCTACCCAACCCCACTCTCAGGGCATTGCCTGGCTCTGGGGCCTAGCTTGACTGAGGCCTATCTTTTTTCTTTAATTTTCTTTGCTTACATTTTTATTTAGAGCATTTGTTCTTGCTGGCTTGTTGGGTGAGGGTAGGTGGAGGAGAGCCTGCTGAAGTCTCCCTGCAAGTTTGGCATCTCTGGGCATGAAGGGGGCCACTGAAGTGCCCTGGGTTCTGATGAAGCATGAAACTAAGGAATCATTTCATGAAATGGGACAATTTCGTGGAAGTTCATGTTTCATGATTAGTGGAATGTGACAAAACACGAAACGCTTGTTTCATTTTTTTCCCATACAAATCTTATGTTACTATGTATTGTCGAAGGTTTTCACGGCCGGAGAACGATGGTTGTTGGGGGTTTTCCGGGCTGTATTGCCATGGTCTTGGCATTGTAGTTCCTGACGTCTCTCTGAGAGATCTCTGTCTTTTGGTGCTACACCTCTGAAGATGCCAGCCACAGCTGCTGGCGAAACGTCAGGAACTACAATGCCAAGACCACGGCAATACAGCCCGGAAAACCCCCAACAACCTTATGTTACTATGTTCATCTCCAGTTCAGGATAATGACTGTGATTTAATGGTGGAGACAAATCTAGAACTGGGTCAGGATTAGAACCATCAGGATAATTGACCTCCCACATTTGGAATATCTTTTACCTTTTTCATTTATATTGGGGGAGCATATATTCTTTTCACTTTAAAAAATGCTCAAGATGGCTTATGAATGAAATAAAAATATAAACATAAATAAATTCAAAGAGCATTGAAAACAGCACTCGTTTATTTAACAAAGTTCAAACATAGACATAAACCTCAGTTTCTAAAATGTCTAAAAAAATTTTAAAAAACACAAACAAACCTTTAGCTGAAGTTGGAAGGACTACAGCAAACACAATACCAAAAATTAAAGGGAGTTGCTGAGACAGATCCCCAAATAGTCTACCATAACTGTATGTTCCCATAACTGTTTGGACAATCTGAGAGTGTTAGCAAGTACATATAGATGGAGATAGTTCTTCAGGTACTTTATATATATATTCTTCTATAGAGCACACCAAGATAAAATTTAAAAAGACAATTATTAGTGTATTTTTCACATATTGAAGATATTTGTGAATCAAATTAAAACAAATAATTTCCCTTAACTATCCAGGCAACAGAAAAATTGAGGCGCCAGATAAAAGTGCCAGATACTCGCTTGGAGGCCTACATATTTATATATTCAGAGGACTTGAGTGTGGTTGAGGTTGCTATACCTTTACCAAACCTCCCTTTCCCTCATCAGTCATGAGCTACTGCCACCTGGCAGGGCGCTAGTTTTATCCCATAAAAATGTAACAATAGGCAAGGAGAAATGGAAGGTGAGGTTTGGAAATTATTTTTAATCCCATGTTCTCCCCAATATCAGGTTGCCAGCCTCCAGGTAGGAAGGTGGAAGAGAGTATCACAGTAAGAAACCAAAATAAAAAACCAGCCGTGACAAACTAACTGCATAAATCTGTATACTTATATCAATCAAGAGTCATTTAAGCAAAAATATTTACAAAGACCTTAATTATGGAGAAAATAAATATGGTGGTAAATTTGTACCACCTTACTTATTTTCTCCATAATTAAGATCTTTGTAAATATTTTTGCTTAATTGACTGTTGATTGATATAAGTATATAGAATTATTCAGTTAGTTTGTCATGGCTGGTTTTTGACTTTAGCCTCTAGGTGGGGCCTGTACATCTCCAAAAATTTCAACTCATCTCCAAATGACAGTGATCAGTGCCCCTGGAGAAAGTGGCTGCTTTGGCATTATAATCCAGTAAGGAATGTCTCTAGGAATCCCAACCCACAGCTGGCAAATGTAGCTCAATAGGATTGCCACTTTTGGCTTTGGATGTTCCTAGAGATTTGGGGGCAGTGCCTGGGGATGGCAGAGTTGAGAAGAGATCTCAGCAGGAATGTAATTCCATAGAGTACACAATCTGAAAATACAATTTCCTCCACCAGGAACTGATCTATGTTGTCTGGAGATCAGTTGTAATTCTGGGAGAACTGACCCCACCAGGAAGTTGGCAACCATAGACTGAAAGAAGTTTTTTTTTAAATAACATTATTATTTAAATAAACAATGTACAATGCAAATAAACAAGCAGGAAAAACACACAAGATACAGGAAACATCCTGATTTAGTTTCCAGTAGAAGACTGCAGGCTATGAAACAATGGCTAAGAGCTTGCTTGCTCCAAAAGACTTGCACGTCTGATAGGCTTCCCAACATCTGGCTGGCTCCTAGAGAGCTCTCTGAATTACAGCTTATCTTCACACTACAGAGATCAGTTTTGCTGGTGAAAATGGCAGCTTTGGAGGATGGACTGGGTGGCATCACACCCTCCTCAATCCCTCCCTTCTTCAGGCTCCACCACCCCCAAATCTCCAAGAACTTCTCAATCATGGGTTGGCAACCTTAACTCTGGCCACATCTAGTCCTTGGGTGTCTGCAACAGGCAGGACAAAAGGAGGAGAAACAAGTGCAGTCCCTTACTCAGGCCTTTATTCTTTATCACCCTGGCACTATTCTTTGATGTATAGAATTCTATTTTCAGGGACTTCCTCTTCATGGCTCTTCATCTTCCTCTCTTTGTCACATTCTCCTCTCTCTTCATCTTGACACCATGGGGGTAGGACTTCCTGGCCTGCCATCTGCTGCTATCCTTAAACTAAACAGCTAGATCTAAATCTATCTCTCAGCTTTCCTATCATTGATGGAATTCCTACAGTAAAGACCTCTTCTTTTCTAAAGCTTAACCTAGGCTCTGAGTGTAAAGGGGCTTGCAGACTCACTGTTGGGTGACATTACAGCTGGGAGGTGAGAGTGGGGGGAGGGTAACATGTTGTTATAACAAGTTAGTTTTAAGAACTGTCTCATGAGTAAAACTAGTCTCACATGCTTGAGAAAGGTTTCAGCAGGCAAATCGCCTGCACTTGTGTGACCTTGGCAGGGCTTGTGTATTAGCATGTTTTATTTCCTTTTCATAAGTTTCTTCGGGCAGCAGCTGCTAATTGATGCTATACCCTGATTGGTTGAATCTCGTTTAAGAAATGAGTGTTTCAGCCAAGGGAGATGCTTTTTTCTCTTTTTGCTGCTGGATCATCACTTTATTTAGAGCCTGAACGGCTCCACCAGCTGCATCATCCTTTTTTCTCCACCATTGCAAGGCCAGCCTGGCATCTTATGGACTTTGTTGGTGAGGTTCAGCTAAAGAGTTATTAGCCAGCCAGTCTAAGTGACTTACTTAAGTTAGCCCTATCTAGCCTCGGTAAGTATTTGTTATTTTATGTGTATATATGTGCTCGCAAAGCTTGACTGGGTAACACTAGCTTTTGTGTTAACCCTCCTAATTTTCTTAAAATAAAATACCTTATACTTTGCCTGCTTTGGTTCACTGTCTCTAGCACTGTATATTCATCACCTGGATGAACTCCCCTTTCTTTCAGGCTAAAAAGCCTTAGTAAACAAAGCTCCTCTGCATCTCCAGAGTCTCCTAGGAGTCTGAGCAGCCAGTTGTTGGTTCAGGGCAGGAGAGGGACAAAAGGGCAACTCCCTTAAAGCATCTAGGGGAAGCTGGAGGGTTTGTGCCAGGCTGACCGTGCAGGCTTCATCCAGGGTTGCAGTAGGTGCTCAGGCTTTTCCTGAACAGGACTATACACCTGCCATCCTGTGATGCCCAGGAGGCATGCTGGGGAAGTATTCATCTGGCAGCAATGCACTGTTGGATGCTGTGGATCCATTGCTCTATGCCTTGCCAATGCTCCAATGGCTGTAATCAATAAAGTTGATTTTAACCCAATGTTGGTGTGTTGTGTGATTATTGCCCGAGGTGCCAACCTCAACATAGCCTGTACAGATGCAAGTTTCTCTCCCTTTCCCATGAACACTCTGCAACATTTCTCTGCTTACCACACATCTCTGCTAACACTCTAGATCTTAAACACCTGGCAGCCATCTTCCCTCACAGCGCTCCCCCCCTCCCCATTCAATGCTTCC
Organism: Eublepharis macularius; assembly: GCF_028583425.1. Taxonomy (NCBI): domain Eukaryota; kingdom Metazoa; phylum Chordata; class Lepidosauria; order Squamata; family Eublepharidae; genus Eublepharis; species Eublepharis macularius. Next base: position 92,784,665 of record NC_072790.1, on the reverse strand, counting down.
AAGTATTTAAAGACATGGGCACTATCTTTGGGTGAGGACTTGTTAATGTTATCATCATTGTTACAAACCCCATTTCTTAATGTGAACTACTATATGTTAAAAATACTGAATTGTATGACAGAAAAATCCAGCTTTGATTGGTGAATAAGCAAAATTGTTCTTCAAACTAGGATAAACTTGTTATATTTGGCCATGAGCGGATGCCATTCCATTGTGTATTGTTTCAGCCAGAGCATCATTAGATTGCATTTAACTTTGTAGGAGCAAAGCTATGGTGACGAATGGTTGTGGCATAACTTCCTTCCTAAGCCAAGCCAAATACAGAAAACAAAAGAGTGGATATGACAAGGTTTATTGCCCGACTTGTTTGCTCTGTGAATTTTACCCTGGTGTAACCAACCTTCTGGCATAACAGGGAGAAGCCATGTGTTGATCAGCTGAATATAATCATGAGGCAAATAAGCTTGGCTGGAACAGAGAAATTTGTCTGTCTTTTCTACTTATTAGTTGTAATTATAATTTCACACAGTGTTTGCATAGTGCAAGGCTGCCATGCCTGCTGGATCATATTTGCCTACATGCAGATATGAGAGCCATCGAATCCCATTAATTTCAAAGAGGATTTCTCCAAGGGGATTTTTTAAAATGTAAATTATGGAACATTTTTAACAGCTCTAACAAAAATGAAGCAGTGTGAAAATTCAAACCAAACTTTAACATTGTGTATGAAGAAATAGCAGAAAATACCTATTTAGATCAGAAGGTTGCACTTTAGAATCATTCTTGGCTACTGGGTGAGTTCTAGGAGAAAAGAATGCCTCTGGCCCAGTAATTGTTTACAAAGACTGTGCTGTCAAGGTGTTGGAAGAATCACAAAGCATAATATGAAACTGGAAAGGAGAAGCAGAAGCAGCCATTTGGCCAGTTAAAATATTTAATAGGTATGATTGGTATGTCACAGAGGAATTAAACTAGAAGATTTTTCCTTCATGAGCTGGAATTTTGTGTGCATGAAGATTTTGCAGTAGGAGAAAACCTGATTCCTAGGGTTGATAACTTTAGGTTGCAAAATTTCAGAAGATTTGAGGGTAGAGCTGGGAAGGCAGGGTTCGATGGGGTATAATGGCATAGAGCATAGAGCCCACCGTATGAAGCAACAATTTTCTCTGAGGGAACAGTTCTCTGTAGCTGTAATTCTGAGATATCACCTGACCCCACCTGGAGGTTGGCAGCCATACAGTCCTCATTTTTGTTTGTAAGTAGTGCATGCTCAGTAGTGCTATGCCATGGGAGTCCCCACCCCTAGTCTCCGTATCTTCCTGTCTCTGAGAACCGATTTACACCTTACAATGTCCTTGTCTTTCTCCACCCCATCTTCTCCCTGATCTTGTTAACCATACATGGTCTGGGAGTTTTGGAGCTTAATTAGCAGGGACATGCAGGTCTGATTTAAACTGGTGCCATGGTATGCTGGTACAGGGGGCTTAAACCTTCCTGCTGCCTCGTTTTCTAGACCTGAAATGACCCAGGGAGTAGCTACTTGCCAACAGGGCAAATAGTGGTTCCGAAAAGCCATTTCAGGCTTGGAAAATGAGGAGAAGAAGACCTTGATGTCCTTGTCTTCCCATGCCTTCGCAGACAGGACTAAGGGGGGAGGCTGGGAATGGGTGTTTGAAGTGTTGTTACTTTCATTTCATGTGTCATTTTCAACAAAGCTTTTGTTCAGCCAAGGGCCTCAAGCCTTTGGATTGTGGACACCTGTATCCTGAGCATAATCTTCCAATAAACCTTTTGAAACCAAGAAACCTTGTGCTTCTTACAGAAGGGGGAGATGAACTCTAGATAACTGGGATTCTATAGTCTGACATTTTGTTGAGAATCCTCTTACTCCCCCGACCCCTCACCCGGGAAGGATGGATACCAGATCTCCTCCGACGGACCCATCTGATCCTTGCACGGAGGGTGCGGGGCCAGCTACCTTGCCTGACGGTGGGACCGGACAGGTGTGAGTGAGCGGAGGAGGTGCCCGGTAAAGAGACAGCATGGAATGAGGCTTCAGAATGTTGACGTCGGTTCCAACGCCCCGGCAGTGGGGTTCGAGACCCCAGGACACCAGGGAGAGGTGTGCCGGCACCATGTTTTCATGCTCCATGATCAACTTGAACCTAGCCTCGGTGTCGGAGGACCTGGGGCCAACTAGAGGCCAAGTTTGGAAAACTGGCCGACTTTCCACACTCTCAGTGGGGCTGACCAGAGCCAGCACTCAGCCCTGGTACCGCTGGGATGAGGAAGTAGGTTGTCTTGTGGAATGGAATCTGCCGGAGGAGACTGGTAGTCTCCCGGATTGGAATACACCGTGCACGGAGTTAATGAGCTGGGACTATGCCAATGTAGGTTCAGCTGGAACTTGGGAGAGCGAGACTAGAGTCCCGGCGGGAGAGGGACGTTGGACTAATCTGCAGGATCAAGCCCAAGTGTTGCAATACAGAATACTGGCTGTGACGGGAATGGTCAAAGACTGGGTTGCCAGTGCCTCAGAGATGTCGGGCCCACCCGCCTCAGGGACAGCCACTGCCTCGGGGCCCCAAACATGCGGGGCCGGATTCTCAGAGGAGGTGGCGGAGAGGGCTGATCGCCGCCAGCGAGCCTGGGAGGAGAGCCTGCTCCAACAAACCCAAGAGGAAGAGGCTGAACCAGACCCCAGCGACCAGGCAGAAAATTGCTACCAAGCTCTGGAGGAGCAGATGGAAGTGATGAGAGAGGACTTAGCGCAGGCCATCTATCTCATAGGACTGATGGTTCAAGGGGAGTCAGGCGCAACGCCTGGAGGTGGTATGGGACTGCCGGCCCAGCCAAGGACTGGCCCTGCAGTTGGGTCAGTTCAACCTGGAGACCCGTCCCAACCAGGACCCCAGCCACTCCTTGCATTACCGGCTCCTAGAGTTTGCGTGCAACTGCCTGCCCCACTGGCCCAGGGGCCGCCAATTCCTTTACCACCGCCATCAGGACCCGCCAGCCCCGCTGTGCCTGAGGGGGCCGTGCCGGCCAGACCAACACCAGGGGGGCCAGTGGTACCTCCAGCCGGCCCTGTAGTACCGGCCAGTCCTATAGTTCTGGTCGGGCCAGCTGTGCCAGCAGGACCAAGACCCGCTGCCCCGGGGGGATGCACCTCAGCCGCAAGGCCTGCTGCCACTGCCACCTCAGCCATGGCCGCAGCCGGTTCCCGGAGGAGCCGGACCACCGGGTCGACCACAAGCCCCGTTCCATCCACAACCGTGTCCCAGAGGACAAGGGGTGCTGTTAAGACCCATGCCTGGGGCAAGAGTGCCATTCCCACAACAACAGCCTCGTCCGAGGGGTCCCGCACCACAAATGCCGCCCTTGCAACCAGTCCAAGCCGCAGACACGATGGCTGGCAGTGGGGCCAAGGTGCCTATGGGATGGATTAAACTAGAAGCAACTTTTGATGGGATCCACATAAATTTGGATTCTTTGTAGTTCAGGCACTACAATTCTTTAACCTTTTCCCAAACGAAGAAAGCCGAGTAATGCATTTAGCGGCCTGCCTAGAGGGCATCGCAGCTGAATGGTATGTGACTCTTTATTATTTGGGGGGGCCCAAATTGGGAAGTTTGCAAGCCTTCATCGCCGTGCTGAGAGCCCAGTATGAAGATCTGCTGGAAGGGGAGAGGGCCCGCACTGAGCTCCAAACCTTGCAACAGGGATCTCAATCAGTGAGGGACTATGCAGCCAAATTTCGCCAGCTGGCCGTGAAGTGCCTGCATTATCAAGAGGGAACAAAAGTGGTACTGTTCCGTAACAGGTTGAATCCCAGGCTGCCTGATAGAGCTCTGATGCAGGATGACCCCCCAACGCTCCTGGGGTGGATACAAGTAGCGTGTGAAGTGGAAAACTGCACCCAAGTTGTCCGGCTAGTAGAACAACAGCAAGTCACAGGAACCCGAAGAGCCCCGCCAGCTCCAAGAGGGGGTCGGGGTACCTCAGTGGCAAGGGGGGCCAGAGAAACATGCTGGAGACAAGGTCTATGTATCCAATGTGGAAGTAGTGGGCATTTTGCAGGGCAATGCCCTCACCGGGCACAAGCTCAGCCACCGGCACCATTGCATCCCGTCCCGGCCTCATGAGCCAACAGAGGTCGAGGAGCAACTAAGAGGGGGTGTCCGGAGACGGGATTAGAAGCTGAGGAAGTATTGATGGAGTTTGACGCCCAGCTTCAGGTTCCTGTAACCACCAGCCCGCCATTGGGAAATGAGATGGATCTGTCGTGAGGAGGCCCCAACGGCAGATCGAAGAGAAGACCACCCCAGAAGAGGCGAGAGAAAGAGGGGCCATATTATTTATTCCAGTTACACTAGTGAACCCGAAAAGAGGGAGCCATGTCCAAGTGCAAGCTTTAATTGACTCAGGGTGCTCCCGGGACATTATTGCACCAGCGTTAGTGAATGGTCTGGGGTTGGAAACCCATGAGCTGAAAGTCCCAATTATTTCTGAGCAAATGGACGGCTCTAACATGAATCCAGACATTTTAGAGACAGAGTGGGTGCCCACGGGGATGGGCAAGCATTGGGAAAGTCACTTGTACATTGTAAGCCAAGCAGCCAAGTATCCACTCATCCTGGGAAGTAGATGGCTTTGGGCCCACAACCCCTATATCAATTGGGCTAAAGGAATAATTGTCTTCGGTTGAGAATATTGCCAGAAACACCATTGGAGATCAGAATGGGGCAGGGAGGCCCCGGCGAATTTGGAGGTTGCCCTTTTATCTACAGAGGAGCTAAATCTTATTCCTCTAGAATACCGAGACATGGCTCAAGCCTTTAGTGAAGAGGAGGCAGATAGCCTGCCGCCTCACTGGAATACAGACTGTGCCACTGAATTGATCCCGGGTGAAAGGCTCCCCAAAGGGAAATTATATACCATGAGCCCGGCAGAGAGACAAGAGCTCAGAAAGTTCATAGATAAGAATCTGGAGAGAGGCTTCATCCCCATATGCGGCCCCTGTTCTGTTTGTGAAGAAAAAGGACGGGGGGCTCCGGCTTTGTACAGACTTTTGGGGCATCAATGCTGTGTCTATTACCAATGCCTATCTGATTCCTTTGATTCAAGACCTGCTCAGTGTGGTGGTGCAGGGTAAGATCTTTTCAAAATTGGACCTCAAGGATGCTTATTTTCATGTCAGAATAAGGGAAGGAGATGAATGGAAAACCGTGTTCAATAACCCCTTGGGCCAATATGAATATCTTGTAATGCCATTTGGATTAAAAGGGGCCCCTTCAGTTTACATGATGATGATCAACGAAGTTCTGCATGAATTTTTACACAAGGGGGTTGTTGTTTACCTAGATGATGTGTTAATTTATTCAGAAAATAAAGAAGTGCATGTAAAATTGGTCCGGAAGGTGTTGGCTGCCCTAATGTGCCTCAAGCTCCCAATCAAACTATCCAAGTGTGCATTTCATAAGAAGGAATTGGATTATCTGGGCTATCGTATCTCAGGGCAAGGATTAAAAATGGATCCTGCTAAATTTAAAGCTATGCGGGACTGGCAAGCGCCCACCACCCGAAAACAATTACAATCATTCCTGGGCTTTGCTAATTTTTACACACAGTTCATTGAAGGTTTCACCCAAATTGCCCTCCCTTTAATGGACTTGCTCAAAACTAAAGGGAAGGGGGAGCAAGCCACTAAGCCGATGGCTAAGCTTGGATGGGGGCCAAACTGTCAGTTAGCATTAGAAACACTGAAGGACCGTTTTACCATAGAGCCGGTCCTACAGCATCCCAATGAAAACAGAGCTTTCATAGTGCAAGTGGATGCCAGTGACTCAGCCAGTGGGGGGGCGGGGTCCTCATGCACAAAGGGGACGATAACAAGGTGCGGCCATGAGCATACTTATCCAGGAAATTTACAGAGGCAGAATGCAATTGGAGTGTGTGGGAGAAAGAAGCATTTGCTGTGAAAATGGCTCTCACAACCTGGCATCACTGGCTGGAGGGAGCGCGTCACCCATTCTAGGTGTGGACGGATCACATAAATTTAGAAGCACTCCGCACGCCCCGGCGTCTCAATGCTAAGCAACTTCGCTGGGCTGAGTTCTTTTCAAAGTTTGATTTCATTTTAAACTTCTTGCCAGGCAAATCCAACTTCCTGGCAGATGCCCTCTTGCTCATGCCCCAACATCAGAGCAGAAGTGAGGAGACTATTGACACAGTGTTTTCCCCCAGCCAATTGGGAGGTGTGGTTACCACTCATAGCCAAGCAACCAAAAAGCAAAATAATCTCGAGGGGTGGAGAGCTAAAGTGAAAAAGAGGGGGAGTGAGCGCCCACAGAGAAAATGACACAAACAGCTGCTGGCGAGTGGGTTAAGGGAGACAAGCTATACATCCCAGCAAGCTTAAGGAAAGAGGTGCTACAACAGTGCCAGGACGCACAGACCGCCGGCCATTTCGGATACCTAAAAACATTGCATTTAGTACAAAGACAGCTCCAGTGGCCCAGCATCAGTAAGGACGTGTCCCAGTACGTAGCTTCCTGCCCTACTTGTATAATGGTGAAGCCTAGGAGGGGAAAGCCCCCGTGACTTTTGCAACCACTGGAAACCCCCTCCAGGCTGTGGGATGCCATTGCCATGGATTTTATCACTGAGCTACCCCCCTCTAAAGTTTGCACATGCATTCTAGTAGTGGTGGATTTGTTCTCAAAAAGCGCACTTTATTCCTTGCACCACTGTACCGTCAGCAAAGAAACTTGCCAGCTTGTTCATGAAACACATTGTAAGGCTGCATTCTTTTCCTTCCAAGGTGATATCGGATCAAGGAGTACAATTTGTTGCCAACTTCTGGTGGGAGCTTTTGCAATTGGCGGGCATTGAACAAGGATTAAGCTCCGCCTACCATCCCGAGAGCGACGGACAGTCGGAAAGAACTAATCAGGTGTTAGAGCAATTCCTCAGATGTTATATTAATTTTCAACAATATAATTGGACTCAATTTCTTCATCTGGCTGAGTACGCCTATAACAACTCGGTTCACAGCTCCACAGGTGAAACCCCATTTAAAATTGAATATGGATATGCAGGGTTGGCGTTCCCCTTCGAAGTGCAGCCAGAATCCAAGCGCTCGGGGGACTTGGGGGAATGGTGGGCCTCCCTCACAGAGCAATGGACTGTAATTCAAAAGACTTTGACCAAAGCAAAAGCAGACTACAAAAAGTATGCCTATCGCCATCGTGTGGCGCAATGGGAATTACACCCCGGAGATAAAGTTTATGTTTCTACTAAGAATTTCAGATCAGAGCAATTCAGTAAAAAACTGGGGTTAAAGTATTTAGGGCCCTTCCCAATTAAACGAGTAATCAACAACGTGACAGTAGAATTGGAATTGCCAGAGAATCTGCGCCAGGTCCACCCTACCTTTCACATTAGCCTGCTCAAGAAGGCACCTCCCCCAGATGAATGGCATCCAGAAAAGCCACTGCCCCACCCAACAGTGATAGATGGCCAAATCCACTAGGAGATAGAAGAAATCTTGGATTCCAAATGCAGACACAATAAGACGTTTTACCTGGTCAGGTGGAAGGACTTTGAGGAGGGGTTTCGTGAGTGGGTGGAGGCTTCTCATGTAAATGCTCCTAAGCTACTTGGTAGGTTCCATAAGAAATACCCTGAGAAAGCAGGGGCTGACGGGTGAGGGGAGGGTTCTTAAGGGAGGCAGAATGTCAGACTGTCAGTTTGCTTGTCAGTTCTCTAGCCAGAGTTACGCCATTTTACTTTGCTATAATCTGTAGTTGTTTAGTTTTCCTCCCTCTAGGCCCAGGTGGTGCCCAGGCCACATATATCCATGGGAGCGAAGAGTTCTTATCAGCCCGTTCCGGCCAAAGACCTTGACGTCCTTGTCTTCCCATGCCTTCGCAGACAAGACTAAGGGGGGAGGCTGGGAATGGGTGTTTGAAATGTTGTTACTTTCATTTCATGTGTCATTCTCAACAAAGCTTTTGTTCAGCCAACGGCCTCAAGCCTTTGGATTGTGGACACCTATATACTGAGCATAATCTTCCAATAAACTTTTTGAAACCAAGAAACCTTGTGCTTCTTGCAGAAGGGGGAGACGAACTCTAGATAACTGGGATTCCATAGTCTGACATGCAGAGGAGTTAACCGTGTTAGTCTGTAGTAGCAAAATCAAAAAGAGTCCAGTAGCACCTTTAATACTAACCAACTTTACTGTAGCATAAGCTTTCGAGAATCACAGTTCTCTTCAGATAGTCTGACAAGCACCTATACTTTCAATGTAGTTTTTGATAACTGGGGGATGGGTTGTTGCAAGTGGGCCAGTTTTTAATATCTGCTACAGGCTAAAGGTCACTGATTCAAAGAGGTTGCCATTGTTTTATTACTGTGAAAATTCTGAAAATAAACATTTTTCATAACTTCTGGATTTCCTGGTTTTGCATTTTAACAGCTCAATCCGGCTTTTTGCAGCCCAAATTAGTTGTTAATAGAGGTGGGCACGAACAGCAATATGAACAAAAAAAAAGCCTCAAACAGCCTGATCAGCTGTTCACAAGCAAGCTGTTTGTGAGGCCCCATTCCCGATGAACATGTGTTCATTCCAAGCCCTGTTCGTGGTGTTCATCAGTTGTTCATCAGTCCAGACAATCTGATGTCTTTCAATCAATTCCCTTGGCAACAGTAGGCATGGACTTTCTGAACTATGTCTGAACTCCTGTTGCCCTGGAAACCCCAATCTAAGCCTAGGGGCACTTCACCCCTGACTCAGCCACTTCTCAGGGAAAACCCTGACAAGGGCTGATTGCAGCCTGCCGGGGTTTGAATTTCCCTCTCCCTGCTGCTGCGCAGCGCAGGAAGAGGGACATTTAAATCCCCCACTCAGCTGCTTGTCAGGGAAACCCGTGGTGAAATGCCCTTGTCCTTGCTGCTGCACAGCAGCAGGGAGAGGGGCACTGCACCCCCAACTCAGCCGCTTGTCAGGGAAAACACTGACAAAGTTTTTCCCCCCTCCCTCCAGCCAGCTGGAAGGAGGGAGACTTTGAAGGGAAGGAGGTTCCCCAGGCCATTTGCAAACAGCGCAGGGAACTTTCTTCCCTTCCAAATATCCCCCCTCCCTCCCACAAACAGCCAACCATGAACATGTTCATGAACAGGGTCATGTTCATGGTTATTCGTGATTCCCTGTTTGTGGATGGCAACGAAAAATGAACATTGTGTTCATTTTTTTTCCTGTTCGTGTCCACCTCTAGTTGTTAATAATGTACCAGCTGCCAAGCTTTTAACAAGTCTATTGTAAAGATCATCAGTAGGCAACATGGGCCGTTTCCACACGGCTTACCTTATTCTGCAAAATAGCGAAATCTCACATGAAATCGTGCGAGAAGAAGCTGTTATCGCGTGAGAAGACGCAAGAACAGCATCTTCTCGCGAGATTTTGTGAGAGATTTCGCAGTTTTGCAGAATAAGGTAAGCCGTGTGGAAATGGCCATGATCTGGTTTCAGTATGTATATCAATAAATTTCCAGTGTCTTAATTTTTAAAGGATGTTTTTAAGTTAAAGAAGTACCCAAAGGAAAGTGCATTGATTTCGTTTTAGATTCAGTTTGTTTTCTAATAATTTTCATTGATATCAATGGGAAACACATTTCTGCTTGTAACTTCCCTTTCCCAATTAAGATGAAAATCCCAGGAATTGTACCCATTCCCCAAAGGTTGCTGCCACCCAAATTTCAGGCAGATAGGAAAAAGAGTTCCTGTTCTGTACACAACAAGGGCACATTACATTTCCGGTTCTAATCAGTATACTCCTACTATAAGGCTAGAGAAGGGGCCTTCTTTGTAGTAGTGCTTTGACTTTAGTACTTGCCTGGCACTGAGCCCCAAATTTGTTATAATTGTTCAGGGCAGCTGTAGTATAATGGAATGGTTCAGGAGAACCCTCCTTTATAAAAGAAATGGGAATGTTATCCATTCCAATATTTATGTTTGATCTTACCTGTTTATGTTTTATCCTATGTTTTATCCTACCCTTACTGCATTTTCTTCTATTTTTTTAAACTCCATTTTCTGCATTGTAATATATCATTTTGATACTATTTTTCTTTTTCCATTTTTTAAAACTTTTGTAATCCTAGTCCTTTTGCATTGTTTATTGGATGACATTTGCTGTTTGATTACATTGTTTAATACTGTATGATTCACCTTGAGTCTCAATGAGAAAGGTGGGTTATAAATAAGGTAAATAAAATATTTTCCTGAGGCATTTCTTGCATTTTTTCTCCTCTTCTGTGGCTTTGATTGCTTCTTGTTACAGATGCTTTCTTTACTCTGATGTTACAGTAACAGGAAACTGTTGTTTTGTCTACCAATTTTTAAGTACATCTTTGTTTATTTTTAGCTTTGTTTTTATGGTTATGATATTGCTACATCAAGTCTTTTTAATAAAGGTATCTCAAGTAAATAAATATTTTATTCTCTGCTAATTAAGTTGAAAGTGAACTTTATAAATGTTGGAAATTGCAATGTCTGGTGTGCAACAAAGAAGGAAGAAGAGCCTTCCATACAGGGGGCAGCAAGGATCATTTAGGACAGTGAGGGCAGCATCTCTCTTGTTTCTTGGGGGTCATTTCCTTGTCTTGTCTCCTGTTGGGCTAAACAAGGCGGTATCCTGCTTCTTCTCTCTCCTGATTTCTCTTCTTCTTCTCCAAGATGTAGTCAGATAGTGAGGACTTATTTCTCTCTCTCCCCTTTACTCTCAAGTATGTAGTTCCTAAATAAACTTTTAACCTCTTTAATCAGCACAGTGTGACTTCACTGTGCTTTATCTACCTACTCTGCCTAACAATAAATAGTGTTGCCAAGTCTTAGTAAGGAAACTCCTGGATATTTGGGGTGCATCCTGGGGATGGCAGGGCTTGGGGAGGGGAGGAATCTCGAAGTGTTATAATGATCCACCCTTCAAAGTAGCCATTTTCTCCAGAGGGACTGATCTCTATAATCTGGAGATCAATTGCAATTCTGGGAGTTCTCCAGGCACCGGAGGTTGACAGTCCTCCTGATTATAAACTTTCTACTCTTTTCAGATAATATAGATCTGAAGTGAAAATCTGATTTGCCTCAGGCTAGTTTTCATATTGACTCAATGAATGTACCAGAGTTTTTTAATCTAAATGTATAAGTAGCACAGTGGTTAAGTGCTTCGGCTGTGAATCAGAACTCTACTGGTTCGAATCCCATGACTGCCATGAGCTCAATATGTGGCCTTGGGTAAGCCACTCCTCTCAGCCCCAGCTCCCCAGCTGCATTGTGGGGATAATAATAACACCAACTTGTTCACTGCTCTGGGTGAGGCACTAATCTGTCTAGAAGAGCAGTTTATAAGTGCAGTTGTTGTTGTTATATTTCTGTCAAATGACATAGTGAGCAAGCAATGACAGAATAGATGTGCCCAATTAGAATTCAATGCCACTCTTAACACGAGAACCAGTAATCTTATTCTCACAGACGTTCTTATACATTATTTTTGTTGTTGAAAGCTCTGGTATAGCATTGCAGTTTCATGCAGTAGCATGCATTTATCATTTACACATTCAAACCCATCTTTAAATGTCTGCAGACAGGAATCCTGCCCCAGTTAGGTTTCATAGATACAGGTACACAGATGTATGATGTCCACATGCTGTTGTTCACTGTAGAACACTTCCATATTTTCTGCAGCAGTTATAATGTCTGGCTGCCTTCAATGCACCATTGGCTTCTTCCCTGTGGGAAGATGGGAAGCATACATCAGCTGAATAGTGGGAAAGGGTTTGGGCCCAGACATTTGGAGAACATTCCAAAAGCAGTTTTCTGAATTAATTCCTCTCATTTAGCAGATGGGAGAACATGAAGACCAATGTTATGTCTGCTTATAAGGGATGGTAATAAGAGTTACAAGAGTATTTGACATGTAATACTTTTGATTCCGGCAATGTTGGTTTAGGTGTCTTTAGACAGAAGAAATGAAATAATTGTCATCTTCCAAATATTTTTACTGACTATATTTAGCTGTCAATCAGCCTTGGACTGGCCACATTTGTAAGGCATTATTAGGAGGCTGGGAGAAAATAAACTTTCGTTATAATCTCACAGCTTTGCCCTCATGCTGATTCTTCTGCTTTTCAGACTCTTTTTGAGGAATAAATAAAATATAGTGTATTTCAGTTAGCACTGAAGTGAAAGTAAGGTGGTGGGAATTGCCTGCCCACTACAAATGAAAGCAGGCAATTGAGAAGAATCTGCCAGCTGCAGATAAAACTGAGATGCCCTGTTAATTGCTCCTGTCAGACTTCCCTTCCTTGAACTTATATATCTTAATAATCTTGCATCCATCGTGTCCTTTGGGACAATCTCTTTTCTCTCCAGATTAGTGATAACAGCTTGCCCAGATACTCAACAAGAGCTCTGCAACCAATCTTGTGTAAATCTCTTCAGGATTGCCATCTGGCCTTGATGTGTTACCATTCTTCATAGCCCTCATGACAGCTTCTTTTTCTCTGATGGTTAGTATAGTTTTCAAGATGAAGTATAGTTTTCAGACTGAAAGAAGAAGTATATCTCAAGAGACACCTCCTTGTGGTGAACATAAAGTCATACACAACACATGGTTGACCAACGTTGGGCAGTCTCTTTGATTTATCTTCACTGATAAAATCCGAATTGTTCACCAAGCTTATCAGTGATGTAAATAAAGATTCAAAAACCTTGTTGGACTCACAGTCTTCCTACTTAACTGTGCTTGTCTATTATAGCACATTTCTGGACACAAAGAAATAAATAATCTTGCAGCCCCATCAAATCAAGTAACTCTAAAATTTCATTTGGCAGCAAATACATCACAAGCTCAATGCCAGATTCTCATTTTTTTCTTATAAATTCCACATAGACCCTTTCATATCCTCATTCCTGCTCCTTATTTATGCAATCCTCCATAACGAACCCTTTTTAAAACCACTATTTATACTTGGCATCTACCAATATTCATTTCCTCACAGTTCAAGACATCCACTTCATATCTATATCATGAATATTATAAAAACAGACAGGCAAATATACTATGCCCATCTATCCTGTTTTCACAAGAACTTTCTTGACAATCTATGGACTTGTGCAGCACAACCTCGGTAAATAAAGCAATCATGTTTTATGAGTAGAGGGGTGGTTTAAAATGGCTTTTAAAATATAATTTCAAACTTCCTATTCCTCTGTGAGAGTACTTCTCTTCCTGGCTCCATTTATGTAGCTTATTTTACAGTTTAGATCTTAAAATGCCATGAACTCACATATAGAATTTTGTATCTGCTGTTGTATTCCTCACTCAAGAATATAGCACATATAAATCTAGATAATTGAATCATAAATTCTCTCTTAAACTATATTTCTCTCATACTTTTTAGTTTTGTTCTGATTGATACTTGAAACTTGTGGGAACATCATCTTCTCAACTTCCCATGTCAGGCTTCTGTACTTCAGAAACCTGACCAGAAGGGGGGTACTTCACTTTCCCTTGTATCCCCTTCCTCACATCCCCTCCATTTCCTTGTGTCCCACCTTTCCTTGTGTCCTCCTCTCTATACCCACTAAACAACTAACATTTTATCTGCCTACCACCTTCTCCTATATTTCTTAATTTACTTCATTTATGTACTGCCTTTCTCCACAATGGGGGCCTAAAGAAGCTTACATCATTCTCCTTGCTTCCATATTATCCTCACAACAATCCTGAGAGGTAGGTTAGGCTGAGAGTGTTTGGATAGATCAAAGTCACCACTTCCATGGCAGAGTGGTGATTTGAACCTGGTTCTCCCAGATCCTACTATGAAACTCTAATCACTATACTACACTGACTTTTTTTGGCCGGGGGCTGCTGTTGAACAGTAGCAAGCCTGGGTGTATCATGCAAGTCACATGGTATAAAGAGATCCGGTGGTTACTTCTGGGCCTGGCCCCAATGAATCCTCCCTTGAAGGCCCTGACAAGCCCCCTCCCACCTGGCCTTTTACTGACAGAAACAAAGTCTGGAATTCTGGAACAGCTGCTATGGTTGCCTAGCAACAATCACTGAGAGAATCTGGTTAAAGCAACAGGTGTTCCTTTTATCATTTTTTAAACAAGATTTCATATATATATTTTTTTGCAAACCTGGGGTATTTTTCAGGTATGTAGGAAGATGTGTCTTGTCTAGTCTCTGGATTGAAGTATCCTCAGGTCAGGGCTACTTGGCTATTATAAGACGTCTGTTGACTCTGTTCTACTGATGCCATGATGGAACATGGAGGCTTTTTAAATAGATCACCATTTTTTAAAACTTTGACATTGTTAATTTTGAATACCCAGTAATTAAAATGTTCATTCTTGACTTCTCATTTTTCTCTCTATTGGATGAACTGTGTCAAAATCATAGTTCACTTACGGTGCCAAAAATTTTGGACTGGCACTGCGTATCTCAGACAATGTCCATGTTGGAATAATAGAAACTATGTGCAGACTACATTTTCCCCAGTTTCCATGATAGCAAAGAGAGGTCAAGCACACTGTTTTTAAAAAATAAAAGTGGGTTGATAGATTTTACTGTTAGGCCAAAAAAATGCAAGATTACAGCTGTCAGGAACCAAATTAAAGCTGAAAAAAAATCAGAATATTTATAGATTGCCAAGCATGACAGCAGTAATGTTAAGCTGCCATGTTTTTGCTACTTTCAGTCATTGCAAGGGGTGGGGGGAGCTAGAAGATTTTTTTCTCTACATCTATTTTTCTTCTATTGTTTTTTAAAGTTTGCAGTTTTCTGCACAACCAATTTAACACCCCAGTATTCATTTATCACCGTAGGGCAACATGGACAGCTGCAGAATAAAGATTCAGCTGGATATTGGCAAGCTCTTCTCACTGAAATTTAATGTTGCTCCAGGATACAGCTACAGTCTAATTTTGCCTAATGAGCAAATGCACTAGCATTTGGGTATTTGTTCTCTGATTGTTCTGGTTGATCTTTCAAGTAATAGTATGCAAATCCTCTGTTTAACACCATCATTTTCTTTTTACATTGGCTTCTTTAGTTTTAAGCTAGATCTGAGAAACTTTGAAAATACTACGAGAAATTTGCAACTTAAAAAAAAGTTTCATGCTATTTTTACTTTGTGAGAGCCAGGTCAGCTGTACACATTTATAATTGCTGCAGGTGTGAGAAAACATGGCCTAATCAGAATTCCCAGGTATATGTTTATGGGATTTTTTAAAAAACTGGATATTAATATTAAGCTCACAGCCACATTGGCATTTTCCAGAGCAATAATAGTGCTTAGATTTTAAATGTTAGATTTTGCAGCATATCTTGATACTTACTTCAGAAAAGAAATGCAGAACAAAATGCCCTGATGAGGTTTTCCAATTGTAGAGTTGCCAACCAATTAAAGAAAGTGAAGTCTTCCTGGGGGGTTGTTTTCTGCTTTTTGGGTCTGTGGCCAAGCCAAACACCCCCACTTCCAACATTTTTGTGCTGATCTTTGCATTTCAGACAAAACAAAAACATTAAAGTTTATCTTTGGACACCAAAAACCATAAGTCTTCCTCCGGTTCCACACCTTCTGTCTGTATAAAATGGCAAATTTATTTCAACAGCTGGCTACTCTATTTCAATTGCAGGTTTAAAATCAGCCCGGAGCACGTGAGCTTTACATAGCTCAGGAACTACAGTTCCCATGAAGCAGTGCAAGAACGTGCATATCTTAATTAATACAGATCTGAGCATTTCATTTCACCTTTGCATTCATTTGATGGCCTCATTTTTTTCTGTCCTCTGTTTTCTCCCTGCTTACAAGTTTCTGGGTTCTCATTATTCTCCATTTTTCCTTCTGAGAAGTATGTTGCATGGGATTTTATTTATAAGCGTGCTTTTAAGGCCATTTTATAAACATTACTTGGTGTTCCAACCTGTTCTAAATATTCCTTTTGTGTGTGACAGATAGTGTGTGAGTGAAACAAATTAATCATTTTGAGCTATATACAAACAGGCAGCAGGAGAGGCAATGGGAGTACTGCTCAGCCTCAATGGCCAAGCTAAACTTTATACACAAATATCCATATTTAAACCCCAATGGCTGCTTTATATAGAGAAAGGAAACATCAGGAGAAATAAAAAAAATATCAGTGTAGTGGTGGGGTGCTTCTCTCCTCATCTGACTTCCTGTACCAAAGAAAACCATTTTGGGATAGGAACTTCAGGGCTATACGCGGCAAGAGAGGAGAGATCTCAGTATCACTCACCTATTTAACCCTTTTTGAACCTGCCATTATCTTGCCAGCTTTGGCTACTCACTCCTGATTCTTGAGAGCCTTTGCTAATTGCTGGTAAATAGATTGACTAAACTCTGCTGATGTTCTAACTAAATGCCCACCCACCCCTCTCTACATCAACATCTGCATCTATATATGAAAATGTTATTCTGCAGGAAATGTTAAGCTGGAAGCCAGTCTTGAACCTGCAGTCTTGAATGGCAGGTTCAAAAAGGGTTAAATAGGTGAGTAAGCTGGAAGCCAGTCTTGAACATTTGTCAACTGTTGATTTGTTGCAATTGCTATCATAAATTACATGTAAAAACTGAAATTCTTCAAGCGCACTAATAAGGTGACAGTCCTCCTCATACCATTTACTCTCCTGTTGTTGAACCAGCCCCTATCCAGAACCTCATGCAGCAATATTTAGACTCCCTAGCAACAGAACCTTACACATGTTAGAACAGGTCGCCTTCAGCTGAGCAACTACATATCAGCGTTATTAGGATTTTGTGAGTCACCATACCAAATAAAAAGACATCTATAATCCATTTCTATATAGGTTATTTTCAACTTATTATTTCAAGGTTGTCAAAATTGACAAGATCCAGATTTTTCTCCTTCTCTAATGCTGCATCTACAAAAAATGCCAGAAAAGACCTTAAAGTAAGTGAAGCGAAGCAATTGAGTTGCATCTACCATAAAATAGCTGAGCAACTATATTGTTCAACCTTTACAAAGGCTATATAGAGCAACACACAATGACAAACCAGTGCCTTAGAATTTGTTTTCATTTAGGAACAAGCAATTATTTTTTGTTCTTTCAACTATCAAATAGTTTGATACATAATTCTCCTGAAATCAAATCAATATAACTTGCAAAAATTAAGTAACTACACAATCTGGTATTTGAATGGACTGGAATTTGATTAATTACTGTTAAACTAGGTAATCTGTACCTAAATTGTTACATCTCAGTACGTCTCAGTTACTTAACATTCTGTGCTCTTCTCAAGAAGCCATTTTTAAAAAAAAAAAAATGAGGTCATCATTGCCATCAGAGAGAGAATTCTGTTTAAAACTTGACAAAATAGGGTAATAATATAAACAATTAACAATTATTATTTATACTTTAAAGGATGTTTATCAACAAAAGAATAATTGATTAGGGCAATGTAATAGGAAACCCCATAAACATAAGACTAGCCATGCTCACTGTACAACAGTCCATCTATTCTGCATCCAGTTTCTAACAGTGGCTAGCTTATTGTATGAAAAAGCACTTACTTTTGCTTTGCCTATTGACCATCAGTTTCATAAGGTGATTCTGAATTTAAATATTATGAGAGAGGTAGGTCCACTTTCTCTATCATGTCACCCCTCAGTTGCCTTTTTTCTTAACTAAAAAAGGCCAAGATGCTTTAGCTTTGCCTCATAGGAAATGTGCTGTAACCCCATGATAATTTCTATAATCCTTTTCTACATTTCAATATTCTTTCTGAGTTGCTATGATCAGAACTATACACAGTATTCCAAATGAAGCCACAGTGGGGATTTGCGCACAGATGGTTTTTAGGGGTATACATTCAGATATTTCCTGTCTGAAAAAGTGCCCCAAATTGTTTCAGAACTGGAAGCAAGGGACTTCCAAAATTTATGTCTCAAAATTTGGGAATAGTTTCTGGTTATTGGAAAACTGTTTTCAGTAGACTTGGCATCTGAGTCTGGACCCCTGGACCCATCAAAAACAGTAGAAGTAGACCTGGCCTCCAGATACTTGAGCCTAGGCCTATTTTTTCAGGTTTAAGTGTCAGGACTCAAAGGCCAGGTCTATCACCAACTGAGGTGTGCAATTCTATATTCCCAAATAAAAATATAACCAATTAATTGTTTGGTATATTTGGCATACTCGGATAAATCCAGTTATATCAGTTATACTGACGCACACGTATTAATTGAGTTTATCCAGAAATCACTGTACCAGACATTTTAAAGCTGGCTGGCTTCTCCCTTCTTGCTTTTTTCCCCAAGGAGCATGGGGCTGGGAGAGTAAGGCTAGTGGGTGGCAAAGTGAGTGATCAGTGGGTGGAGGAGCTCAACTTATTGGGCCAATCCCAGGGATTCTTTAATGGGAGAGCCTTTTCCAAATTCTTGCAACAACATAAAAGCAGGCCAGGTTCAGAGAGCAGACTCAATTCTGAGTAAGATTTTTGGAGTGCTGTGAGTACTCTTAGCCTCTGGATGCTCTGAAAGTCTGTCTGCCTTTTGAATTTACCACTGCTTTTTGGATCTCTGGTTTGGATTACTGCTGCTGCTTCCCTGGTAGACAATGTGACCTGAGGAACTCCTGTCTAGTTTGAGAGTCATAGAATCGGGGTTTTTTTACTGGTTTGGGAGGGAATTGGGGTTGGCTTAGTGTTGGCTTGGTGAGAGGTAAGGAAAGGTAGGGCAAAGGGACAAGTTTTCTTAACTTTCTTTAAAAGTTTATTTAATTACTTTTGCTGTTGAGAGGAAGATGCCTTTACTTGTTTCCTGGTGGTTGTGTATTTCTTCTTGTTTGGGGAGGGCTCATTGTTTTATACTTTTTCATGTGGTTTAATATTTAAAGTGTTTCTATTAATTGCTATATTAATAAGAGTTGCAGTTGTCGTGGAGGGCAGATTGCTTTTGGTTTGTTGGTGTGATTTGCCGATTTGCTGTTAATTGTTACATATAAAGAGTTGTTGTGAGTGGCGGAGCAGATTGCTTTTTGCCTGTATTAAATTGTTTTAAGAGTTGGTCTGCACTGCAATCGCTTATTGTTTTTGCCTCTAGTGGACTTCTAGGGAGCTCTCTTTTGGGGATATTCTGCTTTGTAGTCATACTTGTTAGATTTTAATAAAATTTTAACATAGATGAGGTGTAGCCTTGTTAAAAAACACAAATTAATTTTCAGCTTAGGAACCAACAGAGTTTCCCCCTTGAAGGCTTGTGTAGACATTAAGAAAACATCAGGTGTTGTTGTCAAAGCGATAAATAGGCCATAATAAAAAAAAAATTAACTAGGCTGCTTACTGTGTTATTGGTCTCTTGGCTTCAGTAAAGCCAAGTCAGCTGGTTTAGAAATGTAGTGTGTGTAGCCATAGGAAACAATGGAAAGCAGCTGGGGGTGCCTTGTTCAGGGGTCTATAGAACTAGACTCCTTGGTCCAATCTTATTGAAACTTAGGGAGTCTGTGATGGACAGGAAGAAGTAGATTTCCTGTAATTTTGGTGGAGTTTGCACAAACAAACCCCACCAGTCCCCTGGATAGTCTCCCCCATAGAGAATAATGAACCCAAATATATTCAAATTCCCAAATAAAACCCAGATCTGACTACTAAATTGGTATTTTTGGACCCTAATATCCAGAATACTGAATATATATGGCATTTTAGATACCAAGATCTCAATAATTACATGTAAGTGTGTGTGTGTGCATGCTTGCGTGTGTGCACACATACCTCACCACCCATTGAAATCAGTGACAAAATAATCGTAAACAATCCCAGAATTTGGGAAGATAAAACAGACCAAAGATATCTTGACTTAGAAGTTTAGAGGTGCAATTTTGAGTATTAACTTGAACATCTAGAATTCCAGGTAACATCCGCATGCTATCACCATCAATAATTTGGTGTCAACCACAAACTTTGCTACCTTCAGATCCAAGTCTTTTAAATAGCACAAGTCCACTGATCCTTGGAGGATCACACCTCTCTCCACCATAAAAACTATTTATTCCCGCTATCTCTTTCCCTTTTTTAACCAATTGCCATTCCATGGAAGGACACATCTGCTTATCCCTTCAATGAGGCAACTTGTCCAATGTTCAAGTATACATCTACTAGATTGCTTTTGTCTACTTGCTTATTGAAACCCTCAAATAATTCTAAGAGGCTGATGAGATAGGACTCCCTTTACAGAAGCCATGCTTATTCCTCCTCAGTAATCTATTCTTCACTTTAATTATTTCGTCTTTAATAACACCTTCTACCAATTAACCCAGGACAGATGCTAAACTAGGTGGTCTATATTTATGGAGGATCTCCCAGGATCACTCTTAAATAGTCAGTGTGACTTCAGCTATCATGGCACTACATTGTTAGAACATTAGATCACATACAGATTTTTAAAAACCCTCTTCCAATACCACAGAACAGAAAAAGGCTGAAGGAAAATTCCATGGTACTGTACTGCACTGCTAATGAAGCAACCCATCAAACAGCCACAAACTGGTAGAGAAGCAGTTGAAGTGATCATACAAAAATTACCTCCTTATTCATGACTGGTAAACAGGATGTGAGTTGAACTGACGGGTATTTGAGTATTCCTACATGATGTGCTGAATGCAAAATACTGGAAAATGACCTCCTCCTGTTGGCTTTCTAACTTCATTGCTTTCACTTCAGTTAATATTTATCATATAAATTAATAGTACTCAGCAACTTCTCATACAGATGCTTAACTTCTCTGTACTGTTTTCCCACTGGAACTGTGAAACTTCATCACAGGGTTGCCTTCTTGTTCACATGCACTCCTTCATTTCGGCTTTTACTTGTCTTGGAATGCAATCCTAAGCAGAGTTACGCCAGTCTAAGCCCATTGAAATCAATGAGTTTAGACTGGAGTAACTCTGCTTAGAATTGTGCTGTTAGAGATTTAAAAGTTGCCTTTAATTCCTTTAGTATGCTGCTGCCGCCATCGCTGCTGCTGCTTAGGAAATACTTTGGCCCACTGGACTTCAGGGCCAGGGAGTGGAAAAAGCCCAACTCCCATCAGCCTGCAATTATCTGAAAATAATAGGGTTAAGACACTGTTCAGGAAATGGTGTAAAACTAATAGAAAAGAGCTATTGAATTTTTAAAAATATGGCATTGAATATGGCTCTTCCTGTAAATAAAACACTACAGTCATAAAAGACGATGTAATCGAGATAAGGATGTACCAAAGTTATTGTGTAAATCTTCTCAAAGAGGTGATGTTATCAGATCTGTATTTGTATTGCAACATTCTGTAAGGCAACTTTTTTCTTGTAATGCTTTTCAGTAAATCCTAATATTATTTCAAGAGATTCTGAAAAGACAGCTAAAAGATTCTTCATAGTTCAGGACTTACATTGCAGTATATTAATATTTACCAGCTAAATACTGTCAATGGAAATAAAAAGGGATAATTTGTTGTAGGTGTTTTGAAATTCTTGTGATTTGACAGCAATGGCCTCAGTGATGGATAGGTGAGTGGGTGGAAGAAGAACTTCCCGCCTCCACCTGCTCAGCATCTCATTCATCATTTCGACCATAGCTACTGTAGGGTGCGGAATGAAGGATAGATTAACCAGGTTCTGCAAATGAGAAATGCAAGGAAGGGTTAGGAAAAGGACTTGAACTTTCTCTTTCTCCCTGGTCCTTCCCTGCCAAACTTTAGCTCATTATTTAAGTATTACCAATAATAATCAACATTCACCAGGTTTCTGACATTAATTGTATCACGGGAGTAAATAAGAACACAAATTAACGGTGAAATCCTAAACAGAGTTACTCCTGTCTAAACCCATTGATTTCAATGGGCTTAGCCTGGAATAACTCTGTTTAGGATTTCACTGTAAATGTGTTAACAATGAATATACTATTGCATTACTGTTTCCTGAACATAATGATGCAATTTGTAATATAATTACAAGAGAAATGCAACTGGAAAATTAATAATTGAACCAAATAAATTCTCTCATAGATAAATAATAAATAAATCTAACTGAAATACTTGTCTGTATCTGAAGAAGAGCACTCTGACTCTTGAAAGCTTAGACCCTGAAAATCTTGTTGCTCTCTAAAGTGTTACTGGACTCTTATTCAGACACAGTACACTCTGCTTTTAGTCATTTAAGAAGGAAGAAGGAAGAGGTAAGAGGCAGTGCAATCCTAAGACTCGACTTCCCGCTGTCATGCGGGTGCCCACAGAACCATGGCACAGCTTGGTCTCCTCCAAAGGACTTTCACAGGTGTGGTTGGGAGAGAATATTCCATAGTTGCCTCAACAATACCAGCAGAATCCACCAATTGCAGAATCCCCTACCCTGCAGAGAGTGGGTGTGCAGGGCAGAAAGATCCCTGCAATCAGGCTCATGCACCCCAACAGAGGAATCTGCACAAGCCACAGACAGGTCTGCCACATCCTGGGAGGGTTCCACGGCTGGGATCAGCAGCAGTGACTCCCTTGTCACAGGTGCTGGATAACTCTCCAGTGAGAAAATGCTGCATCTAAATGTGCTGCTCCAGTGGCTTCTTGAGAGCGAGTAACCAGTCACCCTGACCTGTGGCTGCATTCTCTCCTATACCCAATGGGGAGTCTGGCAAAGGGACTCTGAATGGAACCCCGGCATATGCTGCTAGAAGCCTTCCTCCTCAAAACAGCTGTGTTGAGTCAGGTTCCCTGAGTGACTGCTTGATTTGCAGCCATGGGCTGTGCCAGCTCGTGGGCAGGGGCTGCACCCCCCCCACACACACCAGTGAGCCTCAACTGCAGAGGCCACGGTTGGGGGAGCGCTGGTAAGGGGAGAGGTGTAAATAAGCAAGCCAGGGCAGCCAACTTCCCAGCTCCTTCTTTCTTGTTGGTACACTTCGTTCCTCCTCAAGCCAGGACTCAGGAAACCAGTAATCTATAAGGCAACTTGGGTGGTAGTTGTTAGTCAGACATTCTGTACTTAGTTCTCCTCCCAGGAGTCCAAAGTACACCCTGATTTTTGTAAAGTTCCCCCATACACTCTTGCACCGCCATCATGTACCCTCTCTGCTGCCTCGCATTCTAAGACCACCATGGCAGAGGACTTTCGGGCAGAGCCGAAATCCTGATATGTCCCTATGTATCTGGATTCATGGGCTTCCCAGGAAGAGATTATATAGGATGGGCAGAGGACTGATTGGGTGCAGGGGAGAGGGCTTGGTTGCCACAGGGCATGAGCTGATTGGTCGCTGTGGTATTCGGCATCTTATGCTCTACCGGGCCACTTGGGTGGGGCCAGGCACGGGAGAAGGCAACTTTCCCCCCTACAATAGGCTATGCCATCATTTTTTGTGGCATAACTTTCTACCACTGCAGGAACATTCCCAAGCCCAAAATGGCTTAGGGAGTGACCTAACTCATGCCCCCCCCCAGCCCACCAACACAAAGATTTACACCACAGATCCACCCATGCCTGGCCACAGTGGCCAAACACAGGTGAGGAACCCAGGTGCAGCAGCACCAGAGAGAACTACCAACATAAGTGGGGTTTACACTGGCATAGGGGGCAAATACACTGACTTGGGGGCCCATTGACTTCCTAAGAATGTTCGAGGGTTCCCATAGGATTGAGCTGTAAGTATACGTGATATCATCTAAACAGAAGTATATGGCAGTATTTCCAGTGAACAGGATTGTCCTTGCTGGTGCTTCTGTGCAGAGTAATTCTACTTTGCAACCCCAGCCAGAAGGAAGAGACAGACACAGGCTTGGAATAAAGGGCCGTTTATTAAATTGACCATAAAGGTAATGCATGGCAAGAGCTAACTAAGCGGTACAGGTCAAGCCACGGGATCAGCCCACTGACCACCACCTTGCCTGTCTGGGCGAGCCCCAATGCCCCAAGTGTAGGCCATCTCACAAATGGCTGCAACCCGGCCAGCTAGGCCATGGATCCCCCCCTCAAGCACCCTTTATGCCCCAGCCAACTAGCATGAGGTTAGGCCTTGTTCCTGGGGATCCCCTCAGGTGCCTGCCCGCCCGACGGTAGCCATCACAAGCATACCGCCCTAATGGCAGACCTTGTTCCCCACACTTGGGGAAATGCCACAGGGGCTCACTGGCCCGCACCCTATTCCCAAAATCTCCTGCCAACACTAACTAAACAGCACAACCCAACAATAACTCAAACACTGCCATTAGTGCAAGGTAGGCGAAAAAAACCCCTTCCCAATAGCCAATCAGGGAAAAGAGGGAAAAATTCCTACCTGGCTCTGAACCAGCAGCCGGCTAGTCCTGCACTAAAACAGGGTGAGGTGGGTGGGCCGAGCGATCAAAAAGACTGAAGCCGGGGGAAAGCGGAGCCGCCAGTAAACGGCTCCTGGCTCCACCCCCCGGCTAAGCCCCGGATGCCCAGGAAGGGAGCCTGTCTCCTTTCCACCGGGCGGGGCTGCAAAGGATGGCTCCCAGCTCGAGCAGCTTCATGCCGCGCTGGGAGAGCCGCATTCTTTCAATCATAGTACTAACTCACTGGCTATGAGAGGATTTTTTCTGTTGTATATTAGCACCCTGAAGGCTACAGAGTACTGGTGGGAAATTTGGGTTCAATGTTCCTTTAAAAATACTTTGGGATGCTCTTTCTTTATTTTTACTTTTTTTTTGCTTGGTGTATTTTGCTGGGTTCTGTTTTCTGCTAGCATATAAGTTTAGTTTGGTGTTCAATCGTTGGTTGTTCTGCATTTGGTTGGGTTGTTGAGGTGCTTGGTTTAGTTTCTTAGCTTAAATTACCTAGTGGTGTTTGGATGTACTTTGATTATTCTGAGTTGTTAACTTTTAAAAAGTGTTTTTAAGATAGGCTAGTTGTAGGTCTTGTAAAGCAAAACTTAATTGCTAGCTTTTAGGGACCAAAGAGAGTCCCCCCCCCTTTAATAGGCTTGTGTAGGAATTAAGAAAAGCTCAGGATCAACTCAAATTCTATAGAAAAATAGGCCATTAGTGGCATTCAACTAGGTTTTCCCTGTCCACCTCTGGCTCCCTTGGAGCCAGGCACATTAGAAGTAGGGGTTTTTTTTAATCGTCATAGGCTTACCTGTATATTGGGTTTCAGGTCAGGGTAGCTTGATTCCTGAAGAGAAATTAAGCTGCTGCAGTGCCACCACATACTAAATAAGGCCTTTTAAAAAGAGATTTGTTTGTCCTTCTCCAGGTTTAGACTCACAAAAAGCAAGCTTTTAGAGTAGGTAGGTATGTTTTAAAAGAAACCAGGGCTTTTTTCAGCAGGAACGTGGGGGAACGGAGTTCCGGAACCTCTTGAAAATGGTCACATGGCTGGTGGCCCCGCCCCCTGATCTCCAGGCAGAGGGGAGTTGAGATTGCCCTCCGCACCACCGAGTGGCACAGAGGGCAATCTAAACTCCCCTCTGCCTGGAGATCAGGGGGTGGGGCCACCAGCCATGTGACCATTTTCTCCGAGGGCAACCCACTGAGTCCCACCACCTCTTTTCTCAGAAAAAAAGCCCTGAAAGAAGCTATCATTTTTGACTAGGTGCTTTGGGTGGATTGGTAATTTAACTGTTTAACAAGGTTTGTTACTAGTTACTATAGGTTCCAGGGGCAGAAAAATGAGTGACAGGAGACCAAAGAGGGGACCAGGGGGGAAGGTGATGGCTAAGAGTAGAGGGGTGGAGGAGAGGGGGAGAGCTGAGCCTCTTCCCCCACCTCTGTAGAGAAGGCCCACCCTAGCACAGCTGCCATTCACCAGCCTGGCTTCTGGCAACAGCAAGAGGGTTCACAAGGCCTGTTTTCCTGAGGCAGCTGTAGGAGCACCACTCCCACCACAAGTACTTGAGGCAGGAGCTGGCCCTGAGCAGGGGCCTGTTGCTGAGACTCCCCCTCCTCCACCTGTTGAGACCAAGCAGTGGGAGGAGGAGCAGCATGAGGAGTCTTTTAGGGTGGCCTGGGGGGTGTGAGTTTTCCATCTCTCATACTTACCCCAGGGACCCAGAAGATGTTGGAGGAACCGACAGAGGGGCCCACCATCAGTCAGCATTCCCCAGTTTCCTCTGAGACCAGCAGCAAGCTTTTCATGGCATGGCAGGAGGAGAGGATGGTGGAGGAAGAGAGAGAGAGTGTGGAAGTGGTGACCCCCAGATATCTACCCTTTCACCTTCAGCCATCTTCTGCCCAACCTAGACATGGAGTGTCTAGCCCAAGTGCCTGACGGGAGGTATCTCTGGGGGTGCCTGCAGCTGCAGGGCAGCATGCCCCCCCTTGTCCACCAATGTCTGAGAGCCTTTCCAGAAGATAGATGCCCCCTGGTATGCACAGTGCCAGCACTGTAGGGCCTGGGTCAGTTGAGGGAAGGACGAGCCTGAGGAACCACATGAAGAGGCAGCACCAGGCAGTGCTTCTTCAGAGGGAGAGACTGGCACCACATGGCTGCCAGCAAGTCAGCAGGAGGAGCATCCCACCATCTCTGATGCTCTTTCTCCCAAGTGTCCTGTAGAGAAGGGATGCCAAGCATCTCTGCCATAGATGTTTGGAGTGCATGGCACTTGTATGCCAAGAGGGGGTTCCAGAGAGCATCTAGGCTCATCACTCAGAAAATTGCAGAGATATTCACCATAGATGGGCAGCTTTTCTTCATAACAAAGGACTTTGGCTTCTGAGGGCTACTCCAGCTAGTCTGTCCTTGGTAAATGTCCCCTGCTCATGCCACACTGAGCAGGACCATGGTGCCCTCTCTTTACAGGGCTGCCAAGGAGCACATGAAGGTAGAGTTGTCTCACATCACTGGGAGAACTGTGCACTTCACATCAGATATCTGGACGTGCCCTCAGTTGCAGCATGTGTACCGCTTGCTTACTGCACATTGCTGGCAACCGGATGACCTTCAGGGTGAGGGTGGGATGACCAGCACCAGGAAGGGCCCAATGGGAGTCCACCAGGCTGGTTACCACAAGGGTTTGCTCCACGTCGAGGTTCTAGATGAGACACACACAGTAGAGAATATCTCTGTCCCTTAAAAGTTAGGAAACCAGTAGGACAGTTGATTTAGTTCACACAACAAATGCATACTGCAATTTGCACTCCCGCACATACACATACTGCAAAACCACTCACCCATGTTAGCACAAATTTCTGCAGATAATTGAGAAAAAAGGCCCCAGAAATGTTGTTCTCTTGACACTGGGATGGGAAGAGTCAGAGAGATGAGACACTATGTGTCACAGAGGGAAACTCACAGAAACACCCAACTGAAGCTACAGACTACTGTTGTGTAATATACTGTATATAATGTGTTGTTCTAATGTTATCTTAATTATCCTCACTGCTAGAGTGGGGGGGGGGGGTGATGTTGAAAGCTGCTGCAGAGAGAGAATTACTTGGGTTTCCCAAGTACCTCACTGTCAGTTTCAGCCGGAGGCTGTGTGGGTAGGATACATCTTATGCTACTATGCTTGCTTGCTATTGTCTTGTGCTTGTGGCTGGACAATGTTTGATTCTGTTCTGTGGGTTTGCCCACTGACTGTACCCACTGCCTAGCTGTGGTGAATGACACTGGTTCTGTTGGGCTAAGTTGCAAGAGTGTCCCTTGCTTCACTTTGGTTCTTAGGAGATTCCCTTGCTTCAGTTTGATTCTAGTTAAAAGACTGACCCTTTACTCAGTTTGCTTTGACTGATTCTCTGGTATGATGTTGGTCCCCATAATGAACAGTGGAAAGTGGCTAGTCAGCCTGCTCAGGGGGTACTGGGGCTTTTGGGGGAGTGTGCCAGTTTGGTTCTGTTGGGCGTCCCTAGAGATGAGCTTGCATTCGGGAGCGCACCTTGGCTGTGGCATCTTTGCTCTGTGTGTATGTGTCCCTGGGAAGGAACTTGTAAAAGTTCTCATCATCGAGAACAATTGAAGGAGGCTAGTCAGCCTGCTTAGGGAGTGCTGGGTGTTTTTTGTTTTTTTTGTTTTGAGTGGGTTCTGTTGGTTCTGTTGGATTGGCTGATGTGGAGCTTACATTTGGGAGTGTGCCTCTGGTCACAGCTGCCTTGGTCCATGTGTTTCTACAGTGGGAGTCAATTCGGAGTTTTTTCTCACAATGGGAACAAATGGAGTGGCTGGGGACACCTTGTTCAGGGACCCACAGCATTTGACCTGGGGGTCCAATCTCTCTGAAAATTGGAGGGTTTTTAGAGGACAATGAGGATTAGGTCCCTGGAAAATTTGGTGGATTGTTCTTGCAAAATACTCCCCCCGCAGCCCCCTGGATAGTCCCCAAATAGTTTTCCCCTTAGGGAATAATGGAGATTGGAGGTAGCTGGGGCACCTTCTTAGTGGGGGGAACATCAAGTGGCCCACCTGGGTCCAATCTTTATAAAAATTGGGAGGTTGTTAGAGGACAGTTAGGAGTAGGTCCCCTGAAAATTTGGTGAAATTCAGTCAAAGAATTATCCCTCCTCAGGC
The DNA here is from genome assembly GCF_028583425.1 of Eublepharis macularius. NCBI lineage: Eukaryota > Metazoa > Chordata > Lepidosauria > Squamata > Eublepharidae > Eublepharis > Eublepharis macularius. The sequence goes on along the minus strand of NC_072790.1, from coordinate 92,756,131 downwards.
TACTGGGAAAAACAAAATTTAATTTCCCATAGGAAACAATGACTGAACTTTACCAAATTTGTTCTGTAATACCAAACCAAACTAGGGAATGAATTTGGTATTCAGGGAATACTGATTTTTCCCCCCAGTTCAATATTACTGAACCTGAATTTACATTTTTTTTTCCTGCGCACACCTCTACTACACAGGCAAATGCTTTGCTTGTATCCTCTGCTAAGTAGACTGGACACATAGTCAAGGAGGGGAGCAAAAGCTTTCCCTCTCCTCTTAGCTGGCCTGCTTTGCAAACTGGAGAGGTGTACAGAAGTAGGAGCTAAGGCTTCACACACATCGTGCAGCAGTCAACACGTGGTCATACCTCCACCCACCATATCAAAATAAGTCACAATTTAAACAAAAGAAGAGATAATTCCTTCTGACCAATGTAATATAGTTGTTTAATTCCATAACATTTTTAAAAAGTCTGTTGAATGTGAACTGGAGACGTTGCCCCTTTTCACATTTTTCTCATACTGGTATGCACTGCTGATTGCAAAAGCTTCAATAATGGTATTTTATTTCCCCATGACTTACCTAGATTGCGTTCCAATTCCTGGTATGTTTCCCTCACAAAACGTTCTCATACCAGTTAGGAATTTTACTGCTGGCAGTAAGTCTGAAAAGATCAGCATTCTGATCCCTCCCCCACCCCTCATGTACCATGAACTAACCTTGTGTGCACTCTGTCTATAACTGATCTCAGTCTCCCCACCACCACCCCATTTTCCACAAAAATAGTCATTTATCCCCCTGCACAGTGCTTCTCACTTTTTCTGCACATGCTTTCAGACTGAATATGTGCATATCTGCAGAATTACGGTGGTTGGAAGCACTACTCTTTGTATTATTATCTGTAATTTTCATGGTAATTTGAATGAAATATACTACCCCACAAACCTCTCAAATGTATGCACATAACTTCCACTTGCTGACAAAGGGAAGTCTAATGTTCAAAAGCTCATACCCTGGAAATCTAATTGGTCTTTAAGGTGCTGGAGGACCCAAATCTTGCTCCTCTTGCTTGTTGTTACTGTTGTTTTCCAACCTAATTGCTGATTAAAAAGTTGGCCATATGGGATGTGCTTAGGGATGGTTGACAATACAGGATATATAGCATCTCATGACAGGGCTATGATGCAGATAACCATACTTTCTTACAGCAGTCATTGCAGTAAAAATGTTGGAATAGGATCTGGGAACTCTGGGTTCAAATTTCTGATCTGACTTGATGCTTAGTGAGTAACCTTGGATTAGTCACACTCTTGCCTAGCCTACCTGACAGTGCTGTTGTGGGGATAAAATGAGTATGTGCTGCCCTGATTTCCTTGGAAGAAAGATGGAATAAAAATGCAGCAGCAAGGCCTGCAGTGGTAGAGTCTATCAAAGTAATATTTTGTACAGCTTGTAATAGCTGTTAAACTTCACTTCACATTATTAAACTCTTCAATGCATAGCTAAATACAAGTAGAGATTTGAAATGAGGGCGGGAGTACTCTTCACATAAATGAATCTTTGCCATTCTGATACAAAGTTTAACAGTTTCACAATGACTCATGGCCTTTAATTATTGGCAGCTTTGGATTTAAATCCATATGTTATAGTCTATGAATTGTACAACTGTGTCATTACTAGCCGTGGAAACTCTGCAAGTAAAAGGGCACCTTTACAGTCAAGTCCAATAACTTTTGGAATGCCAGCTGGCAGCCTACAATTACAGCCAGATTTCTAGTATTATGACTGTTTTATCTTGAATCACCTAAGTGAAGAGGAGGAGGACTTGGGAGTCATCAAGGGCAGTGCAATAAAAATGACTGCCAAGTGGGCAGCCATCAGTGATACAATAAATGGATTCCCTGGGTATACTTATAAATGATAGCAATTCAGGAAGTAGAAGTTACACCTTAGGTGGGATTGTACTTTGAGTCACCATAGCTCCCTCTGAAGAATGAATTTTTGCCAAATGGAAACTTTGCTCTCTGTGCCCTTCAACAGTCAAAAGTTTCTTTAAGGCCATGATCCTATACACAATTATATGGAACAAGCCCTCTTTGAACTCATTGAAATTTACTTCTGAGTAAACATAAATAGAAACTTTTTGTTAATAAGAGAAGCTGGAATTCCTGAAAGCTGCCAGAATAGGTTTGGCTAAGTCTGAGGTGCAGTTATATAAACATTTGGGCCTCAAAATGATTATCCTTGCAAATAAGGAGTAGGGCTATGGAGGAAAGGGATTTTCTCAAGTAATCTTTGGAAAAGGAAAGTTTGTTTTGTAGGATTCAAAGGCTAGAGTCATGGCACAAGAATTTGGTCTAAAACCATTTCCATGAGAGGAAACAAATATTGTTGTCATTTAGATATATATCACCATTCTTTGAACATTCACATGAGTTACAATATTAAAACCAAACATAAAAGATAAAAGAAATAACATGAAATGCCAATAAATTGAAAATCTCAATCTCAGCTCAACAGCAATTTAAAAGCCAGACTGAATGAAAAATTCTTACGTTCCTTCTGGAAGATACTTAAGGCCAATCCACTTGACCTCCCTTGCATATGTAATGTGGGCTAACAAAGCACAGTGAAGATCAAGTCAATGCACATTTCACTGTACAAAAACAATCCCATGAAGCAGCACATCTGCCAACACATATTAGTTGACCTTAACTGGGAATTATTAACCCTTCCAAAAAACTCTTCCATTAACATTAGGAGAGATATGCTTTGACATTGAATGCATAAATGGGATTTTTATTCACTTCAATGGAAATTTATGTGAATTTTGCAAATAATTATGTGCACTTATAACCATTGCAATTTATGCATACAAATTGGTTACTGGACTACTCTCTAAAAAAATACATACTGCATCAATGTTTTGGCAATAGTAAATAAGAATAATTAATTGTTAAAAGTCAGCATTGACACAGATCTTCTAGATTTGGTCCATACAAAATCATTTTACCATGTAGATAAATAAACCCTGAAAATGTCACAGCAGTGCATTCTACGCAAATGTTACTTACATGCCTCTTCTTCATTTGTCATTCGCTGCATGAAATGTTAGCTGTATAATTCTGCTGGCATAATGAAATGGTCCTGATTTTGAATCTGATACATATTCAAATCTCCTAGGTTCTCATGTTCAAGGGCTGCTTCATTCATTTCAACTGCCATCAGTTCTATAGGCAAAACAAAAATGTGTATATGTGGTTAAGGACGGTGGTAACCACAAGCTGGCCTGAGTAGAAAAGCAAGAGCAAAATACTCAGAACTGGGGAACGATTCCTCACTGTCCAGCATAACAGTCACCACCACTAGTTTCCCTGGTAAACCCTCCACTTGAGACTGAGACCTACGGGATCTTAAGTGGAAAGATTGAGCACCCTCTTAAGAACTGGATAATATAAGAAGCCTTTCAATCTCTTCTTCTCTTTGGGACACTGTTCTCCAATGAAATTAACAGTGGACAGCAATTTTGCAGATTTTCCTTCTTCCGCTTTAACCAGAAGAAATTTTGTTCCTGGGGGGTCAATGAATCCTAAGGGACAACATAGCAGAGGAAGGGTGGAACTAGTAAAACTAATAAACTAGTAAAGCTAATAAACTAGTAAAACTGCAGCACCTTCTTAAGATAACTTAAGGGCATGGATAAATCAAGGCAATTGGTTCTAAGACAGTGGGTTCTCTGGCAGAAAAGATTTGATTTCTGGTCCCAGTCAACTTCACCTGATGAAGCTTGCTGGCTTGATCTTAGTTCAGGGGTCATATGAAGACAGATAATGATTCAGACATGGGTCCCAGACTACTGAAGCACCTTATTAGCACCTTTAATTGAACTCAGGAACAAACCAGCAGTCAGTGTAATTGTCAAAGATTTGGCTGAAAGTGTTCAACAGATGCACTACCTGTTAACAAGTGGGAAGCCACGTTTTATAACTATTGAAACTTCCAGTGTGTTTTCAAGGACAGCTCCTTGTAGAATGGACACTCAAACACCTGTAAGTTGGGCTCACTTCTCATTCAGGCATCCAATTAATTGAACTAAAGAACACAGAATCCTAGTAGTACAACACAGGGATTAACAACAAAGACTCCTCCCTGAATAAAAACAGCCACTAAGGCAAAGTACTCCAGCAGAGGACTTTGTAACTTCAAAGAGCAATTCCTGCAATAGAAGCAAGCATGTGCATGGGCCTAGACAGTGCCCAGTTTTTGGAGAAACTTGCAACAAGTGTACAGGGAAGAATCATTTTGCAAATAATGTATAAAGCACAACACATGCCTTCTCAACACATGTGCACATAAGAACCACCACCTACAGGAGAAGCCATCAGCACCAGCCTCTCATCACCACAAGCTGAGGCCACATTGGTGAGGCCACCGCCTGCAGAATTCTGACCAATTAGTCAAAGCTTGTCAGCTATTCCTCTTGCACCAGAGATTCTTTTCCTGGACCAATGGGACAAAATCCAGACCCCGATTCCCCAGATAAGAAAAGATCTTATAGGCACTTTGCTAGTAGCTGCAAAAAGTGAAATAGCTACATTATGGAAAACAAAATCTATCCCCTCAATTGATAATTGGTATTCTAAAATCTGGGATCATTTCATTTCCAAAAAACTATACGACAAAATATATCATATAGAGCATTTTCCAAACACCACAAACTTTATTGAGAAATGGTTTCTGTTCTTTGATCATATAGAAAACAATAGTTCCTTACCTGGATTGAAAATCTTTAACATGTATGTAAATATGTAAATTTCATTTAGGCTTTCGAGATTATATATATATATATATATATATATATATATATATATATATATATATATATATATATATATATATATATATATGCTTTTACTTTGTGCTACCAAGTTGGATACTGCTAATATTCTCTCTGAACATGTACTTATACAACCAGCTATATCTTCTTGTACTTCAGAAAGCTATGTTGTATTGCTTGTTGTTTTACACTGTTACCTTACTGTATTTTCATGGGTTTTACAGTTTTAATAAAAAATCCCCCCCCCAAAGCTTTGTCAGCTTCCCTCTCAAGGTCACAGCACTAGTCCTCAGATGTTATATGAGACTCTTTGTACTTTGCTTGCTGTCTTTGTGTCCTCCACTCCAAGAGGGTAATAGACACACCAGAGAAATCTTAGACAATGCTTTTCTTTCATATAGGAATCCAATAAGGGAAGGTGTAAACATTTCAAGCTGGTGGATTTGTAGCCATGTTCCCATACTTGCTGCAAGTGGAGTTCCCTTGTTCCTTATTTTGTTGAACAATACCAATATGAAAACTTCTTTTTATTCTACATTTAAAGAAACTGAAACCTAGCAAATCGCACTGAATAGATGTTTCTGGCTTCCCCCAAATACAGATATTATTAATGGACGTGCAATGGGTCTGTTCACATGCTGGGCAAAAGTAAATGTGAAATTGAATTTGGTGAATGAGGCTTGAGGAAAGGGTATTTGGACTAGAGTAACTCTGCTTAGGATTGCACTGTTCTTCTGTAAAAGTATATAATGTGTGCTGAAACTCGTCATGGGCACTTGGCGCCCTCTGTGCAATTTTGTTTCTCTGTATCTTTGTCTCTTTGTGTATTTTTGTTACTCTGAGCTTGCTCCTGTTCTCAACTAAAACAGATCACTGTTTTCAAGTTCCTGTGTTAAAAATGCCACTACAATATTATTACATTAGTCAACCTTGGACATTACTGATGCTGAACCAATATTACTTCTGTCTTAACTAGATTTGACTTCAGTTTAAAATTTTTGAAACTTTAGTATACAAGTGAAGGGTCTATGGCAAAAATTAAAAGGAGCATCGACTCAAATTCACCCAGTTTCCCAGCAAAGTGCTTTATCAATTCCATCTAAGAAAGGCTTTTTTTCTGCTCTTCTCTCACCACTAAGGTCCCCATGCCCTTGATGGTGATCTTCAGGAACAGTTTGGGATGCAGTAATTCTAAAAGAAGAACCCCACCCCCATATCCGTATGAGAAGTTATGCTCCATTCACAAGCTTGCTGTGTTCACACAATAGTAAAGGGAAGATTTCTTTAGATAAATATGGATAACTTTGGATACAAGGAATACGGAAGGCTATCGTCTTCATGTCCTTCTGTCTTTCTGTTCCTCTTCTCTATCCTGCTGGGTTTTAGACTGAAGACATCATGAAACAGTCAGTCTCTTTGTCATATCCACTAGATTCAGGCAAACCATTAGGTCAATTCCTGATAATCGCATTTCCTCCATACAACACCTGTCTCCTCCTCCCATACAACCACTTTGGTCACATTGTACCATACAGTCACCATCTCAAATGCAGCTGGCAGCAACATCATAGTCTTTTTTAGTGATGTGACCAATGCTGTGGAACACCTCCTAGTAGGAAGTGTCATAGGGCTCCATCCTTCTTAGGATTCAAAATGCAAGAGAAGAGATTCTTGCTTCTGCACGCTGATGGGATTGGCTAAAATTAATTGTGGTATTTTGGCTTGACCGCATACATTTTAGAATTTACTGACTGAGCTGGCTGCATCCTTGAAATATGTAGATCACTATTTTCCTTCTATTTTAATTTATATACACCAACTTGACGATGACCCAAATGGTCAAAATGGTGGCATGATTTCACCATTAATCAACCATTTGCTCAAGCTTTTTGAGGTTGATTTTTTTGTTAGTTGCTATGCTAGATTGACGTATTTTCTTTTTTTTTTAAGATAAATTTCATTAAGAATTTTTTAAAACCAAAAGATAAGAACTAGCAAACAAAATTGCAAAAATAAAAGAAGACAGAAATAGAAGGCTGAAAAAAAATATAAAACTATAAAGAAATCATCTGATTTTCTCTATGCCAAACACAAGTAAAATCACAAGCTTAACACTTCCTCTATAGTTACAAAAAAATAAGGCTCTTTTTTTCTATTATCCAGTTTCTTTCCCCCTCCCCCACTCTTAATCATCAAATTCACAAATCATCAGTTCATTTTTTTCCGTTTCATGCAAAAAGTCTATAAGGGGGTTTCAGTTAGCAATATATGTAGATAATGTCATTTCTCTAATCAAAGAAGTAAGTTTAGCCATCTCTGCGAGTTCTATCCTCTTCACCAACCATTCCTCTGTTGTGGGTAATGTCAAACTTTTCCATTTTTGTGCGTATAATATTCTCACTGCCATTGTCATATATAAAAATAATGTTCCATGACTTTTTTCTAGTTGTCTGTCCATTAGTCCCAAAAGAAAAGCTGATTTCATTTGAATATTCATCTTTAAAATCTTCTGGATTAATGAATGTATTTGCATCCATTTTGGGGGACTTGAATACACATCAGTATTCACATTTCCAACATACATTCAAGATATTTTTATACATTTTAGCTAATTTATCTGGTGACATATAACATCTACACATCATTTTATAAAAATTCTCTTTAAGATTGGAGATTAGCGTAAATTTAAGACCATCTATATATTTTCCCATTGTTCCATTTGTATATTATAGCAAAAATCTTTAATCCATTCTGGATTGATGTGTTTTCTGGTTCTATTCTTAGCATTCTATTTACTATTGTTTTTATTTGGAACCTTTATTTTTATTGCTTATGTTTATGGTTATATATAAATTGTGTTTTACTTTGTAAACTGCCCTGAGGATTGTTTGTGCTGAATACTGGAGTAGATAGTATAAATAAACGGAATACATATAGAAACCAATATTCTACATTCTGAGACACCATGGAAAGTATACAGATTATTGGATTCCCTGGCCATACAAACAGATAGAAAAAGAGATTGGGTGTTTTCATGTTTTTCGTGCAGCAGTGAATTATCACAAGGATTCTTTGTGTAGAAGTTTCAAAGTGGTACACAAAGTATCCTGTGATGAATCCTGCTTTGGTATCAACCAGGTGCTGAATAACTAATTCTTTGCACACTGTGCTAACTGAATACCCCTTCCAGTGAATCCTTATTAGCAGAACTGTTACCAAACAGAGGCAATTAATATCCCACAGAGAAGTACCTATGTGCTTAACCCTAATGGGAAGAACATGCATTAATTTAAGATTTGCCCTTTTAACCAAAATACTAGCACTTGAAATGTCTGCCCCTATAGACTCTGGAGGAACAAATTCCCTACATAGCATTTTGCAATTAATTTCATCTCCGTGAAGTAGAAACAAACAATCTGGCAGGCGTGATTTATGCAAATGTGCACTCTGTACTTCTTTGATGTAGCTGCTTTTTAAAAAGCAGATACCATCTCTGCTTAGGGCTGAGCGTTGGAATGATTTTTTTTAAAAAAAAAAATTAAGCCAGTAGCTGTTTTCTAGTGGATTATTCTATTAAATATATCTGTTTTGTCATGAAATGATAAAAATGCAAGAACTACAGAGCTAGAATTAACAACTTTTTGGCTCAATGTCCAGTCAACTTCTCTAAGTGAAGGGAGGTTTGTGTGCTTTTCTGATCTAGAGAGGGGGGAAATAATATGGGCCTCATCCTGCTAAAGTTAGGAACTTTTAAGCTCCATTCACACTGAAGTCAGAGAAAATTATGCATATATTCCCACTCTTCTGAGGGCCAAGCTACAAGTGACAAATGACACATGAACAGCAAGTGGATTGAGAGGGGGGGCAAGTGAACAGGGAGAAATACACTTGTTGTTCAAGTGTCATTTGTCACTTGTAGCTTGGCCCTCAGTGAAAGTTGAATGTGCTAGCTTTGGTAAGACTGAGTCCTACATTACAAACTATATATGCTATAGATAGATGATGTAGAAGCCCTGACCTGGATGGCCCAGACAAGCCCAGTCTCATCAGATCTCAGAAGCTAAGCAGGGATGACCCTGGTCAGTGATTGGATGAGAGATTGTCACAGAAGACCAGGGTAGCTATGCAAAAGCAGGCAATAGCAAACCACCTCTGAAAGTCTCTTGCCTTGAAAATCTTATGGTGTCGCTATTGTCAGGTCCAGTGTATATCTAAACTGTACTGACTCCATTTTCTAATGCTTCTAGTGTTTGAGTGTTTTCTTCCCAGGTGCACCAGTTCCCAGGCAGCATTCCCACCGGAGGAGACTGTTTTGTCTAACACCGTTCCACCAAGCATTGGCCTTGAAGGAGAGCAGCTTCCCAGGACTGAGAGATGTTGTTTTGAGAACTGTGGGGGGAGGCTGATCCAAATGGGTATTGTTACTCTGTACCTTATGCTTGCTCTTCATTGGTAACAATGATCATGTACCATCCTGAGTCTCCTATTCAGGACAGTGGACTATAATGGACCTTTTCTGCAGTAAAGTTTCCTTTTCCAAACAATGGACTTGTGTTTGCTTCTAAAGGGAACCCTGTAGTGAGTGCCTTATTTAGCCACAGTCTGACAGCTATAAGTCACTGTGACTTGATAACAGTTCATACATATTCATGATTAAGGGTGTGCAACAAGAAAGTTTCAGTTTCAGTTATAGTGCTGGAGGTTCTGGAACATTCCTTTTTCATTACTGGTTTGTTCTAACTGGGGTGGTGCCAGCTTGGAACTGTTCCATTTGTTTGTTTGTTTTTCATTTTCATGAGTTTCAGACCCTTGTCTGTCACACATGCAGAAATGCATGCTCTCCTTTTCAAGGAGAGTGGGTGGGAAAATAAACCTCTAGGGCAGCTGTCATTGCATGCAATGGCAACAAAATCGCACACAACACAATCCTCCCTATAAACCATCAACCCACCAAATTTTAGAGCACACAACAAGGGAGTTCCATGTTTATGAGCCACGAGGAATGCTTGGGCAAAGTGCATATCAAGACAAGTGTTGGGCAGCTGTGCACACACTTATACACTGTTATTTTCAAGGGGGGAGGGGAAACAAGGCTCTATTTGTGCTTAACTGAAAACCACATTATCCAAAAACCCCTCACACAACAATGGACCCCAAAGAAAGTGAGCATTGGTGGCCGGGCATTTAGAATGGCAGGAAAATTACTGGCAAAGCAGCACCAGCATGGCACACAAGTTGAAGAGTAATCCATTGCCAATTGGCGCAGCATAGCAAAAAAAAATTTTTTTAAACATGCCTGCTTTAGTGACAAAGCCAATAAATTTTACCTATAAGTCTTGCTAGTATGCCATATCTCCCTGAGCCTTCACATTTTGTTTCCACAATGAGGTGCCATTCAAATTAATAATCTTCCCTAATCTGCTGCAGGTGTCTGGGCTGGGAGTCCCAGCCATCGGCTTTTCCTTGCACTGTGTGTAAAAGTGTGCAGAAAGGGATGGCAATCCCCATCCTGCCAACAGAGTTAAGGGCTCAGTCTCTCCCCTTTGGGTCCATGACTGTGCAGACAGACTTCTTGCCATTAAGGAAAATAAGATGCTCCTGGATGGTTCATCCCACTGGCCAGCCAGCCTGTGCAGCCTCCGGGCAGTAAGTTCTGAAACAAAACACACACACTTTTGGGTGAGGGGAGCTCATTATTGCCCTGTTGCCCAGATTAACTAGCCAAACCACCAAGTTCTGTGTGTAAATTTGGCTAATTTTTCCCATTATGTACATCCCTACTCTATGAGAATACAGTAATTCTATAGAAAAGCCACATTAAGGTCTGTTAAAACAGAAACTATAGCACAGTCAATCTCATCCAGATAACCAGGAGAGTTAAGGCTGCCTCAAATTTCATCAGCTGAATTTTCTGAGGAAGACATAGCTGTCTCATAGATTTCACTTGATGACAGGCCTTGGTTTGTCTCTGGCTTATTTCATTCAGTTAGTTTTACTGACTGGGAAGAAGGTCAGAAAGGAATAAAGAAATGAAGTATCAACTGCTTTCTTTCTCTCTTAGAGAACAAGGGGATACTGCCTACTAGAGCAGGTTTTCTGCCTACTAGCATCAAGATGTTACCCTGCAGGAAGGGATCACACTAGACATTTGTCACCTTCCCGATTATGATGATGATGAAGAAGAAGAAGATGAAGATGTGTCCTGCTTAGAAAAGGTACAGGGATTAAACTGACATTCTAATCAGAACTGGAAAACACACATGCCACATTCCAGAAACTTGAATGTAAAATATAGAAATGTTCTGAATGTGCATACCAACATCCATTTCAATATCTCTATGTTCAGCTGTATTGCAAATTATTGCAAATACATGGAATACCAGAAGGGGGAGGTAAAACAAATACTTTGTTTCACTTTATGAACTTTCACTTCCATTTGGGGATCTCAGCTGATCTTACAAAATGATGTTGGAGCTCACTGTTTATGCATAAGGCATCCCATAATTGGTTCCTTAACCCTACTTTGTCACTACTCCTAAAGAAATTGCAGCTGTCACCTCATAACACAATAGACAAGCAGTGATTTTAGGAACTCAGCGGGAACACAATGATTGTGCTTAAATTTCTGTACTGGTGTGAATAGCCTAAGTATTCAAAGGTTGGTACTAGAGCAGATTTCAAATCCAACTCAACAAGCATCCAGCTGAAATCTAAAAGCACCAAACTCATACTCTAGTTTTTGGCATTTTTTTTCCTTCTATCACCTAAATTAGTGTCAACATATGGAACTTGAACCTCAAAAGACAAACCAATTTGTATTTTTAATGGCAATAGTAGAGCAGGGGAGCTGTTTTGATATAGTGAAACTGAGAAGAAACTGGATCCCCTTTTACATTTTCTACACAGCCCTGGGGTGCATTGACACTGCATAAGGCTACAATTGCAATTCGTAGACTGACCAACACTGTGCTCTTTGTCTCACCTGCATCAGCCATTACTAAAACACGTGGGAAGCATAGACCCAGCCTTTTCAATTGAATTTAACAGAAAACAGTGTTTGAATTGTAACTTCAGCTGAGTAGTCTCAGACCAGCAATCAGTCTTTTCTTGGTAAATTACCCATTTTAAATATTAATCATCTCTTTTAAAAGTTTTTTATCCAAAGTAAATCTGCTCACTAGCTGAGTCAGAAAAATCACCATAGGGTCTTGATCTCCATTTCTAATTATTATACACTAATAACTTTAAGTATGAATAACTTGCACTTTTTTGCTGCAGTGCAATGAAGTATCTTCAGACTATGCTTAATATATGCAGGGTACTGGTCGATTATCAGAAATAAGACAACAGTGGAGCTTTCTGAGTTTTTAAAAAAAATATATTTCATTGCTATGTAGGAAACCACAACAGCCAGACAAGACAACTGCATTATGAATAATTGAATAACTAGGTTTCAAGATTAAAAGTACTAAATGATGTTTTAAAAAGATGTGTGTGTCTGACATGTGCTATAAAACAGCTGTTATATATTCCATATTTATTAGGAAACTCTATGGCAGTCAACTGAGAGACTGACTAGCCCCCACACTGCCAAATAGAAAGAAAACTATGAACTGGTAAATTACAGCCCCCCAAACCCATTCAATAAAGCCCAAGAATAACTGAATATATTCCATGAGAAACAATATTGAGACAACTGGCAGCTCAATTCAATGGGGCCTAAAAGTGCTCGGGAAGCCAGTGAGCCCTCACGTCAGCATATCCACCAGCTATGCCAGTGTAAACCCCTTTATGTTGGCAGTTCTCCCCAGCACCTGTGTGCCTGGATTCCCCACCTGCACCCATCCACCCTCCCCAGTGGCCAATGACTCTCCCACCCACTTTACATAACCTCCAGCCAGGGTGCCCATGAAGCCAGGTAAGTAGAGACACAGCCGGAGGTTCTGCCTGAGAACCCCCTACCATGAGGACTTAGAGCACAAGGTGGCAGGGCAAGAGTGTACAGAGGGAACTTTGCAAAAATCAGGGCGTACTTTGCATTCACGCATGGGAAGAGAATTAAGTCCACAATGTCTGACTAACAACTACCACCCAAGTTGCCTTAAAGGTTACCATTTCCTGAGACCTGGCACATGGAGGGACGAGGGTGTACCTACAGGTAAGAAGAACTGGAGGAGTAAGGCACCTACAGGTAAGAAGGACTGGCTGGCTCAGCTTACTCATTCATACCTGCATCCTCTCATTGATGCCCCCCACAACTCCCCCCCCCACAACTCTGACCTCTGCAGTTGAGGCTTGCTGGTGGGGCAGGCGTGGCCCCTTCCCATGGGCTGGTATAGCCCATGGCTGCAAATTAAGAAGTCACCCAAGGAGCCTAGCTCAACACAGCTGTTTTTTGGGGGGGGGCTCTAGCAGCCCATGCTGGTCTCCATTCAGAGTCCCTTGGCCAGACTCCCTATCAAGCTAAGTAGAGAGCGCAGCCATGGGTCTGGATAATTCAATCTTGTAACTCCCCTGCAATGGCAGGCACACAACCTCTAAACTGTCTCCCTCACAGGATCAGAGCTCCAAGCAGCCACAGAAGCGGAACAACCAGATGCAGACGAGGAATATTTTCTCACTGGAGGGAAATCCCTCATCTGGTTGCCGGCAGCACTGTGACAATGGAGCTGCCACTGCTGGACCCGGCCATAAATACCCTCCCAGGATGTGGCAGACCTGGCTGTGGCTTGTGTGAGGCCAGATCCATCACAAAATGTGTCTGTTTCCCATTCAGGCAGGTTGAGACCCATCAGGGAGGTTGATGAGCATGGTTGTTTCAGCCTCCAGTGATCCTTCTCAACTGCCATTTGAGCCCAGTCCCAGGAGTGGTTTCCCAGGCAGCCTGCAACTCAACCTCACTCCTGAGAAAGCAGCACAAAGAATGGCTCTCATGGCTCCAACTGCTGCACAAACAGGTGCACCTCCCTTCCCAGGTTAGGGAAGCTGGCAACACATATCTAGACATCCTCTTCACTTTTGGCAGTTCATAAATCTGTGACAAATAACAAGTCCCTTCCTGCTTCTTTCCTTGCCTATGGATGACAGTAGCTCCCTCCTCACTTCCCTGTAGGGCTGCCTTTTCACACATCCCAGAGAGTGGACTCTGGCTCTGGGCTGGTAAGGATGAGGTGGCCCCAAAGAGGCTCCAGGTGCCTCCATACCTGTATGTGTCTCCACTGCCAAAAAGAGCTGTGGTCCAGTGACACCTTGGAGGCTCCAGCCCACTTAGCTTCTATCCCCCATTTCCCCTCAAATTTACTTCAGGCAGTGGGGTGTGATGTGGAGTGTTGCCTGTGTGTGTCTGGAGGGGGTGGGGGTGCCACGGAGGTCTCTCATTCTCTGACAGCGCCGGAATCTCTGGGGCTCCTCCAGGGCCAGACCACTCTCCCTTTTGCTGCCTGTGGAGGCAGAGGTGGACTTTTGGAGTCTTGCTCTGGAGATGTGATGATGGCTCCAGAGCAGTTTCTCCGGTCCTGGGGGCTGTCATCCCAGCACTGGATCATGACTCTTGGTGTTCACCCTGCATTTCTGTGTGTGTTCTCATTGCAGTAATGTATTTCAATGGGGCTACTGCAAGTCGATTGGCATTCGTACCTTCCATCATACGCAGTGGCCCTTCGAGCCTCTCCTGGCTTCCAGGGGCTGTGGATGCAAACCTTGCCAAGTCCCACTTTCTTTCCAGTCTTACTTACCCTCTCCACCATGCTGACTCTCCAGTCTTACTTTTCTCAGAGTGGCTGTGGGAATGGGGTGTTTGTGAGTGAACAGTGGTTCAGCTGCCAGGCTGGCTGTTGTCAGAAATGGGGGTTGGGTGATTGGATGGGTGCCCTGTCTGCAGCTTCAGTTTAACTACCCCAACCCCGGAACAGGGATCCTCCTGGGACAGGCACCTCTGTTAGGGTGCAGCAAGCTGTCTGCCCTGCGTACCTGCCCTCTGCAGAGTGGGGGAGTGGCATTGGCAGCTGGAAACAGCAAACATGACCCAGCCTGCACAGTGACTATGCCTGTTCCTGCCACTCATGGTGGTGTCAACTGCAGCCACCCTGCTGTTGGTGGATTTTGTTGGCATTGCCAAGGCAACTACGGAGCGTTCTTTCCTGGCCGCACCTTGCAGCACCTGGTCAGGCTTACCATGCCAATGGTGCACCCTCATGAAAGTCCTTTAGGAGAAATTGAGTGACACTGGAAATCCTTGGTGCCTGCATGATGGCAGGAAGCTAAAGCTTAGGTTGCCCTGTTATTGACAGTTAAAGGGAAAAGAGAAATTGCTGAGGTCAAGACAGCTTGTAAGTTGTGCCACCACCACCACTCTACCCACCCATTTTCCAGATCCGTTCTCTTATCTTTATGGTAAGGGACACCTTGTTAAATATTTTAGTGTAAATTGCTAGCAGAAGCTAGGCATTGGGGAGGGAAAATAGTATACAGGTTTGCTGTGACTTTGGCCTCCCCTGTGAAGTATGAAGTAACATCTCTTTGTGTAATTGTGAATATTTTTTCTGAGGTTCTGTGTCTCATTCTCTATCTTTTTCTTATGTGTATGTGTGTGGTGCAACGATATGAAGATGATAAATTACAGGACCCAAGAAAAGAAAATTTCAAAAATTGTCATAGAGGGTTAGTTCTGTTATATTAGATGCCTCCATTTGTTTGCTAGCATCCATGAATGTCAAGCACTTCATAGATGGATGAGAAAGATAAGGTTTTGCCATTTGCACGGCTCCTTTTTGGCTGTATGAAATAAAATAATAATAACATAAAATAAATTGCAGGTTTCTGGAGGATAGCAGTTACCTGCTCCTGCTTCGATCCAAGTTCTTTTAAGGGATACAATACATACGTTTACACTGCATCCTAAGCTGGTTAGGTGATTTAATGGCTATTAAATTTTGTAAAAGAATTGTAAGATGGTATATTGACAGTACTTCTAAAATAATTCGTTGGCTGATATTTTATAACACTCACAGCTCTGAATCTTTTATACGGATTCTGAAAAACAAAAAGGAATGGAAAACAGTCTTTCCTTCATGGGGGACTATTAACTGGCAATATTTTCATTATAAACAATAGTGAGGGCATCAGAGGGCAGTTTAAAAAGTGAACCAAAGCAGCTCAGATTCCTGTTATCTAACATATAATTACACATCGGAGGAAAGGTGATCTCTTTGGCCAGATTGCCCAAGGAAAGTACAGCACCAGTATCAATCCAGTGATTGATTCATGTTATTGCTGCATTTTGATTTGCTGTCTCTTAAAATAAAATTCATCTCTATAAAATTGTAGGAGAAAAAAGATGATGCTGAAGGGGGGGGGACATGTACACAACTCTTCTTATTAGACAGTTTCCTGAGTTCACTCATACTGCATCATAGGATGTCTTTATTGCATCACAATTCTCTTTTAGTTAAGTTCAGTTTATGTGCATCAGCCATACAGCATCACAAAATCCTTCAGTGAAGTCAACAGTTAAAATTTAACACACAAAAATTCAACACTCTTTAAAGATTTATTTATTGATTTGATAGCAGTACTGCTGTTAATTGTTCCCAAAAACAATGGCTCAGAGAGCTAACAACAGTAGCTGCCAGTATGAGCCTGAGCCCTTAAGCACTGAAAGTAGTCTCCTGTAAAGAGAAAATTCAAAAAATTCTCTTTTTATGGTAACTCTGATGTATTGAATGTATTGCTGTAACTAAGTAAAATAGAATGGAGAATTCACCTATTCAAAAGGACAACTGTTGCATTCTCAACCTGTTCTGAGACCTTTCATGTGTGTTAACATTCAAATGTAACACAATCAGACAATTACTTTTCAGTTTGCAGTTATTTGTAATCATCTTTTACTAATCTGTACCACCAGCAACCTGTACCACCACTACCTGGGGAGATTTCTTGTTGCATCCCATCATGTTTCTCTTCAGGAACTGAAAGATTCAAATCCATTAGAAACCCCCTCCCTATGAATGTGCAGTTCAGTCCACTGCTAGTCAAAAATGATTCAAACTTGATCTATAAATTATCAATGTTTAAACAATTAAAAAATAAGAATAGCACTAGTACAAAATGTAGGCTCTGGTATATTTTAGGAATGATCTTGAGTCTGATTAAGGAGTGAATGAAGAGATTTTATTCAGGAACTACAACTTTGATAGAAAGCAGAGAAACAGAATAGATACTAACTACCTCAGTAAACACGGAGAGAGGGACTTCCAGGAAGAAGCAGGAAGTAGCCTAAGAATACTAATCTGGAGACAGGTAAGAAGGACAGAAGACAGGAGGAAAGAAAGAAGGATCTTAATTTGCTGTCTAACTGTCAGATTTGCTGTCCCCTGTAGGTAATCTGTGTCTACTGCCTTTTCTGTACACAAGACATTATATTTCCAACACAAAAAAGATATGTCTTTGTGAGAACGTGTACCTCACTTCCGTCTTGTCTGTATTCAGTTTCAATTTGTTTGCTTTCAGCCATTTGAGAACATCTGTCATGCATCAATTCAGTACCTCTACAGCATCATCAGGGGATTTAGATAGCAAGATTTAGAGCTAGGTATCATCTGCATTCTGATGACATCTAATTCCATAGCTATGAATGATTTCTCCTAAAGGCTTTACATAGAGGTTCATTTGGGATATTCAGACAAGTAAGCTGACCTGCAGAATCATTGGTTTGTTGTATATCTAAAGCAGAGGTCCTCAACGTGGTGCCCATGGGCACAATTGTAATCACTGACACCTTTCCTGGTGCCCGCCAAGTGTTTTTAGAAAATGAATGGGGCCAGGTGGGGCTTTGGCAAATAATGGCTTTTGATTGGCTATTGGAGAATTGATTGGCATGCAGATTTTTTAAAACATTGCTTTATCAGAAACTGCTTCGACAGCACGTGGATCTTCACTGTGTGACTGAAAGTGAGCTGTAGAGGCCATTTTGTGGCAGCCATTTTTAGTGCACACTCCACACTGTGAATCTATCTACACACCATACCTGGGCACGTGTTCGTCAAGTGTCGGGAGATTCAATGTTAGCCAGGAACGGGTCATTTCCTATAAAAGAACTACAGGAACTCATTAGCATAACTCATTAGCATATGCCACACCCCCTGACATCACCGGAAGTGTGTCAGAAGGCAACATCCACCCCTCAGGCCCCTTTCTGCGAAAGTCTCCTTAAAGCAGAATGAACTCAAAGCAGCTTACTCTCCTCTGAAGAGCCAGCCCTGCTTGCACCCACTCACTCACTCTCTCAAGTCACAAATGAAAATAAAGCAGCATGAATTCCAAGCAGCTTGTATTCCTTTGGAGATCAGCACCACTCGGCTTGTACTCACTCACTCACTTTCTCTCCCTCGCCCCCCAGTCACAAATGAAAGTAAAGCAGCAGAGCAGAATGAATCCAAGCAGCTTGCGTTCCTTTGGAGCCCAGCACCACTCAGCATTCTCTCTCTCTCTCTCTCCCCCCGCCCCAGTCACAAATGAAAGTAAAAGAGCAGAGCAGAATGAATCCAAGCAGCTTGTGTTCCTTTGGAGCTCAGCACCACTAGGCTTGCACTCACTCACTCATTTTCTCTCCCCTGCCCCCCAGTCACAAATGAAAGTCAAGGAGCAGAGCAGAATGAATCCAAGCAGCGTGCGTTCCTTTGGAGCCCAGCACCACTCGGCATTCTCTCTCTCTCTCTTTTTCTCTCTCCCCCCCACCAGTCACAAATGAAAGTAAAAGAGCAGAGCAGAATGAATCCAAGCAGCTTGCATTCCTTTGGAGCCCAGCACCACTCAGCTTGCACTCGGGGGAAATCACCTGGGCGGGGCCAAAACCCACGTGACCTCTTTTTAGACCTACCGGAAGGCCGTTCCTGTGCGTTCCAGCTCCAAATGAGCCCTGGCCAGGAAGCATAGTTTTGAAAGACAGAGCCAGCGGAGATCACTCCAGAGGGGACAGATTCTCTCACAGCTCTCTACCGCCTCTGGTGTGCCATACTGTTTCCCCTTCCAGAGCTTTTACCCTGCCAGTTTCACTGCTTAAAACTTTGAATTAACCAATCTTCAGCAAAAAGGCTGTGTGTCAAAATTCCAAATGTGCCCACAGGCTCAAAAAGGCTGGGGATCCCTGTCCTAGATATTATATAGCTAGGTAAATTGGTTCGGTTTTCCTTCTCTATTCATTTTAAAATAAAGGATAGGATTTACATTTTATTTAAATTAGAGCAATTAATGGACTACCAACAGGGTTCTAAGGTGAGGCATCAAAATAACAACAACATTCAATTTATATACCACCCTTCAGGACAACTTAACACCCACTCAGAGCGGCTTACAAAGTATGCTATTATTACCCCGAAACAATCATCCTGTGAGGTGGGTGGGACTGAGAGAGCTCTGGAAGTGCTGTGACTAATCCAAGGTCACCCAGCTGGCTACAACTGGAGAAGTGGGGAATCAAACCCAGTTCTCCAGATTAGAGTCCCGCTGCTCTTAACCACTACACCAAACTAGCTCTATAAAGCTACATAAATGGTTTGCTATATAAAAGATTTTATTACTGTTAATTAAAGTGGGGGTTTGAATGTATGTTTACTATGGTTGCAAGTCAAACTGAGAGCTCTTATGCAAGAATCTTTGGTGGCAACAAAAATATTTTGGGAACACTAAGGGAGGCAGCAAAATACAGTCCATTTCAGAGCTGTTATAGATATCACATATAACAGAGGTGCTGTTATAGATATCACATATCACAGGTCTCATAAAGGTAGCAACATACCTCAAAGGCCTATTACAAATCTGCACTTTACAAAGTTCAAATTTTGGATACTCCAAGTTTTCACAATTTTAAAAATAGTTTGGAATTCCATGCTCAGAATCATATAGACATTGTATATAATTGTCCATATGGCTCTGCATTAGAGATGGGCACAAAACAGGGAAAATAGAACCCGGAGTTTCATGGTTCGTCGCATTCCATGAACCACAAATTTACACAAAATTGTCCCATTTCATGAAACGATTTGTTAGTTTCATGATTCATCAGAACCCAGGGCACTTCAGTGGCCCCCTTCATACCCAGAGATGCCAAACTCTCAGGGAGACTTCAGCAGGCTCTCCTCCAGCCACCCTCCAAGTTAGGTGAAGATTGCAATACGTTGACCAGGAGACCACCTCCCTTCTCTCCCCCCAGGTGCCACAGGCTTGGGAGGTGGGGGTGGCCTCTCTCAAGATAGGCCCCAGAGCCGGACAATGCCCTGAGACTGGGGTGGGGTGAGGTTGAGGGGGAAAGTTACCCTCACCCAATAAATTTCCTGGCAAGGACAAGAGCAGAAAATAAGAAAGAGGATTTTCAGTCACTTTTTATTTATTTTATATTTTATATTTCAATTTATATACCGCGCGTCCAGCCAAAAGCTCCGAAATCCACTCTCTCTCACTCCATATCTCAGCAACCGCTCCTCCCTCTGTCTACTGGAACTGAAAGCAGGAGGCACAGAGCTGTTCCTTATATAAGAAATGCTCACATACAGCAGAACAGGAGCTCTCTGATTGGCACACAGACTTGCCTAACAGGGTTCGGAGGGATGAGATTGGTGTTCCCATGGCTACAGAAGGCCCATCTCCCCCCTACTCATTGCTCTCAGGGCTAAACTACAAGTGATGAATGACACAGGTTGGACACTTGTCAGCTTCCCTCAAGTTTTGATGGGAAATGTAGGCAGCTTGGTGGAATGTTGGACAAGTGACAGTTGAAAAGTCCATTGGAAAGCAGTCAGATAGCCAAGCTGCAAGACCAGGATGCCTACATTTCCCATCAAAACTTGAGGGAAACTGACAAGTGTCCAACCTGTGTCATTCGTCACTTGTAGCTTGGCCCTGATAGAACAGAATGGGAGTTCTCAGGTTGGCAGGGAGAGCTGCCTATCAAGGTTATATGGGCTAAGATTGGGGTTTCCATGGCAATAAAAGGTCTGCAAACATTCCAGGCCTATGTTGCCTAGGAAATCAATGGATTGGCCCCCAAAGTTGTGGATTTCATGAAAAACGCGGCCCCATGAAAGGCATTTTCATGATACACAAATCAGCCCGATTCATCACAAAATTTGATTTATGTTTCAATTCATGCCCATATCTAGTCTGTATAAAAAAGAAAGCAATTTTACTGAAAAGTCTGTCAAGTGCAATTTACACAACTATAACCAGCAATAGGAATTGCACATATAGTCCTTGGGCTCCAGCTATAGGAACCAGATTAAATATCCTTTTACATGATGATTGATCCCTGATTCATTGCAAAATCTGTCTATGGATCATCCTAACAAGTTTATATAGAACATGTTGTCATAGTACCATAATAGCTTTTTTCACACACAATTCAGACTTTTCCTGTCTGACACTAGTTACAGTGGGAGATAAATTGAACAACAGTATTCTAAGGTTGAACAGATGGGATTTGTCAGTAATTCTCAAATATTATCAATGTATATATTTGTTACTTTTTTATCCCACCTTTCCTCTAAACAACTCAGTTAATCCACTTCAGAAGTTGTTGCAAAAGCACCTTGGTTTTCTTCTAAAGTAATGTGGAATTAAGCAATTATTTGCCTAACTAGCAACAACGCCCATTGTGGGAAAAAATACAATGGGCTCTAGAAAGGGGAGGGTGGGCAGACAGGCATTCCCTCGTCCTCCATCACTGATCCCAGATGGATGAAGGTGGCGGGGGGGCACGGCCACCTCCTCTGTGCCTGATCACAGCTGAGTGAAGGGGAGCAGGCATTGCCACATACTCCAAGCCTGATTCTGGCTGAGTGAAAGGAGGCGGGCATTGCCTCCTGCACCACACCTGAACATGGCTGGGTGAAAGGGGGCAGGCATTGTCATCTGCTCCACTCCTGATCCCAGCCAGGTGAAGGGGCAGGCATTGCTGCCTGTTCCGTGCCTGATCCCGGCTGGGTGAAGCAGGGTGGGCATTGCCTTCTGCTCTGCACCTGATTCTGGCTGGGTGAAGGGTTGCCCCACTGCTTGCTCTGCACCTAGTTCCTGCAGGTTGAATGGGGTGGGCATTGCCTCCTGCTCTGCTACTGATTCCCAGATGGGTGAAGGGGGGATGGAAATTGCCTCTTTCTCCTTGCCTTATTTTGTCCAGGTGAATAGGGGTGGGCATTTCTGCCTGCTCTCGCCTAATCCCGGCTGGGTGAAGGGGAAGGGCATTGCCACCTGCTCCACTCCTGATCCCGGCTGGGTGAAGGGGGGAGTGGCAATTGCCTCCAGGTCCACTCTTGATTCCAGCTGGGTAAAGAGGAGGCTGATATTTCCACCTTCTCTGCACCTGATCACAGCTGGTTGAAGAGGAGTGGGCATTGCCACTTGCTCCATACCTGATCCCAGGTGGGTGAAGGTGGGGGTGGGAATTGCCACCTGCTCCACTCCCGATTCCACCTGGGTGAAGGCATGGTGCAGGCATTGCCACCTCCTCCACTGCTGTTCTCAGCCGGGTGAAGGAGGGAGCAGGCATTGCCCCCTGCTTTGCTCCTGATCTGAACCAGTTGAAGAGGGAATGGATATTGCCACCTACTCCACTCCTGATCCAAGCTGGGTAAAGGCCAAGGGCTGGTATTGCCCCCTACTGCGCACCTTTTCCCAGCTGGGTAAATGGTGGGCAGGCATTGCCATCTGCTCCGTGCCTGATCTCAGCTGGGTGAATGTGGTGGGCAGGTATTGCCACCTGCTTTGTTTCTCATCTCATCTGGGTGAAGGTGGGGGTGGGTATTGCCACTTGGTTTGCTCCTGATCCCAGCTGGGTTAAGATGGGGGTCGAGCATTGCCACCTGCTCCACTCCTTATCCCTGTTGGTGAGGGCGGGGAGCAGGCATTTCCCCCTCTCTATTCCTGACCCCCCTGGGTGAAGGTGGGGGGTGGGAATTGCCACCTACTCTGCTCCTGATCCCAGCTGGGTGAAGGCTGGGGGCAGGCATTGCCACCTGCTCTACTCCTGATCACAGCCTGGGCTTCCCACCGTGGTGTGCTCTCTGGAGGTCTTGTTGCCTCATCTGGGCTTCTCTCCACAGCAGCACCCCCTGGAAGCACACAAGGGTAGTCAGTGAGTTGTCGTGAATATGCTTAGCCTTTTATATAGTAGGATATCTCCTTTAGAATTAAAAGACAAACTACTCTACCAAACAGTTTTTACAAGCAATAGTCTGGTTTGTACATAAAAATACTTCCCAACTTGTATCTTTTCCCCATTTTTTCCCTCTTAGATTGAAAGTACTTAAGGGGAAACAGTAGAATGCTCTGTGGGACACATTATTACATGCTAACTTTAGGCAAACTAATGAAGTGTTTTATCTCAGTATAGCTAAATGAGTAACTGTTCAGTTACTATAATTACCAATAATATCAAAAGCATATAATCTAACTGTTCAGTTTTTCAAAAGAAAAAAACTATTAATGTGATATAATTATTTAATGGGTAAAATGGTTTTAATCAGCTTTAAATTTCAAAGTCTATGTATTATCTTATTAATATGCTTCAACTTAATAACCTGATAAGATGTTCATATATCTGTAGCAGTTTACTGGGGATGAATATTTGAAAACATTTTATTCAGTATTAAGTAAATTGATTTTCTTTTACATTTCCCACAAATTGGCTTTTCTTCTATAGTCCTTATTAATAGTCTCACCATAAACAGTTTACTAAGGTAATGTACCTTCTACAGTAATAACTTCTGGAAAAATGTTGCGCAGTTGACCTGGAAAACTATCATGTTTAAATGACAAATGGATTATTAATATCTCTTTCTTACATTTTTATCCCCTGTCCTTCCTTAAAGCCAGACTATATACTTCTCCCTTCCTTCATTTTTCCTTTCATCTATCCTGTAAGGTAAACTAGATGGAGCGAGCGAGTGACTGGCACATGGTCACCCAGTGAAGTTCATGGCTAGAAATTGCCAGAGGGGGAAAATACTTTTTAAATTGTTCATTCCCTAAACACAGGTAGTCAAAATGAATTATGTAGAATTTCAAACCGATATTACTACATTGTTATTATGTGAAGATCCATCAGCCAACCCACTGATATTTGGCCATCTTTGAATATAAAGCAACCCCACATTAAGTTAAATAACATTTTTAAAAAGACTCCAAGTGAAGTAGGTAAAATATATGACAACAGCCTTCCTGCCATTTCTAGTTTTAAAAGGAAATTCTCATGCAAATTGGTCCTGCCTGGATATCTTCCTCAATCAAAAAGGCCACTGACCAGTACCAAAGCAGAGGGTAGGTATGTCCTTTATCCATATTTTTGTGCTGTTTAAAAAAAATGCAAAAGTCCTGGTGGCCTGAAAAAGGGCCACTTTGTGTGCCAGGAAAAACAGCACTATTTGAAATGGCCACAGTGCTTCACATATGGTTCATAAACTGATGTAAATGCTGTTTGAAACTGCTGCTCCCACTTCACTTTGCTCAAAGTTGGATTAGCAATGGATAACAACTAGGTAAAAACAAAAATGTAAAAGGGGCCCTAATTTGTACACATAAGAAACAATTTCAGATGCTGATTAAAATATGTTGTTTGTTCAGGAGCTAATGTGGCTCTCCTAGACTTGTGCCTTCCTTATAATTTGAATGAAAAAATCTCTAGCGACTGCTGTGACCCTGTGATTCTTGCAAGACATCTAAATGCTTCTTTTGCTGACACTGTAACAGATGGTTTTCAGAGGGACCTGATCCCTATAGTACTGAGTTGGGACATGAGCACATGAAAACACAATGCTTCTACATTGTACAACCTGTTGAGGCTGTGATGTGTCAAAGCCACTTTCTACATAAATCATGCCTTTCCAGTAGGTCCTCATGTCAGCATTAGCTGCCCCATAAATGGATGTGGAAATTCTACAGCACAGAGTTCATCATGTATAGAAACCATATAATCAATGGCTTAGACAACATATCCTGTGTGACTGTCAATGTGCAACCTATGAGTCAGTTTCAGACCACAAGGACACTAAGAGAAATGATCTTCTAGCCTAAGGACCTTTTGGGAATATAATATCTGGGATGGCCTTAAGGTTTCAGTTTTAAACTGGGAAGAAAAAATTAAATACTTTTTTATTTGGCAAAATGCTACTCCTATATTGTTCGAGAGGTTTGTGGAAAATACATAAATTAATTATAGGACTCATCTATATGTTGTTTCATGTGTTGGTGGTCTTGGGGAAATTCTGCTGTATTGCAAGCATTTCCAGGTGCAGATGGTCCCAAAGGTCCCAAAGAAATGTCTCTTACTCAGCTGAATTTCTTCCTTCAAGTTGCATATATGATGATTGAGATAACTTGGATCATATGTGGGCAAAAGAAGCATGGCATTAACCAACTATTTAGGAGCAAGGTTTCATCTTGACATTTTCCACATTCATTTTGCCTTCTCAAGGGCCCCATCAAAAATTACTGACAGTCATTGCAAAGAAGTGTCTGAAAGCAATTTAATAAGGTTGAAGTATTGGAAAGTGTTCTGATTATGCCATACAGAGAACAGCTAACCACCTATATTTAACTGTGGTCATGGTCATGGTCTTTACAATTTACGATATAGTTACTAGCAATATAAATTTAGGATAATGGCTATAATGCCGAAATAAGTGAATCAGTTGTTTTGAAGAAGTGTATAATATTTTTTTACATGTAAAGGGCTTTAGAGGTGTTCTGGGTGGGAAATAAAGCTTTGTCTTCTACTGTTCTGTCCACTTGCCTTCTATTTTGAAAAACAAGTTAAAAAGTATAATGGAAACAATTACATTTTGTAAAAAAAAATGGCAACAAAGGTTGTTTTGTGTTCCATCTTTCTGATGCAGTCTACGCTTGAAGCCAAAGCATAGGGTACTTCGTCTTCAAAACGGAGTATGCTTTTAGTAGTACAGAAGCATAGAAAGAAGAACTGTATTTTGCAGGAGCCATCATTCATCGTTTTTAGGGTCCTAAGTACATAGCCTATGCCTATGTCATAGCCAAATAATCTAGCCAGTAATCAAATTAATGATATATAAATGTCTTCAGTAATTTAAAAAATATTGGCATATCTTTTTAAGGAATATAAATATCAGAAATGAGGAATTCACAAGGACTTGTAGGGTCATTCCATTTCCCCATGTATGCCTTTCTCCATACTGTTTCATCCTTCTCTTCTCATGACAGCCCCCTATCTTCTCCCATTTCTCTGATTCCTTCTCTCCTTCCCACTTCTTTTATCTGCTCCCAATACTTCAGCTTTATTTTTTTATTTTTAATTTGTTCACCTTTCTCCCCAAAAGTGGGAGCCCAAAATAGCTTACATCATTCTCTGCACGTCCATTTTATCCTCAAAACAACTGTATGAGGTAGGTTAGGCTGAGAGGGAGTGACTGGTCCAAGGTCACCCAGTGTACTTCCATGGTAGAATAAGGAATTGAACCTGGGTCTTCCAGATCCAAGTCTGACACTAACCACTACAACATACTGGATCTCAACTTTTTTTGTTCCTTTACCCTGGCAGCCTCCCCCTGGGATAAGTTTGGCCAAGCTGCAAGTCACACAAGGTGAGTTTTATGGTGGTAACTGCAGGTCTGGTCATGTCACAAAAGTTATGTGGAGCTGAGTGGTATGACATAAAGTCATAGTAACAGCCTGAGTGAGTTGCACAGGCTTTTTTGGTGCCAAGTTTCCTGATCATTGCTTCTGGGCCTAGCCCTGTCATGTCCTCCCTCCAGGGTAGGAGGAAGGGAAATAGGGTGGACTGGGAAGCCCAAATAGCTGTGAAAAGAAGGTTGCCAACTCTGGGTTGGGAAATTCCTGGAAATTTAGGGGTGGAGCCTAGGGATAGTGCGGTTTGGGAGGAGGGATCTCAGCAAGGTATAATGCCATAGAGACTACCCTCAAAAGCAGCCATTTTCTCCAGAGAAGTTGATCTCTGGCCCCACCTGAAGGTTGGCAACCCTGCTGGAAAAGCCTTTCCATGCTTTTACTGACAGAAACCAAGATTTGGAGGCTGGTACTGAGATCTCAGACAGCATTAGATTTCAGATTCTTCTGCAAACTTTAGGCTTTTCTCAGGTCTGAAGAAAGGTCTGTCTTGTCTGTTCAGTCTCAGATGGGAAAAAACTGATCAGAAGCTACCATGGAACTAAATCAGACAGCCAAAAGGACGCCCCCCCCCCCCGCATGGTATACAATAAACAACAGTCTAAATTCTGAATGAAAAAAAATTCATCAAGTACTAAAGTGCTACAAGTGCAATCAACCAGTAACAAATGTTATGTACAAACAGTCACAAATAGGTAATGAATAAATAACATGAATGATGATGGCTAAGAGACAAAGTACAAATTATCAAAACTCATACAAGAATGTATTGTCGAAGGCTTTCACGGCCGGAGAACGATGGTTGTTGTGGGTTTTCCGGGCTGTATAGCCGTGGTCTTGGCATTGTAGTTCCTGACGTTTCGCCAGCAGCTGTGGCTGGCATCTTCAGAGATGTAGCACCAAAAGACAGAGATCTCTCAGTGTCACAGTGACACTGAGAGATCTCTGTCTTTTGGTGCTACATCTCTGAAGATGCCAGCCACAGCTGCTGGCGAAACGTCAGGAACTACAATGCCAAGACCACGGCAATACAGCCCGGAAAACCCACAACAACCATCATACAAGAATAATCAGACCTCAACCACAATCTCAGCTGATAGAAGTAACATTGAACATGCAAAGTAACAGTTTCGTCTCCTGCTACAGAAAGGAATGTTCTCAAATTGAGTGCTGCTTCTTGGTTCTGAGGAAAGTAGTAAATATTAAGTCATTAATGTTGTGGTCTAAGCTGTTGTTGTTTTTTTGTTTTTTAGTTCACCCCAGGTCCTGGAGAAACTGCAAACAATCACCCTGGCCCCAATGAGCTGCTAGCAGAAAACCCGTTTCGCTGAGCTTCCTCAGGGGTTCCTTAGGCTACAGTCTACCGGCTAGCTTAACCCAAAAAGAGAAAACAAATTTCACTGAATTACAAATCTGAGAGAGTCAGAGAATATTGGTTTATATAGTGTAGACATCTTATGTAGCAGCTATTACACAGATCAACACATGACTTCACTAAACCTTTTGATTTGTGCTGCTCTTTAAAGGCATAACAACAACAACAACAACAACATTTGATTTATATACCGCCCTTCAGGACAACTTAATGCCCACTCAGAGTGGTTTACAAAGTATGTCATTACTATCCCTACAACAAAACACCCTGTGAGGTGGGTGGGACCAAAAGAGCTCCAGAGAACTCTGATTAGCCCAAGGTCACCCAGCTGGCTTCAAGTGGAGGATTGGGGAATCAAACCTGGCTCTCCAGATTAGAGTCCCATGTTCTTAACCACTACACTAAACTGGCTCTGAGTACCTCAGCACCTCTGAGTACCTCAAACAATAATTGTTGCAAACTTTGTTCCATTTGTTCTTGGGTTTATTCTGGAGATAAAGCCTTTATTCATCCTACAAGGCTAAAAACTTTAAGTTAGCTAAAACAGTGGGGGGAGGGGGAGGTTTGCAGATCTACTCAAGAACTTAAAAGCACACAGGCCTATTGTATCAAAACATCCTAAACAGTGATTTAAAGTTAAAATGTACAATGGCCCTGCACAGCGATTGTAGTGAATCTACTTGCCAAATGCATTACTGAGCTCATGTGAGGGCAGAACAAAGAATAAAAGGATAGAAGAAAGTGAGGGGGGGAGAATTACACCAAATTGAATCTTTTGATAATTCTGGAAACCATATCATAATTGAAGTATAACAATTAAAAATCTTAAGTAGGCATGGGAGAAAGAAATATTACGATTTTTTAAAAAAAATATAAACAGTTAGATGGGGTGATTATGTTAGAACAAATGTGAGGGCTGTCAGAAGATGCACTCTGTTCAATACACGGAGGACTAAGGATGCAATGCAACTCTAGATAAAAGCCTGCCTGTCTTATGAAAATCAATTGCAGAGACAGCTGTTTACCCAGCACCTGGAGGAAAGTTACTTATAAAGTGGTCAAATAAATTATTAGCATGCCTGCAGGATATTCATAAGCCTGGAAGGTGCAAACTCAGCAGCTCGCATCTCCTCCAGCCTTGCTTTCATTCTGTTCTGATAGTTGAATCAAATAAAAACTCGTTCTTAGCTTCAAGCTGTTTTTCTTTCATGAAAGGAGAAGGAATGAAATACAAACTGTTCTTAGTATGGACACAATACAGCAAGTGAGCTTAGTAACTCCAAAACTCCCAACAGGTCCTTGCATTCACAGCTTCTCTAAATGCCGGAAGATATTTCTCACAGTTACAGAAATGTGTTGAGGATTAGGGGAAGGGTAGACCACAAATGGTCAGATATTTAGCTTAGTTTCTAGAATATAGCAAGCCTTGGATTGCTTGGATGTTGATACTGCTTGGTCAACTGATCAGTGTCTTCACTAGTAATTAGCAAAATGTTTAAAACTAGTTTCTAAGTTAGGTATAGAACACCAAGTGCCCCTTGGCCCATTAGGCTCAGTTTCTCATAATAATATTTAATTTATCTCAGGGCTTTTAAGGAAGACACTTGCCAGTGCTGATGTAGTGAAGATACTTGTTGAAGCGTTTGTGTTAAATGATGGCTTGATAAATCGTAACAACATGAAATGGGCTGTTACAACTGCTGGCGCTCCCATTGCCAACTGCCCAGGAGACCTATATTCCATCCTGTCTATTGTGGGGATTTCCTTGTCATCCTCCATTGACAGCTTTTGCCTACAGAAGAAGAAACAACAGATTTCATATTGGACATTGCATCATATGAATTCAGTATTCTTGTTGCCCATCATCATTTAGGAATTGGAACTGTTATATTGGACTACTGAGCATTGAGTCTGTATACCTATGCATGGAGTAGATTATAAATTATTGAAAAAAGAAAAAAAATCACTTTGCACTAGCACTTTGAACAATAAAATTCTATATTGTTATTATGGTCTTCTGGGACCTGCGGTCCTCTTGTATTTCCCACAGGGAGGTTGGCAACTCTCTCTGAGGCTGAAGGCCTATTTTTGCCTAAGGTCATCTTGTATATTCATAGCAGAGAAGAAATTTAAAATTTCAGCTTTGTATTTCACTGCTAAGTTGTTCACCATAAAACTACATAGTTCCTTGGATATGGCTTTGAAACTCAGCAAAATGTGAGTTGGAGTCTATGGATGTGCACCAAGAAAGCTTCTGTTTCAGTTTCAATTCCAGGGGGTTCTGGAATAATTCTGTTTCATTACTAGTTTGTTCTGGGTCAGGAGTGATCTATTTGTTTGGGGGAGGGTTAGGTCCATTACATGCATGTTAACCATACATGAGCAAAGGCATGCTATTCTTTTCGGGGGCAGGAGGAGAAATGAGACTCTGGAGCAGCTGTTTTCATGCTTAACCAGAACAGCATCAATCATTAGTCCTCCTCCTAGTCTAAACCACTGATCCACAGAGTTTTTCATCAAACACAATAATGGCACACACCGCAACAACAACGGACCCATAGAAGGCGAGTGTCTGTGCATAGAGCAGAGGGGTATTCTCAAGTAGGAGAGCGCTCCAATAAGTGCAGCCCATTAACATTAAAAAACAAGATTATTTCATTTTTTTTTGTTTTTCTATTGTCCCAATAACTTACTACCTTTGCATTCTACTGTTGCCTGTAGGTTTCATGTTTCCTTGTGCTTTGTTCCCACAATAAGTGGTGGATCCAAATTCTTACTTTTGAAGATCAGCATTCCACTGCAAAACAGGGCATTCTTACTGCCAATCTTCTCTATTGCCCACGTGCAGGAAGGCAGGTAGAATGACTGACTTAATTCTCCCCACCTGCCACCCAAACAGACCTATGATTTTCTCAAAAAAAATTCCTCTTGCTTTGGGGGCAGACAGGATTGTTTTTGAAAGTAGGGGAGTAGGTATACATTTGGCATTTGACTCAGAAAAAGAGAGAGAGGTGAAAGGCTATAGAAGCAATCCTAAACAGGACTGCTCAGATGTAAGTCCCATGTTATTTAATTGTGCTTACTCCCAGGGAAATGTCTTTCAAATTGTAGCCTATGATTGAAGTCTCCCTTCTAAATGTTTCCAAAGCCGATAGGAGGGGAGGGGAAACGTCTCCTCTTTGTGAGGACTTGATTGACAGAGAGGCAGAGAATATGATTTCCCAGATAACTATAAGATGGGAGTGGGGAGATGCACTGACACCATTCATATTGATCTCATTTTACCTTCCAGCCAACAAAGTGAATTAATAAAGTAAGGTCTCTCTCCTCTTAGGATCTGATTGGCACTTTTCTGGCAAACAAACTGCTGTCCTGCCAGGCGAGCCCACCACCTCCCTGCTGCTGGAAGGTACAAACCAAAATGAAGCATAACACACTTTTTGGCAGGAGGGACTTGTTACAATTTAATTTCCCAGATTTGGTTCAGTGTTCTGGAAGCTACTTTAATGAGCCAAACCGGCGAGTTCTGTCTGTAATTTTGTCTCTTTTTTCCATTATGCATATGCCTACTGGATGCTGAGGACAGCAAGTGGAAGACATTTGCTGTGGTGGATCTTTGCCCTCCTTTGTTTCTCCAGCATCACCAAACCCTTAAAACTCCAGTGTCTGAGGGTGAAGGTGCATAAGTGCCATGGGTCACAGATGACAGATAAGGAGGAGGAATCAGATGAAATTGCCCCTTCTCCCTCTTGTTACAATAGAAAGCTTTCTGCATGATAGTTCCTCCACCAGTGGAAGGATGGTGGCAGTTTCACTAGATTGCCTATGCTTACTGCAGTCCTACCTTGCCACATAACATTTTGACTATGAGAATCATTTCATCAACACCATTGGCTGTTTGGAGGCTGCTTGGGAATTCAAGGGATGATCTGGCTCTGAGAACAAGGTGTCCATCATTTGTAAGGGCCAATCTCAGCTGTAGAGCATCTATTTGCATGTACTTTTCTTTTTAGTGGAACAGGGCATTGGTCTAGAGCCTTAAGATAACCTTAGCTATCTTTCCATGTGCAAGTCATTTCCATCTTCCAAGCTTGTGAGCAGAGAGTGCTCAGTCAGGAGTCTCCTTATGCCCACTGCTAGACATTCCCCCATCTGCCTTTGCATTCTTTGCCCACCACCTGTAATCACAGCTGCTCACACAGCCTGCACATCCTTTCTCCAGTAGTGCTGGATGGTGGGTGAAGCCAGGAGTGCCACTGACATGGCCACCAGGAATGCTGTGCACCACTCACATGACATTTTTCAGCAACAATAGACAACATATGCAGCCAGAGCAGAGGCAGGTGCCAGTCCCCTGATGAAGTTGGGGGAATTCTCTACTACCAGCCTTTTTGCCCTGCCACCACTCACCTGGCTGGTGGTGGCAAAGGTGCAAGAATGGGCCTCCAGAGGTGCGCTCCTGGTGCAACACAATGACATCATTTCTGGGAGTGATGTCATTATACCACACCATAAGCATGAGCTCATTGCACACACGCATGAAGACATTTGAAGGGTAAGTGCCAAGCCTCCCCGCCCCTGGAAGCCCTAAGTAGAGGTGACAAAGCACTCACAAGTAGGGAGTCAATGGGTGTGAATGCAGGCAGAGGAGATGAGTGTGTAGAGAGTCAGCAGAAGTGGGCCCCACCAGAAGCTATGGTCCCTGGTAGCTGCCCCACCTCACTGTGTGTTGGTGTTGGTCCTGGCCAAAGGATGAAGGTCAGTATGTTGTTCTTTAAAATGATTGTTTGGATTTTTAAAATCTCATTATGTATTTGGAATTATTATTTCATTTGGGTGATATTTACAATGATTTCAAATTTTCAAGGGAAATGATTTCCAGCTGTAATGCTGTGGTCTTCCAACCAATTAGGATAATTATCTATAATTGTTTCCCTTACCAAAGGGAATCTCTCTTTCAAATTTCAGGCAGGTAGGGAAAGCCTCTGTGTTCTAAAGGCAATAAAGTCAAAGTGTATTTTCACCTCTACATCTTCTCTCTGCCCAACTAATAGAGATAAAATCCTTGGGGTTTGTAGCCTTGGCCCAAGGGATCCCCCAGTCAAATTGCGAGCAGACAGGGAAAAGGGTCTCTGTAGCAGCTATGAAAAATCTCCCTTGCACACCAAAGAACATTGGTGACATGATTCTCATCCTTTCCTGCCTGAAGGAACAATAAGTGGGTGAGTACATGTTTTTAAAACATAATGGTATAGGGTACTAAAACCTGCATGCACCCATTAGCATAATATTAGTTTCATTCAGTTCAGCATTTTTCTTCCAGCTTGCACTTAACTTCCTGGTATTCATCAAGGAGCCAGTGAGCTTGCCTGAAATAAATTAAATTCTTTACACAGTGAGATAAGGTATGTGGGAGGCCAGAAGTTTTATCCTTGTTTACTGGTGTGATGGTACTTGGCAACAACAAATGACATCCCTAACCTGCTGTACAGAAAGAGTTCTCCTCCAAGCCAAACAGCTTGCTACGGTCAAAATGCAGTTTACAGAAACACCAATCAAAGATGATACTGAGCAGTAAAAGCATTCTAATTGGACGGTAAGCCTGTCCATTACATATCTTCTGCATCATTTTCTACTTGGTAAACCTGTATCCCTCATCATGATGAAAAAATAGCATTTAAAAATGAAGTTCATGGAAATGGAAATGTAATTTGGCCCACCTGGATGGCAGCACCGCAGCTTGGACAGGGGCAGCGTTTGCAGCCCTGGAAGAAGGAAAGGCAGTTGGGCATTTCCTATGCATCTGAGGGCTTTGCTGGATGGGTGGAACCAAAGGCATATTTGTCTGCTCTGCCCTTCCCCAGCACACAGTTGTCTTTGTTGTTTGGCCTGGGTAGAGCACACTTCAAGCTGAGCTCCTCTGAAGCTGGTTTTATTGAAGGCCCTCAGGTCTAGGCAGCAGTAGCTGCCTTGGAGAAGCTGTGCTATTTCCCTGCTTGCTATCTTTAAACTCCAGGATGAAAGCCAGGGCCCAGTGCCAGGCTCAGTGGTTTGGCAGAGATTCCCCCCCTTTACATTTGGGGCTTGTTGTCTATCAGTCAGGAGGGCTAAAGCAGGGTGAGGCCCAGCCCCTGTAGGCCCTCAGCTTACGCAATAGGCTTTGCTGTAGACCACAGGGGTGAATTGCAGCCATCTGAGGGGTGGATTGCTTCATATACTATTGCCACGGGCTTAACAGGGTGGATGCTGGTGCTCCCCCTCTCCTTGTCTGGGCTTCTCCCTCCCCCCACTCCATTTACATTTGGGGGGCTTGAGGTAGGCTCATGCAGATAGGATGGCAGGCCTTCCTGCCTTAGCAGGCCTTGTTACTTGAGGGAGGCTAGAACTGGTAGTCTGGGGTGGTGGCAATGTTTTATTAGGGCAACTACAGAGGTGTGATTATCAGTGGTCATTATGAGATACTGGGGGAGCCATCTTTGTTTAGGGCATCTTATTAAGCAGCAGCCATTTTGTGGGTCACCCCATAGGTGGCCATTTCACTTCTGTACCCAGTTTAACCATGCCACTCAAGAAAGGCCAAAGAAAGCCCAAAGGCAAATGGCCAGCAAAGAGGCAAGCCCCTGAAAGTACTGTGCCAGTGCTGTCCTCCTCTGATAGGAGAAGTCCTTTAGTGGTAGAGTTGCCAATTCCAAGTGGTAGCTGGAGATTTCCTGGAATTACAACTGATCTCCAGGCCACTGGGCTCACTTTCCCTGGGGAGAATGGCTGCTTTGGAGGGTGAACTCTGTGGCATTGTTCCCTGCTGAGGTCTCTCCCTACCTAGGGCCACACCCTCTCCATCTCCCCCCCCCAAGTCTCACAAATTTCACAATTTGAAGTTAGCAACCCTATCTAGTAGACCTGATATGCAGGATTGCTTTGCAGCCCATGTACAGTCCAAAGGGGTCTCGAGGGCAGGATCAAGTCGGCCCAAGAGGCTGGAGTCAGCTGCTCTGTCCTCTGTGGGAAGTGTTAACAAGATTTTCTGCTGTAGAAGGACCTTCTGCCATACGCGAGCATGAGGAAAGGGACATGCTAGAAGTGGAAGGTACAGTGATGGACCCAGATGCTTGCTGTAGAGCCAGCAGAAGGAGTGTGTATGCTGGATGAGTTTCAGAAGTGAAGGCGGTGGGGGCATAGCCCCAGTGGCAGATGCGGATGTGTATGTGGCTTCAGATCATCCATGCTGGCCTGAAGAGGCCTGCCCTATAGCGTGATGGTAAGCACACTAAAACACAGCGGGCATATGCATGGCTGTGGGGGCCCTGGGTTCAGCTTCTGTTCCTACACCTTTGGTGCTTTACACTCAGGCAGAACCCAGGCTAGCACATCTCAGGGCCTGAACTAGTCGGGACAGTGGTCTTCGTGGCTGCAGCCATGAAGCAGGCAGATTGCCAGTCCTCACACATGGTCAGCTTTTGTCACTGTGACATGGCAATGAGTCAAGAGTTCGGCCTTAATGGGCTCTATGGTTCCCTGGCTGCCCCCCCCCTTTTTGTTCGGTACCTGGATATAATATAAAGGGTATAATGACTTAGCTAGCACTGCATGGTTGCAGTGTGATGAGGAATTCAGTGTGTGGGGGCCACACTTAGTGGTTGCTGGCTGCATATTCCAGGCGCCAGGATCCCCCTTTATTTGCTAGGGGGCTAGTGGGTTTCACATGGATGTTGGATCCCTGTTCAGGGTCCTGGTACAAAATAGCAAGGGAGTGTGCTGAGGGCAGGGTGCTACACCCCCCTTTTTGATGCCTCTCTTTTTCTGCATATAGGTTTTTGCGTGATGTTCCAGGTTGTTCCGAGGGAAGGTAAGCTGTGTGGAAATTGCCACATTTAGAATAAAAATTCTTTTGGAGTCTTTCCCTCACAGCACTAGCCTAATCTTATCTACGATCTAAGAGCAACATGTTCTTAAATGCATGCAGCTGATTTAATTTTTAAAATCAAGAAACCAGCGCAGTGGTCAAATCCACATGGTGTTATGAGTTTGTGCAACAGTAATTCCTGTATCACTCAATCCATCTGTAATGAGCAATTACAGAAATCCTATGATCACAGTCAGATTGGCAATAGAGAAAGAAAGCAGAACTTTCACTGCACACTAAGAAAAGATAAAATGTACTTTATTGGCACTAATTTTCTTTCAAAGACCTGTAGTAAGCTTTATCAACTCACTTTGTTCTGTGCCAAGGGAAATGAAACCTCTAGCCCACAAGCTATACTGCCCTTGAGCTCTCTAGGCTTGGCTGAAATTTGCCCTTTTCTGCTATCCTTGTGCTTCTTGTGTTTCCTTGTGCTATCCTTGTGTTTCTCAGCTCTCTAAAAACATGACCTAAAGAGAGTTGATTTCATTCTACATCACCTGCATATATTTTGACTGGCAGAGAAAAGTTGATAGATGCCCGCTCAACAGGCTAGAATGGGGGCATTGTTCAGTTTTACACATTAGTAGATTAAAGTATATATACATTCTTGAATTGCACATTGGCCAGAGTGGTGTGTGTGTGTGTGCATGCACACGCACATGTACATGTACATGCATGCATGCCTGCCTCTATAATTGTGTAATTGAGAACCCTGGAGTTGCACAGTCCAGTTCCCCATCTGGTATTCAAACAAGGTGGTTTAGCTCTACTGAATGGATCTTTAGTTAGTTGGTTCTAGGGACCAAACTAGGCATATATTTTTCCCAAGTTAGGTCTGGGTTCCTCTGACCTGACTCTCATTTCCATCAGTCAGAAGTCAGCTGCTGGGAACTAATTTCCCAAGAGCCACATGGGCCTATAAAGATCATGACCATGGTCTATTTTCAAGGCTCAAAATGGCCCTGGCGGAAATATTTGCCCTGTGCCTTCCTATTATATACACACAGAATCTATGAGCTTCTGCCTACTTAATCAAGATCACTGCTTTATAATTAATGTATTCCTCTTTAACATTGTTTAACAGAATGGGCCTACATTCTGCAGAATGGTTTCTGTTCTAGTTCCATGAACTCCCCAGCAGTTTTGGAAATAAATTCTGTTGCATTCAGTGGAGCATACCAACAGGTAAATGTGCATAACTGCAGGTTAAATTAGTAATAAGATAAACAAATTTAAACATTTGGCCTGTTATCCAGCCATTGTTAACTGACTGATTGATGCTATGTGCTATTAGATATTAAATGTTGTATTTATGCTTGGTGGATTCATTTCTTCACCCCTGAAGAGGCTGCTTTTACGAAACATTGGGTCTCAAGCCAGCATTGAATGTCAGGTGACGCAGGCTTGCTTACTATCTCCCGCTGCTATCTTTTCCACCTTAAATGAAACAAAAGTGATTTATTAATGTTATTAGGACTTACATTATACTTATTAGCAGGGGTTTTTTTCTGGGAAAGAGGTGGCGGAACTCCTAAGAGGGAAACAAAGAAGAAACACATAGAATTCTTTGAAATAATATTATTTTCATGCACTATTGCCAAGTATTTTCAAGAAGGGCTGGAACTCCGTTCCACCACATTTCCACTGAAAAAAAGCCCTGCTTATTAGCTTTACCTATACTGTACTTACCAGTGTTTAAGATCCTGTAGGAGCTTACCTGTTGGATGTCGCCCCATTTAGTGGCCGATTCCAGATGACTAACCTTAAGTCGTTTCATGCCGCCCTCTTCCGGATCGCGACGGGGAAAATGCGAAATATCGCGTTTCCTCGCGCAAGTTTTGCGCGACGACGCGCAAAACTCGCGCGAGGAAACGCGATATTTCGCATTTTCCCCGTCGCGATCCGGAAGAGGGCGGCATGAAGCGACTTAAGGTTAGTCATCTGGAATCGGCCAGTGACTGGATGTATATATTTATTCATTAACCAGAAGGTTGCTTGTTTGAATGAAACTGATGTGTATAACTGTGTAATTCCTTTGATTGTTATATTTCTTGATTGAGATGATTCCTCACTTTTGTGAATTAATATATTAATTGGACTGTATAATTAGTATTTATTGTTTTCTCTTTACCCTACTCTTGTGTCATTACACCCTTTTATTTTGTTATCTGGAGTAGGTACCTCTTTTGTTGTGGAGGAAGAAGAATGTGGCATTAACTGCAGTCACCTGTGTCATAGCCATTCATTTAAAAATAATCAGAGCAAATCCAAAAATTCTTCCTTTCATTTATTGGGCAATTCCTCTCTATTAGATGCCTATTCTTTCCATTAGATGTCTGCAGGCATTGAATATATGGAGCAAATTATTTTAAACATCTGAAGATAAGCATGAGCTCTCAAAATAAATATTTGAAACAAGAAAACAAATGGTATTATTATTTTAAAGCAACTCTTCTACTGGAAACATGATTATATTCAGGTGTTTCAAATAAGCTGCAGAAGGACTACTATGTTTTTTCAAGTTAAGATAAAAGAATTTGAGTGCCATCCTAAATATAAACTGGGGCGGGCAGGGAGCCAGCTTCACACTTAGTGTAATTCAAACAGGTTAGGCATTTAAATCAAGGTTATTAACAGGGCTATCCTAAGCAGTTACACCCTTCTAAGTCTGTAATGCAACAGAGCCGTAGCACATCATGAGTTAATAAAACAGCTAAGAACTCAGTTCTTCTAACACAGTGCACCTGGGTGAAATACATTTGTTCCAATTAACAACTCAAGGCCATTTCAGCCCATGAGTGATACAGCTTGTGTTTGGATGGGGGAATAAAGAGTGCTTAGATCAGTGTTCTGAAAACTGGCCTCCTGATTGATCAATGCAAGCCCGAAGCTTATAACTGGCCTAAGATGATCTAACCAGGAGCAATAGCATAAAACAACAATAGTAATTGGATTAGCTTTGGTGCCTCACTTGTATGTGGCCCGGCTGCTACTCAAACCATCTGTACGGGAGCCAAAGAACAACTCATCTCCAGGGAATAGCTGTAACATCTGCTAAGTTAATCTTATTGCTTTATGCTTCAGAACTACTGAGACTTGCTTTGGAATTGGTTTTAACTGATTATTGAATAAAATTGTTTAAACCCTAAACTCTGGATGACCAGTAGTACTCAATGAAACTCAACATGCCCTAGCTTGGAGTTTTAGCACAGGAAAACATTAGTGTAGTTTTCATATTCTGTGCACATTTCTGGGCTTAGAGTGGGAACACGTTCTTCAACCTATGTCTGAGAACAGGAAGATTTTGTTTTTGCTGTGTTCCTGGATAAGGTGATTTGTCCTACTTTATAACAGGCAAGCCTGATAATATCATAAATAAAAGCAACTAACAAAGACGCACTATTTCCACTTGGATAAAACAATTCATAGTTTTTCTTTTCTCTTTTTATGACAAATGCAAAACACAACCCATTTAGCTATGAGGAAAATATTTCTGTCTCATAAGACAGCACCTTTCCATTTTGTCAGCAATACTAGCAGGCTAATAAAATTAACATTGATCTCTGCATAGCCACCAGTTGCCAAATAGAATCGATGGCACCTGTAGAGATTAAATTACCTACTGCTTGGTGATGCCAGCATCGTATATGTTTAAAACCTTTATACATCTTCTGCTAATCATAATGGCTTCTGCATAGATCTGTTACTGTGAATACACATCAATTCCTCCTGTATTAGTAAGCAATGTGCAATCCCTGAGCCATTAAATAGTCATGGGTGGGACTAAAATTATTGTGAGTTAAGGACTGTAATAGGAACAACCCTCCCAACTCTAGATAAAAGGTTTCTAAAAGGCAACAAGTGAAGTAGAAATTTTATATGCAATGTGGTCAAGATCCAGCCAGTAAAGTTGTGATTCCACTGACCATTAATTTTAGAATAGTAGAGAGTAGTAATTGTCCCCACCCAAAAAGGAATGTGAAATTATGGCAATGTGGAAATCTGTACAGTGAAAAAGGGCACACCATTATTCCACCGCAGAAATACTCCAGGTTACATACAAACAAGGGCTTGGACTATTTCCTCTCAAAAGAACAGTCATTCCCCACAACTCAATTTAGAGAGCTGCTGTAGCATAGTGGTTAAGTGTTTGGATAGTAAATCAGCACTCCGCTAGTTCAACTGCCATGAGTTCCGTAGGTAGCCTCTCAGGTGGCCACTCTTCTCAGCCCCAGCTCCCCAGTCCTATTATGGGGATTATAATAACCAGGGCTTTTTTTCTGGGAAAAGAGGTGGGGGAACTCAGGACTACACAATGATGTCACTTTGGGTCAGCTGAAACAAGGTGGGAGTTTTTTAAAGTTTAAATCGCCCTTGGTGAAAATGGTCACATGGCTCCAAACAGAGGGGAGTTTAGATTGCCCTTCGCAACTCCCCTCTGTTTGGAGATCAGGGGGCGGGGCCACCAGCCATGTGACCATTTTCAAGCGGTGCCGGAACTCCATTCCACTGCGTTCCTGCTGAAAAAAAGCCCTGATAATAACACTGCTTTGAGTGTGGCACTAATCTCCAGAAGAGTGGTATATAAGTACACTGTTGTTGTTGTTATTACTCAGCCAATACCCAAACCTGGTAAACAGCAACATGAGAAAAGGTTTAAGTAAACGAGATAATCCTACTATTTAACCTGATACATGCAGAGGCTTTCTGTGTGAACAGGGAAGCCGGCTGATGTGCACTGTGGGTGGCTTCTTTAAGCTGCCTGCGGTGCACCTCAGTTGGAGGAAGGAGTCTTTGGCCCACTTGAGGATTGGTGCTCGAGTTAAAGGCATCTGTGGCAGCACAGCTTTTGTAGCCAGGAAGCCTGATTTGGTGTCACCTGCAGGAGCAGGGCTTTTGTACAGGTTTGGGCCCACATCGAGGGCGTCACAGGCCTATACAGGGCCATTAGTGTAAGGGGACCCAGGCCTAGTTGCAGGCATACAGTGTGGAACACTGCACCCCCCTCCACCGCTGAATATCGCCTTTAATTTGGGTCAGGATTTGGGGGGTGTTACAATAGAAGTAGGATTGGGGAGTGGTGCTGGTAAGCCTACATTGGGCTGGCTGGCTGTTAGCTTGAGCAGCCATTTTGAGTTTTGCAGGGCCAGTTTAGTGGCAGCCATTTTGTGTGGCAGCTGTAGGGCTCGGTGCTGGTGCCACCTAGTGGGGTTCTGCAGGGAATTGTTGGCCTCCTAGGCAGCTTTTGGGGAAATACACCGTGGTGTGCTGCTGTAGCAAAGTGGTTTAGTGTGGCTGTAATCAGCCCCTGTGGTGCCTTTTGTTGGGACATCACTTAGCTGAGGAGTAATTATGCCACCTAAGAAAGGGGGCGGCCCATCTAAGGGCAAACAGCTGGCTAAGCGGCTGGGTCCTAAGAAGCTCCCTCCAGCACTTTCTTCCTCTGATGAGGGTGCTGGACCGAGTATGTAGGAGATTTTGAATCATCTCACTGCACTTGAGGGGGTTAGAGGCTGTAAAACTGCTTGCTAGAGTTTGTGAAGCTGCAAGTCTGCCAAGAGCCATACCTATGGATTTTGACGGCATCAGACCGTCCTCTGAATACCAATATGGTGGTGTGAGATTGACTGAAGCAGCTGCTATAGAAAAATGCATGTGAAGAAATGTTTGTACGAAAAGGGATTGGATAATGTATGCTGGCAAAACCCGTAGGCATGGCTCTTGGCAGTCTTGCAACTTCACAAACTAGCAAGCAGTTTTACAGCTTTGGATGATGGACTTTACTACCATTTGATTATTTCGGCTTGAGTGCCTTTGAGAACCATTAAGAATGAACTGTTGAATATTACTGTTGAATGAATTGTTTTGTATATTTCTCCTACCATTTGGATGTTGTTGTAAAAATTGAATTATTGTATTTCATATGTATGAGATGATTGTTTGATAGATATTTATTGTTGATTATTGATGGAATTGTAACAGTTATTATTTATTACTATTGATGAAATTTTGCACTTCGCACTTCTGGCACTTTATATATATAAAAATTTTTAAATAGCTTTCATTGTGTACTCCGGGAAGGTTGGTTGGTGTTTGAGTTCTAGTCCCTGAGGAAGACATCTTTTTTTTTTTTTTGACAATGGACAAGTGATTATAGTGATGGAGCCAGTGGTATCGGACGGTAAGTCAGCCCAGCCTCAGCAGGCTTGCTGTTGGCCATGGGGCCCTTGGGGTCAGCCAGATGCTTCTGGATCCATATCTTCCACACGTACATTTCCATCTTCTGGGTATGGATGGACCCCTGTGGGTCAACCATGTTGGTCTGGGTATACAGGTGGGTCATTGAGTCAACCACAGGCACAGGTTGACCCTACCCAAGCTGGTTGGAGTGGTAGGGAGTACCAGCCCCCCCACACTTGTCAGCAGTGGGATGGCATACTGGTTTTGGCCCTCAATGGGGCCCACTCCTGTTCAGGTCCCCCGCATATGGCATGGTTC
Source organism: Eublepharis macularius (assembly GCF_028583425.1). Lineage (NCBI taxonomy): Eukaryota > Metazoa > Chordata > Lepidosauria > Squamata > Eublepharidae > Eublepharis > Eublepharis macularius. The sequence continues at coordinate 92,713,885 of NC_072790.1, read as the reverse complement.
TGTATAGGGCATTGCCGTTTGGGGGAACCACTTTGCCCCATGGTGGCCATTTAACACAGGCCACTAGGAACAAAATTATAAAAGGGGAGTATGTGGACATCTTTACCCTTCTCTTCAGGGAGCTGGAGAAGAAGGATAAAGACAACCTGGATGAGAGGGACAAGGCATAGGTGGATTTACCATACTTGGTTGCATTGGTTACCTGGGTTTCTCATCTATGCCGGGGTGTTGGCTAGGCCCTGGAAGGCTCTCCCCCTCTTCGAATACATGAACATCATCTACAAGGGATATACTGACTTTGAGGTGGCAGCTTGGCTGTGGTATGACGAAGAGTTTCGCCTGCGTGTGGCCTTGAACCCGAGCCTTCCATGGGACCAAATTCACCAGCAGCTATGGCTGCAGGTAATGGCCCCTGCCAAATCTAATTTGGGAGATATATCTGACAGTGGTCATCTGATATTCTGGTCTTCACAAGCATCTGGTACCTGCACCCCTGAGAGGTAGCAGGTTAAGTTCTGGCTGCTTTGTTGGAACTTTACATCCAAAGGGGTGTGCAATAGGAAGTCATGCAAATATAAGCATGAGTGCCCTTCCTGCACCAGAACCCACCCATACACAGCTTGTCCGAAGGCCAAGCAGAGCGGTAAACGCCCTGGGGGTGGAGGCGGTCAGCAGTCATCTGTAAAAGGGGCCTAGTCCAGTAAAGCTGAGGGTACTTGAGCTCTTGCTTCAAGCTTACCCGAGGCACAAAGATGCTGATTATTTACTTTCTGGTTTTAGGTTTGGATTTTGTATCCCCTTTCAGGGCCCCTGGATGCCTTTCATGGCAGCCAACCTTAGATCTGTGGCTGGCATGGAAGAGGTGGTCTGGAACAAAATTTTAAAGGAATGTGCTGAGGGCTGGGTTTGGGGGCCATTTGATGCCCCTCGCCTTTGAGGGTGGTGCCAAAAAAAGGCACCTGGAGAATTTCGCCTGATACACCACTTGTCTTTTCCAAAGGGGGCTAGGTGAATGATGGCATTCCTGATGAGCTCTGTTCAGTTCATTACACTTCCTTTGACCAAGTGGTTAAGGTTGTGCGCCAGTGTGGGGTGGGAGCTGAAATGGCAAAGTGTGATATTAAATTTGCTTTCCGCCTGCTCCCAATTCCCCTGGAAGATTTTGAACTCCTGGGGTTCACATTCGAGGGCAAGTTTTACTTTGACAGGGCCCTCCCTATGGGATGTTCCATATCTTGTTCGGCATTTGAGCGCTTCAGTTCCTTTTTGGAATGGGAGCTACATTGCTGTTGTGCTTGCACCGATACTGTTCAATATTTAGATGATTTTTTGCTGGTGGGACCAGCTGGCACAAGGCAGTGTGCCAGATATTTGGCTGGATTCATGGCACTTGCAGAGGAACTGGGTGTTCCTTTAGCACACGAAAAGACTGAGGGTCCTTCTGTAGTGTTAATGTCTCTTGGCATAGAGCTAGACACAGTCCAGCAAACCTTGACGTTGCCCCTTGAAAAGGTGGTAGATCTCAGAGCATGGCTAGCTGAATGTTTAAGTAAGGCGACTCTCCTTGAGTTGCAGCAATTAGTTGGCCATTTAAATTTTGCCTGCAAGGTAGTTGCCCTGGGGAGAGCTTTCCTCAGATGGCTATGCAATGCTATGGGGACCTTGCAGTTGCCCCATCATTGGTTATGTATTAGTAAAGGTATGCAGGAGGACTTGGAGGTCTGGCAGGAGTTCTTAGGTTCTTTCAATGGGGTGACTTTTTGGAGGGAGGACCTCCTTTTTGGAGAGGTGCAGCTCCAAATTACTTCTGATGCTTCTGGGTTTATGGGCTTCGGAGTATATTTTCAAGGCCACTGGTATGCCGATCAATGGCCAATAGATTGGATAGCACAGGGGTTGTCCAAAGACCTTACATTTTTGGAATTTTTCCTCTTATTCATGGCAGTTTGGCTTTGGGCAGTCCACTTTTGATATGACAACTTGGCAGTCATGCATGTGGTCAACACTCTATCATCCAAATCCCCAGGGGAATGAGGCTTGTGCGTGCCTTCACCCTGGAATGCCTGCAGTTAAATATTCTATTTTGGGCCAGTCATGTTCCGGGAATTAACAATGGTGTGGCAGACACTTTGTCTCACTTTGTCTTGCCAACACTGCCTGGAGGGAAGTGTGTTACTCGGTATATGAAAGGAAGCTATTTCATGCTGCTTCCTTAACAGCATTCTTTGGGGCCCTCCGGGTCAGTGAGTTGTTGTCCCAATCCCATAAGGACACTTCTGGCCAGGCCTTAGCAGCCTAGGATATTAAATTTATAGGGGATAAGGTTTCAATTAGGATCAGGCATTCCAAGGCAGACCAACGGCAGTGGGGAAATATTTTCCTCCTTGGCCCCTGTTTGGAGCGAGAGCTTTGCCCTGTTTCAGCTCTCAAGGAATATGTGGAGCTTCATGGTAAGGACCAGGGTATTTTATTTTGCCATAAGGATCGGACCCTGTTAACTAAATATCATTTTGGGGCTGTGACAGAGAGGGCTCTTAAGAAAATTGGTTTGTCGGGGGTCAAATTCAGCACCCATTCCTTGGGTCTGCCTCTACAACAGCAGCCATGGGGTATTCCCACTGGGTGATTCAGCATGTGGGCAGGTGGAGGTTGGTGGCATTTCAAACTTACGTCCGCCCCTTGACTCAGTTTTAAAAGGCCATACTAATTGCTCTTTCCTTAGGTGCCATGTCAGGCCAAGAGAAGAAGAGGATCCTGGTTTGTGGCCACAGCATGGTGTTCTGGGTGGCCTATCAAACTAGGAGAATGCTGATTGGATCCCAGCTGGGCTTGAGTGCTGTGGCCACGGTTGAGTGACAAGGATGGCGTGGCCTTAGATGGCCAGGCCTACTGCAGCTCTTGTTTGGGGGAAGGATAGGTCCTCCCCCACATATTTTGGTCATCCACCTCAGTGGAGATGACTTGGGGTTAGTGCAGGGAAAGGTCCTGTCACTGCAGGCAGCTGAAGACCTCCAAGTTATAAGCAGCTGATGACCGGGCATGCTTATATATTGGTCTGAGATGCTACAGATGTGAGTATGGCAGGAGGCCTTAGACCCTCCGGCAATTGAAGGGGCCTGGCGTAAGGCCAATAGAGTAATCAAAAAACCCTTGGGGGAAGGCTTGGGGATTTATTTTCCACACCCCAGAATTAGGGCCGAATTTGCCCACCTCTACCAAGGTGACGGTGTACACCTGTCAATGGAGGGCAATGAGATTTTTCTTGATGACCTACAACAAGGGCTTCGGTTGCTTTAAGCCACCTGTGGGGTGCAAGGGTCTAAGCATAGGCTTGACCCTTGCTGTGGCAGGAGAGTTTTGGGAATAGGCTGTGGGCCAGTGAGCATCCAGTGGTGCTTCCCCATGGGTGAGGAACAGGATCTGCCATCAGTGTGGTATGCTTGTGACAGCTACCATAATGCAGGTAGACACCTGCGGGGATCCCCAGGGACAAGTCCTTCCCTCATGCTGTATGGCTGAGGCATTAGGTGCTTGACGGGGGATCTATTTGCCTGGCCGGCCATGTTGCAGCCATTACAGGGATGGCCTACATCTGGGGCTGTGGGGCTCACCCAGACAAGTCAATGCAGTGGTCTGGGGTTGACCCCATGGCTTGACCTGTACCGCTTAGTTGGCCCTGTCGTTGGTTTATGTTTAACGGTCATGTTAATAAACGGCCCTTTAGTTCCAAGCCTGTATCTGTCTCTTCGTTCCAGCTGGGGTTGCAAATGGATCCTACATGTGTACAGCTATTACAAACTCAGACACTGTGAATGAATGCATGGTGGAGGTGGGCCAGTGCAGTTGATTATGAGGGGCCTATGTGCTATCTTCTGTTCCCTTTGTACACTTGTTGGGTATGTGCACAAATGACATGCGTACAGGGTTAGAGTATCTTGATAGTTTTTAAAAAGCAGGTCCATTTTTTCTATTTCTGAGACTGACTTGTTTGACCTGTGTAGGCAGCAGAAGGACAATGCTCCCACATTACTACACTGTTGGTGGTTAACCAGGTAAATGGACTATTGATTATACGGATGATGTTATTATTTAAGTGTTGCCTAAATGGAGACAGTAGATTAAGCTCCATAATCAGGAATGTTGCTTTTTTTTAACATTCCATACTCAAGTGTTCACAACCCCAGTGACTGCATGTAGGCAGGGGTGGGACCATTGTGCTAATTCCTGCCTCCCCCTCTAAGCACATTGATTTTATCATTCATAGCGTACCAATAGAGACACTAGTACGTCCTCTCTTTGGATAGGTTCACAGGACCATCCTTGGCCATTTTTATACACCAAGCATTAAATTAATTTGAATTCTATTGGATAGTTCCAGGATTTATGAATAATCTGATATGTGTTCAAATTTTGACCATCTGCATTTGGTACAATTCAGTTTGATCCAAGTCCTCATTCTGACAACTAACATGATTAATATACTTCTTGTTAATTAAATGTCAGAAATAAAGTCAGGTAGCTACATGCTAGGTAGAGATTCGATTTCTATTTTTGTGTTCAAATGCAAGAAGAATGCTATGATGTCTAGACAAGCAATATTGTGATAAGCCAAGTAATAAGAAAGAGGATATTGTATCACATCTTGGAAGAGCAGATTATGGGTAGCATACTGCCTTGGCTGTTGAAATCTGTCAAAACAGATAAGCACAAAGCAAGACGTGTATTAAATAAAACAACAACTGTCTGGATTTAGCTAGAGACAAATCTGGACATCTGATTTCAATTTGAAAATATTATTGCCAAGTTCCATTTCTTCTTGCTCCTTGAGAACCAAAATCAATATAAAATTATTTAAAAACAAATAAACAAAAGACCCATAATCTCTAAAAGATCTGGTAGCAAATGAGGCCTAAGAGATTCTGTAAAGCTTGAAAATTACTTGGTTAAAGCTTTAGCTAACTAGCCTATAAAGTCTGCATTATAGATATCTAGGTCTTATCGTAAACACATAATAATACTGATCACTGATTCTACAGAGATCTAGACAGCAGGAAAATTCCAAGGGAGTTTTAGTAATTTCATTGTAACTTCCTATCTAATTGCCTTAAGAAAATTGTTTTTTCCCCCTCAGCATCTTAAATTTTGAAACTAATAAAACTAACAAGACAGAAATACATAGTTGGAGTCTTTTTTTACCAATTGTCAATCACTATTTTAAGCAGACATATTCGTTGTGTGAATATGAAGTTTTCCTCTTCCAGGGGAATGAGATTTAGGGGAGTGCATCTAGAGAATATTTGTTGTTGATTGGCCAGTCTTATAGAAACATCTTTTAATTTTTGTATCATGTAATATGCTATATCATATCACGTTCTTTCTTTTGCTAAACTGTGCTTTGCTAAACCATTTCTGTAAAGGACTGGTTACAACTCTTTGTGACAACAACAAAAGCTTACAAGTTATGTTCTACTTTGATAAGGATTGCTTCCAAAAAGCAGGAAGCAGAAGTCCTAAAGGGCAGTAGGTTAAGTAGCTGTTAAAATCAAGAACAGTTTTGGCCAGATAAACAGGGGACAGAACAAGACATTTGTAATCTGTGACACATGAGATAGAGGGTTGAGGAAAGTTATCTCCATCATACCCAAGTTGTTTTTCCAATCTCCTTTGTCTGCAAAGAGTATATATGGTATTCTGAGGATGCATTCAAGTACCTTAGCATCTTTCTAGCTACCCATATGTTGGTTTAAGAAGCAAGTTCCACGTATATCTTATAGACCTGTTACACTGTAAATTTCTCCATTTCTCTGAATAAAGTTTTTCCCACAGATTGCCATTTCCAGGTTCCTGCACTTAAACTGCTGCATCATTGATTTTTAATATCATAGAATCATAGAATCATAGAGTTGGAAGGGCCATACAGACCATCTAGTCCAACCCCCTGCCCAGTGCAGGATCAGCCTAAAGCATCTCTGACAAATATTCATCTAGCCTCTTCTTGAAAACTGTCAGTGAAGGGGAGCTCACCACTTCCCTAGGCAGCTGATTCCACTTTTGAACTACTCTGACCGTGGAAAAGTTTTTCCTAATATCCAGCTGGTACCTTTGTGCATGTAATTTAAGCCCATTGCTTCAGGTCCTGGAACAGCTCCTTGCCCTCCTCCAAATGACAGCCTTTCAAATATATAAAGAGAATAATCATGCCCCCCCCATGTCCTTTTCTCCAAACTAAACATTCCCAAGGCCCTCAGCCTTTCCTCGTAGGGCTCAGTCTCCAGACCCCTGATCATCCTCATCGCTCTCCTCTGTACCCTCTCAATTTTGTCCACATCTTTTTTGAAGTGAGGCCTCCAAAACTACACACAATACTCCAGGTGAGGCCTGACAAAGGCAGTACAGAGAGGGGCTATGACCTCTTGCGATTTCGATGCTATGGCCCCTTTGATACAACCCAAGATTGAATTAGCCTTTTTTGCCACCGCATCACACTGACTCCTCATATTTAGTTTACAGTCCACTCTTACCCCAAGATCCCTTTCTGGGGATCTCGGGTTCATCATAAACTGGCAGTTTTCCAGTTGGGCAGTCCCACGTTGGAGTTAAAATTAGGTGAACCCCCCAGTCTCATGATTTTTATTGCCGTTCTTTTCAATGGGGAAAAGGAGGACGGACCAATGGAGGTTCTGAGGCAGCTGTTTTTGCACTTAATAGTACTAAAATTACACAGAACACAATCCTCCCTCTAATCTAAAGAACACCTTAGTTTCAAGCAGATTGAACAATTTTACAGACTCCCAAAGTAGCTCCCTCTCTGAACAGCCACAGTTAAGTTCTCTCTACTAATCTCCACCAAATATTAGCCAACAGCAGGAGAGATCCAGACAGCCAACAACATTTTAAAAAAATAAATCCCTATCTGCATTTGTTTCATTTCCTCCTCTTACAGAGACTAACAATACACACACACACACACACACACACACCTTTTCACTGAAAACTGCATTTCTCTTTTTTGTTGTAGTTTGTTGTTTCCTTTCAGAAAGTGAGGAAGGCTTCTATTTCAGGATTCCCTTCCGCTTGCCATCTAGCAGTTTCATTATTCCCTGGGGGGAAGTCAGTGTTTTTCAATCATATATCACCAGAATTATAGAGGATTGTCTTCTACTTGTCCAAAGAACCCCCAATTTTCAAGCAAATTGGGCAAACAGTTCAAATTCTATGGGTCCCCAAGCAAGCACCTCCCACCATTAGTTTTTTTCCTACTTTCACAAGAAAGGAACCTTTCTCCAGACCACAAGGAAGGGTGAAGGGAGAAGGACAAGGGAAATGGCAGCTGTCTTTGGGATTTGCTGGAAGACAATGTTAAACAACATAGAACTACCAAGCAGGATCATAAGTAAAGCAACAGAGAGCAGATAGTAGTAAAGTCTAAGGTCCCTATCTATTTACTGATACATCTCTTTGAGACCACTACCTTACAGTACAGCCCTGAGTAAAAAGCCCTCTTGAATCGTTCGGTTTTACATGGTTTGTGGAAAGCCAGGAAAGTGGGAGAGTGGGAGCTTTTCTAACCTCTTCAGGTAGGCTGTTGCATATGGTGGGTGCCACCATAGAGAATGCACAGGCAGTTGTTGATTTTGCCCACATCTTTGTCCAAGACCTTTAGGCAAGATTGATACTTCTTTTTATATTCTTTTTGAGTGCCCACTTTATGAGAATCTTAGAGAGTTTTTATTACTACTTTTTTAGCTCGTCATTCTGAATTTTCAATTTTAGATGTACCATCCTTTTAACTTTGTGATAAAGATCCTAAAAATTACTGTTATCAGTAACCACGTTTTTCCTCAATCCTTTCATCTCTTGTCCTAATTATTTCTGCTGCTCAAGAGCATTTACTCATGGAGCTTCTATGGGAGAAAGAAAAGGAAAACAGATTCATGACTGGTCATAAGATCACATGAAAATTTAGATTGTCTCAATATGACAAATGGTTTTTTTTACTATGCCTGTTATAATTAACATAGAGAATTTTCAGAAAATTGCAATATTTGTATCTTAGAAACAAATTAATTTGTTAGGCTGTGGTAATTCCATTCATTTATTCAGTGCATTTTATTCTGCCCTTCTTCCCAGTAGCTCATGGTGACATACAAGGTCCTCCCCTCCTCGATTTTATACTTAGAATAAACTGGTGAGGTAGATTAGCCTAAGAGAGAATCATTGCCCCCAAATGATTCAGTAAGTTTCATGGGTATTTGCATGGGAATTCCTAGGTCACTGATAGTCAAGTTCTTTTTAATCCATTGATAGCAATGGCAACCAAAGTTAAACATTTTTACATACACTGAAATCAATAGAATCTAACCTAACATTGTCTAAGTTATGATGAATAAGACTGAAACTGCCTAAATAGAAACAGGAGTGAAGTTAAAGGCTTCACTTGTTGTGCCTTCCTCCTTATTTATTTTAAAGTAACTTCGGCATTTTAACTCTATTTATATGTTCTCCAGGATCATTCAGTTGCATGCCAGCCTCATCTGTCTTCCCTGTAGTTATTTCTTTCCACTTTCTGTTCATCTTCATTGGTTTTCTCTTTCACTTTCCCTCTATTTATTGGTAGATGGCATGCATAATCTCTAGGCATACAGAAATTTATCTTGGAACACTTTAAATTTCTCTCTATTACTCAAGCTCATTCAATTTCACCCATCATTTCCTGCATACTTCCAAAATTTGTTCTGCTGTAATTCACTATCCTCAGGTCTTCCTTCACTCCAAGCTATAAACTAGTGGGGACTGCATTACATTCACTGTAGTTACTTTTTCAACACGTTATGTAAGTATTTCATGCTGTATTCACAGAATTGCTGGCCAATTTCTTTCCTATTTAGTGGGTCTAAAATTGTTTCAATAGTTGCACTATCTCATTACACTTCAGTATTAGTTTTAAATGTTTTATTACTTTTGCTTGTTGGATCCTTGATATCCATGTATATAGCAAGATTTCTAGTTCATTTAATGACAAGCTGTGAATTCATTAATCCACAAAGCCTCTAAGTGGTAATGCAGCAAAGAGTTGGGCACACAAGTCCACTGTGACCATTGTGCTAAAGTGCACCTAACTTTGTTCTTGGTTAAGTACTTGGTGTCTCATTCTACTCTACAAGAATGTCAACTTGGTAATTAAGAGTTGGTTTGGATACATTTTTTTGTATCCATTTTTTAAAAAACAAATGTTGGGGCAAAATTTGTGTAAGTTGTGGCTTCTATCCAGAGATTCCTGAGCACCAACACACCACATGATCTGCAGTAAATAAAGATTTCTTTAGTCATGGAACTGATCCACATAAGCTAATGTGCCTAGTCAGTCAGTCAGTCAGTCAAGCACTAGTAGGTTCCTCCACAGTGCAATAGTGGTACTGTACAGAACTAAAAATCTGATAGTCTGCCACCTATTTGGATACATGCTTATTCAAATTAAATCCCAGTAATTAGTATAGTGAAAAAATTAAATACTGAAAGGTATGGTTTTGGGTAAACTTTATAACCTAGATTTTAGCTTTATTGGGGAAGTTTCATAACTCTCAATTGTGGATGTTGTCAAAAAAAAAGTTTGATTCACATATATTTAGTAAATACAGTTTCAGTAATATGATGAAGCCAGGCAATATGTATCTCCATTTCTTTTGTAGCTATCAACAAATTTCCACAAGGATAAGCCTTAAATATATTATTGTGGGTTAGACTCTGATTACTGTAGGTCAGTCTATCTTACATGGCATAGTAATATATCTTAACTGATTCCTCCTTCATAACATTTAAGTGTCTAGATGTGGCTCTGTCCAAATGCCTATTGGAAGACCCTCTGCTTCACTTAGGCAAGAGGGCAGGTTTAAAGTGTGAAAAAATGCACAATTTAGTTCTGAAGCTGGAAGAGACTAAAAGAAAAACAAGACCTGCTGTATTGAGTTATGTATCTCTCCGGGGATCAGATACAGGATAGCAGATCTGCTGCTCTGTAGGTGTGCCTCTTTGCCTCCATCTGTGCTCTACCTGTACATTTGTAAATAAAGAAAACTGCCAGAATGTTTCTTTTTCCTATCGTCTGGGGGAAATGGAAAATGGAGTGAAGAGCCTCACACATACTGAGTCAAATCCCTTCTTTAACTAGATGCAACTTTAATTTGTGATCAAGTTGACAGAGATTGTACAGTGTCTCGGGGTCAGAAGAATGTGTGTGCTAGTTCATAGAACACTTATCAAGGAACTTTGAACCCAAACCTGCTTCATGGCACAGCACAGCTAATTTGGTGCAAAAGCATCTGGTTTGTCAAAAAGACCCAATTATGTTTGATTTTAAAAAATAAGGAGTTTTAGACTTTGTGCAGACATAACAGCACATAATGGTTCATTGTTACCTGAATGAGTCTGAAAGAAGCTTTGGACTCACTGATGTGATCCATCCTCCTCTCTTTTTGCACTGAAAGCTTGCACAACTGTACATTGACCTTGTATCTGAACTAGAAAACTACAATTTGCATTTGCGCTGAGCCAGGGTCAGACCACTGTTTGGAATCCTCAGGGCAAACATAACCATGGTTCAAATGAAATGGCACTATGGTTCATTGCAAAAGCATAACTAATTAGCTCACTACCCCCAAAGGAAGAAAGGAGGAGCTGGCAGAGATCATGTAAGTGAGCCTGATATTCCATTAAGGCTTGTTCTTATTGTGGCAAAACTGTAATTTGACCATAACTTTTACACTTTTTTTCTTTTTCTTTTTCCTTTTATTAATTAACTTTTGAGCAGAATGCCATTTGTACAAATATGGTCCATATTCATACCATATTTTTCTTAGTTCGTATAGTATCATTATTATTTGGTATTTATTTTTATCTCTGAAATGATTATTTAATAACAACTATTTTGAAGAGACTCCATACCAAAGCTTAATTAGATCTCATTTCTCATTTCATAAACTGAGTAAGCTGCACAGGCACTAAGCACACAGGCCCCTGAATGCAACTCAAAGCCAAATGAATAAATAATAAAATAATTATGAATAAGCTCAGCATCAGCTTTGCAGTTGATCCCAGGAATCTTTACTGTAACTTTTACCTGGAACCATAAAAGAGAACTAGATTGCAGGTAACCATTGCAGATGCAATGCTTCCATTGATCTGCATGGCAGTCAGAATGTAATACATTATTTTTCAAAAAAAAAATTTTATTTTATTCATAGAATTAAAAACCCAATAAAAGGGCAGAAAACAAAAATAAAAAGATAGTAAAAAACTTGCAAGAAGAAGAAAAAACAGAACTTAGAAACAAAAGAAAACAATAATATATATTTCATTTCCATTCTTCTCTACAACACATCTTTTTTAACAAACATTGTACTTAAAATTTAATATCTCCAAAATTTTCTTTTCCACTACTGCCTCCTTTTATTTGTTTTTTCCCAGGTTTATCTTACCAAAAATCAAAGCCACAAATCATCAAATCATTTTTCCTTGTTTCACGCAGGAAGTCAACAAGGGGATTCCTGTTAGCCAAAAAAGTAAACCAAGTCCTCCTCTCTTCTTTGCATCCTGCAGAATTTTATATTTAACCCTTGGTTTTTCCCTTGCCATATGAATGTTGAAATATCCTTTTGCCACTGCTTAAATGGTACATCTGACGTTAACACAGATATTGTCTGAAAAAGGAATAACATTCTAGATAAAACATTCATCTTAATAACTGATATTCTCCTCAACAAGGACAACTGTACTCTTTCCCATCTTCCCATCTGTTTTTGATTTCGTTCCATGTCTTAACATGTCTTAACATAATTATTTTGAAATAACATACAGTTCGTCCCTGTCAGCATATCTAAATATTTTACTTTCTTTTCAATCTTAAAACCTGTTATTTTCATCAATTCTTCCTGACTTTTAATGTCCATGTTTTTTGTCAGCATTTTTGTTTTCTTTTCATTTATTTTAAAGCCTGCCAGAGTACCAAACTCTCTCAACTTCTCAACAATGTAATACATTCACATTGATTCTGCTTTAAAATTTAATTCAAGCCCTACTTTTGTCTATTTTTCATCAAGATTAAAGCAGTGGCAATGGAAGATGGATCTATATCACCTGGGCATGTTCATATTTGATAACAGGGCACAGGTGCACTAATAGGTATGCATAGCCTCTCCTGTCCCCAGTTGATATGCTATTCCATATCCCACTAGGCTTATAGAGTAGTAATATGCAAGAATCAAGAAGCTGGATCTATCCAGCTTTTTCATTCAAACTCTTCCTTAAAACAAGTCCTCTTCCCACACTGTGGGAATTTAGTCTATGCTGATCCCATGATTTAGTCTATGCTGATCCCATGATCCCTACTATAGTCTTTTGTTTTTTTTTCAAAATTTTTTATTGGATTAGATTATAATATTATTCGAAACATACATTACCCCCTTATAAATCTTTTTCTAACCCCCTCCCTTTCCTCCCCCCTTTTTGTTGACTTCCAACAGTTTTCCAACCCTGTCTATCTTATTATTTAATTACGTAATATCTCATATATCCTATTATACACACATTTAATACTCTTTTCTCTAAGCTTATTTAATCTCTACTAAAAATACTCTATAATATAAATTTCCCTTTGGATGCCTCAATTAAACCACATATCCTACATAAAATAATACTAGCATAATAATATATATTAGCAATCAAGATATTAAAAGATATAACATTGTATTCATTTTACTTTCCAATCACCTATGTTCTTTGCTTTCCACCATCATCTTAACTCTAATATTAGCTTAGACTCTAATACTCCATTACTCATCCATCTTTTACTATTTTTGTTCTAGGCTTCTTTTAAATCTATAAGGTAATTGTTATATTCAAATATCTCTTACATACACTTTACTTAAACTATATATTGTAAATAATATCTAACTATCTTAATCTTATATATCCATAGTGAAACATCCATTATTTAGTACTCTATAGTTTTTGATTTTATCATAACTCCATTAATAGCTTAGATTTTTATAATTAAATTCCCCCGGTAAAGTCACTTCTCTCTTCTTCTGTTACATTTCAATAATTCTCGAACTGCCACAGTTCTCCTTTCACGTCCCATTTTTTTTCTAAATATTGTTTCAATTTCTCCCAGTCTGCATTATACTGTCCTGGATCAAGATCTTTAAGTTTTCTGGTCATTTTATCCATCTCAGCCATGTACAACAATTTATACATCCAATCTTCTATAGTTGGTAGTTCTTGTACTTTCCACTTCTGCGCATACAAGAGTCTCGCTGCTGTAATCATGTAAAATAGCAATGTTCTATACTGTGTTGGAATACCTTCCATTCCCAAGTTCAGTAGCAACAATTCTGGGTTCTTATTTATTTGGGTTTGCAAAACCTCATTAATTACTTCAATTATATCTCCCCAATATTGCTTCGCTACCTCACAAGTCCACCACATATGATATAGCGATCCTTCATGTTTTTTACATTTCCAGAATTTATTTGACATGTTAATATTTCCTAATGCAATTTTCTTTGGTGTCAAATACCAACGATAAATCATTTTGTAGACATTCTCTTTAATACTTGTACAAGCCGTAGTCTTCAGAGTCGTTTTCCACAAATATTCCGACGCCTCCATTGTTATTTCTTTATTAAAGTTTATAGCCCACTTCACCATCTGTACTTTTACTGTCTCATCTTCTGTAAACCATTTTAAAAGTACTTTATAAATCCTTGAGATTTCCTTTTTATCTTCTTGAAAAATTACCTCTTCTAGTTCTGAGTTCTCCGTTCTTATTCCTCCTTTCAAACAATCCGAATTGTAAAGATCTCTGATCTGTCTATATTGAAACCAACTATAACATGAAGACAACTCCTCCTCTGTTTTAATTCTCAATTTTGAAGATTCTACTTGAGTTATCTCCTTATAGGTTAAGCATTGCTGCTCATTATCGACAGTCCTCGGATCTATTACTTCATATGGAACCACCCAAGAAGGAATTCCGTCCTGTAGGTAATTTTTATACTTCTTCCAAATTGTGAAGAGGCTTCTTCGAATATAATGATGTAGAAACATAGAGTCTGCTTTTACTTTGTCATACCACAAGTACGCATGCCATCCAAATATTTTTTATGTCCCTCCAAAGCCAGCAATTTGCGATTCTTCAGTGTCATCCATTCTTTTATCCATGCCAAACATATTGCTTCATAATATAGTCTTAGATTGGGCAGTTGCAATCCACCTCTCTCTTTGGCATCCTGTAATACTTTCATTTTCACACGAGGTTTCTTGCCTGCCCACACAAAGTCCGATATTTTCCTTTGCCATTTTTCAAATTGTTTGGAGTCTCGGATAATTGGAATTGTTTGTAGCAAGAACATCACTCTTGGCAATACATTCATTTTTACTGCTGCAATTCTTCCCAACCATGACAAATTTAACCTATTCCATTTTATCAAATCTCGCTCTATCTGTGTCCACAATTTCTCATAATTATTCTTGAATAGGTCTATATTTTTCGCAGTCAGTTCAATACCCAGATATTTTACCTTATTTGTTACTTCGCAATCCGTTATTTCCATTAGTTCTTGTTGTTTCTGTTTGGACATATTCTTACATAATATCTTTGATTTCCTCTTATTTACAAAAAATCCAGCCAAGTCTCCAAATTCCTTTATTTTCTCCATCACCTTTGGCATATTCTCGATTGGATCATCCACAATTAACATTATATCATCCGCAAACGCTCTGACCTTGTAGGAAAACTCTTTTATCTTTATTCCTCGGATTGCATCGTCTTCCCGTATTTGAATCATCAATATTTCCAAAACCAAGATGAACAACAATGGTGACAAAGGGCAACCCTGTCTTGTACCTTTACTTATTGTCAGTTTTTTAGTCACCTCATCATTCACCACAATTGCTGCACTCTGGTCTCTATAAATTTCTTTCACTGCTCGTATGAACTTTACTATAGTCTTTTGGATGGTCAAAGGAGACACACACACACACACACCTGTCCTCTTGGATCCTACTTGAATCCAACCAGTTATTTGGTTAAAGAAACATATCAAATACTCCACTCAACTCTTTATTCATCACTGATGCATTTTATCTCCAGTTGTTCACAAAAGTACCAAATCAGTACCACAAAAGTACCAAATCAGAAATACAGGCAGGTTCTGTGTAGCATTTAAGAAATTACAGTGATTTGCAGGGATTTGCTCATTTTCCCTCCTTCACTATTTCCTCTTTCTTTTCCCTGGAAGTCCTCATACCTTCTCACCTTTTCATACTTCTTTCTCTGCTTCCCATCCACCAGTCAATCTACCTTTATCTACCTCCGCCCTTTTCAGCTTTCCAATCTTTCCTTCCCCTGGCAGCCTCTACCTAGGAAAATTACAGATCAGTTGCATTGTGCTGACTGTTGTGCTGGCCCCACTGTATGGTGGGGAATCTACAAGAACTTCAGGGGGGTACTTTACTTTCTCTTGTATCACCTTCCCACACTATTTCCTCTTTCCCTCATCCTGGCAGCCCTCCATATCCCTCACCTTTTCTTGCTTTCTTCTCTCCTTCCTACCAACCCACTTGCCTTTTAACTGCCTGCCTCATCTTCAGCAATATTTATTATTTATTTACTTCATTTATAGCCTGCTTTTCTCCATAATGAGAACCCAAAGCAGCTTACATCATTGTCCTCTCCTTCATTTTATCCTAAGAACCAACCTGTGACATAGGTTAGGCTACGTGTATAACTGGCCCACGGTCACCCAGTAAGCTTCCACAGCGGAGTGGTGATTTGAACCTGGGTCTCCCAGACTCCTCGTATGGACCTCCAACCAATGCCTTTGGGGGGTGCTGTTGAACAGTAGCAAGCAGCCTGTTTAGGGTGAGTCATGCAAGATGTGTGGTATCAAGTTTTTCAGTGGTTGCTGCCAGGCTTGGCCTTGATGAATCCTTCCTTAAAGGAAAGGGCCTTGTTCCCTCCCAAAGCCTTTTATTGTCAGAAGCCAAGCCCTAAAGGCTGCTGCCAATACCGTTATAATTTCCTAGCAGTGACCACTGAGGGGATTCCCTTCTGAAAGCCACAAGCACTGTTTTTATCATCATCACCATCACCATCCATTATTATTGGAGAGGTTAACCCCCATTTTAAATAGAGTTTAGGGTTGTTGTTGTTTTTTTGCAAACCTGGGGCTTTTTTTTAGGTTTGTAGAAAGACCTGTCTCATCTGTTCATGCTTCCTGTCTCTGAATTTGAATATGGACAGATCTAGCCATACTGGGAATTAGATATATTGGTCTTAGTGCTAGTATATCACTTTTATGGTTCTCAATTGGGCTGGTTTAACCTTTGTGAATGGGTGGTCAGAGACCAGAAAAAAAGACCCTTAGGTATGTCTCCGAATGCCTGAAAATGGTTTCCTGAATGGCCAGTTTACCTGTAGAGATGTAGTGTAAGAGTGATGTCTCGCAGATGTGTATATGATAGTATCAGTTTGAATTTGGAGAGAATGAGCTAGAAAGAGCTACTATGGCATAGTGGTTAAGTTGCTGGGCTTTGAATCAGCACTCTGCTGGTTTGACTTTAACAGCAGGTGGCCTTGGGTAAGCCACTCCTCTCAACCCAAGCTCTCCAGCTGGGGATAATAATAACACTGACTCTGTTCATTTCTCTGAGTTGGACACTAATCTGTCTAGAAGGGTAGTATATGAGCATATTGCTGGAGTCTTTTGGGATCCAGAGTTTCCATTCTGCTAATGATGGAGATTTCCACAACACAAGGAGATTTTTACCAGCTCTTCTACCAATTTTTTTGTGCTGGAAGAAGACTCCAGATTTACAAGCAGGGAGATTTGCTACATGCTAGATCCAATGCTAGATGTCAGAAGAAACTGGACTAGATGAAGACTTCCCTGATGTGCTAGGATTTTATTTTGTATATGAACTCTGACACGAACTCTGAAATGTGCATAGATTTACTATCACAAAGTGAAGATGACTAGGAACTTAGGTGGAGCTGGCTGATCCCCTGGAGCACAACTTTGAAATTGGAAATGCAAATAAGTGGATTTGCTGTATGCTGAAGGAGTATCTGTTTGCTTCAAATATGCTCTGCTTAAATATATTAATATGAAAAGCAAATATTGCAGTATACCTTTCAAGTTCTCTCTAGTTCACAGACTAGATGTAATAGCACTTCCTCTGGTACTTCTTTCTGGCCAGGTGGTAAATGAGTAACAAAATATAACCAAAACAACGATTTTGTAAAGGAAGAGCAATTAGTAAGAGAAGAACAACATGTCTTTTCTTCCTGAAGCTGCCTCCACCTACTAATTTTTTTAATATATACTGCATTTATATCCCACTTCTTCCAGATACTTCCTCAAGGTGGCTAATAGAGAAAAGATAAAAGAATATATCAGTAAAACATTTATGAACAATCAAGAAAACTAATCTTCGGGGGGGGGATCCCAATGCATATGTACAAAATCAGCAGTCAAGAAAACTAACATGTGGTTGGTTTAGTGATAATGGGTATGTGATATTCTAGAAAGGTTATCCAAAGATCCTGGCCTCATTAAAAACATTCATTCATTCCTTCATTCATTTGTAGTCCACCTTTCTCATTAAGACTTAAGGCAGTGTATAACAATCAAACTGCAGAGACTTCCAATTAACAGTACTAGGATTAGAGAATTGGATGACAATGCAAACAAACAAATAAAAGTTTAATGCATGACCTATCATAATATAGAAAGTTGATAACAAAGGTAGAAGACAGTGCAGTAAAAAGGCGATACATACAAAAACACTGGAAAAAACTGATTGCATCCTTATAAAGCAACTTCCTGTGTTGGCCAAGCCGTATTCAAACATGCCTTGTGAACTTTTCTGTTTTGCACTTTCTATGAAATGATAGAAGCATGAGGACCTTGACCACCTCAGTCAAGTCATTCCATAAAGTGGAGATATCACTGAGAATGCACATTAATGGAAAGTTGGAAACATTACCAATTTGCAGGGTGGCACCTTCAGAAGGTTTTGCTCACATGGCCACTGTGGAGCATAGCAGGAGAGATTATTCTACTCGTATGGGAGTCTGAAGGCATTAAGGTCTCTATAGGGAATAATCAGAACCTTGAACTGAACCCTGTAACTAACTTGTAACCAGTGAAGTATCTGCAGAATGGGTGTGACATACATGTCCTGTCTAGTTTACTTGGTAGCAGCTTAGGATCGGTATAGTTAGCAGTCTACATGACCCCATCTGTGGATACTTAAAATCCCTGGATTGGGGCCAGGTAGACCAAAGGGGAATTTTTTTCTGACAAACTTGAAAAACACCCTCAGGTTTGCAGAAATATCTGAAAAAATTAAAAACATGCCACTGTGTAAGATGCATAGAGGCAGCAGTGCAGGTGGGATGGAAGTAGAGGCTAACATCACCTGCTTACTGCTGGGAGTCAGTGAGTGGGTGAGCCAGGTGAGTGGGCAGCTAGAGTGGGAGAGGGGATGCAGCAGTGGCAGTGTTGTGGCTTGATCAGTGGGCAAGTGGGGGAAATGGTGGGATTCCTGCCCCCCAAGTCTTTTATGTCAGCACTTGGTAGTCACTATTTGAAATTTCACTGACAATTTGCATTTAAGAAAAAGTGTCTTGAGTAGGTCCAAACAGAATGCAACATAACCAACTGTTTCATGCAGGGGAGAACCAAGTTCACCAGTATAAGATGGTGGGAAATACTGCTAAGGTAGCAGCACTTCCAAGCAAGATTTAGGAGTCACAGAGGATAACTAAAGTAAGCATGAGTCAAGGATGTGATACTAGGTGAAATAAAAAAGCCAGTTTCAGATGGCATCTTAGGAATGTTGACTGTTTAATGACACTAAGTTATTGCACTGGAAAAACAGGGTCAGAAGCCCTTGTGCTGATTCTTTGGTGAAGTTGTAATGAGCATGAAAACAACAGAACTTTGAAAAAACAGTATTTCCTGGAATAAAGTGGAGAGTTCTCGGGCTAAATCTCTGGTTTTGCAAATTGACTACTAGAAACATTAAATGGACCTAAATGCTAGGTATGTGTGTCAAAGACAAATCCCCCTTTTTTGTTTGTGTGTGTGTGTTTAAAACAGGGTGTTTGCTTCATTTTTTTGATGAATGTGTTGTTATTTTTATAAGATCATGAAACTAACCATAACCACAATACAGATTTTTTTATGCTCTGTAGTAGTAGACTACTGGACTAGGGCATGGGGGTCTCTGGTTCAAATCTGTAAACATCCAAAAAGATGAATGAGCAATCTTGAGATAGCCATTCTCACTACACCAGTTTGGTGTAGTGGTTAAGAGTGCGGGATTCTAATCTGGAGGACCAGGTTTGATTTCCCACTCCTCCGCTTGAAGCTAGCTGGGTAACGTTGGGTCAGTCACAGCTCTCTGGAGCTCTCTCAGCCCCACCCACCTCACAGGGTGTTTGTTTGTAGGGGGGATAATAAAAACATACTTTGTTAAACTGCTCTGAGTGGGTGTTAAGTTGTCCTGAAGGGCAGTATATAAATCGAATGTTATTATTATTTCAGCCTAACCTACCACATAGAATTTGTGTAATGATAAAATGGAGAATGATTTACAGTGCTCGAACTACTTGGAGGAAAATAACTTTCTAAAGAAAAGTCATATAGTTCACTTAGGCCACTATAAATCCCAGTACAGTGTAGTAGTTAGTGTGTTGTGTCCGGGGTCTGGGTCCCAGCCCCCAGACTTGGTAGGAGGGAACAGCAGGTCAGCCGGGCTGATGGGCAAACAGAGGGGGCAGCCAGCAGACAGCAGGTCAACTGGTCAGCCAGCTGACAGCAGGGCCGTTTCCAGATGGCCCCCCGCCTCGCGAAACGTCGCGCGTCGTTGCGCAGAAAACGCGAAATATCATGTTTTCTCGCGCGAGTTTTGCGCGACGTCGCGCAAAACTCGCGCGAGAAAACGCGATATTTCGCGTTTTCTGCGCGACGACGCGCGACGACGCGCGACGTTTCGCGAGGTGGGGGGCCGTCTGGAAACGGCCCAGGTCAACTGGTCAGCCAGCTGACAGCAGGTCAACCGGTCTGACTGGCAGGCAGAGGGGGCAGCTGGGGGACAGCAGGTCAACCCCTCCCACAGGCAAATGGAGCCAGAACCTACCGGTGCCAGGGGCAAGGGGCAAAAGCCCAGGGCCTCAGGAGGCAGGGGGAGACAGAGAGAGGCCAGCGAGTCCCACTCCCCTAGGGAGGGAAAGGGGGCTAGGCAAGGCGGAAGGGGGCAAGGGCAGAGGGATTGGAAGCTCAGCAGTCACCCACCCAAAGACCTTACCTGAGGAGGAGAAGCAGCAGCAGCCCCAACAACCCAAAGCCACGCCCCAGCTAGAAAAAAGTAGCCTGGCCCAGGAGTTGCCAGAAGCCAAGCCACTCCAGGTGGAGCTATTGGAGGCGTTCTGCAGGAAGCCCTGGGCAACCAGCCAAGGAGCCACAGCTGGACCCACCTTCAGCCATCAGCTCAGCCAGGGAGGCTGGGCTGCTAGCCAGGGGACTGCAGCTGGACATGCCTTCAGCAATCAGCCAAGGCAGGGAGGCTGGGCAGCCAGAGAACAAGGCACAGCTGGTGCTGGTCAGTGGGGCCAGATCAGCTACCCCAGCTGCAACTGCTTGGTGCAGCCAAAGGCCAGGCTGGAAGAGGGGTGGGGCAGTAGGAGGAAGCCCTATAAAAGCTGGCTGGGAAGAGCCCTGTGGTGGTGGGTGTGAGTGAGGAGTGATGATGTGGAGTGAGAGCAGTAAGATGCAAGGGTGGAGGCTTGGAGGAGAGTCCCGGAAGGAGAAGATGAAGGAGGGCGCAGAGGGTAAGCAGGCCAGGTTGAGCAGGCCAGCGAGTGGACTGAGAGGGAGTCTGGGGGAGGTATACCGCCCCTCCTTCCACAGAGCAGGGTCCTGCAGATTCCCTGGCCCCCCTGTGACGTCAGGAGCAGACCGCCCAGTGCCACGCCCAGCAGCAGCGGCGGCAAGCCCTGACATGTTGGACTGGGATCTGGAAAACCAAGCTTCAAAAACCCACTCTGCCATGGCAGCTTGCTAAGTGATCCTTCCTGGGCCAGTCACACACTCAGCCTGACCGGCCACACTGGGTCACTGGGAGGATAAAATAGAGGTGAATGATGTAATCCAGATCCCCTTTGGAGGGAAAGGCTAGGTATAAATGAAATAATTGGGCTAGATTGTTTAACTATGACATAGGCTTAGTTATGTACTTAGAAACCTAAAGCCCAGTAAAAATTACAACTAAAATATTCTTCTGTCTATATTGTCTATGAAAGCATATTTGGTTTTGAAGAATAAGTGTCCTTTGAAGTTATTTTTATTTTATTAATAGAAATAAAATCCCATATAAATGGCAGAAAGCAAGAATAAAGAAAAAGTGGACAGTAACAGAACTTGGAACTTAGGAAAAAGAACAATAATATATATTTCATTTCCATTCTTCTCTACAACACTTATCTTTTTAAAAAACAAAATTACAGTCTCTCCAAAATTTTCTTTTCCACTACTGCCTCCCTTCTATTTGTTTTATATTCTCCCACTATGTTCTTAATGATCAAAACCACAAATCATCAAGTCACTATTTCTCATTTTGTGCATAAAGTCAATAAAGGGTTTCCAGTTAGCCAAAAAGATAGACAATGTTTTGTCTCTGATCATAGCTGTAAGTTTTGCCATCTCCGCTAACTTGACATTTTCATAGTCCTCTATTGAAAGTAATTCCATATTTTTCCATTTCTGTGCATACAAAAACCTATCTGCAGTAATCATATATAGAAATAAAATCCCATGCCGATTTTTTTTTGTCCAGTAATCCCAACAAAAAGGCTTCTAGTTTAAACTGTACAGTAGTCTTTAGTATTTTTTGTATTACCATATGAATCTGAGTCCAAATTTTTTTAGCTTTACAGCAAGTCCACCAGAGATGATAAAAATGTTCCTTCTTGTTTCTCACATTTTCCAACACTTATTTGACATACCTTTGCTCATTTTAGCTAATCTATCAGCAGCCATATACCACTGATACATCATATTATAAAACATTTCTTTAAGTCTAACACTCAAAGAAAATTTGAGCCCCTTTACCCACATATTTTCCCATTGGTCCATCCTTATATGGACCAGATTTGCCCATTTTACCATACAGTCTTTCACAGATACTTCTTCCATTTCAATAACAACTTATTGAAGTTGTTATTCAACTGCTCAAAGCCCCATAGTTTTTAATCTAATTTACATCTTTCTAAAAGCTGAGCATATGCAAACCATTGACATTTAGCTTAGCTACTAAGCTTAGCTACTAACTCCTCCCTTGCCTTCAATTTGCAATCTTCTTGTGAAAATTCTATTAAATCTCCATAAGTCAACCATCCCTGTTTGAAAGTCATCTCCCTTCTGTAGAACGCTTCCTGTGTTGAAATCCAAAGTGGTGTCTTCTGTGTTAGTCTCAATTTCTATTTATTCCAAATTCTCAAAATAGGTCTCCTAATATAATGATTTTTCTGCATTGACATTTACTTTGTCATACCACAAATAGGCATGTCATCCAAATCTCAAGTCATGTCCTTCCAATGTCACGAGAAACAGGGTTAACATACCTGTAACTTATGTTCATCGAGTTCTTCTGTGCTGACACACATGGGACTGTGCAGGCGCAGGCCAGCCACCGGAAGATTTTTCATTGCTTTCCTCAGCTCCGAAGGGGCTGTTGGGTGAGCGCCTCAGCGACCGTTTCCCGCCCAAACAGTCACATGTCCCAACAGCGACCAATGGCCCCTTCCCTCAGTTCAGCCTTGCCGCCGCTATCCCATACAGGATTTAATTCTCCTTTACAATAATTACCAATTGAAGAATCCTCATTCCTTTTTTTTTTTTTGGTAATAGGAGTTCACAGCGGGGCAGGAGGGAGGGATGTGTGTCAGCACAAGAACTCTATGAACATAAGTTACAGGTATGTTAACCCTGTTTTCATCTTCGTTCTTCTGTGCCTCCACACATGGGAGAGTACCAAGCTTCACACAATAAGGAAGATGGGGTGAAATCCAACTCAATTTTATTATGTACCAAAAACATTAGCACATGATAAATAACCTGTTCAAAAAACATTAAATTTGTTCAATAAACTATATACGTATATACATATACAGAGTTTCATTCTCCATCATTGGAGCAAGGCATTTAAGTGTATTGTTATGAAAACAAGGAGTGGAGGACAGCCTTGGCCACAGCAACATCTTGCTCTGCATTAACATCCATAGCATAATGTTTTACAAACGTGTCAGCAGATGACCACGTCGCCGCCTTGCAGATGTTAACCAGTGGCACACCCCTGACCAGCGCCGACGAAGCGGCCTGAGAGCGTGTGGAGTGAGCACTGACCCCCAGTGGACAATCCACCCCGGCCAGAGCATAAGCCTTAGTAATGGCCGACCCTATCCATCAGGACACTGTTTGGGACGATGCCTTGTGACCCCTGTCCTTACTACCAAAGCAGACAAAAAGATGGGGGCTGCTACAGAAGGCCTTTGTCCTGTCCAAATAAAAGGCTAAGGCCCTCCTCTAATCTAAAGTGTGAAGGGCCTTTTCCCCTTTAGTAGATGCATTCAGAAAGAACACAGGTAACATGATCTCCTGCGACAGGTGGAAGGTGGACACCACCTTGGGTAGAAACTTAAGGCATGGTCGCAGGACCACCCTATTCTTATGGAAAAGAAGAAATGGGGGGTCAGCCCTGAGTGCTGCTAACTCACTAACCCTTCTAGCAGATGTCACAGCCACCAGAAACGCTACTTTGTAGGACATTAAGTCCAAAGGGCATGTAGCTAACGGTTCAAAGGGAGGCAGCATCAACCTAGATAGCACTAGGGAGAGAGACCACTGAGGCACTGGTGGTGACACAGGCGGGTAAAGATTAAACATCCCCTTTAAAAACTGACGAGATTTATGGTGTGAGAACACTGTACAACCGTCAACCTGCTCGTGAAATGCGGAAATAGCTGCAAGGTGTACCTTTAGGGAGGTAACCCTAAGCCCTTGGTCTTTCAAATGACATAAGTAGTCAAAGATGAACCCTAAGGGGCTACTAATAGGCACTACATTCCTTGAAACTGCCCAAGCCTCAAACCTAAGCCATTTAGCTTTGTAAGCTTGTCTAGTGGAGAGTTTCCTTGCATTTAGCATGACTTTCTCCACTTGCTCAGAATAAGTTACAGGCGGGGTAGAATCCACCAGACAGACAGGTGCAACTTCTTGGGCTCGTGGTGGAACAAGCTCCCGTTCAGCAGAAGATCCTGCTGGGGGGGGGGGTAGACTCACATACATCCGATTGGACATCTGCAACAGTTTGGGGAACCACACTTGTCTCGGCCAGAAGGGTGCTACCAGAATGCAATCTGCATTGTCGTTCTCTATTTTGCACAACACCCTTGGTATTAGCAGGAATGGTGGAAACATATAGTGCAACCTGTGGGTCCACATAAATTGGAAGGCATCCCCAATAGAGAGGGGGTTGCTCCCCGCCCTTGAACAAAATATTCGGGCCTTGGTGTTTGCTGATTTTGCAAACACATCTATGCTCGGTTGGCCCCACATCCGGAAGATCTGCCCAATGTACTTTACGTTTAGTTCCCACTCGTGGTCCAACATGTGCACCCTGCTCAGGGCATCTTCCCGAACATTGTCTGATCCAGCTACGTGTATAGCCCGAAGCATCACACCATTCTGGATCGCCCATTGCCAAATGAGCGTGGCCTCCCTGCAGAGAATCATAGATGCTGTGCCCCCTTGTTGGTTTAGGTAATACATGGCAGTCGTGTTGTCCGTCTGCACCAACACCTGATGGTTTTGTAGAAGTGCTGCAAGGGACACAAGTGCAAAACGAATAGCTCTTAGTTCAAGAACGTTAATATGCAGGTTTCTTTCCCTTTCTGACCATACATCCTGTACACACACAGCACCACAATAGGCACCCCATCCCTGCAGGGACGCATCAGTGGTTACTGTAACCTCAGGATGCAGATAGCCAAACAGGGTCCCCTTAAACAAGTTGTCATCTGACAGCCACCAGTCAAGGGAGGATAGAATGACCCTAGGTATAGATAACTTGAGAGACGGAGGGTGGCGCATAGCATCGTACCTCCGCACAAACCAATTTTGAAGTGGATGCATACGCAGTCTCGTAAAGGGTACTACTGAGGTAGCAGCTGCCATGTGATCCAGTAAGCATTGTATCATGCGCACAGATTGGAAACGATTTCTCTTGAACATGGAAACCAATCCTTTAAGAGACCTAGCTCTATCCTGTGGAAGTAGTGCTTTACCCTCAACTGAGTTTAATACTGCACCAATGTAAGAGACCTTACGGCTGGGTACCAGCTTTGACTTACCCAAATTTACCAGCAGACCCAACCATTTGCATGTGCTCAGTACTAACTCTACAGTGTGCACAAGCCCAGCCTCAGAGTCTGCCACGATGAGCCAATCATCGAGGTAAGGAAAAATGGCACAGCCTTTCTCCCGAAGGAAAGACACCACAGGAGCCACACACTTGGTAAATACCTGTGGCGCCGTGGATAGGCCGAAGGACAGCACTCTATAACGGAACACCCTTCGCTTGTAAACGAAGCCCAGAAACTTTCTGTGCTCCTCTAGTATTCCAATATGGAAATAGGCGTCCTTCAAATCAAGGACAGCAAACCAATCCCCCCTCTTTAGCAAGGAAATTACAGCAGACAGTGTGACCATCTTAAACTTTGTCACCTTTAGAAAGGCATTGAGACCCCTTAAATCTAGAATGGGACGTAAACCCCCATCCTTTTTGGGTACCAAAAAGAAACGACAAAAGAAGCCTTTCTCAGACTCCTCGTATGCCACCTCCTCCACAGCACCCTTGGCCAAGAGAGATATGATCTCATCCTCTACCTCAGCCATGGTATTATTCACAGCCCTTAACGGTGAGATACACCTAGGCAGTTCAGTGAATTCCAGCCCATATCCTTTGTTCACAATCATTAAGACCCATGAGTCAGATGTTATCGACTCCCATTCAAATAGGAAAGGCTTCAGCCTGTCCGAAAAAGTCAGGGCTTTGACTGGTTCATCCCGTCAGAATTGCCTCCCTGCTCCTTGCGGATCTTTTTGCTGAGCAGGAGGCTGAGCTGGACGAGACTTGAAAGGCCTGCGCCTCTTGGGTTGCTGCGCAGGAGTGTAATGGCGCTGAGCAGCAGGAAAGTGCTGGAAGTAAGGACGGTGCTGGTATCTTCCATGGTACTGGTACGGGTTGTATCTCGTAAGGTACCGTGGCTTAAAAGCAGACCTGTCTGCCGAGGTCACTCCCAACGACCGAGCCGTCTGTCTATCCTCCTTCTTCTTCTTCAGCGCCTCATCCGTGGTGCTTGAGAAGAGGGAATCCCCTTCAAAGGGCAGATTTTCAATTTTGGTCTTCACCTCCTGCGGGAGAGCCGTCGACCAGAGCCAAGAGTGCTGTCTCAGGATCACCGCTGACGACATACCATGGGCCGCAGTATCAGCTGTGTGGCTCCCCGCATTCATCAGCTGCTTTGAAAGGCGAATGGCTTCGTTTTGCAGCAGGGACACCACCGCCTTCTTATCTGCAGGCAAGTCAGCGACATAAGACGTCAGTTTCCCCCACAAGTATAGCTGATAGCCAGCCATGATGGTTTGGTAGTTGCTATACGGAGGGCTAGGGCCGAGATGGAGTATTGGCATCTGCCCAGGGCGTCCATCTTCTTCCCCTCCTTGTCTGGTGGGACGGAAGAGGAACCTGACCATCCGTGCTGGATTTCCTCGGCAATCAGGGATGAAGGTGGAGGATGTTTGACAAGCGACTGCCATGTGCCTTGCTTGATTTTGTACATCTGCTCAATCCGCTTCGATGTAGCTTGCAGATCTGAAGGCACCTTCCACACCTTCTCCACTATCTCCTCCACGCCCTCCAACATAGGGAAACCCACCGTAGCTGGGTTGTCACCATAGATGCGACACAGGAGCTTGTCCTTCGTCTTAGGCGTGGCCGAAGAAATATCAATCTCCAACGCCTTTGCCATACAGGCCATCTGGTCGGTGTAGATACGGAGGTCCTCATAAGGGGAACTCGTACTGGGAGCCACATTGTCATCTGGAGACGGTTCCAACAAGGAATCAGAGTGATACTCGTAGTCAACAGCAGCCTCCTCCTCATCAGAAGCAGGAGCCGACAACTCATCAGCTGGAAACGGTGGAGGTAGCCACTCACACTGCCTGGATGTTGATGGCCTCGGATCCGAGGAGTCATACCCTGCAGGGGCCCCCTTCCATTGGCAATGGTATGCAGGTGGAATATAGGAGGCCTGCCGGTGTCGTGATGCCAAGGATCGCTCGGAACCGACACCTTCCACATCGGAGAAAGGGAGTCGACTCCGAGTGGAGGAAGCTGGAGACGCGGACGAGTGCTCTCTGGGTGTGTGTCAGATCCAACGAGGGGCAGCCGGGCTCGGTTCCGGTGACGGGGAACGATGCTCACTCGAGACAACGACATACGCACCCGGATCCGGCACTTCCTCCGGAGCAGATCGGACTGGTGAGTTCAGATGAGGGGAAGGCGTGCATGGAGATACTAGCACCACCTCATCAGCAGACTTGCGTCGTGGGGACCGAGAGTGTCAATGTTTGGACTTCTTTGGCTTCTTCGACAGCGGCTCCGAGCTGGCTCTCGGATCTGACGCCCTCTTGGTGGAAGACTTCTTGCCAGCGGAGTGTGGTCTCGGAACCGCAGTAGCCTTTGGATCCGGCGTCGGAGTTGCCAGGCAGATAGGATCCGACCCCATCGGATCTGATCCCGAAACCGACTTCTTCAGATCCGACTTCAACGACACCCTTTCTCTCGGTGATTTCGGAGACATCGCCACTTGTGAACCCGCTTTTGATACTGCTATACTCGCCGGTCGAGATGTCGACACCGACTTAGCAGAGGCCACAGAGCCCACTCGTGAATGCCGTTCGACCGAGGAGCAAAGGGCAGCCTTTGGGGAGGACAACGGAGTTTTTCCCACCACCGAAGGGGGTCTGGGAGTCTCCTCTCCATCCAACACTTTCTGCCACAGCAATGCCTTCAAGCGCGCAGACCTCTCCTGTCTGGCCTTATGGGTAAACTTCTGGCAGATCTTACATGTTGGGACAATATGACTCTCCCCAAGGCAAAAAAGGCACAGATCATGCCCATCTGTTTGGGCCATCTTCATCTGGCACTGAGCACAGTGCTTGAATAAGGCCTTAGAGGCCATGTTAAAGGGGTTCAGCAATATGCATCGTCGAATAACAGTCCGAGTCAATACACACCGAGTCCAAAGTCCGTCCAAATCAGTCAGAAGAAGAGTAAGTCAAGTCCAAAATCCAAGTCAATACCGAAATAATCAATCACGAAGCAAGCAATCACTATAAAGCACGGAGCTGCGAAGCAGACGTTCCCTTCTAGCGGTGGCAAGAAGAGAACTGAGGGAAGGGGCCGTTGGTCGCTGTTGGGACATATGACCCTTTGGGCGGGAAACGGTCGCTGAGGCGCATGCCCAACAGCCCCTTCGGAGCTGAGGAAAGCGATGAAAACTCTTCCGGCGGATGGCCTGCGCCTGCGCAGTCCCATGTGTGGAGGCACAGAAGAACGAAGATGAACTCTCATTTTTCAAAAGCATCTATTCCTTCATCCATGTTAGACATGCAGAGGCATAATACACTTTCAAGTTCGGTAAACCAAGTTTCCCTCCCTCCTTCGCACCCTGTAGAATTTTATATTTGACCCTTGGTTTTTTCCCTTGCTATATAAATGTTGAAATATCATTTTAATACTGCTTAAATGATAAATCTGTAGTTAACACAGGTAATGTCTGGAAAAGAATTAAGATTCTAGGTAAAACATTCATCTAGATAACTAATATTCTTCCCAACAAGGATAACCGCACTCCATCCCATCTTAACATATCTTTTTAAATTTCTTTCCATGTCTTAACATAATTGTTTTGAAATAGCATACAGTTCATCCTCATTAGCATAATACCTAAATATTTTACCTTTGTTTCACCCTTAAAACTTGTTATTTTCATCAATTCTTCCTGATATTTATTATCCATATTTTTGGTCAACATTTTTGTTTTCTGATCATTTATTTTAAAACCTGCCAGAGCACCAAACTATCTCAATTTCTCCATCAGTATTTCAATTCCATCTAACGGGACCTCCAGAAACAATCAGTTGTCTGAGGAGACTCTTAATTTATATGACTGTTTTTTTTAAATTTTAACACCCTTGATTCTTTCATCCTGTATAATATCTCTATTCAAAACCTCCAACACCAAAATAAAATGGACAATGGACAACCTTGACGTGTTCCTTTCTGAATCTTGCATGGTTTAGTTAATTCTCCATTTACAATAATTTTGGCGTTTTGTGAACTATAAATCAATTTCACCCATTTTATAAAATTATCCACAAAATCCATCTTTTCTAAGACTTCAAACAGAAAAACCCAGTTCAAATTATCAAAGGCCTTTTCAGCATCCAAAAAAATAAGAGCCGCTTGTTTTTCATTATGTTTATCCAGATGCTCCACCATGTCCAACACAGTTCTGACATTGTCTTTCAACTGTCTTTTGGGTAGAAAGCCGTTTTGATCCTTGTGGATAAAGTCTTTAAGAAATACTGAAGTCTTCTTGCTAAGATCGAAGTAAAACATTTATAATCATTATTCAGAAGAGATATAAGTCTGTAGTTTTTTGCTAATGTCAAATCATGTCCTTCTTTAAAGATCAACAAAATATTTGTGTTTTTCCAGGTCTCTGGCATCTTGCCTCCTAATGAAATTGAATTCATTGCATTTTGCAAGGGTATCAAAATCTCATCTTCAAAGCATTTATAATTAGGGCTGTGAGACTTGGGTTTTGCGTCAGGTAAAGATACCCAAAGCGGACCTGATCCAGCATGCTGGCCCCGCTTCAGAGTGCCAAAGCAAATGCTTTGGAAAGCTTCGGGGCTTGTTTAAAGGGCCCCACTGCTGCTCGCAAGCAGTGGTGGGGCCCTTTAAACATCAACCCCCCACCTCCCCCCCACCTACCTTGCGGTGGCTCTATTTATAATACCGCCATGGCAGTTCATCTGGGCCTGATGTCTTCCCTATTTTCATCTTCTTGCTTCCACCACCTCTTGAATTGTTATTGGGCCATTCATCACTTGATGTTGTTTCAATGTGATTTTAGGTAAATTCTGTTTTATTAAATACTCATTAATTTTCTTTAAGGAAACCTCCTGTCTACTATACAAATTAGAATAGTATTTAAAAAGAGTCTTTTGGATGGCCCAATTATCTGTTAACATAGCATTCTCATCTTGCAATTTTAAAATCAATTTCTTCTCTCTCTTCTCCGTTTATAAGCTAACCATCTTCTCAGTTTATCAGCTAATTCGAAGTTTTTCTGTTGGACATATTTCAGTTTTTTCTTTAAATATGTTACTGTTATCATTGATAGCTGTTGTTGCAGATATTTTATCTCCTGTTGCACCTTAACTTCCCTGGCACAGTTCTTAAAACTTTCTCCTTTTTCTTAATTTCTTGCAAAATACCTTGCATTTTTTCCTGCCCCTTTCTCTTTAATTTTGAATTATGATGTAGAAAATGGCCTCATATAAATGCTTTGCTTGCATTCCAAACCATTCCCAAATCAGTGCCATTGTTCAAATTTAATTCAAAAAATTCTTTCAGCCTTTTTTTACAGTCCTCAACAATTGCCTCTTTATGTAATAAATATTCATTTAATTGCCACCTGAATGTATTAGATTTGGTCCTGTAATTTACTCTTACAGGGTTAAGTCTGAGAAAGACTTTGGTAATATCTCTACTTTGGTTATTTTGATATATTGTCAAAGGCTTGGTTATTTTGGTCACCAAATTTTTTGACACCCAGACCATATCTACACGTGATAAAGATTTGTGTCTCTCCGAGTAGAATGTATATTCTCTTGAGTCACCTTTTTTTTGTCTCCAAACATCTACCAGACCCATATTATCAAACATATCAAAACAAACCTTTGGTAATTTACCTTGAGTATCTTTTATATTTTTATCAAAGCATCTATCTATTTGTGGAGAAACAAACCCATTCCAATAACCCATCAACCAACAACTTTCATAAGGCAGATCAGCCAATTTTTCCTCATTTGGTGCATAGATTCCCACCATCAAGATTTTACTCCCATTCAGTGTAACCTCAACCCCCACAAATCTACCCTAGTTATCAGAAATAAGAAGTTCTGGTTTTGATACAGGTTTTAAATACAATACCACCCCATTTTTCTTTTTGTTACCTGCAGAGACATTTTTTCCACAAAATTTTGTAATCCAAATATTTGATATCTTTTTTTCCTGATATGAGTTTCTTCTAAGCAAATGACATCAACTCTCAGCTTTTTCAGTTAATGAAATATTTTCTGTCTTTTTTGAGAAGCATTCGCTCCATTTATATTCCACTTTATCTCTACTTTTGGGATGTCCCACTGCATAAATTCTGCCAAGGCTTCTACCACCTGTCAGTTCTAGGGATGGCAGTCCATGGCAGATAGATCCCTAAGCCCCTCATAGCAAGTACTCCAGTGCATTGGTTGAAAGATTTTTATTTAGAGATCCATTAAGTTCATGGGTACATCCATAGATGGGAAAGTTGGCAGGAATGATCATACAGGCAAAGGCACTACTGATATAGGGAGCACTATCCCCCCCCTCCCTTGAAGCAGTTTGCATTTAGGCGCGAAAACCTAAAAAGTTACATGAGAACACAATAGCTTAGTCTAGACAGCAAAAGGCAGAAGATTACAAAGAAATCAAAGACTTTCTCTGCCTTGAGAAATGGTTGCATTTCTGGTTGCAGCTGCAAGGTCAGTGAAGCATATTTTCAGAGACAACAGGCTGGTTACTTGTTCTGTGAAATCAGCCTTAGTAAGCAAGGCACTTTTGGTTTTAAGTAGGCCAATAGTGGTATGCCTATATTCCAAAGTACAGTTACAAGAGCATGACATGAGATCAATACACTAGATCAGGGAATATATAAATGGCATGGATGTGTGCGTACATGACACCACCCTGTATTGAACATCTTCATCTTGTGTCTCCTCCACAACTCTCAGGCAGAGAACATATTCTTTCTCCCTTAATTCCAGTAAAGCTAAGTTGTCTTGGTGCTTCTCAAACTCTATCCAGCACTGCTGTTTTACAGTCCAAAATCTGCACCTGATTGTTCAGCTCTTTTACCTCCTCAGAGGTTTTCTTGACACCTTCAGTATTTTATATTTGCTCAGTTAAGTTTGTTTTGAATGTTGTAAAATTATCTTCCATTTTCTTCTCAAAAGAATCTAGTTTATCACTTAATGGGCAAGAAATTTTTGCATTAAATCTGTGGATGAGGAAATTTCTTGTGCCTTGTGACATTGCTCCATAGATGGCTCTGTAAGACCTTTAGTTAAACTGTTATGCCAAGTATAAAATTCTTTCTCTTTCAGACAGTGTTTGTTTTCCTTCTGTTTTTGTTTGTTTACATTTCAGGAAGTTTTCAAGGTCATAAATTCAGCCTTCATTTCTAGTACAGAAGTTTTAATCAGTCCAGCAAATATGGCAAATATACTTTCTTCAAATTTCAGTTCACAAATTACTGAGACAAGCAAAGCTTTTGGATCCCCTTTTTTAAAAAAAAGTAAAGGTAGTTCCCTGTGCAAGCACCAAGTCAGTACTGACCCATGGGGGATGTCGCATCACAATGTTTTCGTGAAGGCATAGTCTGCATCAGAAGGACAGAGCATAAGGCAGCTTTCATTGCCATTTACTACAAAACTTCATAATTCTCACTGGCCTCTTCCCAATGTCTTCTTATGTCTGTGAGCAGCCCCCTTGGTGCTTGTCTTCCTCTCATCCATGCCCTGAACAACAGCAAACATCCATTCAAGGCCCATTCATGAGGTGAGGACCATCCAGAAACTCCTTGATCAAGGTTGCTCAAACACTGCTACTTCCAGATCACATGCAGGCACCATCCACAGTCATCTGCAGGCCCCAGGTCATTTGGCCACTGCATTCATTTTTCAGCCCAAAAGACCTTGTGTCCCTATGGGGGGAAGGGATAGGCCTGTCTGCCCTGCTAGTGTCCACACACTAACAACAACAATATTATATATATATATATATATATATATATATCCCCATCTCCCCCTTCAGGACAACTTAACACCCACTCGGAGGGTTTAACAAAGTGTGTTATTATTATCCTCATGACAATTGTTATCTTCATGGAGGGTGGGGCTGAGAGAGCTCCAAGAAGCTGTGATTAACCCAAGGTCATCCAGCTGCCTTCAAGTGGAGGAGTGGGGAATCAAACCTGGTTCTCCAGATTTGAGTTCTGCTGCTCTTAACCACTATACCAAACTGGTCCTTCTCCCCACAGAAGCTATACTCATGTCTGTCATAGCTGCCCTGCACCAGCAAGAGGGACACATGGACAAGCTGATGATGGTGCAACAGCACATGGAATGAGGGATGGATGGAGTCCAGATGTTGCTTGGCAATATGGAACAGCACCTGTGTGGGCTCCTTGCAGCCATCATGGGACTACCTCATGGCTGCTGGCCCTTGGAGAATATTCAAAGGCACCCACGCCTCACAGCATAATAATGCACCAGCATGGTTTGTGCACCAGTAAGCCTGCTGTGGTGGGCTGCAAAGCATCTGTGTCATCACCCAACTGCTGTGTGCCACTCTGGAAACCAATGCAAGTGTATCCTCAGGATAGCCCCAGTATAGGTTTGAGATTGACTGGTGCAGTCTCTGGTCAGCTCCCTATGCACTTCTGCTCCACTACCCATCCCAATTGCATTGTAAAGCATGTATTCAACTGTATGCACCCATCAGAGTAAATGAAAACATTTCTAGTGCCATTGAATAATATTTATGGTTCCACATTACAGTTAACAGAGTAGGACTATATTGCATATTCCATTCTGTCTCTGAGGCACCATGCCAAAATAAATAAGTAATAATAATGATCTTGCACATAATAGCATTACTGCCAATATTTGTTTGAAATCTCCCCAACAGTGTTTGCATTCCAGATAATTTGAGCTTTGGCAGGATTTCTGGATTTTTCTTTTCAAGGCTATTTTTAAGCTCTAATAAACTTATGCACTTTTCTGCTTCACTGAGGGCCTTTTTGTCTTTCCTTGTAAAATAGCCTCCAGGATGAGTCAGTGTTGTCAATGCAATCTTTCATATCAAGATTTTGGTACTTGGTGGTTTCAAGTCTAGGACTGCAACAGAAGGATTTAATTGTTTGCTATGTCAGGGATTCTGCTGGGGCTTTTTTAAAACCAAGCCAGCATCAAAGTCAATTGTAGATTTCCAGTAAATTGAACACTTGGCATAAAGCTGAACTCTTTTATCTGACATTTACAGCTGCCAAAATTGGAAAATACCTTAGCTCAGATTGAAATAGAGAGAGCACAGTCAAGTTGCCCAATGGTCCTTTGCCCTATTAGAAGCCATAAAATCTAAGACATAAAAATTAAAGATAATTTGCCACAGCCATTATGGGGTTGTGGAGTGAAGAAAAGCCTTTACTTCCACCATGTTAAATTTGACTCAGGAACAGCAAGGAGGTCATCCATTTGCTAAACCCAGTTGTAGGAAAGTGGCAGGGAAAAAATGGGGAGTGACAGGAGTCATTGCTTTGTCTTGTCAGAGCAGACAGCTAACTATCCAGAGAGACGAACTGATCCATAAAGTGGGGAGAAACAATTTAATCTTCAAGCAGAGCAAGAAGGAAGTAGAAGGAAATGCCTGGCTGAGGACTGTTTTCTGAAACTCTAGAGGCTTTACAGCTATGCACTTGCTTTAACAATCTACACCCTAGTGAATTATGTAAGGCTATGCTTCAGGTTTTTTCTCTGAGGCTTTCTGTCATTCTCCTTGTGCCTTTTTATTCCCCTGTTCTGAAGCTTTTTGGCCAGTCAAATTGTACTCCTATTCTCTGCTGCCCTGCTCTTTCCCCTCTGCCAGAGGGTATCATTCATTGCCATAATGCTGTCACTTGTCAGCATATAAAGATAGGTATAAAATGGAGTTCCACACTTCCGAGGAGTCCTAGTTGTCAAAATATAGTGTCACTTGCTTCCTACTTCCAAACAGTGAGCAGTTCTAGGGGCAGGACTACTGGATTTAGGGTTTTTTTAAAAATGTGAGTATTGGAGACTTCTGCTAATTTTATAATATTTGCTTTATTAAGGATACATGTAGAATAGTGAGGGCAAATAGACCCCTATAAGCACATAGCCTGATTTATGTTACCAAAAAGCAGCCTGTACAATGTCCATTCACTGAAGGCTGAGTGCCACTGCGTCTGTTCTCTTCCTTGCTGGTCTGCAAGGTTGGAGTCAAACCACTCTACTGGTTCAAATCTCATTACTGCCATGAGCTCAGTAGGTGGCCTTGGGTAAGCCACTCCTCTCAGCCCAGCTCCCCAGCTGTATTGTGGGGATAATAATAACACTAACTTGTTCACCGCTCTGGGTGAGAAACTAATCTGTCTAGAAGAGCAGTATGGAAGTGCTATTATTGTTGTTGTTATTGTTATTGTTATCATCATCATTATTCAAATTATCTGAAACACAATAAACAATAAGCAGAGGTCACATGTTATTATCGATTGGCCTTACTAAGCTGATACACATTTCCACTGGAGACATAAGTATCAACCATGTGTTGTTGTTGTTGTTATTGTTGTTGTTGTTGTTGTTGTTGTTATAGTGGGTGGGGGAACTTAGGACAGAGAGTCACTGGAATTTTTCCCAGTAAAATAAATAGCCAATCTGCTACTGCCTGCTGTTAACCAACACACTATCTAGTCAAGTAATAGCAAGCAACTACCCTTGTGGCCCTGTTGATGGGGAGTAGACAATTTAGAGATTAACCACTGATTGTTCATATTTAGAGCATTGGTGATTACTGAGGATCGCCAGGAGGGCCAGATTTGTAAAATGAGGCCTGTACTTCAGGGACCCAATTGCCAGCCCCACTGGGCAAGGGGCTTTTTCACTTTCCTGAAACATGGAGCAGGTGGCACATTGGAGAACAGTGCTCAGAAAAGCCACAGGTAGTATGTTAAAGAACCACATGTGACTCCAGAGCCTCTAAGTGAGTATCACTGATTTACAGAATCTAACTGGAGCTATGCCTGGCAGAGTTGCCAGCCAAGCACTGCCACTGACAGGAGATGCAGGGGTGGGGGATAACAAAAGTGACACTGTGCCAACACTGTAACATCATTTCCAATGTGAACCTGAAAGTGACATTAATCACCACACTAGAATGGCATTCTAGGATTCACACAAAACTTTATGATTTTACCCCCCTCCCCAAATTTGTTCCCACTGCTCCACCAAGCAGCAGAGGAGCAATAGGCCTAAGGCAGGAAGTCTCCCACTATAATACAAGATTTGGCCTTTCAAATGTCTGGTGTTTGTACTGTGGCAGCCGATCCTGTCACCACATTAGGGATGGAGGATTTTTTTAGTCACAGTGCTGACTAAAGCAGAAGCCCACAGAATGGCATGAAGCAACTCCATATGCCTGGGACCTCCTTGGTACAGCTCTGCTTTAATAATTGTTTTGCCTTTCCAATTTTCACCCTAATATTCATAACATGAGCCTTTGTGGTTGGGAGGCTGAAGGAGACTCCTCTCTCCTCAAACCCACATGTGCACACCCATGTGGATGTGTTACCCAAATTGGCGGGGGGGGGGGCTCCTTGCAAGTTGGGAGAATTCGTGTGCAAAGAAACAAGCTAGCAAGAGGAAGTAACAGGGATTTCCATACAATTCATACCAGGTCCCTTCCCTCTGAGGACTCTCAAAATGACCAAGCAGGTATATAACCCAAATATTTTTTGTTAAAGGGGTATCAGAAGCACTCATACAAGAACATAAACCATACACATACAGAATTGCCTAAGAAAAGCAGAGAGGAGGTTGGATGGAGTTTCGGGGGTATTGGGTTATCATTACCAGTCTAGAAGGTGAGTAGCTTTTGTCCAGCACTTGTGGCAAGAAGAGAGAGAGGGACTCAGATGTGCAGTAGGAGGGTGCATGGGTAGGTCCAGAACAAACACGACTATGGTGGAAGGGTAACCCAATTATACTGTGGAACATACCATGGGGCAGGATGGTGTCTTCTGCCCAAAAACTTAATGGCTGTCTCTCGGGTGAAACAAAAAACTGGGAGAGCTTTGATTAAGCTTTTCTTGGCGAAACTAAAGTTATAAGTGATGACTCATAACCCACAATGGCTGAATGGGAGTGGCTATCTGAGCCCTGAATAGTCCATAATGGGAGACCAGATAAAGGGAAGATTAGCAGGGAGTGGATGTGATTAATTCAAGAACTCCTGGAAGACCCTATTGTCTTAAGATCTTTGTACATCTCCAGGGGTGTGGGGCTGAAAGCTAGTCTCGCCTGCTGACTCACATACCGGTAGTTTTCCAGCACCCAGCCAGGAGTTGGTAGCCATTTCTTACCTTGCCAGGTGGTGTTTCTGTGTTTAAAATGCATGAAGAGAGAGGCTTATGATATTGCCATATTCATAAGCATCCTGTTAACATGAGGGCAGATTGAACTGCTAACAGATATTGCTGGCCTTTCCTTTCATTGTGCATAAAGACACATAGAAAGGAATGGTAATGATGATGGCACTGTGTCATCTGTTGCTCCCCTCTCCAGCACAAAGCAACATTTTGCAATCTAATCCCTATGAGCCACTCCATGCCATTGCCCAGGATGATCTGAAAAAAGAATGCATGCATGTATGCTGTGCACATCCCCTTCCTGCCAATGGAGTTAACACTAAGGGCTCAGTCACTCACCTTTGGATCCAATTGGTTGCATCATTGATGAGTGCAGACTTGCAGACAGATTTATGGAAAACAAGATGCTGCCAGGTACTCCTCCCCCCTTTGCCTGGCCTGCCTGTGTGACTTCCGTGCAATGAGAACCAAAATGAAACACACAAACTTTTCAGTGTGTGTGTGGGGGGGGGTGGCTTGTTACAGCCTACTTTCTGTAATTTATTCCCCAATTCTGGAAATTGGGAAAATTCTACTTTAATGAGTTGAACCAGGAATTTCTCTCTGTGTGTTCAGCTCTTTTTGTTGTTTTTGTTATACACACCCTTAAATAAGAGACAGGAATTCCTTGCCAAACCTAGTTGGGCCTCCAATGGAATCATACTAAGACATTTCTTCTATTAAGTATCAAACTTACTATTGAACTCTTATTAAACTTATCAAAGAAACATCAGGTGGACCTGCACAACCTATCATAAATTTATAAGTAATTCTGATTAAAAACATACACTAGAAGATCTCACGGAGAAAATATTTAGCAGAAAGTCTAGTTGAGGTAGCAAGTAAAACTAACCAGATTTCAAAATAGAAAGTACTTTCAGAACAGTTGGCATTGGTATGGAAACAGCATTGCAAAAAATGAAAGTATGACACTGCAGCAGCGGTTTCGGGAACAATAGGAATATTTGAATTGGGGATCCTCAGCTATCACAGAGCACTTAATGTTCAGATTAAATTAATGCTCAGTGATTGCATACCATTTACAAGATTACAGGAAGAGAAGCCTTTGACTTCCAACCTGGTAGTGCTTAATTTATTAGCCCTGCTCTGCATGTTGCCCTTTCCAACTTCTGAAATTAAGCTTTTTCTTCAAAAGTTGTCACTGTTGCAAGGTTATTGCTGTTGGTGGTAGTATCTTTGGCATAAGATGCATTTTAAGGCAATTGCTCCCCATGTTCTGTGCCTGGCTGTCAGAGACTGAAGCTTGCTCACAGTGTTCCACATGCAGTACATACATTCAGGCTGAGAATGCCGCTTTTCTAGACTGATTAGTGCCCCACTCAGAGCAGTGAACAAGTTAGTGTTATTATTATCCCCACAATACAGCTGGGGAGCTAGGTCTGGGAGAAGTGGCTTAGCCAAGGTCACCTGCTGAGCTCATGGCAGTAATGGAATTCAAACCATTCACAGCCAACCCACTTAACCACTGTGCTACAGCTCAGTCAGTTCCAATTAAAAGTCAATTAAAAGTTCCAATCAAAAGTTCCAATTAAAAGTCAGTTCCAATTCATGTACTCAACACATAAGTGCAGAGAACTAGTTTCTTTTGCTACTCCTTATAATTCTTGTTATGACTTCCTTGGACATTCTAAACTTCAGAAAACTTCTATGGAAGGAATATCTCTTCTTCAAAAGGATTCAGCTCCAGGAGTATATTCTGAAACCTTTTATCTCTAATGAGTAGCTATACTGAAGGATTTCAGAAAAATCAAAGCTTACAGTGAAAAGAGAACTAAAAAAAAAACCATTGGGCTTGCAAATGTGCTACAGGCACTTTACAATGCAATTACAACACAAAATTTGACGGCTATAAAATATATTTGCTGACCAACAGCAGGACATGGAGGTTCTGACATGATATTTCTTTCTTTAAAATTGCAAATAGTTTATGAAATGAGAAACTATTATTAATTCAAGTTTGCACTGAGAGAATAGAATAGGAAATGCTGAAATGCAGCCCAATGAGGTAGCACTTTAAACTCACCTATAGTTCTTCATCTGTTTAAACTCCAGAAGCCTCAGTCGCTGACATACCCAAAAAGGGACATTCACACTCATTTCCTTTCTAAAAGGGTGGAGACAGGCAAGGATATATTTATTTTCTTTTGAAAGTGTGGATTATTATCAACAAGTTACCCATCAAATGGTGAGGATGTATGTAGGAATGTGGCCATAAAATGGCTGTAGCCCAGTCCCCAAATCCCTTTTTCAGCTGGCTTTCTGTAGGCTTTTTATATCTTAGGAATGATCTTGAGTTTGATTAAGTAGTGAACAAAGATAATTTATTCAGGGACAACAAATTTGATAGAAAGGAGAGAAATAGAATAGATTACTTTACTAAACTGGGAGAGAGAGACTTCCAGGAAGAAGCAGGAAGTAGCCTAAGAATACCAATTTGGAGACAGGCAAGAAAGACAGGAGGAAAGAAGGATCCTATCCTGCTATTTATCTGTCAAATTTGCTGCCCCCTGCAGATATTCTGTGTCTTCTGCCTTCTCTGTACATAAGGCAGAGTATTTCCAACACTTCTCCTTGGCCCTGCTTCCTTGCCTCACTGACCATTGGGACTTTCATTTTTTTTGTTTTCTTTGTTTCATTGATCTCAGCTGCTTCTGTCTCTTCTTATGCAATTATTGTCCATCCCTGTGGCCATGTTCATAAGATGATGTGAAAATTCTACAACTCATATGTGTACTGTGACTGAGCTGAGCTCTAGGTAGCATGTGCTATTCTCTGTATATTCACAGTCTTTTTTGAACCCCACTTCCAGGCCTCTAAAGCAATCACAGCAGTCTTTGCTCCATTCCTTAATGTGATGGATGTTGTAAATAGATCTGAGATGAGCAATGGGATTGGTATAATGGCTATATCAACAGCTGTCACACAGGCATGGATGCCTTCATTAAGCAAATGAAAGCAGAGCTATTACTAAATGCAGTTTCTTCAGGGAACTGCTGTTTTTATGGGGAAAGTTGCTGCTTTCCCAAGTATAGCCTTTTACCTTTTAAAGAACAACCAGAATTTCCAGAGTTGTCAGTCTTTAAGGTGCTACTGGATACAAACCTTGCAGACCAACATGTCTACCAACCTGAATCAGTCTTCATGGCACTTTACAGCATAAGCAAAAGATGCAAGCTGTGACAGATTGCACATTTTTAAAATCCTGGAAGTGCTGCACACATAATCTGCAGGACTGTTAAGAGTTAATTCTTCACAGAAACAGAGAGCTTGGAGTGACAGGCTACTCCAAGGAATCTGATTAGGTAGCATGAGCAGGAAAGAGGATGGTCTGTTTTTCAGTCCTAGCTGAGAGGAATTCAATGTAAAGAGTTGGGACTAGACATGGGCACGAATGGAGAAAAAAAGGAACACGCTGTTTGTTGTTCATAGCCGATGATGAACACGAACAGACGAACAATAAAAAACATGTCTCGTTAATGAAAATGTTTGGTGTTCGTTGTTCGTGGGGGCCAGAATCGCGGGTCAGTGGTGGCAGATGACATGACCCGCCTTCACGGAAAGGACGTGAGTCGTGGCGCAGGACCCATTCCCCACAGGCAGTTTCCAGCTACACTTGACTAGGGATCTCTTCACTCCCCAGAGTGAAAAGAGCTACTCCTCTGTTTGACTGGGTTAGGGGAACTC
Organism: Eublepharis macularius; assembly: GCF_028583425.1. Lineage (NCBI taxonomy): Eukaryota > Metazoa > Chordata > Lepidosauria > Squamata > Eublepharidae > Eublepharis > Eublepharis macularius. Next base: position 92,672,457 of record NC_072790.1, on the reverse strand, counting down.
CTCTTTCCTTAGAAGATCTATCCCTTTTCTTTGGCCTGAGTGGGAGCCTGTACAGGGTTCACAGCTTTTTCGCAGCTTGAAACACCCTTTATGCCAATACAGGAATTGTCTGTAGATGTATATTTTCAAAGGAAAAGACAAGGAGTTGCCTTTACATCAACTAGAAATTTAGATTATTCCTTTGTAAAAAGATAAATGCATTTTTGTGTGTGCATGCTAAAGATGGTTAAGATGAAGGTGTGTTGAGTTCCACAAAGGAGAAGGTGTGTTGAGTTCCACAAAAGGGAAGAATCTAATTTGAATTTAGTATAAAAATAATACCCTCACCTGGATAGCCCAGGCAAGCTCAATCTCATTAGACCTCTAAAGCTAAGCAGGGGCAGCCTTGGTTTAGTAATTGGATGGGAGACCTCCAACGACGATGAGGGTTGCAAGGAGCAGGCAATGGCAAAACCACTTCTGTTACTCTCTTGCCTTAAAAATCCCAGCAGAGGTCACCATAAGTCAGTTGTGATTTGATGGCACTTTCCACCACCACCATAAAAATAATACAAACAAAAATGGCATTGCCTTTATAGATAGGGAAAAGAATTTAACTGTGTTCCAAAACACAGATGTTATTTAACATTATATACATTTGGGGGTTTGTTACTGTCAATCTTTTTCTGTTTTATTTTGTGTGATCTCCTTATAAATCTAATTTTCTCTAAATCTGAAATAACATGCCACACCTCATAAAAGGTTTTTCTGTAGACTAAACTTGGAAGCATGCCACATGTGAAAGCACAACAACAGTGGGAGAAAACTCATTTGGTACTTTTCTGTTTCTTCATTAACACTTTTATAGGAGAGATCTGCGAAGCAGTATGCTTATTTATTATCTTATATTGACTAATTCATTCTTTCTCCTATCTCCTTAACACTCTGGTAATTATGCTAATCTTTCTTCAGGACAGTAGATATATATTGCCATGACTATCATGCTGTTCACAGTACAGGAAGTAGAAAATGCTCCAGACCAAGCAGGCGGTGCTTTAATTGTACTGACCAGCCTTCAAATATAAATGAAGACATCCACCAACTTTCTTATTCAGATATGTTAGCTGGATCACTTGCTTTAGCTCCTTGTTTATGTTCCAGAGGCTCTGGGTAAATAGCACAGAGGGGAAAAGAGGAAATATGGAGCCCGTAATGATGTTTATTTACAAATATACAGTGTAGAGAAGCAAGTACGGAGATAGGCAGTCACAAAGTAGGATCTGAGCATTACCCTAAATTACCTCTCTGTTAACAGATTTAAATTCATTTGTTCTTTATAGAATTCCCTGCGCACACTCTGTAAAATGGCGAAGAGTCCATAGTACCTTCAAGACTAACCAACTTAAAAGTGCTACTGGATTTTTTGCCATTTTGCTACTACAGACTAACACGGCTAACTCCTCTGGATCTATACTCTGTAAGACTCTGTAAGCCCACATTAGCTGTTTATTAGCACCTGCAGGAGGTGTCACTGCAAATAACATTCCAACAGGCTGTGATGATCTCCTGCACTCATTGCCTATTATTAGTGTCCATTTTCCTTATGAAACACGACTACAAAGAGAGAAAGCCTACAGTCTGTGTTACACATTAGCATGGCTCAGAATTCCATGTTAATTAAATGGACGCAGAGTTTAAAAATTGTCTGTATCCTTTTCACTTTTTTCTGCCTACCTTTTATTTATTAAAGCTTTTTTATCCCTCATTTCTCACTTTAAACAGCACATCAAGGCAGTTTTCAAAGACATAATCCAAGATCCAAACAGTTTCCTCAAAAGCTAGTTTTGGGAGTTGGAAGCATAAAATTTCACTGGTCTCCATGTAGCCTGTTCAGCATCAAGAAGTTGGTCAGCATACAGTTCAGACCTCATTCCAAAGACTAGTACATGAAGCAACCCTAAGCACCCTTCTCTGAGCTGTTCTTTCCACCTAACAATTGTCTCTTCTGTACCAATTCAATGTAGTGTAATCAGACACAATTGAGGGTGTGACCATGTGAGGGTCATCTTTTAAGCTGCTTTAATAGAACTAAAAATGATTTTACTGAGCACATATGTCATCTGATCCTTAACAATTTGTGGCAGTCTAAATCAAATGTAAACACCAGCTGGGCATTGTGGCTGGCTACATGCTTAACAATTGCCTGCTCTTGCAATCTCAGAAAGGCAGCAAAAACTGGAGATTTATCAAGCCCCTCAAGGAAGACAGACTCACATGCTCGGTGATCTGCATGCGGCTTTAGCAGGTCCACAAGCTATAGAGGTGTGATGTATGTGGCCTAAGACTCAGGAGTGAATAACTGATCATACCCTGTTGTGTAGTAATACTTCTGAAATAGTGCTGTTCCAGTGCTTGACCATGCTATCATAAATATACTATCATAAATATAAACATACAGAATATAAATATATTCTGATGAAAGGAAGGGTGATTTCAGACTCCTCCACAATCATTTCTATGTAAAAGAAACACTGGTTCAAGTGGAACTTCTATATATAATGATGTGATATTTAAGAGATTTTTTCCCCATGGCTAAATAATTGTGATCTCAAAATAAGCAAACACCTGTCCTCTCTGACAAAGGTAGAGATAAGATAAGGAATGGCAAGCATAGTTCTTCGAACATTACATTGCCATTATCAATGCTGGCTCAATACATTTTGTTTCCTTGCAAAAGTTCAGCCATCATTTGGGTTGTCTTGGGAATACCACCAATTACCATGGTTGTACTATCAATGGCAATTTTGGATGAAATTTCATGAATGGAAGGAATTTTGCAAGAGTTTTGGAAGCCATATTGTACATGTGTGGTTCGATGTACTGTTTTAAATAACACTGGGGAAGAGATGGCAAGGAGGATTAAGGTGGAAACAAAGGAGGAGTGAGATGGTGGTAGCAGAGGTGAAATGGAAAAGAGCTAATGGGAAATTCAGAGGTTTCTGCCATGTCTCAAAAGCAAACCCTGAAGCAACTGTCTCAGTGGCTTCTCCATAGAATTGACCCTGAGTATTTGCTAGTAACACAGAGCAGAAGAAGAATAGTAAGCACATTCCAGGATAACAACAACAACATATGATTTATATACCACCCTTCAGGACAACTTAATGCCCACTCAGAGCGGTTTACAAAGTATGTCATTAATATCCCCACAACAAACAACCTGTGAGGTGGGTGGGGCTGAGAGAGCTCCAGAGGGCTGTGACTAGCCCGAGGTCACCCAGCTGGCTTCAAGTGGAGGAGTGGGGAATCAAACCCCGCTCTCCAGATTATAGTCCCATGCACTTAACCACTACACCAAACTGGCTGTCAGGATGCATTCTCTGCTCAAGATTACTAGAAATGATGCCCAACAAATATCATCAACAGAAAACATATCTTATCAAACAATACTTTCCAACTCATGGGGGATTCTTGAGTAGGTAGATTGATACAGAAAGAAAAGCATTTCCTGAAGAAGGGAAGTTTGAAAAAAAATTAACTATAGGCAGATCCAAAGGCCTATGACATTTCCCCTTTATTCATCTTCTTTCATGTGCTTCTTAACTCAGAGCTATTTTTTTCAGCCTTCCCATTTCCAGTTACCAAGTAGGGCTTTCAAGTTCTTACATCAGATCAGAACACCCAGTATAGTGCTCAAAGAATTCATACTTCTGAAGCCTTTGTAAATGTTCAAAGAAAGTAGTCCCTTTTTAATAGTGGCATTGTTATTATTAATTTTTTTACAATTAATACTATTGAGACAAAAGAGTTAGAAGGGGTCTTATAGGCCATCTAGTCCAACCCTTTGCTCAATGCATTTTTTAAACATGAGCTGTATGAATCTCCTCCTAGGGAAAAGGACAATAATTAATTATTTTAACACTGTGGCCAACATTACCTGCAATTTGACTAATTATTTTCAAACTGTAACACTATTGCTCCTAATACCAAACCTGAGAAATAAACTCCTTAGAGCTGACATGATGCAAGGCAACAGTGTTGTAATTAAAGCAACATATATAAAGGAAGCAGTTGTAATTATGAATGGGGAAGATTGCTGAAAAGAAACGGTATGGCAATTAAATGATGAAATCTCTTATCAGCCACTTGCTGCTGATTCTAAGCAAGATTGATGTCATTTCGGAAATGGGATTAAATGCAGTTCACAGGCAGATGAAAAACAGTTCTCATTTCAGAATAACTAATGTGACTGCCTAAATTAATGAATGCACTTAATGTAATGTAAATCAATATTTATGTTTCCAGGCATTATTACACTGTTAACATAGAAGCATAGGTAACAAAGGATTAAGAGGGAAGAGGGCAATCTTGTTTGCAGAAACTCACAAAGGACACTTGGAACACCTGAAATAGCTCCGGGTAGAGATAGGAAATGAGATCCAGCATATTGAGCTTCTCCTACACATTGGTGCACATTTATAGTTTAATAAAAGTTGTCAATTCATGCCTTTATTCCAGGGCTTTGCATTTTTGACAAAAGCTATACAAGATTTCATTTTAATAAATGTTACCATAAAAAGTTTTGTTATGTATAATGCCATTATCCCAACTCCCCATTTTAGACAAAGCTAAGCCAAAAGAGGTGTGTGTATGGGAATGTGATTTTCCTGCAAATATTGAAACCTGCTTCAACTTTTGGTTATTCTACAGGGATTTCTGTGAAAGGGAATGAGATTGTTTGCATAATCAAATGATGTTGCTCTGGATAAACTTTGTTTGTTCTCATTAATATCATGTTCCTGGTTGACTAGAATCACCCAGGTAATCAGATGAAGAAGCATTGTCTTCACTTTAAAGCAGCTTTGTTGGATGTTCCCATGCTTTGGATGTATGTCCACATCTCTAGCACTGACATCATCACATTGATTATGATTCCCAAATTGCCTGGAATCACACTGTGAAAAAGATGAAAAGTCCTTACTAAGGAAGAAAATGACATTATTGCAAAAAGTGGGAAGGGAACAACAAACTTAAAATTGTGAACATTTTCAGTAAGTGAATTTTATTGGATTTAAAAAGAAATCTTTCAATTTTTCAAGCTTAAAAATCAAAACTGATGAAAGAATATTAGTATTAGGTCATTTTTTTCAAGCAGGAAGTTAAATTTGCAGGGTAAGTTTCAAACATGACCTACATATTTTACCTTAATACAAATGTTAAAACAATGAACTATTTGCTTAAGCAATGAAGCAGCAATGTACTGCACAAACATGACATATCAGCACTGGGGCAGGTGAAAGAGGGCAGGAGCAAGCATGCTGTTTCCAGCCTCCTGTGTGCCTTTACCAAAATGCAGCACCTGATCAGAAATCTCTGGAGACCCAGCCTATGTGCATGCATTTTGTATATTTGTAGACAGTATGTCAGTATTTCAGTGAATGTACCTAGGAGGAGGTGGGACCAGTATGCTCAGGTAGGAGTGGAATGTGGGGGCAGCATGCTTGTGCCCACTGTCTAAACTTGCTTGTTTTGTCCTGTACTCTGACATGTTATGTACACAGGTCTAATATGAAAGATGTTCCTTTGTAAAATCATAACCCTTCAGAAAAAGGTAAACAGGAACCTTCTGGGACTTTACAAGAAAAGAGAAATAGATATGCTACCTTTGCACTGGACACTCTCTAGGGAATGAGTGTTGAAAAGGTACTTACTTGGAGCACCAATCTCAGCTACATAAGAATGCTCATACCTTCAGTCTGTGGTGTTTATGCAATATTATACAACATAGCTTAAGCTGAAAGAATAGCATCAAGCATATCTTACTTGTTGGGCTCGTCATATTCTCACAGCAGTGATTTCCTGCTTTTCTTGGGCTTGTGATCCAGATAAAGGCTGGTGGGAAGAATAAAGTTTCCTTTTCCATTTGGATCCTAGTCTGCAGGATCCTAGTCCATAGGGGTTTCCTACAGAGACTGCTTCCAGTAGGGAAAATAAAGTGATACCTCTCCCTTTGGACAGTGTCATATTTGTGAAATACTGCTCCTCCTTTTAAGACATTAGATCATAGTCACAAAAAGTAAACAACAGGGGAGTGGATGGCCTGTAACAGTGATAGAGCCACAGTTCTCATATTCATATATGGATAAGAGAGTGCCATGAACATGTAATTTTAAAATTCTAGCTTTATTATCCAGGTGGCATTTCATAATGAGCTTTAAAATCATTTTTAAGTTTCATTTTGCATAGATTTAAAAAAATATATTTGCCAAATGATCAGGAGTCTGACAAAAGTGAGAGGCTCATAAAACTGTAGCACAAACCACATCTAAAGGGAACAGCTGCAAAAGCTTTGACAACAGGATTGGAGCTATATTGATGTTAGCTGCTGAATGTGGAAGTTAGCATCTAGAGAAACACATCCTATCGGGCCTGCACACCTTGTGATGCTCCAAGCTGAATTCAGGAAAACAGCTATGACTGTGGTCTGTCAGGTAGCCGATAACTTCTGCAATCAACCTCCCATTTTATGCAATCTCAGAAGGAGTTATCAAGCTTCTAATGTGCCAACCTACTAAATCAGTGGGTTGCACCTGGCAGGTTCAGTCACCAGTTGTGAAGGCTTTGATTGCATCCTCTCATCTTATGTGCATTATGGAAGAAATTTCTGGTGGGGTCAAAAGCAGAGACATGGAAATTTCCAAAAGACATGGAGAGATCCATGGAGAGTACAGGACTTCTTATTCACTATATAATTTTTACTTAACTGGCTTGGGGGTTGTGAGTTTACTGTTGCAAAAATATCTTCTAGTACCATCCAAAAGTTATGGTCATGCCAGAATTCAATACAGCCCCTGGAGTTCTACCCAGTTAAAACACTATTATAAAGGGGCTCACAGAATCACTTGCAGATGATATTATTGCAGCCAGGGAGGCAAGGCTAGGGCAGAAGGCAGGCCCTAGCCACAGTGCTGGGGATTGTTGAGAGGAGTGTAGGAGGGGCCTGGCTCTTCTCCAGCAGCCCCTCATGTTCGTGCTGCCATTCCAGTATGGGCAGCAGAGGCAAACTGATGGTCACCCACTATCCCTCCTTCCCTCCCTTGGTGGCAGCTGCAGCTGGAGTTGCTTGTCCCAACTTGATGGCAGTTTTAAGGCATTAGGCCAGATCCATTGGGATGAGTTATGCTGACTGGGTGGCTCAGCCCTCCCCTTTGGGGGTCCCCTAAGAGATCTGGGAGAAGCCAAAGGGTACATTCTTGGGCTGGCTGCTGCAGGCTTCATCTAGGTGGCAGGGACTGCCGGGATCATGCCTGGATGAATTCTACACCCCTGCCCTCCCACAATGCACATTTGACGTAGAGGATCCATTGCCCTATCCTCCAATTGCCCTATGCGCCATTGTCCTACAGCTCCACTGGTTGTAATCAATAAAGTTTTGGCCTGCTTTCATCCAAAAATGATGTGTTGTGTAGTCCTTGCCCAGAGCACCAGCCTCACAATTGTCATATGGATGCAAATAACATTTTCCATTCTGAAAGTCACACATTCCCAGGTCAGGCTTGCATACTAGGTAGCTGTTATAAAGAACAATGTATGCTGATTAGCAACTAGAGCCATTATATAATACAGCCTAGGAGCTTAATCCAAAATAGTTGTTTTGCTCCCCCCCCCTCCCCGTTTATATGCCTTTTGCACTGGGATTTGAGACTAATCAGAGATTCTGTTTAGCATTCTCTGTGCTAGGGTGTTCTAAAGAGTATGAGTAGGCCAGAGATTGAATGTTCATTTTGAGGCTTCATTCTATCTCAATTCTCTATCAGTGGTTTCGAAAAAGGTATGTATATTCTGTCTTTAATACCATCTGTACATAGCTTCAGAATATGATGTAGCAGTATGCTAAAATGTTATGTCTCAAAAATAGAAACAGAAAAAATACTATTGGATTCATATACAAAGTACAACACTTCTTCTGCAAACAGGATCTTTCAATTTTTTCCAGTGGAATATGGACCTCAAACTAGTGGGATTCTAGTCTGTCTAACTCCAAATGCTGTGAGGGGAAAGGAGGAGCTTCAGTCTTCCCTCCAACACCATTTTTGCCATCTGAAACAGCTATGGGGAGAGAACTGTGTGCCCCTTCCTCGGGTTCCACATGCCCTAGGATAGACATGTGGAACCCAAAAAAGGTGCAAACAAGATTTTGTTTCTAAATAAACAAGAGGTCAGTTTCAGACTTTGCAACAAGGGTTGGAACTTCCCCTCCCATTTTCCCACTGCAGTTTGCTGTGATCTCTGAATCCTGTGTGAGGCCTAATACAGTTTTCCTGTTTGTTTCCTCTTTTCAAAAGGCCTGCTTTGAACATATGCAAGGATATTAAACAAGATCTTGTATATTTTAAGGATACATTTATCAGGAAGTAAATCCCCTTAAATTAATAAATAAGCACTTACGTAGGACATTTGGAATACTCAGAACACTTCACATGCATTTTCTTGTCATCCTTTTACCAACCAAGGGCGGTAAATACTATTTATTAATTAAAAATAATACATGATTTTATTTATTAAAATAAATATTGTTTATTTTATCTATTAAAATATTTATTATTTGTCTTTCCATCAAAAAGGAGCTAAACGCAGCTCACAGTTAAAAAAAAAAACTATCCCCATATTATAGATGGGAAGGCTGAGGCTGACAGTGCGACTTTCCCATGGCCACCTAGTAAGTTCACACCATAGGTGAAATTTCAGTCCTAGATTTCCTGATTACTCAATTAGCTGCCCTGCTACATCAGTTCTTTAATTCTAAGTAGACATATGTAGGATCTGACCAGAATTTGACAATTTAGTGTTCTTTCTACATGAAAAGAAAATATGTTGGATGTTCTGTAGTTACATTTAATTTGAAACTGAATTCACTACATTGGTCAAGTACTATTGAGATCTTAAAGCAAGAATATAAATTAATCCATGGACTCAAGTAGGTTATTCTAGTGCTAAACAGAATGGCATTTCCTAGATTTTTTTAAAATCTCAGATAACTTGCTTGATTTTTAATTTCAGATAACTTGCTTTCTAGATTTTTTTTTTAATCTCAGATAAATGCAAAATTTACAGTGCCATCTTAAGCAGGGTTGCTTCAGTCTAAGCCGATTGTACCATTCATGTGTTATTTATATTGCGTTGCTCTGATAGCCAGAAAACTATTCCCATGGCTTCCCCTTTTCAAAGACAAAAAACCTCTCAAGTCAACTTATTGTGTTTGACAGATGGTCTTCATTCAGTTGTAAGAGATTCTGTGCAGAGGGATGGCCGAAGCAGAAACTTTGCCCCTGAACATATCCGAATGTATTGCTGGCTCTCTCTGTTGGCAATCTCTGAAGCCTACCCTTGTTGTACTATGGAGCAAATAATCCATCAGAGTTAATTGTTGCTATCTTTTAAAAATTTTCTTGGGGGTCAAACTGTATATTTGGTATATATATATAAAAAAGACACCATAATATACCAATGCTTCCTTACTCAGAGAAAGCAGAACTTCCAAAAACTGCAACAAAGCAAAACATTCTATTAATAAGTTATTGTATTCACTTAGGGGGGAAAAAACCCACACCAATTATTGTTTTATAAATGTCAACATTGACAGTTGCTTCCCCCCCTTGTGATACATTTTTTTTTTACTTTTTATGATAATCAATTTCAATTTCAAAATTAGCCTACGTCTCTTCTTTTATTATACCTCTACTAACATGTATTGTTTACCTATGATCATCACCCAACTATTTTTTCATCTTTTTTGTTAAAAATATTAGTGTGATTATAATGCCTCTTTATATGTGTATAACGTTTCAAATACTGCCATTAACAATGATTCTTTCTACACTTTGGTCCGTTGGGCAAATATTAAAAGATAAAAGGGTAAGGGAATTTTATCACCCCTTCAGAAAGAAAAGTAGAAAGATACATAAATATAAAATGACAAAAAGGAAAGTATGTGCCCACCTGTACAACTTCATTTTTCTACTAAGTAAAAACGCAGTTTTGGACAGAGTTGTGATTCTTTATGTAGCTCACATTGCACTGAAGAAAGTTGTGATGGTATCACTAAAATTCTCATATCAACAATCTTGAATTGGAAATATGTTTTTATATAGCCTATCAAGAGGGTACACCATAAAAATGTAGAAACAAACATAGAAAAGTGACAGACTGTGTCTCAGTGCTAGAGAATATGTTTCTCATGCAGGAGGTCCAAGGTTGAACCTCCAGCACCAATTAAAATATATCAGGTGTAATGAAAGAGGCATTCCTGGCAATCTACTGCTTGGGAGGACACATGCTTTGCATGCTGTGATTGAAGGTTTAAACATGAGAAATCATGTCTCAGGAGCAGGAACTGGGGAAGGCCAGTGATCTTGGAAGATAATTGCCCACCGGAGTAGGTAATGGTGAGCTAGAGAAACCAGTTATCTGAATCAGTGTAATAAGGCAGTTTCACATTTCGAGAGATTTTTTGTTTTCATATTTTACTAGCAAAAAAAATATTTCACTCTTATCAGGCTTGAAATGAGCAATCAAATCATCGTACAACTCTAGCATGGAGTATTCTTTGGCACTGTCATGTCAGGATTGTTAGGAAGCATCACTGCACTGGTGCAGAATATTGTTGCCATTTTTTTTTTACTGTTCTCATACTTTTAAATAGCACATTGATCTGGAAATTTTAGAATGTGTTAATGCTTCTCTCCATGTTGTGAAATACACTATTTGATGAAAAGAGTCAACTTTAATTGTTGGTAGTATGGTCCAGAAGCTGTTTCAAGTGGATTACAGTTCAAACCTCTGCTGAGCAGATGTGCTTCCACTTATTTCAATGGGATTTCAGCACAACTTTCTTTAGACTTGAGGCATGACATAACTATATTTGTACTCAACACATGATTTCATACTGTATTTGTTTTGGTCAAGTCAACTATACTTTATCAACTTTACCCAGCAAATATTTTGCTTGAATAATATTTGACGCAGTCAGTTTTAGTATTAACCATTCAAGGGACTGTTCATGGTAAACATTAGTTCTCGTGAAACATATACATAAAGGAAGGAGCTATGTACAACTTATGTGATTAAAAAAAACTCCTTGTGTTATCTTTACCAAGTAACAAATAACAGGCTGCCATTATGGCTATTCTGGTTCTCTGGAAACTACACACATTCACAGTAAGGCAGTGTTCTATAGGCATCTAAATGATCTGTGAATCAGGCTGCAGTGAACTAATGTCTAGCATGAATTGACTATAATAAAATAATCTGAAAAATATAGTCAAAGGCTCACAAATAATTTATGTAAGCAGTCTTCTCCATACACTTCAATGGAGCAAGTGGCTCACACATCCTTATTTCTATTGAAGTGAATAAGAAAGCCTTTAAGAGCATTGCAGCCCTGTACATTGCACTGAAGCCCGCCAACGTGGGGATTCAAGGGACAGCCTTGCAGTGACTTGTTTCTTTTCTCCACAGTCCAGGACAGAGGGTGGCGCTGGGGGAGAGATTGTCCACATGTCAGACTTTGGTGTGTGGAGTCCCTAAGGGGGCGATACTCTCTCCCAAGTTGTTCAATCTTTATATGCGCCCCCTCGCCCAGCTGGTGTGGAGGTTTGGACTGGGTTGTCATTAATATGCGGATGACACCCAGTTGTATCTGCTGATGTATGATCGACCTGACTCTGCCCCTGATGCCGTCGAGAGCTTTGGAGGACGTGTCTGGATGGGTGGCACAGAACAGGCTGAAGTTGAATCCTGCGAAGATGGAGGTCCTGTACGTGGGCCGTGGGCTGTCAGAAGAGAGGATCCATCTCCCAGCCGTTGGGGGGCACCACTTGTGCCCGTACCATCGGTCAAGAGTTTGGGCATGATCCTGGATTCCTCCTTATCTATGGAGGCCCAGGCTGCTTTTTTCCATCTTCGGCAGGCCAGGCGGCTAGCCCCCTATCTCTCAGCCCAGGACCTAACAACAGTGATCCATGCAATGGTCACCTCCAGGTTGGATTACTGTAACTCGCTCTATGCAGGGCTGCCCTTGGGTTTGATACAGAGACTACAGCGGGTCCAGAATGCTGCTGCACATGTTTTGATGGGTGTTCCATATAGGACACATATTATGCCAATTCTGCAGCAGCTCCACTGGCTCCACGTGGAATTCCAGATTCGGTTCAAGGTGCTGGTTTTGACCTATAAAGCCCTAAACAGACTGGGACCAGCATACCTAAGGGACCGCCTCTCCCTGTATGTCCCCCGGAGAATGCTCTGATTAGCTGGAAAATATCTGCTGGTGGTCCCTGGTCCCAGGGAGGCTTTGTTGGCCTCAACCAGGGCCAGGGCCTTTTCGGTCCTGGCCCCAACCTGGTGGAACTCTCTGTCTGAGGACACCTGGGCCCGTCAGGATCTTCTATCATTTCGGCAGGCCTGTAAGATGGAGATGTTCCACCAGGCATCTGGTTGAGGCCAGCATGAGATCCTCACTGAGCCTCCCACCAGCCTCCCACTAAGTGTGGGGTTATACAGTGTCCACCGGCCGGCTGCCCAACATATGGGTACAGCATAGGGCTACGTAGTGCCCATTTGTTTGCTGACCCACGTATGGGTTGCAGTACATTATCTGTCTGCTTCCCTCCCCCTGTATGTTGATGGGCAGGAATCTGGAATTGACCCCATCTTGGGACAGTTATTATGTGTATGTTGATTTTATGATGGACTGTTGTTTTATTAATTGTTTTAATATTTGTATTGTATTTTTATAACTGTTGTACCTCGGCCTGAGCCCACTTGCGGGAAGGGCGAGTTAGAAATGTAATAATAATAATAATAATAATAATAATAATAATAATAATAATAATAATAATAATACACATCCAAGTGCTCTAATTGAACAGTCAGAATGGAGAGACAGAGACCATTCTCAGGCATTTCAAGGGTACTTTGTGTACCAGCAATGTGAAGGAATTTTAACACAGGTATACATTAATTACCCTGAATCAGCAAATATGCCCTGAATCAACAAATATTTCCATTATCCACAGATGACTCATTCTTTAAACAAAATAGTGTTTGGATTCTGTTTATTTTTAAAAAAAGAAATAAAATGTTTTTTTCCTGGAATAAAAAGCTGTATTTATAAACGTGGGTGTAGGTGTGTCCCTACATATCGCACCGTTATACATTTTATTTTCAGGATACAAATTTACAATAAGACTAAGTTAAAATTATTAGGATGGTATCACATCTGTTTGAGCACCAAAAGGGCAGTTAAAACATCATTTTTTAATATCACAAGGACAGTCCCCAACCCCAAGGGCTACAGATACAATTATCAGATACTTCTTCTGTATACATCCTGTTGAAATTAGTGGAAGTTGTGCACAAAATATTTGTGCAACTGGCATTCATTCCTAGAGGTCTTGTACAGAAGGAGCTCCTGGCAGATTGCACTCTGTGTAACAGAAAGCTCTTTAAAAGAATAATGGCAAATTGGATTTGTAGGGCCCAGTCCTGAAAACACTCTTCATGTGCTGTCTTCAAGTAGCAGCTTGGACATTCTTGCCATTGTCAGGATGAGTAGTACAGATTTGCAGGACATGATCCTAATACAAGAAGACTGCAGATACCAGTCCTGACTGGACTGCACACACATGGCTCAAATCACACAGCAACCCTATCCCACCCATCCCAGAAAAACAACTGACGTTTGTGTGTGTGTGTGTGTGTGTGTTTTAATGTTGTGCATTGGATTCAAACAGCAAACTGTGTGCATTTCAACTGACATCACAAAGTGGTCAAGAGGTCTGTGTTTTTTATAATTTACACACAACTGTTCATGACAGTATGCTATCAGGTTAGTGGAAACCAGGAGTGTGGTATGGTAAGCAATTTTGGTAGTGCACCTAGATTTTATATTATCTTACTTGAAAATATTCTTTTCTAAGATTCCCCCTTTTCCTTGATAAAAATAGTTTTCACCAAACGTTGGTGGTGCACACGCACTACCAGTCGGCACCACACCCCTGACCAGAACACAGGTTCTCGAGTTTGTTGATTTAAAAAGTATTACAAAAAATTTCCATACAAAAACTATTTTCATAGAAATCTTGCGTTTCCAGAAATAAACCTGAACATTTTTTCCTTGTTTAGGGGAGGGAAAAAACTGCTCAAGAATTTGCTTTTTTAAACATGGTGACTGATTTGAGAAATGCAGTCCATTTTAAACTTTTCCACATTCTCCCTGTTTATGGTGACCGTTCCCACTTCCACTAGTAATAAGAATTCCACAGGCTCTGTTGAATTCAATTCGAAGTTGGAATGAGAGATTCCCAAACCCTCTCAGGGCTAAAAAAAATGCAAGCCTCCACTGTGTCGAATAAACTCTTTTCTTCACAGTTAAAGAATGAAGTAGTTGTTTAGAGGTAAGCATCACATCATTTTTTTTTTTTTTTACTGAGGGAAATTTTCACATCATCTAAAATACAACCCACCTTCTTTTGGCTCTGTCACATTGGAGTTCCAGTGCAGGTAAACATGTAATTTTCTACTGTCTTATTTAGGATTTAATTTTTATTCAAGTCATTAACAGAGGCAGACAAAAAGAAAGTATGTGTCGGTTTCATTCTTCTGTTTTATGGCATTCCATTTTCATTGTCTGATATCTCCCATTGAGGAAACGCATATCACATTGAGTAAGCTCATACCAGCTGGTGGGTAGAGCATGTAGATTTTGGCCAGCAAACACAAGGTCTTCTCTGCTAGAGAATATATAATTCAGTCTCTTTCCCTGCCACACACTAGAGTTTTGAGCTATTATTTTTCAAAGACTCCTCCAGTTATTGGAATACATAGTTGTACATTCCTTTTAGAACCCCCTGAAACAGCTTAACTTCAAAAAAGGAACTTGCCATTTCTCACTGAATCTGCACTGTAATCAGCCATGAAACTCACATAGAATTTTCATTCATTAAGGAATGGCGGAACCAATGACAAATGGTGGAATGTGCCCACCCCCACCCCTCCCTCCCTTTATAAACTTGGTTGATCCATGATGCTTGTGATTCGAGTCTAGTCTTTGCAACTGTTTAGATCACAGAGTCTCTAGTTCATAGACACGGCGGCATGAGGTAACTCATTTTATTTTGTACAGGTTGCATATTTCCACAGGAAACACTCTCGCAAAAGTTCTTTTGGGAAAATAAAAAGAAAAAAAAGACAACAGTTTGTGCTTGGGGTTGTTTGGCCTCCCAGCTCTATGCCATGGTTTCTTTACCTGGCAACCTTCTGTCATTAAAGGTGTGCATGTTGATAACCTCTTCTGTTTTCACAATAACAGGAGCTTGTGGCTTGTGTTTTAACCGACGCTGACATTTCAGAGACATCCTCAGCTCCTCTACCATGGCACTACAGAAGGACCTCTATGGGGGAAGTTTTACAAATAAAGAAACAAAAGATGAAGACAAGAAGAAATTATTATTATTGTTGTTGTTACATTTCCATATCACATGTACTCATTCGCATTATAAAATGTATTATGGATTTCCCTATATGTTGCTTTGAGAGTAGTCTCTCTTTTTTGAAAAGTGATTAATCATTTCTAATTTTTAAAAAATCAACCTTGTAAGATAAGCCCATTATGCTTAGCAATGGCATGTGGTTATCCAGAAGAGCCCATCCCTTGATGAGGTCTTCCAGGTTCATGAACGTTTCCTGTCTATTAACCTCAAGGAAACACCTAGTAGTATCTTCTGGAAACACGTTGTTTCTTCTGGAAAAGTCTCTTCAACATTCAAAAGTGTGCCACATTTCAGCCAAGATCTCAGAACAGATTTGCCATCTAGTATATATGCAAACCATATAATTAGACTTATTGAGCATTTTTGGCTTCCTGGAAGTTTAGTCTCTTCTAGTTAAGAGTCTAGTAATGCATGCCATTTTTAAAATGGCCACCTGAAGTACTTTAAGGATCTTTCATGCATGAATGTGCACTTGATGGTTTAATGATGTGATAACAGAATGAGTCATAGAGGAATATGTGAACAGCCCTAAGAAGCATTGTGTTGGAAGATACTTGAATGTATGTATTTATGACATTGTCCCAGTCTCCTTTCCCCTCATAGATGGCTGTTCTTCATGTAATGATCACTTCATGTTGCAATCAACAGACAATGAACATGTAAGTCCAAACTCAGAGTTTGCTTCATGACAACGGAAATGTATTACTGGATGCACTTGCAAAGCAGACTGAGTTTATGGTTCCAAAATAAATTATATTAGTTTCTTAATAATAATGTATTTGTTGCAAGGTTAATATCTTATCAAATGATGTTAAATTCTAGAGTCAAACATCAATGCAATAGTGCAGAAGTTGCATATTACTCCTTAAACAAAATAATTATAAAATGCAAGATAAGTTTGCACCCTGTTTATCTGATTTAAAATACCGAGCTGTTCATTTGTAAAACCCTTAGAATTAAACACTCAGATAAACATTTATTAAACTGTCAGTACCTGGTATTAGAAGCATTATTGGAATATGGTTTGTGGTGAAAGTATACTTTTTTAAAAATTCTACATCAAAAACTGCTGACAAAGTAGATCCAACTACTTACGACAGCATGACCTATTTCCATTACAGTCAAGTCATCTCTAAAAGCCAAGGCAGAAGCAACCCTGACTTTTCCACAGAGTATACACTCACAAGGATGATGTAGACACAGCTTCTGACAAGTACACATACTCATACCTCACATGATTTATGTACACTTAGAAATCATCTAAAATGTAGACTGCAAATTGGTCCCTTGGGTTGAGATTTAAGGAAATGAGTCTCTATATTCTCCCACTCCACCTGTGTTTACAGTACAGGTGTCAGCCATATGCTCTGTGCCATGTGTGAAGAAAACTCACTGTTTGCACACACAAACATTGTGGAAGAAATATTATGAACCTGAGCTTTGTTGGTTGCTTTCCCTTAGGGCAGTCTCTAAAGTTCAATCCTAGTTCATTCTTTTTTCTTTCTTCAAATAGTTAAATTAACCTGAAGGGCAGTATATAAATTGAATGTTGTTGTTGATGATGTTATTAAATAGAGATAGCAAGGATACAAATGGTGCTTTTTATCTTTTTTTTTCAATGCATTATTATAACTAGTAACTTCTTCC
The DNA here is from genome assembly GCF_028583425.1 of Eublepharis macularius. NCBI lineage: Eukaryota > Metazoa > Chordata > Lepidosauria > Squamata > Eublepharidae > Eublepharis > Eublepharis macularius. The sequence goes on along the minus strand of NC_072790.1, from coordinate 92,655,280 downwards.
AACCTGAAGACTCAAAGCCAAACACAATAATTTAAAAAGCCACTTAGAAAACCAGCCACTTGAAAACAGGGCTACATAATCCAGTTTCAAAAGGTGATCAAGGTTTGGGCTTGGGCAGAAAGGCATGGGAAACTTACAACTGTAGGATAGCCACTGAAAATGCAACACACATCCAGTATAAGTTGGTACAAAGACCAGATCCTATTTTGCAAGAGTGGAGCTCACAAATATGGGATTCTGTAGTGGGAGAGGGATTCTACAAAAATCACTCCCAGTCGAAGCCAGTAGAGTGAAAAGGGCCTTCTTAGCTAATTTTAAGGATCTCATAGTATGTGACGGACACGGTGATCTCATAGGCTTTCTGGGCCATGAAAGTGATTTGTCTTTAGCATAACTGAGACTTCTGTTGGAACAGTCATGTGATTAATACCAAGACAAAAAAGACGTAATAAAAGCCATGTGAACATGTTAACGAAGTTTTCGTTCTGCAAGCATTGGTCTTGTGATCATATAGATTTAAAGGACATGAAGCTTTTGCACAAGATGTTTTTGCACATGACTAGAGCTGGATCAGATCCATAGTGTATATTGAACTGCATGTTTAAAAGTGCACTGTGTAAAAGTAAACAGTAGTTGTTTTCATTTTTGTTTATTAGTATGGGAAGCTTTTAAAACCAAACAAAATGAACATAATTATAGGATTCAACATGAAATACTCAGTGCAATTAATCCAACCCTGCAGTTGGCCAAAGTCTATGATTAGTTGTGTGATAATATTTTTATCTAAGAAAAAGTTGAATTTCAGCCATATTCTGAAAGATACAATATGGTTTCGTAACAGAATACTCTGGCCATTTTCACTCGTACCTGTAAGCATCCGGGAGATCACGCGAAACTCATGGCATGGCATGAAGCATCTTCCTAGTGCGATTTCCCAGCATGATCCCCTTTAATGGTGTGATGATGTCAGAAATCGTGCCATTAAACGGGATCGTGCTGGGAAATAGCACTAGGAAGACGCTTCATGCCATGAGTTTCACGTGATCTTCTGGAGGCTTTGGGCATGTGAAAACACCCATTTCCCCCTCCTCAGAAATTTTATGTCATTTAAGAAAAACACACTAACATTCGAAGCAGAACAATACTGGACACTCTTTTTTTGCAACATTTGCAAAGACAGGCAGGTTAGACTTGCAAGCTGACAGGTATATTGGAAAAGATTTAAAAGAAGGCAATCCAATATTTATTGACAATTCCAGTTGGACTTTCAAACTATATTATTGTCAAAATCTTGGTTCAACATTTGCAAGTTGTATATCAGAAATCCTTTTCTGTCTTGTGCTTTTCAATTCTTTCCCCCCCGCTCCATTTAGTCCAGGTTAGGCAGGTTACTAGAGCACCAACTATTATTGAATTTTGACTATGTGTTATAAAACAACAAATTGGCTTACTGTTTCCAGAAAGCAAATGTTCCCTGAATTATAAGAGCTAATCAGATAATCTATAACTTTTCAATCCTTTGGCTATTAGCAGAGTTTATCTATATAATTTATATCCATTCATTAAAATGAAAACTCCATCTACAACATCAGTACATTTTATAATCAGCACCATTAAAATGCTCATACTAAACTTTTAATTAGTAGTGTCAACTGATGTCCTTCAACTTTGACACATTGCAACCCCAATGCTTGGTTTTCCTCAAAAGAATGTTTATATTGTTAAAGAACTGCAGACATATTACTTTGTCTGCAGTTCTTTAACATGTCTCCTTATGCAGGGAATTCCACTCACGAAAAAGGTTTTCTCTGTGGAACACCAAGTTATAAAGGCAAAGATCAGAGTGACTATGGTTTGTGTCTTAAGAATGTAAATATCTGAGGTCTTACAGCAAAAGTTCACTAGCAGCTACATAACTGTATGAACAGTGAATGGTATAGGACTATAAATTGGACAGATATATTCCCGGATTTATTTGTGAGGGATCTACCTTGCAACAACAGACTTTTTTCTTGTCTTTGTTAGCTTCACTAGCCCAAATGCCACGCTCTTCCATTTAGTCCACTTGAGAGAGCAAGCAATTAATATAGGCATGGCATTTCTTAGTTCTGTTCTCTTTACAACGTTTTCTGCATCCAATAAAACTGCCCAGACTCTCCATGTATGCTGAACTGCTCCTCTGAAACTGGCAAGCATGGCCTATCCTATTTACTGAGTAACATCTACACACATAACAGGGAAACACTCGTCTGAAACTGAAGTGAATGGGGATACCACTGCATGGTCAAGGAGCTGTTGAGCAAGGGAACAGAATTTCTGCCCCCTTTTTGTTCCACCTTAGTTTTGCCTCTCCCTCCCTCCTTCCTTTTCTTGAGAGCCAGTTTGGTGTAGTGGTTAAGAGCACGGGACTCTAATCTGGAGAGCTGGGTTTGATTCCCCACTCGTCTACCTGAAGCCAGCTGGGTGACCTTGGGCTAGTCACAGTTCTCTGGAGCTCTCTCAGCCCCACCCACCTCACAGGGTGTTTTGTTGTGGGGATAATAATAACATACTTTGTAAACCACTCTGAGTGGGCATTACGTTGTCCTGAAGGGTGGTATATAAATCGAATGTTGTTGTTGTTCTCCTCTCCAGATCATCTTGTCTGCCTTCTCAGCCACCCAGCCTTCCTCAAACCCACTGTCTACAGCTTAACACTCTTTCTAGCTCCCACTTTTCTCCTCTCCCACCCCTGTCTGTCTCTGATCTCTTTCCCACTCACTGCCTCCACAATATGTCCTTTTACCCTTCTCCTCACTCCTGCCTCCATTTCTTGTAACTCCTTCCACCATCAGGCACCATTGCTACAGCAGCGCAAAATTCCTCCAGATGCTCCTTTTTGATGTTTATATTTGAGTCATTGTTCTGTGTGTGTGTGTATCCCCCCAAGTTGTTTTGAACTGATCTTTGTATTTTTCTGTGGACCTTGACTTTTGCAGAAATGTCTACCATATTTTTGTGTACCACCTTGTGTACCACCTTTTTTTTATTCACACGGGAAACATTTAGACATATGATAATGAGGTTTTTTGCGTATCCGCAAGTGTTAACCATCAGGTTTAAAAATATTTGTATTGAGTTATTTCATACTGCTGTATAGCTTCTGCATAAAACAATTCTTATTACTATTTATCATCTTTAAATATACATAACCCAATGTATTTCATTTATATTTTAAATAACAATTACTTGCAGTAGGAAATAATAGGTTTTGCAACACAATTAAATTTTTCCTTTAATTAAAAACAGTAACACTGACATAGACCAAAAAGGAAATTAACGGAACATCCATTTCTGCCTTGCATGGCAGAAAAATATTATATTTAAAAGGGGGATGGGTGGAGAGACCAGCAAGGAATAACTACATCTATTTTATTCTGACTTGAGCTGCTCTTTCGCCACTCTGTTTTCTTAGCAAAATATGTTACAATTGTTTTGTCTTTTTAACATCTGTCTCCACTTTAGTTCGATGGTGTTTGCCATCAAATTGACTGTCAAAATCCAGTATGATTCTGCAGGATTTACTCAGAAGTTCATTACCTCCAGCCTTGCATGTCAGATATTATTTGAAGCCTTGTTAAAATTTCTTAAAGCAGTAATGGCAGTAATCCTGCAGCTTATATCTGATGTTATGGGTCAGTGTTCTAACATTTACCAGGACATGTCAATCAAAGTGCTCTTCATCTTTTTTTTTGAAGTTGCCTGCGAATGGAGTCACAGTCCTGCTCCTAGCTTCCTTTCTAATTGGCATATATGGCTTCCTTAGGGATTGTTTAATAGTGAGAGATAGTCAAGAGCTGTCAGTCCAGACCCTTAAACCCAAAGGCAGAAATGCAGGACCTACAGAATATTTACAAAGAAGACATACTGCTTTGGATTTAAAAAATGAAGAATGGAATGTGAAATAAATTTAGGAAGTTGGTATGGCAAAGATTTCTTTACTTGAGACTTTGGAAGTTTAATAATCACCACATCTGTATAAGATGCATGCATTCATGTTTTAGAATGACACCAGCTGATGCATATTTCCCTAATGACAGCTGACACTTAAAATCCTTGTCAGTGCTTTAAAAATTGCCATTGAAAGTGACACATATTGTAAAGAATTTGCCAGTTATGGGGATTGGAAGCTGGAAGAGCTCATGGAGTTTCCTAAAATACTTTGTGCAGCAGACCCACCCTTAATTTTTTTTTAAAAGATGTAATTTGTCAATCTGTTTCCTATTTTATGAATAATAATCTGTAATTTGTTTGGCGTCATATACTAATTCTCTTTTAGGCAACTGAGCATTTCAATTATTATATAGCAAGCTTCGGTTAAGGAAAAAATAACATTGTGAAGTGGGACTATGTACTATAATAAAGAAACCTAAAAGGTAAATGTTCTTCTGGATCTTTATGCTATCAAGGGAAGATTAAAAACATGTCCATACAATAGTACCAAGATGTTCAAGTCCACAGATGGCTGCCAACCTGGAAAAGCTTCAGAGAGATCCATACCAGGACTACTCTAAGTTAAATTTGGATTTCTAATGTTTGAATTTCTAAAGTTGGATTTCTAATGTTTCCTGGTATCTTGTGCTCATGATCTTCAAGAACATTAACCTATCACTGGAGAGAGTAGAATAGGGGCCTCCTTTGTACAGACTGATGATGTTTTGCTGAGAAAAATAAGGTGCCAAACTTTAGGTTACACTATGGCTCTATTGATGCTATTAATGGATCAGATCCTCTTACTAGCTGATGGCACAAAGATTTGTCACTGATGAGTAATTTCAGAGCAACCAAAGACCTTTGATCTTTTCTGACTCACCTGTGGATCTAGGGTGGGGTTGGTGGGACTGCACTTGTGTGGTTCCATTCTTCCCTCTCAAAGAGATCTCAGAGGATGATATTGGGCAATTGCTCATCTGCCCCGTGGGCTCTCTCTCATGCGGGATTCCACAAGGTTTCATTCTGTCATCCCTCCTTTCAACATGTATGTGAGGCCACTGGGGGAAGATAATGAAACAGTTTGGGCTGTGGTGCATCAATGGGTAGAAGACACACAGCCCAGTTTTCTTTGCTTTTTTCCCTCAAAGTAGAGTGGTAAGCTCACTAAGATCTCCAGGGCCACACATGAAGGTCAATCAGAAAAGATGGCTATTAGAATGGATAAGTAAAAGATGGTGTGGGAGTTATCATTTGAGTGTGTTCCATTTTGTAGATGTCACAAACTATTTTTGGAAGTAAGATGTTGATTCCAGTGTCTCTTCCTTTTCCTGAATATCCTGGTTTGCAGGATATCCTCCTGATACTGTATTTTCTCACTAGAAAGTGCCAGCATCTTTCCTCAGCTATATCATATGGTTATTTGTTCCACAAAGACAGCAACAGTGGAATTCCATACTGAGATTACAGCTAGATGCATGTGTTTTATTACTATTAATATTGCAGATAGTTAAAATAATGGACTGTTGGGGGGGGGGGAGTTTCCAGGCCACAAAAGGGATCATGTTCTATCTCCATTTTAATTAAGATAGAGATAGTTATATAAATTCCTACATTTTAAGGTCTTGTGAATGGTTTTAAGTTTTGAAGTGCTGAGCTGACCATGACTGAATTCACTTCAGAGAAGTATGGTGAAGTGAATTCTTGGAAGTTTTATGGAATGTTTAAAGATCTCCTTTGAGAAGAGTACACCTACAATGCTGAAATTAATAAAAAGACAGTAACGTAACAGCTTTTCTTAGGAAATTCAGTTGATATGAAGATTTTCTATGAGACTTTATATAGGTGAGCTTTCCATTCATTTTTAAAAAGTGATAACTTTCCCTTTACATAATTTTGAATGCACAGAGCTGTCTGTAGAGATGGACACGAACAGCAATACGAACAAAAAAAAGCCATGAACAGCTCAGTCTGCTGTTCGCGAACAAGCTGTTCATGAGGCCCCATTCTAAATGAACAGGTGGTCATTGCAAGCCTCATCCGTTGCTGTTCACTGCTGTTTGTCAAGCCAGATAATCTGGCACCTGCAGTCAATTCCCTTGGCAACTTGGGTAGGGATTATCTGAACTCTGTCTGAACTCCTGCTGTTGCCCTGGAAACCCCAATCTAAACCCAATTTAGCTTGATAGGCAAGTCTTCCTTTCAAGTGTAGAGCTCCAAATTTGTTACAACCAGGCAGCAAAGAGCAGGGGGGAGGGGAGCTCCCAGTTCTGACTTTGCAGACAGTGGAGAGACAGTTGCTGTTGGCATTTTGAGAGACAGGGAGAGTGCATAGGAGCTTGAATTTTCTTTGTGTGTGGTGGGATAGGGATCTACCCCTTCAAGTTCCAGGACTGCTGCCAGGCTCTGGGGCCAAGCTATTATTTATTATTGGTACCTTTTCTGGTGCCTGCTCAAGTCAGGGAGTGGTGCAGTTATTGTCATTGTTAGTTAGGCTTCACGAACTTCTCCTGGGCTTGGTTCTTTTCGTGATACTCTCTCACGATTGCCCCCCACGAACAGCCAACCACGAACAAGTTCATGAACAGGGCCATGTTCATGGTTGTTTGTGAGTCCCTGTTCGTGGATGACAATGAACAACGAACATCATGTTCATTTTTTTCCCCTGTTCGTGCTCATCTCTAGCTGTCTGCTCTATTAAAAATGGAGGAGCAGCAAAACTCTGGCACCAGAGTTTAGCACTCCCATTAAAATTATGTTCCAGCAAGAAATTGCTACATTATCAGTAAATATCTATGTATCAGCATTTGTCAATGGTAAATTATAGTACTGTATTTTCAAGCAGAAGATTTCAATATCGATGGTTGTTGTGGGTTTTCCGGGCTGTATTGCCGTGGTCTTGGCAAGACCACAGCAATACAGCCCGGAAAACCCACAACAACCATCGTTCTCCGGCCGTGAAAGCCTTCGACGATTCGAATATCCTTAATAATCCACCCTCCCCCCCATTTGTACAGTATGAAACTGGCTCATATTGACAATGTAGCTATACCACATCTAACCTATTGTTATTTAAAATCAAGCTTTTTGGTGTAAGAACAATCTGCAGTACCTCCGAGAGGGGCAGAAGGCCATGTGCCTAATTAAGTTTGCATTCCTGTCTACCTCTCCCATGCTGCTCTGCTTCTTGCTAGTACCCGTCTTATTAGAACAGGACAAAATCACACAAAGGTGCCCAGAGGAGAAAGGACTGCCTTATGTTAGTACAATGTATACTGAGATGGAACTCTCCATCCCCTTGATTGGATTTGTGGCTCACTATCTCAGAAGGTTTGCCTTCATCAAATCATGTTCTCCACAACTGTGAGCAGAATATTCTTTGTAGCCACAAATAATGTACTTATGCTTTTTCTTATTAGCAAATGAGACAAGGAAGAGAAGTGTTTTAGAATACAACATATGCAGCAGAATGTGGTGGCAGAATTCTGATGTAGAATGTGTTGTTGTTCTACAAATTCTGAAGGACAGGCACATGCTTAATGTTTTGCTCATGTAAAAACTCCCTTCATTAAAAAAAAACCCTCAGGGGCAAAGGTTCAAGCCTAGACCTTCACATGCTATACTTGTTTTCTTCATACAGGGAAGTATTAATCTAGGGACAGGTTTATGAATGTAATCTTATACCAGCAGTCTGAAATACCACAGTACATTCTACCACCTCAGCACTTGGCAACATTTCATTTAGTTACAGGTGTAAACTGGGTCTTATTTATAAGGCTAGCTAAGAAGTAAACAACCTGTTCCATTACACTGGAAACATTATTATTATTGGCATTTACATAACCAACAGACTCATTCAGTAGTCCACAATATAAACAGGAGGCTTTTGAAATAGGAAAATTGTCAAAAAATAGTTAAGAATGTGTCATACTGTGCTAATGTTCAAAGAAAAAAGCTCCATGGCCATATACTGTTTTCCAAGTAACCTAATCAAGCTTTCTAGACTGTGGCCTAGTCTTGAAATAAACAAAATGGTAGATGCAATTCTGGAGACATAGCAGAAAGAACTAGCTTGGGCTGGGCAATTAGGTACATCTGACTCCTTCAAATTAAGCACAGCAGTGCTCTAGGGAGAAAGGTACTGCTTTCCCAAGGAATCTTCCAATTGGTGATACAGTGTTGAATCACAAACTGGTGCCAAGCAAGAAGTAACTCCAGGGTTGTAAATGGACACTCACTTAACCTTGTAAGGCAATAAATCATTACTCCAGAGTAAGGTTGCTAAGATAAATTCTCTTAATTTATTTTTACTCCAGTTCTTCCTGAAATCCAACAATCTTTTTCTTTTCCTCTTTTTAGGGATTTGGCATTTGTTTCTAATCAATTCCTTTTTGAACAAAGAGAAATTTGAAGAGAGGACGGGCAGGAAAGAAGGTTCTGCAAAATTACAGAATTTCACTCTGTAGATGCTTAGAGGCAGGCAATGTCTTTGTAAGCCTTCCTATCTTCCTGCTAAAGCACCACCCTGGGGTGTATAACATAAAACAACTGCAAGGGCTGAAGTTACAAAAGAGCTCCTTGATTTCTCTTTAAAGAGAAATGAAAGAGAAATCCTGCTGTTAAAAGAGAAAAAAGAGAATAAGATAAGTCAATGGCTATTTCTAAAAAAGTGAATTTTGGAAAAAGAAATTCCCTACTCCATAACAGAGTAACCACACAATGAAAAAAAAATTGTAAATCTTCAGAGAGTTTTTGTATGTGTGCTTTCCCTCCCAGCTGTAACTGCCAGAAATATATAATGTCCGTATTTATGAACAGACAGGCTAGCAAAACATTTCCACAGGCTAATAGATTTTGTGACTGGTTGTCATGATCCTGGGCTTGTGGGCATTAAGGAAACCTGAGGGCTAAGAGTAAATTTCCAATAGGCTTGACTGTTGATCCTTCTACATGCCTACATTTCCCAAGATCCTTCCCCAGCTTTAGGATGGACTAAAGAAAAATGTAGGGGAAAATACCAATTATCACTGAGGAAGCTGGGCTACGAGAAAAATGATATAACACACCTTGAAGGGGGAAGGCATTCTACTTTCAGGAGTTGCGAGGCAGAGAAGGTAGGAGAAGATTCCTCACTCAGGCACAGTGGGTTGGACCATGGAAGGGTCAGGTAACACTAGGGCTGACAACAGGGTTACCAGTTCCCCTCTGGGGGCAAGGAATCCCTTGCTCCCTCCCTCTGCCACCGCTTCCCCTATTCAGCTCAATGCAGAGCGTGCGGGTGCCACCAGGAGGACCCTGGAGAGCTCTTGCGCTTCACAGTGAGCCAATTTAGGCCCCCAAAGGGTCCAATTCTGTCCAAATGGACCAAAATTGGCCCATTGTGGAGTGTGGGAGCACTCCCAGGGGTAGCAGAGTGCCCTGCATGATGATGTCTCTTCTGAGAAGTCACATCCTCGTGCATCTCATGAGTGTATGCACGCTTTACACACGTGAGCACTACAACAAAGGTGAGTGCCAGGTATCCCCCCTCCTGTTGGGAGAGTAAGGGGACCTGGCAAGTATTCAGCTGGTGGCTGGTGAACTCCCAGGATTCCAACTGATCTCCAGGCCACTGAGATCAGTTCCCCCAGAGGAAATGGCTGCTTTGGAGGGTGGAATCTATGACATTATACACTCTTGACGTGTCTCCCCTCCCCAAACCATTCTCTCTCCAAGCTCCATCCCCCCAAATCTCCAGGAATTTCCCAACCTGGACCTGGGAACCTGAGGTACAGTAGGGACCACTCAGCCACCTTAAGAGGCTTTATTGTTTTCTTCATCGTGTAGTAATCTTGCAGTGTTTGTTGTTGAAAAGTATGTTGCTCATAAGTGTTTTGCCCCTCACTTGATGATTGCCCATCTTGTTAAATAAAAGTTTGTTTTACTCTGCCTGGGTTCTCATATCTCTATCGTATCATCTCATATCTCTATCATATCAACCGGTCATCTGGCAACACCCTCCCCAATAGAGAGGTGCTGCTTAGAAGGGTGAAGAAGGAGGAGGGTACTCTGGGCCCTCCCTAGATGAACTCCCAGACAAGAGTGGTGGCAGCTGGTAAGGCCCTTGCCTGCTCCAGGGCTGAAGGGGGCAGGAGGGAAAGGAGTGTGAAGGAGGGATAAAAGACTCACTTCTTTTAACACATACATTGTATGTACCCATGCAAGTGTGTTATGTAGGAGCAACCTATAACACCTCAAATCAGCTAAATCAACAACAAACAGATTGGTAATTGTTTAACATGGTTTTGGTTTCTGAGATTGTTTAGTCAATGACCTCTAAGTGCCAACATAATGTTACGACCAAGGAACAGGTCGTTTGCTAACAGAAGCAATTACAAAATGTAAATGGATGTGCACTTATTGCCAAGATTGCCTAGAAAACAAATGTCTGCTTAATAACATGTCTCCAAGTAGATGACATAATTATGTGTTTGCATTTTAAATGACAAGGCAAGAACACAAAATGATGAGTGTTAGAAAAAATGGAAAGATTGGCTTGAATTCAACAAGACTCCTGAGCCAGCAGTAGAAAGCCCTGTCACATGCACACAGGGGCTTCCTATTCCACCTCACAAACTGCAGCCCAACATACCTGCAAAATTTTTTATAAAAAGTCTGGAGATGACATCAGGCTTCAGATTCAACTCATTATAACCATTAAAGTTTAGAAACAAAATGCCAAAAGATATTCCACTCAATTCAGTCATTCATTAGCCATTTCAATAATTTTCTGCCCATGAAATTCCCAACCATAGATTTGCTTGGTTGATTCTTATTCTGTCTGTGGCTAACTAAGGCCCTAGCTAAGGTCATTTTTCAGCAGTTCAGATTCAATTCTGCTTCCCATGATCTCCAGAGTTCCTCACATTCAAGAGAGTCACAGATGCAGAATCGAATTTTATTCCTCTTTTCCCCAATTTCTCCCCCTGCAGACATACCGCGACTTTTTTTGATGGCACTTCCAGGTCACTGCTGGTGCATCTTATGTACATGTAGAACTCTTACTCCCTTTCTGCTTCTCCTCTCCCCCCCTTTCCTTTCCTCAGGAAGTGATTGGTTGGCTGCTCGCCAGTAACCACTCCCACCCTCCTCTGCTCTCTGTTCTCCTTTTTGGCCATTACAGGGAAGTTCACAGAGAAGGATCATAGTGCTGTGTCTTCCTCTCTCAAATGGCTGTGGAAACCGCTCATGTTAAAAAACAACAACAACAACAAAAAACAATGGTGGGCATGAGACTGCCCAATCACCAAAAACAGGGATAGGGAGAAGGGGTGGTGGTGAACAAACTGGGCTCCAAAATTGCAACATTATTATGCATGCTCCGATATTTAAAAAAAGATGACGTCAGCTCCAGCCCCCACAAAAGGTAGCTTGAAACAGGCTTCCCGACTTGTCTGGAATAAGAAAGCAGACACCAAATTGCCTCGAGGTTGTGCGATGCAGAATGCTAGGAGCCCAAGCTGATTCAGCGCTGATCAGCATGAACACTCAGTAGTATGGGTTTGAAGTGTACTGTGCAGAATGGACCTAAGAATCGTCATCCACTAAACATTTAAGATGTGGAGTATAAAATTATCTCCTCAAGGATGCTTGAGGACATACGTTTTCAGAATTAAAGCTACCTAAGATACTATGCAACCATTATATTTCAGAGGTCATCATTAGCTTAGCTCCTTTATCAAAATAAAGCCTCTTATAACACTCTGATTAATGAAGTATATGAATAAATGCATTGGATGCGGTGGAGATTCTGTATTTTCTGAGCTGGAGGATAGTTCAGAAGAATGTTCATGCCTGTTGGGTGTGCACAAACAGTGGCTTGCATAGGATAAGGAGCAGCTGTTACCACAGATGGCTGGCTGATAAGGTACAACATAAGGGGTCACCAGAGTTGGACATACAACACATCTGCTCTCTACCAGCCTCTTCTGGTAACAGAACAGAGCAATGTGCTCATGTCTCCTCTATGTCTGGAGGGGGTATCGACCATCTACTCCTCATATATGAGTGACCACGCATGATTAAGCCACACTTCCACCTCTGTCAGATACTATATGGTTTTTATACGGTTAGCAGATGTTTTATTAGAAAGCTGTGTTAATTGATTGTGATTTTATCTTGTATATTTTATCTTCTGTGGTGATCCGCCCTGAGCCTGCCTGTGGGGAGGGCGGGATGATGATGATGATGATGATGGATGATAATAATAATAAATGTATATACTGCCATTGCAACCAAACTCTTTTAAAAATAGTTTTTAAAAACTTCCATGTTACTTTTGCTTTGGTGCTATTACATGTGGTGATCCAGTGCTCTAGAACTACAGTAGCTTTCACCGGGGGTGGGGGCATGCTCCATGTTCCCCCAACCAGATGTCTGCCTGCGTAACCAGAGTGCAATGTGCAGCCCACTACTGCAGTCAAGAGATGTTATAGATATAGCAACAATTGCACATACAATCCGGAATTGCCAGATGCAGGCTCATTCTGATCAAGTAAGATTCCTCTTTTCTTAAAAAAAAAGGTATTCTATAGGATTCTTCCTTTCTAAAGAAAGCTATCATCAAAATACATACATCTGTATTGCTTGCATTAGTATTGACTGCTCTCTTGGAAATGTGTGAACTTTTTTTCCCTTCAAAAAATCCTGTGGTACACAATATCTGAAGCACTGCTATTCTAACTATGATACATAATGTTATTATTATTAATCAAACTGCTTGCCTTTTCTGATGTTAATTTCAGCTTATTCCCAGTTCTATACATTTTCACCTGTAATGTCTCCATAATCCACTTTCCTCATTTTATATTTTACAACGTTGCAATTATTACACACAATTCCTATACATGTGCTGGCACACTAAAACTTAGGATCAGACCAGTAGGCCCAAAGAAAGCCAAGATGCTGAATAATATTCCAGTGGATTATGAACAGACATCCTAGAACATACGCATACAAACAATGCAAGTCCTGACTCAGAAAGATAAGGACATGCAAAGTATTTTGAAGGGTCAGTTACATGTTCTGATTGTGGATCCAGTTTTATGGCAGAATCTCCAATACTCCCACCATTAACATTTTTACAGCTTAACCTATATGTGCAAATCATTGTGTGCAAGAGAGGAAAGGACTGCACAAGGTGCTTCTGCCAGATATGCTCGAACAATTCATGCGATTGTTTAGTACAGAATTTAAAGTGATTTATAATATCAGTACATTCCAAATGGCTGCCTTTTCATCTTCCTACACCCTTTCAGATGTACTTTATATGGAAAAACCATGCTGTTTGCATCATATTTCAAATGTCAAGTAAGATGCATCTGAGCCATTTAAAATGTAATATCATTTGGAGTACAAAGCTCACAATAAAAACGGTCCAACTTCATATATATATGGATGCATGTCTCTCTCTCTGTGTATATGTATATATTTCAAATTACAAACCAACTAATACAAAACACACTGTCATTCATATGTAGCACATTATTTTCAAAAATGGATAAAGCCATTGTGATGTACATAAATTATTTAAAGTCAATGGTAATTTTCTAAAATAAAAAAAATCATTCCAGTGATTAAAAAACGCTCCAAAATCAGTGTAACAGAATTTAATCATCTTACATGATTGGAGAAAGGAGCAGAATTTTTGAGTTTTTTTTGTTACTGCACAATGTAAAAAAAACATATACATGTTTAAATAATTGATAAGGAACTTGTGACCTCATCCAGTCTTACTGATTAGTATCAAAATTTCTTTGAACAATACATATTAAAAAGGTATGTACTGATGATGAAAGAAAACTAGACTGCAATCCCAAGCACATTCCCATGTACCAATGAAAACAATGGGACTAAGTTCCAAGCAAATGTGCTCCAAGATACAAGTTAATCCATATATCAGTGCATATTCAGAAGTCCCAAAACATCTAAAACAAGTTGAAATATTAACCACAGCATCTGAAAAAGAAAAAAACTATATGCTTATGTTTCTTGGATTTACTACCAATTTTAACACAACTAAAAATATTAAAAATGGAAATGTAAGGAGGTCACAAGCTCCTCATTTATGCATAAGACATACTTTTTCCCAATTTAAAAAAATATATAAATTCAAAGTATGACATTGAAGACATAATTTAGCTCAATTTTATGTATTACATCAATACTGTTTAAATACATCAATATTGTTTAAACAAAACTTCGTCTTAAGACTATGCTGGAAAAAAGTGGTCACCCCCTTGTTTATCCAGTATAGAAAGAGTTTGACATTCTATATTTTAAAACTGGAATGGGTCCAGGGTACAAGAGATAAAAACTATAATCAGTAGTAAATCCATAATATATAGCTTTTCCAGATGCTACCACCATATGTTTAAAGAGTAAACATCTTCCAGAAAGGAAATATAGACAGATATTTTCTAGACTTCTGACTCTGGACTGATACAGAGTTCTGTCACTTAAAACCCCAGATCTATCTGTAGAAGGTTAATTTTGTTTCCCATTACAGACTCGCTTTCTTCTTCATCCATAACATTAACTGCAGTGAACTTCCAGGAGTAAAAAGGTGTCTTTTTTCAAGCTTGAATAAGAGGAGAAATAGTCACTTGTCCTGAAAGCTGGCTACAATTAAAAATATTAAAGACAAATTAAAAGTTGTAAAGATGAATGCTCTAGTGCTCATTCACTATGAAGTAGTGATTTGAGCTACACTATGAAAGACGTCAGAATGGCTTTTCATGGTTACCCAATCAGCTAAGATTATAATTTCAAAATTAAATGCAGAAAGAACAATATTTACCTTTTCCAACTGAGCATTTTTTTTGGATTTGTACAAAAATTCTCCCACTGCCACAAAGACGGAAAGCACCAATCCTGCTGCTAGAACAATGAAGATGCCTCCAATATTCTGTACTCCCAGGGCACTGGCATCTTTGCTTTCTTCTTCTGGACAACCGTTGCCCCGCCACCATTTCTCCTTCATCATGTGTAACTTGCCTTCCTCTTGCAAGTGAAGAATTGCTATAGTTATCTTGTCTCTATATGGAGACCCTGCAAGAGAACAAAGGAAATTTACAGGTTTCTGATGAACATTCTCAAAGGACTGCCTAGTCTCTATATAGGCCATGTCTGCATGAGAAGCCATCTTAACATCATAAATGTCAATTGCTACTTGGGGGATTATGTTTAGCTTTTCAGTTCTTTGTGATCTATTTATTTTTAAAAAAATGATGTTGTCTTTCCATCCAAAAGAGGTCCTCAAGTAGGCGAACACACACACACACACACTCACAAATTCAACATTAATACATGAAGACATTACAACACCATTTAACATATGAGTATATAAAATATTTAAATAAGTAAATAAAGCATATAAGCAGACAAACACACATAACAACATATCTGTGGGGGGCAGTAACAGTTAGTGGGGGGAATGCCAAAAAAAGTCTTCACCGGCTAGCAGTATACAACAATAGAGGGAGACAGACACATCTCCCTGGGGAGGGAGTTCTAAACATTCAGCAGAACAGGCAAGAAGGCCCTTTTTGGATTGCCACCTTTCTAGCCTCAGATGACAGGGACACCTGAAACAGGGCCTCAGAAATGACTAGAGTGGACAGACAGGTTCATATAAGAATAGGCAGTCTTTAAAGTATACTGGCATCAAGCCATATAGGACTTCAAAGGTCAATACCAGCACCTGGAATTGAGCCTAGAAGCAACAATAACAATAACTAACTGCCCTGCTTCAAAGGGACTCACATTTCTTGGCTAACTAATTATCTCATAACTTTGAACACCAGATAAGGTTACCTATATTTGAACATCTTCTCTAAGTATATAAACATTGTTAGTTCATTCTTGCTCCATTTTATTTTAACAAATTCTGTGTAAAAATAGCGACTACAAGTTTCTCATACATATACATTTCTTTTGGCCCTCAACCAATAAACAAACCCATCCTTTAATTATATTTTCAGCATCTATGAAGTTGGACACTCCTGTCATTCTCAGACACTCTCTGCACCTAGGCCTGAACACAAAGAATATATTGATACAAGTTAGACAGCTCTTCTAATATTCACAGGACCATACCACTATAACAACAATAATAACATTAGATTATTAACAACTTAATGCCCACTCAGAGCAGTTTACAAACTATGCCATTATTATCCCAACAACAAAAGGTGGGTGGGGCTGAGAGAGCTCCTAGAAGATGTGACTGACTCAAGGTCACCCAGCTGGCTTCAAGTGGAAGAGTGGGGAATCAAACCCGGTTCTCCAGCTATATTGTCGAAGGCTTTCACGGCCAGAGAACAATGATTGTTGTGGATTTTCCGGGCTGTATAGCCGTGGTCTTGGCATTGTAGTTCCTGATGTTTCGCCAGCAGCTGTGACTGGCATCTTCAGAGGTGTAGCACCAAAAGACAGAGATCTCTCAGTGTCACAGTCACAGTGTTACAGAGGTGTAGCACCAAAAGACAAAGATCTCTGTGTCACAGTCACTGTGACACTGAGAGATCTCTGTCTTTTGGTGCTACACCTCTGAAGATGCCAGTCACAGCTGCTGGCGAAACATCAGGAACTACAATGCCAAGACCACGGCTATACAGCCCGGAAAATCTACAACAACCACCGGTTCTCCAGACTAGAGTCCCATGCTCTTAACCAAATTGGCTGTGTTACTCCTCTGTTTCATGCCCCTCTCCAAAGTTGCTCTGTTCTAGGCTTCCAGACTCCCTTTGTGCTGTGTCTCACTGTGAGACCAGCCTAGTCATGTTTGTGTGTACAAAAACATCTTTTATGATCTTCTTCGTCAAATCCAGTAACAGTTCCCCTATATTTCTGCCTATATCCACAACACATTGCTGAATTAATTACTTCTCTTCATGTAGCTTGCTGTTCTTATCTTCTATTTTTAAAAACAAAAAAAAGAGTAAGCATCAGTTAATCATTCCAAGTCATAATAAAGTACAACAAAAGAATAATCATCCTGTACATAATTAATACTAAACCCTGAACAACAGTAACCATTAGTGATGTCAGTTTATTATTCTGTCAGAATTTGTCTGTAAATCAAACCCTTGCCATTTTATCCCTCAGAATGGCAAACCTGCAAAATTCTGATTCATTCTGGCTGAAAAGTCATGTGCATATGTGCCCATGTGTCAGTCAACACTGTATGCAGTTTGTCATTCTTCATTAAAAATCTTTATTATTATTAGAACATTTATATTATTTCCTTTATATCAAAAGAATGCTCAAGGAAACTTACAATAAATAGAAATCATACGGACACATATTCACATTAAAACTATAAAAATGTATCAAAATATTAGTTACAACCATGTGCTCTCTCCTCTAGTCTTTGTCATATGCTCTCTGATAAAGAAATGTATTTGTCCCTTTTCAGAAGTGGTGTTAATCTTACTTAAACAGGGAAAGTGTTCCACAATCCTGAAAAAAATCTTCCCATGGGCTTCAGCCAACATCACTTCACTTGCCATCAATTCCCACAGGAGCGGGCTGTAGCTCAATGATAGAGCATCTGCTTGGCATGCAGATGGTCCCAGGTTCACTCCCGGTCATCTCTAGCTAAAACGAATCAGGTGGTAGGTGATGTAGAATACCTGCAACTCTAGAGAGCCACTACCAATCTGGGGAGGCAATTCTGACACTTATGGATGAATGATCTGATTCAGTATAAGGCAGCTTCATATGTAAATACAAAAGAAAGTACCATTCAGAGACCTCAACATTTAGATATGAATATCCAAGGCAGTTGAGTATGCTTTGGATTTATTTCTTAGGTCTTTTGCTGTGTTAACTTGATTTCTCAGCTGAGCTGGTACCACAATGCAAAATTGGCATTGCCAATTTGTATCATTATGCTAATATAGCATTTTGTAAACTGTATCACAAAAGCATATGCTGGAAACATGAGGTGTTTTATGGAGGATACTCCTAGATTCTTAGTAGACTTTTATCCAGCTGTACTAAAAGTACAGAGCATTCATTGGTTCAGAATCCCATTCTAGAGGGTCATGGAGTGAACTTCATAGAGATATGATAGCTACCATGTCTCCCAATTTGTATCCTCAGCTCGGGATAACCAGACATCAATGACAGGCCATCAATGACTTCAGAAACACCTTCTAATATTTGTACGTGCAGAGGCATTCGTAAGTATGGGGCAGTTCCCCCAGACCCCACACTGGGCAAGGCTTGTGTCAGAGGCAAGAGATACTGCCTGCCACCTGCTGTCCTAGCCACTGGTGCTGCAGTGCAATTCTCCTACCACCATGCCACTGCACTGCACCCTCCTAGCCTTTTTGGCAGCAGATAGTGGGCAATACCCCCCATAGCAAGCAACTGTAAGGCCTCACCCCACTGCTGCTGGTACTGCCTGATGATGCCTCTTTGCCTTGACAATCAGGAGACAGATGAGCAATAGAGGAGGCCTCCAGCTACCCGCCACACCATTACTGTGGAAGCAGCTGCCTGCAGCAGGGACAAGCAAGGGGTTAGGGGAGGCAATCAGTTCAACAGTGAGGCTGGGGTCTGACAGGGAGAGGAAAGGATGGGCACAGTGAGGGGTGGGTGGGTTGTAAGAACTCCCCACTCCACAGTCAGTGTTGGCAAGTGCAGCCTGAATGCTTTGGTGCCCTCTGTTCCCACATTTAGGTAGCAGTTGGGTAGGAACAAAGTGGGCATGGGAAAACCCATCCTTGACTTTTGCCCAGACTCCAAGAATCACTAAGACCACTCCGGCACTATTAAAAGCTGCTGGTGGTACAGAAAACTCCAGTGCATGCATATGCATCCATAGCCACATGCAATGGTGTTTTTTTGAAATGTGTTCTGGGTCTTTGTATATTAGAGCAGCAAATGTGTTTGCTGTGCATTCTCCTTTCCCAAGACAAATGCCGATCTTGCTTCCCAATATGATTACTTTTGAAAGGCCATTTATTATGTAGAGGGTTTTGCTCTTAATTTTAATGAGATATTGTTGCGGGCTTGGAGGGGGTAGTGCCCAGAGACTGAACACTTTACAAACAATATGAATTAATAATGTAAGCATAGAACAGTTTTATTTTTGGCAGGGAGTAAATCACTGACATAAGCGCTTTTCATGTTGAGACTCAGAGGGAAACCATAATAGATGCTTAAAAGCTTACTGTGCTATGGCTTAAACTATCCAGAAGGATGGTCACTGGTAGCCTCTGGCCATACAGTCAATGGGCTGCATTTTATGAAATGCCAGAAAAAGGCTGGCAGAAGTTGACTTTTCCCATCTCCCCCTTTCCCACCAGCTATCTTTGAGCTTCATAAAGTTAGTGCCAAAGCAGGAGGGAGCTGCCAGGATGAAAAACCATGCCGCACAGGTTTTTGTTGAAGCGGGGAAGTCAATGTTCCACTTTGCCTTCCTTAATACAGGCACCCATGTTGTGTGGCTTTTTAACCACATGGGCCCTCTAATTCTTGGTATTTCCTTTTTAAAGCTCATAATCAACTGCCAGGTAAATGGGGAGGTGGGGAAAATTTAATTCGGCAAGACTCCTAGGGCCAAACTATACATTATGTTTTTAATGATGCAGTGGAAAAGCAGGAGCCCCTTCTCCCCCCATTCTGCCATCCTAAGCCAAATCGGGCACCTGCAGGCTTTAAGTCATGTCCACTGTCAAAGAATCAAATTAGTCAATTCAGTTACTAGAAGGATATCATGCCAGCAATGTGCTAGGCTAGATACAGAAACAGCACATTTCCTATGTCTCTATTAGAATACAGGACAGATAATGGAAGTGGTAGATGAATACAGTATTATTTGAATTGCATAATATTTTATATTGATAATCCAAGGAAATGTATACACAAGAAGATGCACAAAGGAAATGAAATATAGATGAAAGTTTAATTTCTTCTTTGTATTGTACAACTCATGTGAATGATAAAAGGAGACAATCTATATGTTTATGGCTATGAACACGTCCTACATACAGTACCCTTCTTCAGATGATGTCTGCCCTTTGAAACAATGTCTGCTGAGCAACAGCAAGAACAAGTACACATTCAGAGTCCAGCAATGGCATGTAGGCAGTAACAGGACCAATGTGCTCATTCTCACTCCCTTTTTAGGCATGAAGATGTCATCTAGAGAGGATTAGTGTGGCTTAAACACACACATATATAGCCTAAGCATGGACATATGCATACACCTCAATATGTGATCACTCCAACCCTAATCATTCATTAACATTGGAGTATTATGTCTGGTTACTTTTGATATTTTTACCTATATATTGGGCAACCACAATTCCTCTGGTCAGTGCAGATGTGCCCACACCTCAGTGTGCATCTGAAATCACCTTATTTTCAGTATGTCAAAGAGTCCACTGTGGGAAATGATTCTGTTCAGAGTTGGCTCGAGAATATAGTAAGCTTATAAGTCAGTGGATTTTGCGGGATGTGGCAGCCTCCGCCACTAGTCTTGCCATGCCCTGCTCACTGCTGCCTTGTTTTCTTCTGCCTCACCTCCCACCTCCGCCCATGAGCCACCAATGCTTCTTCCCTCCTTACTCCCCCAGGTATCTTTAAATATCTTTAAAAAGAAAGCTGCACATGCCAACCCTGGATTGAAAGATGCCTAGAAATCTGGAGGTGGAGCCTGGGAGAGCAGGGTTTGGGGAGGGACCTCAGCAGGGCATAATGCCATAGATTGCAACATCCAAAACAGCCATTTTCTCCATAGGGGTCTGATCTCTGTTGTCTTGAGACCAATTGTAATTCTAGGAGATGTCATGGCCCCATGTGGAGGTTGGCACCCCAGCACCTGCCCAGTAGGGCTTCCTGAACACTTGCTAGAAGAATCTTGTGGGAATTTAGGGCATTGCAATTCTATGTTTGAAATCACTTGGAGAACGAAGGAAAGTTAGTTGCTACAGGCAACCCCTTACTGAGTTGTTACTGATATTTATGCATAAGAATACACTTTCCAATTTTTATTAGAACAAAAGTTTCAAAACTCTATAAAATATTTATCTTATGAGTAGTAATCTTTTTAACATATGTAGTTGACTAAAACATCAGTTTATCAGTAATGTCCCAACCACACTAATTTTTTACTTTAGAGATATAGACTGCACTCTTGCAGAAACAGAACTGGGATTAGACCACGATGACCATTATATCCAGGGATGCAACAGCTCTTTAAAAAACAAAAGCTGGGTTTCAGAAAAGTAACTTGAATGTAACAGGCACCCAAAGTATGTGTCCTTTAGCTCACAACCAGCATGTTTCAACTGTTGGATTGAATTATAAATGCCTGAGGAACAGAAACTGAAAACTACATTCCTTGGAGATATTTTCAGCACTATATTCACTATAAATATTTATTAACAACATGTTAGAGTTATGCTCCAATTTTTTTTCCTGAGTTTTGCCTTGCCTTATTTACCTCAAGAGCCAATATTATACTGGCAGCACACAGGTACTAAAAAAAATAAAGCCATTTTCTTTGGAGCTGAAGTCCAGTTTACCATTTTGAAGTGAGGCTCTTGGTCACTCTAGAAGGCAAGGTGGGTGGCAATTAGCGGTCAACGTTTTGCCCATCAGAAGTTTGGAGAAATGGCAGGGAGATGGGACATGGGAAAAAGCAAGAGGAGGAAAAGCAAGAACCAAAGAAAATGGGTTTGGGAAAGCTAGGGCATGCAGAGGCAGTGTGGGGAGATGATCCAGTGAAGGAAAATGGGATTCCCGCCCCCAGGGTTGCCATTTACCTGATGGGGGTGGGGATCCCCTGCTCCCAGCATCCTCCACCTGCCACCATTCACTTGACTGGTGCGGGAACACATGCAGGAACAGTCCTCCCAGCGCAGCACAGTAACATCATTCCCAGGAGTGACATCATAGTGCAGGCCCTGGGACTGCTCCCGGGCTTTGCGTTGGGCCTGTGCAATGGCCTCACTCCCCGAAGTGATGTCATCACACACGCACAAAGCACATTTGTGAGAAGAAGCTGCAGGTAAGTGCTGGGAACCCCCCCCCCCTCTCCAAGGGAGTAAGGGGACCTAGCAACCCTACCCCTCCCCAATCTCTGGAGACCCCTGCTTGCCATAGTGTTGACAGCTTCATGCCATTTATAACTTAATGAAAAGAACTTGCAATGTGGTCCACATTAGAATCAGGTCCCAAGATACTTGATACTTTTTTTTTAAATTCTAGAAGCTCCTTTTTGGTTTGGTTCATATAACTAGAAAAAAAGGATGGCAATTAGCATCCTCATTTGTATTTGGGAATGTCAGCATCCACAAATCTCAGTAATCTGAAAGCCTCAATTATGGCTCATAGGAAGTTGTTCTATAGTAGTGTCATGCTTCCCTTGAACAATGAGGGACATCATAGAACTGAGAACAATTTCATTAAATGTCCTAACTGTTGATCATACTGTGTTTTTGTGCTGTGAATGTCCTAGCTATTGATTATATTGTATTCACTTGCAGTATGTAATCTGCCTTGAATCTCAGTGAAAAAGGCAGACTATAAATGAAAAACAACAACAATCATCATCATAGCTGGCTTAGAACACAGGCAAGAAAAATGGGCAAATATTTGGATTTTTACCCCTTTTACTATAAAATTTATGCTTTCTATAGAGGGAAAACCCTATATAGATTTGGCTTAAAGTATTCTTTCAAAGACCCTGCTTTCTAGACAGGAATAAAGATCACTAACTGTGAGCCAACCAAGATCTCAGAAGCAGCAGAGATCTTTATGTTATCTTGGATTTGATTGTATATATATGAAAGCCTCTATATTTCATTTTTTCTAAATGTTCAATAAGTTACATTACCTCCAAGGAACTAATATTAGTTAGCCTCCAGCTGAAACAGAACATATTTGGCAAGAAGGCAAAGGAACTGATGACACAGCTAATTATTATTCTCATTGCATAACCAGGAAATTGCTGCAAGTATACCATTTTCCAACTGCTACTCATAGTGGGGTGTTTCTTCTATCAATGGCAAAGTCTACTTCTTCAAGGAATTAATTTACTTTTTTATTAATTATTGCAGTCCTTATTTACTTCAGCCTATTTTTAGTATTATTAGTATAGGAGGATGAAGGAATCCACAATATTCTATGAATATTCACATTTATATTGTACTGTACTGTACAGATCTCTTCTGATGTCAGCCTTTAATGGACAGGCACTGAAAGAATGGTAATGAACATAAAATAAGCATAATACAGCATAAAAATAGAACATTTATACATGTATATCAATAAAAGTCATTAAATTGTGGCTTGCCTTGATAGCCTACTATTATTTTCTACTTTAAATATCAACAAGACAATTCTTGTACTGACTGGATCTTATACTGTGTTATAAACTGGAAATATTTCTTTAAATGACAAGAATGAAAAAAGCTTTCTTCAGTACTTACTATCTTTAAGGTTACTAGCTGCAGCTTGGGAAAATCCTGGAGATTTGGGAAAGTGTCTGTGACTGGCAGAGTCTGGGAAGGAGAGGGGAATCAGATGGGATATAGTGGCTTAAAGGCTACTCTCCAAAGCTGCCATTTTCTTCCAGGGAAACTGTTCTTTCTACTCTGGAAATCTGGGTGAATCATACAGCATCACACTGATATAATGACATCAATTCCATCAGCATGACACCAAAGAAATGGAAGCTGGAAACCTTATAGTTTACAGTGTAGCAAGCAGGGCTTTTTTTCAGGGGGAACGCGGGGGAATGGAGTTCTGGAACCTCTTGAAAATGGTCATATGGCTGGTGGCCCCACCCCCTGATCTCCAGACAGAGGGGAGTTTAGATTGCCCTCCACGCTGCTGAGCAGCATGGAGGGCAATCTAAACTCCCCTCTGTCTGGAGATCAGGGGGCGGGGCCACCAGCCATATGACCATTTTCTCTGAGGGCAACCCACTGAGTTCCACCACCTCTTTTCCCAGAAAAAAAGCCCTGGTAGCAAGACAATGGATGCCTGTTCCAGAAGCTGACCCAAAGAATGCTTGGAAGAAAGAAGGAAGGAGTGTTTCCAGGGAACATGCAGCTAAATTTGTTTTATTTAGGAGTGGGGGCTGGAGGAAGGGCACTGAAAGTTTCACAGAAAATACACGTTTGAATTAGAGTTTTGATTAAACAGAGAATAGTAGTATTATGTGGTGGTTCTAGGAGGGTATTCTAGGTCTATGCACAGCATGTGTAAAAGGCTGGTGCCAGAGGCCTCTGGAGAGCTGAAGATGGTGGAGCTGGATAAGGGAGATTGCAGGAAGGTAATATATAAGCCACCTTGGTGGTCCTGATGAGCACGTAAACATGGGGTAATAAATCTTGTAAACAAACAAATGTGAATATTATAGCAGACCAATAAGAGGAGGTATGCAGGCATTTGAAAATATGAACAATGAGTCTATGCTGTATTCCAGCCCTACAAAGGAAAGACAATGTAGAGTCTAAATACTTCATTATCTGAACAAAGAGAGGTACGATATTCCTGAGGCATTTTTAAAATCCAAATAGCACTAAGTAGTTTGTTTATTTAAGAAGGGAAAAGTGAGGTGAAATCAATCCCTTCTCTCCACAAATCAGTACTTTCTACTCTGGAGTACTCCTTCACTTGTTAACTGAGTCTGAAAGTCTCCATAGGCAGTTTGCAACCATACCCGACCAGGAATCTCTTCACTCTCCAGAAATACCTCAAAGTTTGATTGGATAGGGAAAATCTCCTCTCCCTAAAAGATCCATCCCCTTTTCCTTGACCTTTTTGGGAGTCTGCACTCAGCTTCTTGACAAATTCCCCCAGTTCTTCTGTTGGTGTTCAAACCATTCTCTCTGTTAGGACTCTGTCTCCCAGCTCTTCACACTGGATTCCTCTCTCTGCTACAACTGAAAAGAAGACCCTCCTCTTTCCAGCTTATGCTACCCAATCAAATGCCTTGGAGTTACCTTCCACCCAACAGCTGATTCTGTGAGGGATTAATGCTTAATAGAGTGCAGCTGTGTGTGCAGCACGGGTTTGTTTTAAAATGTACAATCTGTCCCAAGTGGGGGTGAATGATTTTGGTGACACAGTGCTGGATTCAGGTGAAGAGACCACAGAATAGGCCAGAGAGAAGCCCGCAAAATAGCAGATAACTACACTGTGAATCAGAACAGTCATTAACCTCACAGGAAGAACTGTATTTTCACAATGTGGTAAAAGTTAACCCAACATGATTTCACAACAAAGTGAATATGGGAACCAAGGTCAGAGATAAATCTTAAACTTAAGTCTGACATAGACAGAGACATAAAGAGAATTTTGTGATAAGAGGCTTGATTAAAAAAAAAAGGTGAGTTATTCAGCCTTGTGTTTGAAAGAGCAATTTTAAAAATCCAAGCAGAAACAACAGGCAGCTGAAAGAATGGGACAGAATAAAGAGGAAAATTTCTGGAGTACAGAGGCAGAGTTGGCTGCCATCATCAGTACTAAAAGAAGTGGGATTTTATGAGGTTACCTAGGGCAATTTAGGAATAGAACAGAAGAAGGCTGAAAGAGAGAGTAGCGTTCTCCCTATGGAGTAGGAGAGTGTCTAGTGTAAGGAAGATGATAAGATGGACGTCAGATATTGAGAATACAAGAGCAAAGAGATCAGAGACAGCAATGCTTAGTGAAGACCAGGAGTTCATGGAAGTATAACTACAAAGGCAGTAGTTGGAGGAGTTTGGGTGAGACTTGGCCTCAGCCCTGCCTACAGGTGTTGCCATTTAGAAGAGAACCAAATAGCTCTCCTGAAACGTGTGTGTGTGGGTTTCTGCTGACTGAAGGCAGAACTGTACATTGCATACAGTCAACATGATACCTTCTTCAGGGAAAAGCAAGTAGGGGTAATTAGAAACAGAAAGTGATAGGGCAGGGGTCCTTCTACTGCTGCTTTTCTGCAGTAACTCTTTGCTACTTGTCCAGAGATTTCCCTTGTCCAGAGATTTTGCTTCTGGCATCCTAAAGGCAGCAGAGGTGGGGGGGGGGGGGTAACTGAGGGAGTTGCCGTGGGAAAATAGCAGGTGAGGACTATTTTTTCAGTTCCAAATTGTCCCCTCAGTTTTTCCTGAAAGAAAAACTGTTCACATTTTCATTTGATGCATTTGTGTGTACATGCATGATTTCCTGTATCAGTACAACTTATCAGTACAACTATCCTTTTTTGCCGCTATATATATTTTACACTGAAGGTCATTACTATAATATTATATATATAAATACAATATAATCATTAAAAATGTATTAGTTCTTAATTATAAAAGCTCAAAGTTCCCCGTAGATATTTCAGACAATGTGTGGTATCCTAGATTTAATTAAGGTGGTTGGAGACTAGAAGCAGCCTCTTGGGGGAGACCAAAGAGCATATTTATAATACTTCTTATCCTTATTGTGAATTTCAGGCCAAGGGAATGGGCTGATGGGAATGTACATGTCTTTACAAATGGTGCATAATATCAAAGTTTTAAGGACTTTGCACAATCCCAGTTCATATTTGCATCTTACTTCTGTTCCATTCCTTTTTGGTTCTGGAGGGACTGTTGCTAATATGTATAAAACTGTTATTGTAAGCAACAGGAATACTGTTATTAAAACTACTAGGAATATGCCAACATGTATGCCAAACACCTGGGCATACAGTTTTACTCCATTTGTTAACAGATTAGCTGAACATCTGTAGCATTTTTATTTCAGCTCATAGGCTGCAAGCCAAGGTATTGTTATGTGTGCCATGTAAAGACTGGGCTGG
Organism: Eublepharis macularius; assembly: GCF_028583425.1. NCBI lineage: Eukaryota > Metazoa > Chordata > Lepidosauria > Squamata > Eublepharidae > Eublepharis > Eublepharis macularius. The sequence continues at coordinate 92,628,480 of NC_072790.1, read as the reverse complement.
CAGGTTGGGAGGTATTGCAGCCACCGAATTGCTAAATGAGAAAAAAGACACCTGCTGGGTTACTTCATATCAGCTCTTGGGGATGGGGGATTAGTTTTCCCTCTTGTGATATGATGTATTGTGAGAAGAGCAGAACGGATACTCTTATGTCTACCAAAGAGTTTATTAATGCAACCCAAATTAACTCCAGATCTTTCTACTTGGGAGAACTTTTTCACCTTCCATATTCATTTATTTACTAGATATATATCAAAGTGATTTATTAGGGAAGCTTCTGTGGACCTGTTCCTGTGCTCACTGAATCACCACCTGTCCTCCGTTTAAACTGAAGTAAGCTTGCTACATCTGCCAGCCACTTTCGTATTGTAAGACACAATGACTACACTTATGCGGAAGACAAAATACTTTATTTTAAATGTAAGAATGCCAATGTGTTTTGAGCACCGAGATCTATCAAGGGGCTGCAAAAATTAGGAGTTGGATCCTAAGTTGCGTTTCCATGGACGCATTTATAAATTCCTTTGACTGCTGCTTGAAGAGGTGTGTTGGGGGGGGGCATCTCCACACCTTCCAGATCTATCTTTCCCCCCCTAGTATGATACCCATCCAGGACACTTCCAATTTTGAGGCTGTGTACCTAATGTTGGAGCTGAGAGACAGAACTGGGATTCCTTTGGTGTACTACCCACTAGGGATCCCAAACTCCCGGTGGGGGATCCCCCGCCCCTGCTCATCACACCCTGCCCCCACTTATCTGAACAGCAGGGGGCGCGCACCTTCCTTGCGTGCTCCCCCGCAGCGTGGCGTACTCCCATGCACCGCAGCCGCCAGGATCGGGCCCATTTTGGGGCCTCTGTGGAGCGCAAGGGCGCTCCTGCACTCTACAGCGCTCAAAATGGGCCCGATCCACAGCAAACCAGGCCTGTTTTCAGCAGCTGCAGAGCACAGGAGTGCTCCTGCGCTCCGCAGTGCCCCCAAACAGGCCTGTTTCGGCATGGATCGGGCCCGTTTTGAGGCGCTGCGGAGCACAGGAATGCTCCTGCACTCAGCAGTACCCAAAACGGGCCTGTTCTGTCGTGGATCAGGCCCATTTTGAGGTGCTGCGGAGTGCAGGAATGCTCCTGAGCTCCGCAGTGCCCCAAACAGGCTCATTTTGGCATGGATTGGGCCCATGTTTTGAGCTGCAGCGCCTCAAAAACGGGCCCGATCCGCAGCAGAATGGCCCATTTCCAGAGCTGCAGAGCACAGGAGTGCTCAGCAGCGCCCAAAACCGACCTGTCCAGGGGCCGTGAGATGACATCACTCCTGAAGTGACGTCATTGTGCCTATGGGGGGGGGGCGCTCACCACCCTCTCTCCAAAGGTAAGTGCCAGGCCCCTGTCCCTCACCAGGAGGTTGAGAGATCCTGGCAACCCTACTATCCACCCTGCTGCCTACCTTAGCTGACAGAGGTGGTCTCAGGGCAGGTGTTGTGGACCTCAAGGCTAGTTGTCCTAGGGGATTTCAACAGTAATGCTGAGGCTGTCTTGTCAGGAATGACTCAGGATTTCATGGCCTTTATGACAACCATGGGTCTGTCTCAGGGAATAACTGGTCCTACACATTGTGCTAGTCACACTCTTGATCTGGTATTTTGTTCTGGATGGGATGATCGTGTTCCAATGGTGCAGGAATTGACAATGTTTCCTTTGTAATACACAGATCATTTGCTTAGGTTTTAAACTTATAGGAATACTAAAACTCTGTAGGGTTTAGTCATAATAGTAGTGGGGGTTTTTGCAGTGTGTGAAACTGATTAGGTCAATGCTCAAAACAATAACATCTGACACAATAATTGCATGCAGCTATAGCATATCTCAGCAAAATGTCCAGTTTTCCTGCAATGATTTCATGCAGTTGCCTTTACAGGACATCTGCAAAGGTAGTTTATAAGATGCTGAGTAGATCCACATTGAATGCATGCCCCCCCCCCCCAACCGTACTTTGAATTTGCTTGGTCTGTGGTTTTTCATTTGCTTTCCCTTTGTAAGCATTTGTCTACATTTCAGCACATTTTTTCTACAGTTGATTCACATATTGAAATGTGTCTTCTGTATTGAAGCTCATTATCGGTGTTTCTGATTCTAGAAGCAAGCATACTTTTATGTGAAGCATAGTTATTTTCTTAAGAAGCTGATCTCTAATAATCTCATCCACCATATTTACAAACCATGAGTAATAACTATTTCCCCAGCAGCAATATACTGTAAATATTGATCCTCCTACTTTATGTTCAGGCTACTACATTTTGCAGCAATTGGCTCTCACATACACTTTTGGCACATACAAACATCTTCAAGAAGGCTGTATCAGTTCCAGGACACAGGAATAAGCTGTGTATGTTTTTTACATCAAAAAGTTTTTCTTTTATTTATTGCAACAGGATAGTTGTCAAATATCCATGCAATGAAAGAAATTGGTAACTTGCATTGCATGGAGGGAAGCTGAAGTCCATTTTCCATGCATGCAAAAGTCACAATCCAAATTGGGCATCGTATGTGGAAGAAGTAAGGAACCTGCAATTAATGTGTGACTGCCCTCCAAGGGACACAAGGTAGGTACCCCAAACCTAATCTGTGTTCTTGGTAATGTGTGAATAAACTACCACCAGGAGATTAGTTTTTCTTCCCCCTTCTTGGCTTTTATTGGGAGGCCTGCCCCCACCCCCGCCAACAGAGACATGCCTTCTGATGACAGAGGTGTCAGAAAAATGTGCTCCAAACGCTTTTGGAGTATAAGATGCCTTAATTAAAGGGAAAATCATCTCTTGTGATATTAAAGATTAATCAGAGTGCTTAATACACTCCTAGCAGGAAGTAGCCTTGTTTCCTGCATACCCTGGGGAAATATCACTAAGACTGCCTGGAAACGCCAGAGCTCCTCATACCTTTTTGCCATAAATAATGACACAAATTTGCAAAATAATAAAAAAAAGTTCTTGAATTTCCCTCCATTACAAACAATTCTTGGATGATATAATCAGGTGCTTCTGATGGGGAGGAGTTATGACCCAGGAAATGAGTTATCTCCTGTTCTAGATGAATTTTCACTTCCACTAAAAGAGCAGGCTCCTAGCTCAGGGATGCTCCTGGACCCAGGCCTCTTGTTGGATAAACAAGTGGCAATGATTGCCAGAAGGGAATCCCTAAAGAAGTTGCAGTGGGGAAGGGCATTTCATTAGTTTTGTTGGAGAGCCAGCAGGCACCATTCATGGGCAGGAAAGATCTTGTCACTGTAGTACACACCTTGGTAACATTTATATTAGACTACTGTGGTGCACTGTTCATGGGGCTGCCCTTGAAGATTGCCTGGAAGCTTCAGTTCATACAGAATACTGCAGCCAGAATGCTGACTAGAGTGGGTCGTAGGTGTTGGAAATATAATGTCTTGTGTACAAAGAAGGCAGAAGAGAGAGAATACCTGCAGGGGGCAGCGAATTTGACAGATAGCAAAATGATCCTTCTTCCTGCCTCTATTCTGCCCTTCTTGCATGACTCGTCCAGATTGGTATTCTTAGGAGCGCAAGTGGAGCGCAAGTGAACAGGGACGAATACATATGAGTCTGTTCACTTGCCATTCAAGTGCCATTCGTCACTTGTAGCTTGGCCCTTAGGCTACTTCGTGTTTCTTCCTGGAAGTTTTCTCCCAGTTTAGTAAACTAGTTAATATCTATTCCCTTTTTCTGCTTTCTATTAAAGTTGTAGTTCCTGAATAAACTCTATTCATTCACTCCTTAATCAGACTCAAGATCATTCCTAAGATCATAGAATCATAGAGTTGGAAGGGGCCATACAGACGGTCTAGTCCAACCCCCTGCCCAGTGCAGGATCAGCCTAAAGCATTTCTGATAAATATTCATCCAGCCTCTTCTTGAAAACTGTCAGTGAAGGGGAGCTCACCACCTCCCTGGGCAGCTGATTCCATGTTTGAACTACTCCGACCATGAAAAAGTTCTTCCTAATAACCGGCTGGTACCTTTGTGCATGTAATTTAAGCCCATTGTTTAGGGTCCTACCCTCTGCTGCCAACTGGAACAGCTCCTTGCCCTCCTCCAAATGACAGCCTTTCAAATACTTAAAGAGAGCAATCATGTCCCCCCTTAATCTTCTCTTCTCCAAACTAAACATTCCCAAGGCCCTCAGTCTTTCCTCGTAGGGCTGTCTCCCAACCCCTGATCATCCTTGTCGCTCTCCTCTGCACCCTCTCGATTTTGGCCACATCCTTTTTGAAGTGAGGCCTCCAGAACTGCACACAATACTCCAAGTGTGGCCTGACCAAGGCAGTATAGAGAGGGGCTATGACCTCCTGCGATTTCAACGCTATGGCCCCTTTGATACAACCCAGGATTGAATTGGCCTTTTTTGCCACCACATCACACTGACTGCTCATATTTAGTTTACAGTCCACTCTTACCCCAAGATCTCTTTCACATATAATACTGCCCAGAAGTGTATCCCCCATCCAGTATTTGTGCTTCCCATTTTTGTGGCCCAGATGTAATACTGTGCCCTTGTCTTTCTTGAATTACATCCTATTCGCAGCTGCCCACTTCCCCAGAATATTCAGGACTTGTTGAATTTTAATTCTATCTTCTTGGGTGTTTGCTACTCCTCCCAATTTGGTATCATCAGCAAATTTAATGAGCAGCCCTTCCACTCCTTCATTCAGATCATTGATAAAAATATTGAAAAGTACCGGGCCCAAAACCGAGCCATGCAGCACCCCACTGGACACCTCCCTCCAATCTGATGAAACGCCGTTGACCACCACTCTTTGGGTGCGGTCCTCTAACCAGTTCCCTATCCACTGAACTGTCCTATAGTCCACTCCACAGTCTTCCAGTTTGCCCATCAGAATGTCATGCGGGATCTTATCAAAAGCTTTACTGAAATCCAGATAAATCACATCAACAGAGTTCCCCTGATCCAGTAAGCTGGTCACTCGATCAAAGAAGGAAACCAGGTTGGTCTGGCAAGATCTGTTAGGGACAAAACCATGCTGACTTCCCCGGATCACTGAGCGCTCCTTCAGATAGTTACAGGTTGATCCCTTTAAAATCTGCTCGAACATCTTCCCAGCAACAGAAGTCAGACTGACTGGCCTGTAGTTTCCCAGGTTATCCGTCTTCCCTTTCTTAAAGATTGGGATAACATTTGCTCTTCTCCAACCTTGTGGCACATCCCCAGTCCTCCAGGAGGCCTTGAAGATGATGGACAGGGGTTCTGCAAGTTCTCTATAAAGTTCTTTCAGCACTCTTGGGTGCACCCCATCTGGCCCAGGGGATTTGTATTCATCCAGTACAGCCAGCTGCCTCTCCACAACCTCTCTGTCAATGTAAACTAGCCACTCAGGTGTCCCGTCACATTTTCTACTATCTCTAGATGTGCCTGAGTTCTTCAGGGAGAAAACAGAGGCAAAAAAGTCATTAAAGCCTGTCTGCTTTTTCTCTGTCCTGCATCAGTTTCTCCATCTACTCCCAACAGCGGTCCAATTGCCTCTTTTACCTTGCATTTGCTTCTCACATCTGTAGAAGTTTTTCTTATTGTAGTGAGCCCTCCTGGCCAGACCTAGCTCATACTGAGCTTTGGCCTCTCTGATGGCTGATCTGCAGTACCTAGTAACCCTCATATACTCCTCTTGAGAGGTCTGTCCTTCTCTCCATTTCCTGAACATTTCCTTTTGCTCCCTTAGCTTATTCTGGAGCTCTCTGTACATCCACATCGGTTTCTTGGAGCCCTTACCATGTTTCCGTCTTGCTGAGATAGTGAGGGCTTGAGCTTGCAAAAGCTCATGTTTGAGAAGAGCCCACACTTCACTCACTCCTTTCCTTTCCAGCACACTCCCCCACGGAATGACTCTCATCAAGCCTCTGAGTTCATCGAAGTTGGCCCCACGAAAATCTAACCTACGAGTCTGGCTACGAACTTCCTTGCCCCCCTCCACAGCAACTGGAATTCAAGGAGGGCATGGTCACTTCCCCCTAAGGTCCCCACCACCTTCACCTCATCTAACAATTCTTCCCTGTTGGTTAATAGCAAGTCTAGTATGGCCGAGCCCCTTGTAGCTTCCTCCACCTTTTGAAAAAGGAAGTTATCGGCCAGGCAGGTCAGGAAATTGTATGATCCATGACGCTTTGCTGAGCCTGTCTCCCAGCACACATCGGGAAGTTGAAGTCACCCATAATTACAAGGTTCTGATGTCTGGATACTCTACCAATCTGTTCAAAGAGGGCTGCATCCATTTCTTCTCGCCGGTCAGGTGGTCTGTAGCAGACTCCAACAATAATACCCTTTGTCCTTCCTCCACTTATTGCTACCCATATGCTTTCCACTGGGCTTTCCACCCCCTTCTCTATAACTTTTTGACAATCAAGCTCTCTCCTCACATACAACACCACTCTATCTCCTCTTCTACCCTTCCAGTTTTTCTTCAACAACTCATACCCATCCACTAGCACATTCCAGTCATGGGAATCATCCCACCAAGTCTCAGTAATTCCTACTATATCACAGCTCTCTGTTTGCAATAGAAGCTCAAGCTCTTCTTTCTTATTACCCATACCTTGGGCATTGGTATATAGACACTTGTAGCCTTGTACCTTTGTTTGACCTGTCCTACCCAGGTGGGTCCCCACTGTTTTCACTTTGTCATTGAAATCCCCATGTCAATCGTCCCCTTCCCCTTGCAGCATCAGTTTAAAGCTCTCCTGATGAAGTTCTCCAGGTTCGTTCCAAATGAGTTTTCTTCCCTGCCCTTGAGAGGTGAAGCCCATCATGTGCTAGAAGGCCTTCTCTAAGAAAACCTATCCCACGGTCCCAGAACTAAAAGCACTCCTGCTGGCATCACAATCTCAGCCACCGATTCACCTCAAGTATGGTCTGCTTCCTGCGCATTTCTCTTCCTATGACTGAAAGGATAGAAGAGAATATCACCTGTGCCCCCAATGCCTTCAACTGCCTTCCAAGAGCTTCATAATCCTCTTTAATTCTTGCGACAGTATTCGCAGCCATGTCATTCATTCCCACATGAATCAGCACAAACAGGTACTTATCAGCAGGCTTGATGAATTTTGGCAGTTCGTCGGTGATATCCTGAATTCTGGCCCCCAGCAAGCAACACATCTCTCAGAATAGGGGATCTGGCCCAGAGACATGGTGTTCCATACCCCTGAGAAGAGAGTCCCCGACGACCCCCACCTTTAGCTTTTTTCCACTTCTGTGTGGCCCCATGTCCTCTACACACCCTCTTCCAGGTCTTTGCGGTTTTCCTTCCACTCTCATCTCCATCACCATCTCTAGCACTTCAAAACGATTCTTGAGCTGAAGTGGACCAGAGCATCTTCTTCGTTGACATCTTCAGGTTTGTACCGTAGATCTGAGAGGAGACTCAGAAGGGAGATCGACTCTTTCTTCTTCTCCTTGACTTTCCTCTTCTTGGCTGTGCAGAGCCCCCAGGCTCTTGTCAATAAAATCCTCCCCTTCCTTGATTTCCTGAAGGGTGGTGATCCTCTCCTCCAGGCTCTGAACCTTTTCTTCCAAAAGTCTGACCAGCTTACACTTCTGGCAAGTGAACTCCGTCTTCTCTTCTGGGAGGAAAACAAACATGGCACACTCCATGCAGGTGACTGCGAAGGGGGCTTCAGTAGACATGATTGCCTTCCAAATATATATCCAGAGTACTCTCAGCAGAGTTTCAGGTCCCTCAGGCAGATCCCCAGGACAAGAGCCACAGGACAAGAGCCTTTCAAAAGGTTAGTTCCTGCCTAGCCCAGCAGAGCCCCAGGACAGTAGGGGGCAGGGCTTGTAACCAAGAGCAACAGCAACCAGCAGCAAACAACAGCAATTCACTCAGACCCACACAGAACTTAACCAGGACCACTCTTTAGCAAGCTACACAGAGCCCACTCACCCTCAGCTTCTCACACAGTATTCCATACCCTACAGATACACCATATCCTACAGTCAGGGCTGGCTCCAGCGTTTCCGGCACCTGAGGCAGCTTAATGCTGCCTCTGTGCATGCGTGTGTGAGAGCATGCGCATACACCGGACTGTGTGATGATCTCACTGCGTGTGATGTCATCACGCAGGGGCTGGCACGTGCACAGGGGGCCTTCCAACCCTCCCATTCAGTTGCTCTGCGGGCCAGGTACAGGCGGCCACCCTGGCCGCCGGCTACGCCTGGCCCGCAGAGCAACTGAACGGGAGGCTGCCTGCTCAGCTGCCCCATCCTGCTGCCACCAGCATGCACTCCTGGCCGGCAGCGGTGGCGGCAGCTCTGTGGTGCGCGCCCCTGCACCCCCTGGCCGGCACCCCTCCTGCACCTTAGCACCCTGAGTCGGCGGCCTCACCAGACCCCAATGGGCGGGCCGGCCCTGCCTACAGTAGGAACCATATCACTCCAGTCTTGTTCCATTGGCACTGGCTTCCGGTTTGTTTCAGAGACCAATCCAAGTCTTATACAATTTGGTGCTAGCACATCTTAAGAACTGCCTTCTCCCATATATATCTATCCATTCTCTCTGGTCATCTTTGAGGACCTATTCAGGTGCCCCACCATTTGAGGTGAGATGGGTGGCAGTCTTAAAAAAGGCCTTCTCAGTCATGACACCAAAACTTTGGAACTCCTCCACAGGGATATTCGTCTCTCCCCTACATTGCTGTCTTCCACCAGTGGGTGAAGACTTCTTTGTTTTGTCTGGCATACCCCCAATAATAGTTATTGGTCCTCCTCCCCGTTCTTCATGCTGTGTGTTTGCGTGGCCTTATTTATTGAATTGTTTTACAGCTATTATAAATGTTGCTTTAAATGTAAATTATTTTAAAATGTTTTAATTTGTTTGTTAGTGTTTTAATTAAAGATAGGCACGAACAGGAAAAACAAACAAATATGATGTTCGTTGTTCATTGGCATCCACAAACAGGGACTCACGAACAACCACGAACATGACCCTGTTCATTAACATGTTCATGGTTGGATGTTTGTGGGGGCCAACAGGCTCTCCTCCAGCCATCATCCAAGTTTGGTCAAGATCCCTACTGCACCACTCCTAAAAACCTGACCTGAGCAGGCACCAGGAAAGGTACCAATAATAAATAATAGCTTGGCCCCAGAGCCTGGCAGCAGCCCTGGAACCTGAAGAGGTAGATCCCTACCGCACCACTCCCAGAAACCCTACCTGAGCAGGCAGCAGGAAAGGTACCAATAATAAACAATAGCTTGGCCCCAGAGCCTGACAGCAGCCCTGGAACCTGAAGGGTAGATCCCTATCCCACCACACACAAAGAAAATTCAAGCTCCAATGCACTCACTCTGTCTCTCTATCAAAATGCCAACAGCAGCTGTCTCCCACTCCACTGTCTGCAAAGAAAGCCAGAGCTGGGAGCCCCCCCTCCCCCCTGGTCTTTGCTCTCTTGTAACAAATGTGGAGCTTCACACTTGGAAGACCTGCCTATCAAGCTAAATTGGTCTTAGATTGAGGTTTCCAGGGCAACAGCAGGAGTTCAAACAGAGGTCAGGCAATTCCTGCCTACGTTGCCAAGGGAATTGATTGCAGGTGCCAGACTGTCTGGCTTGATGAACGGCTGACGAACGCAATGAACAAGGTTTGCAACGACCACCTGTTTGTTGTTCACCTTGTTCGTGAACAGCAGATCGGGCTGTTCGTGGCTTTTTTTCTTTTGTTCATATTGCTGTTCATGCCCATCTCTAGGTTTAATGTATAAGAAGGGCATCTCCAGCCCTCTACCTTTGTAGACGGTTCCCCTCCCAACAACTTTTGATTACCATGACCATAAACTCACCAGAACCTTCCATGTCAAGGGAAGTGAAGTATGATTTCTTCTCTTCCATTTTGCCTTCCTTCTTGAAATCAGCCATCTGTCATTTTTCCATATAACTTCTACACTCCCTATTAAATACTATCTTGTCTTTCTGCCTGCCAGCCCTTCCTCATTGCAACCTGATTGGGGATTTCCTTCTGATCACATCTAAACCATTGTACCTTCTAGTCCCATTTTGGGCAACCACTCACCTATCTCCTCTCTCTGGGTTCATATTCTCCAGAGTAACCAAGAGGAAAACATGATTTGGAGTTAGGGTTGCCAGGCCCCCTCGATCTCCCAGCGGGAGATTGGGGACTGGATCTTACCTGAGTGGGGGGGGGTGCGCGCGCGCAGAGCGTGTGTGCGTGCGCTCCAGCAAGCGCGATGACGGCACTTAGTGACGGCACCACGCAGCCCATCTTAGGCACGAATTGGGCCCATTGTGGGCCCCTGCGGAGCGCAGGAGTGTTCCTGCACTCTGCAGGGGCCCACAACGGGCCCAATCCATGCCAAAATGGGCCCAATCCGCGCCCATTTTGGCACAGATTGGGTCCATTTTGGCACGGATTGGGCCCGTTTTAGGCCCCTGTGGAGCAAGGGAGCGTTCCTGCGCTCCTCAGGGGCCCACAATGGGCCCGATCCGCGCCAAAATGGGCCCAATCTACGCCCGTTTTGGCATGGATCGGGCCTGTTTTGGTGTGGATTGGGCCCACTGTGGGCCCTTGCGGAGCGCAGGAATGCTCCCGCGCTCCACAGGGGCCCCGATCCATGCCAAAACAGGCCTGATCCTGGTGGCTGCTGTGTGCGGGGGCACGCAGCACCTCAGGGGGCGCACATTGAAGGTGCGCCCCCCCTGGCCAGGTAGGTGGGGCGGGGTGGGACAGTGGGGGTGGGGGATCCCCCGCCCCCACCGGGGGTCTGGCAGCCCTATTTGGAGTATCTTTAATTCATATTTAGCAAATGGAATCCAGACAGGATTATGCAAAGTGAATTGTTTTTTAGTTTCTATCTGGCTTTTTCATACTGGTTTCTCATTTTCTAGTTTGTACCTTGGTTAAGGTAATGAAGTTACTTGCTGGTTAAGTGTGTCAAGCTAGGAATTGTGTATATGAGAAAAGTTCCCCTTTTATCCCTAAGCTCATGTTTTGGAAGTTCTTGCACAACAGGCCTAACATGGGGGATGATTTGAGTAATGCTTTTCCATCCATTTCACGTGTGGCTTACATACCAATCTGGATTGTAATGTGTGCTTGGGGCCTCCTTGTTTACCAGCCTCTTAGAACCAGTGTCAAAGCATTTCCGTATGCACTTGAACATTCATGGGGAAGTAGTGGGAAAGGCAGCCCTGGGTCCCTCATTCTCTTTTTCCAAGATCTCTCTATCAGGCTGCAGACATTGAAGGAGGATGCAAGTATCTTGTCCAGAAAACCACATTGACAGCAAATCTCAGGATAGCTCAGCTGCTGCCTGGTTGGTTCCACTGGATTCTCCACTATCCTGAAGGGCACCACGTTTGCAACTGCCCTTGCCACAAGTCACACCATCAGCAAAAGGCCCAGCTCAGTGCTTACCCACTACAGAAACTTCAGCACTACATGAAGGAGCAGATCAGCAGTAGTAAGGTAACCAGGCAGCACACCTCCTCCCCACTTTCTTCCAGTGACTGTTAAGTGTAGAAATGGGCCTTCCATCTCTGAACATTGCTAGCTATGATGGATTCTGTTTAACCAAGTTGTCCAGATAACAAAATGTTGGATAACACAGCTTTTACTATATTATTATTTGTGGTAGTAGTTGAGCCAATTTGGTGTAGTAGTTAGAGAGTTGGACTAGGATCTGTGAGGCCCAGGTTCAAATCCGTATTCAGCCATGGAACACTGTTGGGCAACCTTAGGCCCCTCACAGAATCTCAGTCTAATTTACCTCACGTGGTTGATGAGAGGGGAAAATAGAAGAGGAGAATGAAGTAAGCTGCTTTATGTCTCCATTGGGGAGAAGGGTAGGGTATAAATGACTTAATTTTTAAAAAAATCAAGAAAGACTACAAAAGCATAGAAAAGTTGCTGAAGGTGACATGAGCAAAGAGAGTAGAACTGGTAAATAGAATGAAGGAGAGAGGGAGAGGTGAGCAATACCTAATCTCTTAATTTGCAAATGCTGAAAAACTTCTGAGTAGAGAGAGGGAAAGTCTATAATGTAACATATGTCAAATCTTTCTAATACTTACATGCTGTCTATTGTCTACATCTCTCAAAAAAAGATAGGCCATGCTTTAGTTAATTTGTGCTCTGCTGGAAGCTTCTGGTTCCATTGTTGAGTTTAAGACAACATTGTAAAGCTTATCTATTTAGGAGTATACTTCAGGGGATCTTGGCTAGCTGTTATATTTTTTGAGCTTAGCAAACATCTGTCTTCAGACTTTTGACTGAGGCTTGAAGTTCTTATTTTAAGGCATTATTCTTTGTATGTCTGAGGTAGGGGCCTTCTATGCTTTACCCTATACGTATGGAAACATGGCAAGACTTCTTGTTTAAATTGCAATATAAAGATGGGGGTGAAGGAGAAATGGGGGTTCCCTTAATAAGTATGTAAATTAATTTTAGCTGAGAAGACTTTTATTGTATTTTTAAAGTGTTCTTACCAACTTTGAACCCTAGGGTTAGAGAAGGAGACAAATTAATTCTTCCTTCATCACAGCACAGATGATCTACAATTGAAAGCACAGCTATACTGAATGCTAAGTTGTCTATCCCATTTTGATCAGGGATGTAAATTTCCAGGTTTTTTTGGAGTTCATCTATATTCAAGGAGTTCATATTTCCCACCTGAATATTTGTGGCGACCAAATTCAGCTATTTCACTGAATTTTAGTTGATTGTTTTACACTTACCATTAGCATGATTTTGGGGCTTTTCCAGATTATTGTATAGGTGGGTAGCCGTATTGGTCTGTAGAACAGTAGGATTTGAGTCCTGCACCTTAGAGACCAACAAGATTTTCAGAGTGTTTTGTATATGAAAAAGAGAGCTCTGAATCTTAAGAGCTTCCACTCTGAAAATCTTGTTGGCCTCTAAGGTGCCACTGGAATCAAATCCTTCTGTTACGAGTATTGTAATGTCTGGTACAAAATGTACTACTTCTCTGGTCTTAGGAGGGCCTGCTTACCAGGGGAATATCCCCTAACAACTTACAGCTGCTAAAGAACATCACCCAACATTCAGAATCAACATAACAAAGAACCATCCAGCCAACAAAAGAAAAGAAAACCCTAAACAAAATTTCCTTTATCAAATATTTAAAAAGCAGAAACCCAAACAAAAGGAAGTAATTGTGATATACCTCTCATACTTTGGGCCAATTCATACATAACAAACACCATATATTTCCCTTGTGGAAGGCAACTTTCACAGAGTAGGGGTGCTCCAAGTATTTGTGAGGGGGCAGAGCTAATTATTTTTTGTTTGTAATAAGGTACAGCAAGGTAGCAAAGTTTACAGGATTGGCTAACTAGAATCACTACAATTGATACTGTAAATTCATTTGGTTAACTCATTTACAGTAAAGATTATGGCATCCCTACTTTAGAGGACAGAAAATCTCAAAATATACAAAATGCTTTCCTTTAAACTAAATATGTCCAAGCTGTTGAATCCCTTCATTTTTGTATCTCATTTCCTAACTATAACTGTTGAGGAGATACTAGTCAATAATTCCAAATCATCAGTCTAACAAAATAACACCAGCAATGAGATGCAGATTACATGAAAAGCTACTTAATCCCAAAACAAGCATTCAAATTGATATCTTTTTTTTTCTGTGAAGTATGTTCTGCCCTCATGATTTCATTCCTCAGCTATCAAAGTTCAAACTGAACCAGTGACCAAGTATGTGAAATTCTTCTGTATGTGTACCTTGGAACAGATTTGGGAACAACAGCAATGGCTTTTACAACAGTTATAAACGACCCTCAGAAGTGACTTTTGGGGAGCCTGTAGGACACTGCAGTGGGAAAGGGGAGGTGTGAAAGATATATTTATGTGAGTAGAATTTCACTTGTGGTTCTTTAGCTTGAACTTACTGTCTAAATTGTGCACTTGTGGGCAGGGACTTGTTTATTTAAGTATGTATGACACCTAATATCTATGTACTGCAAATACGCAGAGAACAATATAAACTAAATAATAAATAATAAAAGCATTTGACAATACAAATAATAAATTATGACATCAACAATTTCCTGGTCCAAAAGAAAAGGTACAAATTATGTAATGATGATGGTTAGTAGACTTTTGATAAGAAGAACATGAAGGAATATCTGTGATTTGTGAGGTATAAACTTTGCTACACTCAGATTTTCATTCTTGGGCTATTCCTGAATTAAAAGGTGCTCTGAATACGAAGTGGCAATAGTGGCTGTCCACCTCTGCTTTAAGATTTGAAAGTTTCAACTCTTTCTATGATAGTGGAAGGCAATTATCATGTGGCTTTTGCAGCCTTGATGCAAGAAAACTGTACTTGAGGATGCCTTTTATTATTTTATGGAATGTTCAGCTTGTAAAAAACACATGGGGTTCCTCCTGACAGGGGTAGGACATTATGGCACAGTAAAACTAATCACCGTCTTCATTGGCTTCCAGCTATCTTTCAGGCGTGCTTTTAAAATTCTTGTCATATTGGACAAGGCCCCAACTTCTCCAGTGTTCTATGATGACCTTGACAATACCCTTCCATTGTCAAGTCAGGACTAGAGATGGGCACGAACAGCAATACGAACTAAAAAAAGCCACGAACAGCCCAATCTGCTGTTCGAGAACAAGCTGTTTGTGAGGCCCCATTCTAAACGAAGAGGTGGTCATTGCAAGCCTCGTCCGTTGCTGTTCATTGCTGTTTGTCAAGCCAAATAATCTGGCACCTGCAATCAATTCCCTTGGCAACCAGAGGCAGAGACTGCCTGAACTCTGTCTGAACTCCTGCTGTTAACCTGGAAACCCCAATCTGAGCCCAATTTAGCTTGATAGGCAAGTTTTCCTTTCAAGTGTGGAGCTCCAAGGTAGTAAAGAGCAGGGGGGAGAGGGGCTCCCAGCTCTGGTTTTGCAGACAGTGAGGGAGAGACAGTTGCTGTTGGCATTTTGAGAGAGACAGGGAGAGTGCATTGGAGCTTGAATTTTCTTTGTGTGTGGTGTGATACGGATCTACCCCTTCAAGTTCCAGGACTATTGCTAGGCTCTGGGCCAAGCTATTATATATTACTGGTACCTTTCCTGCTGCCTGCTCAGGTAAGGTTTCTGGGAGTGGTGCAGTAGGGATCCACACCTTCAGGTTCCAGGGCTGCTTGCTGCCGGACTTTGGGGCCAAGCTATTATTTATTATTGGTACATTTCCTGCTGCCTGCTCAGGTAGGGTTTCTGGGAGTGGTGTAGTAGGGATCTTGATGCCTGGAGGAGAGCCTGCTGGCCCCCACAAACAACGAACATGTTCGTGTACAGGTCATGTTCGTCAATGTTCATTGTTCATGGATGGCAATGAACAATGAATACCATGTTCAGGTTTTTTTCCTGTTCGTGCCCATGTCTAGTCAGGACCATTGGACAGATAGGTAAGCATTCTCTTTAATTACTAGCCAATCACAGAACTATTTTCTCCTGCATTGGTTTCAAATTTTGAAACCACAGCATTCTTCAGACGTATTTAAAAACCTTTATTTGGATACAGTGAGGTACTTTAAGCTTGCCCAGTTTAAAAAAAAACTGTGTGCTTTGAATAGGTGACTCTACTTGCCTTTGGAATGTATCTTTTTAAAAGGTGGTTTGCCACATGGCAAAGAAATAATCCATTTTTTGAGATAGAGGCTGTTGGGTGCAAAAAGTAGTTGAATATATCTTTGGGCTTGTTGGAATTAAGTAGGGAGAATCGTTAGATCTCTCTCTTTTTACCAGTTTTAAATTGGATTCTAACCATGTTATCTTACATATGTTTTAAGTCTATTCTTATTTCCCCCCACACCTTCAGGCTGGGGGCAGCTATAAATTATTCTCAATATAAAAGTCTACTTTTCAGATGATTTCAGATTTCTTTGGCTAGTCGTTTTTAAATAAGAAAGAACAGGCAACGATTAAAGCTAGGTTTGTTAATAAACAAGGGCAAACTCTTGAAAAGGCGAAGTTAGCAGTGTAAAAAGCAGAATCATAAAATTATAAGGTTTCAAATCACTCCCCAGAGGTAAAATTATATGAAATGCACACTGGGTGGCCTAAACAGTTTATTATTGGTCACTGTGTAGCAATTAAATACCACCCTGCATTACACTGTGGGTTTAAAGCCTCCATGAAGCAGGGGCTTCTCACACAAAGGTAGAACCAGCAGCATTGTAATGCACTCATTAATGGCTTAGATAAATATAAATAATTCATGAAGTCATATTCCTTGCAGAGGTAGGAAGCAGCAGATCATAAATTATTGCCTGAAACCCACTTTCTGCAGAGAAGCCTTTAATTTAAGGGAGCGAAGTGTGAAATACCTCTTTCTAGATGCTATGTCCGATGAAATAATATGAACACGACTATCTTCAAAATAAGCTTATTCCACACAGCATTTTAATCCTGACTGGATTTTTTTAAAAAAAGGAGAAAATGTGCTCAAACGTGCTCAAACAACTACAATAGTGTCTGGATAGAGGTTCTGATGCCTGCAAGTAGGAAATGTAGACAAGAGTTTCATTGAATCAAGGGAGTTAATCTAAACTATATGCCATCTGTTCACAAGCTACTGTCTACTTTGGCTGTCTAAGGAAGTCATGGTATAGATGACAATTAACGAGAGTTACTCTTGGAAAAGATGCAGTAAAACAAAATTTAGAAAGAATGGTGGCATACAGTGATGGTTCATCTCTGCCCACCCCACCACCAGAGAATGCTAGAGAATTCAGTAAAAAATAGGATTCCTAAACACATGCAGTATGAGCCTCAGGGTCTTAAACTTCTGAACTTTCATGGGCATGTTGATTTCAGAGGTTCATGGCCACTGTAACTCTGCTGAAAGGCTGTATGTTTTATTCCCATTCTTTTTCTTTTGACATGTGCTGCACAACTTTCAAAAGTCCTGACAGCTCTTCTCACTATTGTAAATGTTATAAGATGTAAGCAACATTTCTGACAGGGCTCAAAGCTTGTTCACAAGAAAGGGAAGAGAGGGATAAGACTTCTATTTCAAAGGTGGTTACATTTAATCTGCTGGTATCAGTGAAAAAATACTTGCTTTCCTCTCCAGCTAACCTATCCACTGGCTTGGAATCTAATCCTGAAATTAAGGACATCAAAGTCTCTCTAGTTGTATGGTTGTTACATTTTTGCCACTATGGAAGTTGTTAAGGCAGGAAGTCAATAAACCTAGGCTGTTTTTCTAAAGATCTAGAGGAGGATCAAATCAATTGTAAATTGCTTAGAAAACACTAGAATACACAGTGCTTCCCACCAATCAAATCTAGGAAATCCAGGCAGCACAAGACAGTTGGAGGTTTGGGGAAACTGCATGGTTTGCAGCCTAGGCTGATGGCGCGGGGGATGACAGGCGCTGGCGACAAACTGAGACCACACAAGGCTGGGTGAAAATAGGCCACAACTTTATTGCGAACAGCAGGTGAAGGAGCGAAGGCAGTCATATGGATCGGATCCCAAAGCATCGGCTGGCCCGCCTGCCAGTCGATGAACCCTCCCCCCTCAGACCCCAGCTGAGGGGGGGCACCCAAGGAGCGGCATTAAGGGGGGAGATCATCTGGGTGTACACCCCTGCATGATTCCCCTGCCGCCTGGTGGTGAGTCCGACCTGGCAGCCCCCAAGCTGGGCATGCACCTCCGTGACTCACCCCCAAGATTCCTTATGGGAATCCCCTTACAGGAACCAGGGCGGAGACCCTGATTCCTCCAAAGGAGATCCGATCCAATGACCAACCGCCAAACAAGTTGTGACAAGGAAGAAAACCCCCCAGAACCAATGAACGAAAGGGATCGGTGGGTGGGATTTCACCGCCCGAGCCGAGTGATGCGAGGCCGGGCAGGGGCCTGAATTTATACCCAGCCAGCGGACCAGAGGGAAGACTGCCTCCCTGAGGTCCGGTGGCTGGCCCCGCCCCGGCCTGCCTCCCGGGCGCTGCGGATTGGCCGGCCGGGATTCAAATCCGATTGGCTGCTGGCTGCCCGACTGAGATCGGGTCAGCCAGCACGCCAGCCGCCGCGCCGTCCTGACCCCCGCGCCTCCCGGCAGCAAACCGAGCGCCCGGTAAGTCAGGCACTTGCGCATCTGGCAATACAGATTTTTCATTGCAAAATGGCAATCATGTAAATGAAATCTGAAGAGATATTTATCTTGGATGATATGGGTATACCTCTTGTTGTCCAGCTGGGATCTGGCTTAAACATTACTTTAAGTATGAATATAATTAATTCATTTCAGTCCTACTGATATCCCTGGAATGTGGATAGAAGGGACATACTGTGTAACTATTTGTTGTTGACACCATGTATTGATGAATAGTTTTGTTCCTTACAGTGTATAAAGACTGTGCTCCAGGGATGAAACTGCACACCCAGTGAGGCTATCTTATCAGCAGTACAAGATACTATCTCTAAATGTCAATGGAGCAACTCATGCATGTAGACTGCCGCTTATATCTCTGACTTTCTGGTTATATCATTTTTTCCCTTTAGTTGAGTAAGAAAAGTATCTATCTAGAAATGCAACTTAGAGTTACCCACAGTATAAGTTTTATCATTCTAGTCAGGTTTGCTGTCTCTAGCCGATTCCTTCCCTTAAGGATGGTTCTTTGATTGTTCTTCAATTCTCGTTAATAAATTTATTTTGTTCTCTGCAGACTAGAGATGGGCACGAACTGAAATATGAACCAAAATTCAGCACAAACCAGGCTGGTTCATGGTTTGTGAACCAGCTGTTTGTCAGAGCCCATTTCTGATGAACCACCAGGAACTTTACACTGGTTCATTTGGTTCGTTTTTTGGTTCATCACTGCAGACAGCCTGGCGCCAATCAACCAGTTTCCTAGACAACAGGGGATGGACTTCCTGCAGACCTTCTACTGACCTGGAAGTGGCCTTCTGCTGACCCAGAAGTGATCTGCTGACCCGGAAGTGGCAATTTGCTGGCCTGGAAGTCACATTTTCATGAACCAAAATGAACTGATTCGTGAACCGGGGCAGGTTCGTGAAAGTTTGTGGTTCGTGAAATGTGACGAACCACAAAACGCACAGTTCGTTTTTTCCCGGTTTGTGCCCATCTCTACTGCAGACATCTCTGTGGACCATCCTCCAAGTTGTCCAACCACTCACTAACTTGAATTGGCCTTTGTTTTCTACTTATACTCATTGCACGTTTATGTAGAAACACAGAACTAGAAGGCACTCCAAGGGTCATCTAGTCTACCCCCTTGCACAACACAGGAAATTCACAGCTATCTCCCCCACCCTCAGTGTCCCCTGTTCTATGCCCAGAAGAAGGCAAAAAACCTCCAGGATTCTTGGTCAATCTGGCCTGGAAGAAAATTCCTTCCTGAACCCTGAACCCAAGGGCATTACCCTTGCCATATAAGAAAGGGCCATGAGAGCAAAGCACCGGCTCTTCCATGCACCCCTCTCCTGATCTTATACGTTCATATGATTTACGTATATCACTATCACTCTCTCATCAGTGATAAAAAATACAAAAATCAAGGTAAATGCTTATTTTTCCAGTTCTGAATTTTATAGTTCTGAATAGCAGTTAAGCAACAACCTAGAAGGACAGTGCTGGATGGCCTCTGGAACTTAAACACAAAATAACCCTATCTGCATTCATTTCAGTTTCCTACTCTTACAATGTCTGAATTTTTCCTTTAAAAAGTTACCTTTCTGCTGGAAAAAGTTTTGAGTTTGCCATCCTTCCTTGTGTTTTATTGCCTTTCACAAAGTGAGGAAGGCTTCCTTTGCAGAAAATCTCTCTGTCCGATCCTGTCCTGCATCTCTGCCATTATTCCCTATAGATGAAATTTTTTAGGGGCTGGAGTGGCTGTTTTTTAACTAAATGACACCAAAATTGTAGCAGAGCAAATGCAGCCAGTCCAGTAAAGAACTTCCAAGTTTCAAGTGAATTGGACTAAGGGATCCAATTCAACAGCCTCTGAACAAGGTGCGCCAAGCCATCATACTTGCAAAGGAAAAAAAATCTGCCTCCACAAAGGAGAAAGGAAAGGAGAAGGAGCAAGCTAGAATCACAGCTTGGCCAGGGCATACACTTGACTTGCAGTGGCCAGGACTCGGAGCCACTTTCCCCAAGACACTGTTTGGAAAATGCAGAGAATCAGAGGACCACAAGACACCTGCTACATTCCTGAAATTAAACACTTAAACACAAAAAAGCAACATGGATTGTGTAATTTCCAAGCATCCCAGATTTGTGTTACCATTCTGGAAAATCACAGCAATGACTTGAAATAGTGATTTTCATGTATATTTTTGGCTTGAAAAATTTTTATAGACAGAAATGCTAAAATACCATTCATATACTCTCTCATCAAATGAAGAAAAAGAAGTACAAGGAGATGGATTTTATGCAGCAACAGCAAAATGCATTCATAAATGTGTTCCTCCTGTCAGGGCTTGTCACTGTCGCCACTAGGTGGGGGCGCTGGCTGGGCCGGCCCTGAAATCAGAGGGGCACCAGGGATACTGCAGGACCTTGCTCTGTGGAAGGAGGGGTGGTATACATCACCCTGACTCCCTCTCAGTCCACTCGCTGGCCTGCTCAACCTGGCCTGCTTACCCCCTGCGTCCTCCATCATCTCCTCCTCCCAGAACTCTCCTCCAAGCCTCCACTCTCACACTGCTCTGCTCTCACTCCACACCATCACTCCTTACTCACACCCACCACCTCAGAGCTCTTCCCAGCCACCCTTTATAGGGTTTCCTTTCTACACCCCACCCTCCTTCCAGGCTTGTTCCCTCTCCTGACTTGGCCCAGCTGTGCCTTCACTAATCCCTTCTAGGCTTCCTTGCCTTGCTGGCAGGGTGGGGTTGAGTGTGAGCCATCCCCAGCTGAGGTCTCCTCAGCCTTGCTCAGGAGGAGCTGCCCCAGCCAGCTTCTGTGCTACTGAGCTTCCCTGGCCTTGCTCACGAGGAATTGCCCTGGCCAGCTTCTGGGCTGCCTTCTCATTGATGCTGGGCGGGGCTACCCATCTCCTCCCCCAGAATGCCTGTGGCAGCTCCACCTGGAGGGGCTTGGCTCCTAGCAACTCCTGAGCCAGGCTACTGTCCTCTAGCTGGGGTGTGGCTCTGGGCTGTAGTGGCTGCTTCTCCTCCTTGGCTGGTAAGGGCTCTGTTTGGGCTGCTGCTGGGTCCCTACTCCCCCTGCCTTGGCCCTTTTCCTCTGGCCTGCTTAGCCTCCTCTCTTCCCCCTGGAGGATGGGACTGGCTGGTCTCTCCCTGCTCCCTCCAGCCCTCTGAGGCTTTGGCCTTTCACCCCTTCCCCCTGGAGTGGGCAGGTTCTGGACCCGGTTGCTGGCTGGGGTGGTAGGGCTGCTGCCTCCCGGTTGCCTCCCACTGCTCCCTCCTGGCAATTCTGGGGGCTGGGACTCAGACCCCGGATACCTCCCTCCACCTCAGAAGCTCCGGTAGGCCTCAAAAAGGTGCTGCTGAGGGTTTGGGAACTCATGTGGATGAAAACCAAATCAGCAGGAGTTGCACTGAGAACAGCAAAGTAGAAATTGCTCTTCTGCTAGTGGGCCCTCGACGGGGCAATTCCACCAGCTTTCACCTCCTTGGGGCAGCTGACCATATTTATGTTCCTTCATCCACACAAGTCCCCAACTCTTGATATCACTTTCTCAAGACTCAGGGGTGACACCAGGAGAGAAAGTGGAGGAGTCTGTCTCTACAAGTTCACTGGCACCGTGTAGAATCCTGCTCAATATTTTCACACTCATAAAAACACCTTCACAATTTTCAATAGCTTTCTTTCCATGCAGTTTTGGAATTTGAAATGCCAAATGGCACCTGATCTTTGCTTTTGTAAGAAAATAAATGCTGTATTATGAAAGATAGTTGTGGTCAAAGGAACTTTGAAAGTTTTCCTGAAATTGCTGCATGTTGAACTGTGAGATCTTTTCTTGGCCCCACCCCCAAATATGGCTATTGTATACCATGTAAGAACTGAGGCTAACCATTATCATCTAAGCATACTAATCTCTCATTTGTTTCAAAATACCAAGTACTGTTGGAAATTTGAGAAATTCTGTTCTTGGAACACACAAACCATACTTCTTCAAATCAACTATTATGATTTGTAAATGGTACTTCACAAATGGAATACCTTTTATTTGTTTGGTAGGCTCTCTCACTTAGTGTAATGCACTGTGTATCTGTTCTACTATCCATCTTGTTAAGATGTATGACAAAAACAATGATAACAATAATTATTCAAATATATTGAGTAATATATTCAATAGTTCATTCATATATCTACGGTTTCTAAGCTTTACATCACCAATGTAACTATCTTTTTCTGGCGTTAAAGATATATTTCTAATAACATCAGTAGTTATTTTGAGTGGAATGTACTTTATCTTTTTATATGTTACAGAAAACATGCTTTGGTTTATTGATGGTTTCTTTATTATAGGGAGCCCTAAATCCATTATAAATAGAATTCCATTCAATTACAAGTCTCTTATTTAACAGCATGGGCCGCATCATTCAAAATAATCTTTTCCTACATTCAGCTAGCAAGTTTGTATAATAGTTAGCAACATATGAATTTCTATGTATTTTTTGGCATACGGTAACGTACCATTTTTGTAACCGGTCAGCATTAGACAACCAAGAGTGTATAAACTTACCAGCTGCTGTTTTGTTTTTTATATTGAAATGAGAGAGGAATTGAGAGGTACTATTAAAAAAATCTCTGTGTTTTAGATAAGTGTATTCAAACTTGGGCATAAGAAACCCTGGGGTCCATGACATTACTCCAGGGGACTCACAAGTATTTTGTAAGGACTAAGAGAGAACACCATTCACATGCATGCAACTAATGTGGAAATGCAGCTTTCTCTGTTTTTTAAGGAATAGGGGCACAAATTCTCTGCTTCGGAAGAGCAGATGGAATCAGCTTCCCCTTCTACCAGAAGATGGGAGATTGCAGAGCTGCTGCTGCCCACAGCTTCCATTACCCCAGAACGCTGGCCAGAAAATGCACTGAATAGCTAGGAAATCTTACTGGCTGAGTAGCACAAAGTAAATACAATCTGGTAAAATCACAAGTGACTTCAAGTATAATGCTGAGCTAGTATTCACTCTACTTTTCAATGCAAAAGATTCCTCTGTAGACAGAGAGACTTCTGACACTTCATTAACAATAGCATCCAACAGTAGTTTTCAATGGGATATTGGAAGTTCATGCTTTGTGTGATGCCAGATTTTTGCTTATGTCTAT
Source organism: Eublepharis macularius (assembly GCF_028583425.1). Lineage (NCBI taxonomy): Eukaryota > Metazoa > Chordata > Lepidosauria > Squamata > Eublepharidae > Eublepharis > Eublepharis macularius. Next base: position 92,605,148 of record NC_072790.1, on the reverse strand, counting down.
AAGCAGCCCTGAAAAATTTTCCATGCCTTTTCTAACTCCAGTTCTGCCAACTGCTGGCTAGAACTTGTTAACCAACTAGGTTGGCGTGGCTATCTCCAATGTGAAAATCCCTTCCAATCAAGGAAGAGAGATTGATTAGAAATTGGGTCAATGTCTTTGAAGTTGTTGCCCAGTAGAATCAGCTACCTTCCAAGGCCTTGTAGATCATGTACCAACAAAACATCTTACTTAAGCTTACTTTTACAGAGTAGCTATGTGCAGTTCTCTGCAATGTTTTAAAGGCACTAAAGGATGCTGCATAATTTGAAGGGGGCTTGTCTGGCGTATGTCAGGGCTGGTGATGAAGGAAGGGAAGGATTGGTGGTCTTCAAAAATGTTAATGCAACATTTGTAGCTAAATACCGCTTAAATTTGAGAAACAATGTTTTAGATAGATCAGTTCCATGTAACGTCCAAAATATTAGGCTCATCTTTATTAGTACAAACAGTCTCTCTCAATGATAAGTAGATGTGCATATGAAAGAGGCAAATCTAGCAAAGTGCAGCCTACTGTAAGCTGCATCTTCCAGAAATATATAACTGGGTACTAAGTCATCAGCTAATAAGATACTCAGTACTCTGTAGACATATGAGAATCAGTTTCCAGATGCATGAGCACAACAATATGTATGAAAGGCTAGATAACATAAGAGGTGTCCTGCCAGATCAGACCAGTAGTACAACTAGTCCTTCATCCAATGTCACACAATGGGTGCCTTGGAGGGCCAACAAACAAGGCATACAGGCCAAGGCCTTCTCCTAGTAATGCCTCCTGGTTTTCAGAAGTTTATTGCCTCTAGACAAGGAGGGTCCCTTAAGCTAAGATTGCCAACTCCAGGTTTGGAAATTCCTGGAGATTTGTGGGTAGAACCTAAGTAGGGTGGAGTGGTTAAGAGTGCGGGACTCTAATATGGAGAACCAGTTCTGATTCCCCACTCCTCCACTTGAAGCCAGCTGGGTGTCCTTAGGTCAGTCACAGCTTCTAGGAGCTCTCTCAGCCCAACCCACCTCACAGGGTGATTGTCGTGAGGATAATAATAACATACTTTGTAAGTTGTCCTGAAGAGCGGTATATAAATCAAATGTTATTATTATTAATGTTATTATTCTAGGGAGAGAAGAGACCTCAGCAGAGTATAACGCCATAGAGTTCACCATCCAAAGAAGTCATTTTCCTCAGAGGAATTAATCTATAGTTTGGAGATCATTTGTTATTCTGGAAAATCTCCAGGCCCTACCTGAAGGCTGGCAACCCTCCCTTTAGCTAATGTTTAAAAGAGGTGGAATAAACTAAGGAACACCATGCAAATAAGCAAGATAACAGCGGTCCTCTACTCAGAGCCTATTGCGCTAAGGGCAAGGAATGAATGCCCTTAGAATGCAGTATAACAATCACAACATTCCAAAAAGACATAAAAGGAAACAAAAGCTCTAATCCATTTCTAGGCCAATACCAGACAACTGAAGACAGTTTCAGTAGGAAATAAGTTTCTAGATGCAAGTAGTAATCTCCAAAAGATGGACATGCTTCTAAACAAAGAAGGAAATATCCTTTAGCTGTTCATTCATTAATGGTGCAAATCTGTGCAGAGTTACTCCAGTCCAGCCCATTGTCCTCCAAAATACAGCCCAAAGAAGAGGTTTTGTAATATTTTGGAAGATGTTCAGAAAACTCCTTAGCCATCATGGCATCAGCGAGCAGGTGCTTTACTACTATGGAACAGCCACTAAGAATTGCTCTTTTTTCTGTTCATAGTACATAGGCCTTAACTATGCAGAAGCTGCACAGTGAGTCAGCCAGTTTATTACCTTTTAAAATGAGAGTTTCTTTTTAAGCAAACTATTTTTTTCGCCTGAAACCACCATGAGCCCCAAAAACAAATTACAGGATCTCACCGTTTATATTTATTCCAACAATGCTAAACTATATGGCACATATTTTTATTCGCAAGTACTATGCTTGTTCAGCTGCAAAATAGTAATAATTATTTTATTTATAGATATTTTGAGTGATTATACTTTACATATATCAACTCATTAAAGACATTAACCTTTATACAATAATAGGAAATAACTAGTGGTCCACAGAGGTAATATCAAACACTGGAGGATTCTTTGTGCTATTACTGCAAGTGAGATTAAGGACAATAGAACAAATAGGCATACTGCTTACCCATAGGAGTTCCAACACCATAACCCTTTGAGTCTATCAGGCCACCAATCTGAGTCAGGTTACAGTTCCGCTGCGTAACAAACTCAATGGTAGTTGACTCCATTAAGAAAGAATAATCAGAGGTGAGGACACGCTGGATACCTTCTTCATTACTTTTGACAAGCACTGACTGCCTCCGGCTATTCATAAAGGCCCACATTTTTTCATATGTGGCGATTTTTGATTTCTGAAACAGGAATGATAATATTAATAAGGACAAATGATATATGATATGACAAAGCACTCCAGATTTTTTAAAAAAATAATTTCTCTGATACACATTTCATCATAGAATAAGAAACAGTGCAATCTTTTACTGGATCAGAAAGAATACATCTGCATTTTCAGTTTTTATTTCATAAAACAATATTAAACTGGCTTTGCTAGCATGACTCCAGTCAAAGGTTCCTAACTATTTCACATCTGAAAGAGTGAAGCACTTTTGTTATAGATCCCTAACTCCTTCACAGGACGACATTTCTCAAATTCCTTGCAGAAAAGTTAATGGAAACTAAAATGTGAAGACATTGTTCTAATTATTAACATAGTTGACAAAAGATTTTCTATTATAAATTTGTCGTCAGGTTTGAGGATTTAGAACAAATACTGGCAGCATATGTAGCTCTATAACATGATGAAGGAGGAAATGCTGGGATTCAAATACTGTTAATTCATTTGCAAATACATACTTTTCAGTAAATATGACATACAGAACTGTGTTATACTGCTCTATCTAGTTGAGTTCAGTCTATTTAAATTAATGGGAGTTCCAGGATTTTAGGCAGAGATCATACCCAGCTTTAGCTATCTGATATTTTTAAATGGAGATGTTGGGGATTGCCATTGTTGCTGATAGATTTTCAAAGTGTAGAAGTCAAAACCACTGGGATCTAATGAAAATATCTGACGCCACTGTCATTTCCATCACTGCTCCATAATAATTCAAGGACAAATGACTGTATAGAATAAAGTTATCTTTAAAGTAATGGATAACATCCTTTGTTTGACCTTCTAAGCACAGATTTGTGCAAATCACCTTAAATGGTTATTCTTTCCCTATGTTGCTACTGGCATTTTGCAGTCCAGTTGCCCCCACAAGAGAGAAAACTCATTATACCTTGTATGGAAAAAGATGAATCAAGAAGGCAAGGGGCAGCAATGCTCTGGGCAACTGGGCTTTCACGGTTGGCTGGGGTGGCCTGGTTTAGGAACAAGCCAGCTGAGACAGACCAGATGGAAGACTTCTTGCCTTCAATTCATCCAGAGATAGAAAAGGGGATTGGTAAAGGCAGGCCTGCTACTTGGCAACTCCTTCAGGCTGAGCAGGTCTCCTCACTGGGCACAGAACTCTCTGTCTAAGATAACTGGCATGGATGACGTATCAAATAAAAAGGCTATCATATACTTGAAACTATAATGTGTAAAACATGTCTGTTCAAATATAGTCCAGTACAGCAGTTTACAACTTAAAAGAAATGTTACCCAAGCATATAGCCAATGATAAAAATGATTACTATTTTCCAAAGAGCTAATCAGATTTCCCCTTCTAAATCAGTAGTTGGTATTTCCTTGCAGTTAACCAAAGTTAATAAGCAGATATATTGCAAGACAGATATCAATATACTACAAATTTTCTTTCTCCAAGGAACCTGTTATATTTAGCAACTCAATACTCTTAAAGATCTCTAAGATAACTGCATCCAAATTGTAGTGAAAGATTATCACACAAACTATAAATCACTTTACGATATTTTCAAAATGATGCCTAGTCTCATGCTTATTTTTGAAGTGCAGAGATCTACGATTAAAAGATTTCTGAAAGTTGGTAGTGCTCAGGGCTGGTGTACATGCAATATTGTTTCTCTTGATTTTTATCATGTATAAAGGACCTACATTCACTAGGTGCTGCACAGAAATTCAAAATAATATAGGGCTTGCATGCAGGCTACAACCTAATCAAAGACAAACATGTTACGAAGGAAAGAAAAGGAAGGGAAAGGGGAGAAAGGGCCAACTGGAGAAAGGAAGGGGGGAATATACGTGTTAAGGAGAAGCTTGACTCTGACTGCAGTGATAAAATAAGAGAGTTGAATGTCAGATTTTAGGACCCAGTAGAGGAAAAGGGATGCCAGCAGGGAATGATCTTAGGGTTGCCAGGCCCCCTAAACCTCCCGGCGGGGGATAGGGGGCTGGCACTTACCTTGGGGAAGAGGGGTGTGTGCGCGTGCAAAGCACACATGCACGCCCCCACAAGCGTGATGATATCACTTCGGGAGTGACATCATCGCATGGATCCTTGGAGCGCACTCAGGCTCCGCAGGGGCTCAAAACAGGCCCGATGCACGCTGAAACGGGCCCATTTTGAGGCGCTGCGGTGTGCAGGAGCGCTCCAGAGCGACTGAAAATGGGCCCATTTCAGCACAGATTGGGTCCGTTCCAAGGCCCTGTGGAGCGCAGGAGTGCTCCTGTGCTTCACAGCGCCCAAAAACGGGCCCGATCCACACCGAAACAGGCCCGTTTTGCCACAGATCAGGCCTGTTTTGAGGCACTGCAGAGCACAGCCCTCCTGTGCTCCACAGCGCCTCAAAATGGGCCCGATCCATGCCAGAACAGGCCCATTTTGAGGCGCTGCGGCGCACAGGAGCGCTCCCGTGCTCGCAGTGGCCCCGTTTTGCTGCAGATTGGGCCCGTTTTGAGGCGCTGCAGAGCACAGGAGCGCTCCCACACTTGCAGCAGCCCCAATCTGGGCCAAAAGAGGCCAGATCCCAGTGGCTGCTGTGCACGGGAGCACAAAGCACCGCAGGGGGCGTGCAAGGAAGGTGCATGCCCCCTGCTGGTTAGGTAAGTGGGGACGGGGTGTGGGGAGCAGAGCCGGGGGATCCCTTGCCCCCACCAGGGGTCTGGCATCCCTAAATGATCTTTATAATCATAAATTAAAGGTTCCTGGAAAGTGCATATAAGAAAAAAGGAGTATAGAGGAATCAGACCATTGACATATTGAAAAGTTGATTCCAGAGGAGTAATAGCTAAAACTAGAAAGAGCAGAAAATAGAGACAAGAAGCAGAAGTGAAGAAAATAAGAAAAAGACAGTGAAGAATACATTATACAGAAGTTACATAAATAGCAAGCAGAAAACATCAGAAAGATAGCATTCAACAGGAAATGGAGAGGTTGAAGAGTAGAAGTGAGAATAAACAAGAAGAAAAATATTATAACAGATTATAGGGAACATAATATTTTGGTATTGTGTCTAGAGAAAATAATGGTTTCTCGCTGTAGTGATCAAACTGGAAATATAAATGTTTGGCAAGGGCCAGGACATCTCATTGTACATGGACATATTCAGAAGGAATATTTACAAGGACTGTAGTTGGCTGTGAGTTTACCAGTCTACTTAAACGTATCTTTTTAAAACAAACAGGAGAAACTAAGGCAAACATAGTTTCATGTGGGTAGTCATGATGGTCTGTAGTAGAAGAGCAAGATTCAGGTCCAGAAAAGACCAATTAAATGTCCAGGATACTTCTAAATATATCTGAAGAAGGGAGCTTTGACTCTTGGAAGCTCATACCCTGGTAACTTGAACATATGCTAGATAGTCTCACACCAGGAAACAACATAAAAAGACTAGACAAATAAGCTTGGCCAGGGAGTATTTTCTTGTGTGCTAATGTTAACTTTAAACATGACTACATCTCTAGCTCTGGGAGAGAAATTGAGCGTACAATTGATATTAAGGACTTTTCTGAAGTTCAGTTGACTGGCATCTGTAGCTTTTGCCCCCAAAGAGGATTAGAGGTATACATGGGATTAAAAGGGGAACATTTCTTCTGAATAAGGATAATTTAGTATCCCTGCTGAGATACAATTCAAGCCTTATTTTAGTTTGCCTGGGGACTTCTGCAAATCTATCATTCAAATATTTCCACTACCCAGTGGTAATAAAACATAAAAAAATATAAGAACTTACTGAGATGGTGCCAAACTATGAGCATTCCAGTGAGAGAATGGGTAGAAGAGAGCAAAATATAATGAAATGGGATCATACACAAACAAGGGCTTACTTTGTGAGCTCAGCTCCAGAAAAAAATATGCTTGCATTCATTTTATATTGTGAGGCTCTCCCCTGCTATGGCCCTGCATTAGTAGGTTCAGCTATAGCATCATCAAACAGGTGGGTCCCAGCTCAGTGACCTAGGAAAAGAGCATGGGGTGGGCTAACATTGCCCAAATGTCCCTCACTGCTCTCTTGGCTATGTTCTGTTCTTATTCTGTGCTCTCCTCAAAACTCCCTTTCCACCCCCACTTGTGGGGGGAACTTCCCTTTTATCCCTTCACCATTCCCAGTTTCCACCTCCTAGTTCTACCCCCAACAACCTAGCCGCTGCCTTAAGGTAGCCACACCTGTGGTTGCTCTACTATCAGCCTCTCCTGGCTATTTCCAACCCCCTCTAGCCTGTCTGCTGGTTTGCTCGGCTGCACTTCCCCTGTCTGCCTCTGTGCTGAGGTGTGGTCTGACACCACCTTAGCCACCAGCAATCTGCTGCTAGTGGTGCTGCTGGCTGGCTGTCTCTGCCTCCTCTACCATCTCCCTCTGGCTGAGCTGTTGAACTTCCCCTAGGCCAGTGATGGCGAACCTTTTTGAGCCCAAGTGCCCAAACTGCAACACAACACCTACTTATTTATTTCAAAGTGCCAGCACTGCAATTAAACCTGAATACTGAGGTTTTAGTTAAGAAAAAACAACTCACACATTTGTCCCCTCCCCCTCCCCCCCCTCTCTCAAGAGCCATGACTGAAAGTAAAACAAGTTAAATCAAAACAGTTTGCCCTTCTTTAGACCAGCAGCCCTGCTTGCAAGCACTCTCTCTCTGTCTCTCTCTCTCACTCGCTCGCTCAAGAGCCACGACTGAAAGTAAAGCAAGCAAAGCAGCTTACTGTTCTTTAGAAAGCCAGCCCCAACAGCCTTGCTGCTGCCTCCGCTTCCTGCTTCTAGAGGCAGGCAGCAGGGAGGCAGCCTTGAGGAAAAGGAATCACGTGGGCAGGGCCCAAACCCATGTGATCTCTGCTCAGAGCTACTGGAACGTCGTTCCAGGCATTCCCCCTTCAAATGAGCCCTGGACCTTGGCTCGCGTGCCCACAGAGAGGGCTCTCCGTGCCAGCTGTGTCATACATGCCATAGGTTCTGCGTCGCTGCCCCAGGCCAAAGCAAGGAGCGGCCCTGAAGCCTTGGCTGGGAAATTAGTGGTAGCTAGGACCCAGGGGCCACCGCCTAGCCTGCCTCCTGCTGCTGAGGCCTTGCCTAGGCTTCCTACACCTCTGGCTTCCTCTGCGTTCCTGTCCCATCGTTGCTGGGTGAGTGCTAAGGGTGTCAGGGCAGGATGGGGGTCTGTAAGCCTTGTTTGGGGGATCTGCAGCCCTGGGAGGGTTCCCAAGTCTAGTCTGGGCGCTGGACATATATTAATTTTGCTATTTAAGAATGTACACTAGAACTGAATGTGCCACAGGAGTCAAAATGATTCTATCATGCGGAACAGTGAGGAAGCCAGTGCTTTCAAATAACTGGAAAACCTCAGTATCCATTGTCTTTTCTGTTTAAACACTATCCCAAGTGCTTAAGAGTAGTTTTTGTCCCTACTGAACAACATGTATTATCACTGTAGCTTGGAAGAGACAGCAAATCAGCTGAAACGTTTATAGTATGTTGAATGACTGAAGGGGTTTGGTATTCATATCTAACAGTAATAACAACCAGGGAGCTCTACCTGCAGTCTGCCATGCCAACAGGAGAGTCTTGTATCTATCTGTTATGTGTGAATGTCTAGACCTTATTTTTATAGAGATGACTTTTGCCTATAATGAGAACATTTCCCTTTGTGGCAGACACTGTGTTGTGCAAGCAGGATTTCAAAGCATTTAATCAACTAGGAAAGTAAGCCTTACTTTTGCAAAGGTATGACCATATTGGGCTTAAGTGCCCAATGCAAGATAGAACAGAAAGCTTCATATAGTATTATATGTCATATAATAGTTAATAACAGAAATATTAACATCCTGCTTTTATTATTTATTGGAACATCGCTACGCAGCCTTTTCCTTTGTGGCTCAAGATAGCAATAGATTTGCAATCTGAAGCAATTCATGGGTTATTAATCTACTGTACTGCATATAAAAAGGGGTTCTAGACATAGTTCTAATTCTTAAAGGTACTTTATCTGTCTCATCATTTCACAAGTTAGAACAAAAAAAGAACACAACGTTTTACTAAGATTTCCTATAGAAAAAAGTAAAGAGCTTAGAATTGAACTGAAAGGGAGTTAAGACAGTATCCAACAGCCTGATCAATCAGGTCTTCTCCAGCTAAAGGACAAAGAGCAGATATGATAAAGTGAAGCTGCCATTCTTTTAGGGCAACATTACAAGTAATGGTATTACGCAGGAGCAGGGGCACTTAAACATTGCAGCAATTTAGGATCATACAACTGCACAGAACAAGGCTTTGCATAAGTCAGTTGCAGATGTAGAAGGTGGCAAAGTGGGTTATGGAAGAATAGTGGTAACTGAAGGAAACATTTCACAAGCAACCATGTGCTTTTCCAGTATGAGAACCTTTCTGTTGAATAGAGACACTGTTTTGCCAACTAGAGGAGTACAAAGGCACTGAAAGAATCAAATAGCTAAGCCCAGACATTTTCTCCAACATGACCACTGCTTAGAAATGTATCCTACCGCCATGAGTATGAACCTGATTACATGAGGACCAAGACAGATTAAGGTGAATGAGCTCCCACCATGCATAACAGGACGCAAAACTGCTGTGTTAGATAAAAGTCTTGATGGAATACACCAACATGAACAGGAATGGGCAAAGATATTTACACTGATACCCTCATATCTTAGGTATGAGAACCAGCATGATATAGTGGACTAGGATAAAGGACTCCCATGTTATAATCACCATTCTGCCATGGAAGTTTGTAGGGTAACCTTGGGCCTGTCACTTAGGGTTGTTGTGAGGAGTAAAATAGAGGAGAGGAGCACAATGTAAGCTGCTGTGGGTCCCCATCAGGGAGAAAGGTAGGATATAAATGATTTAAAAAAAAATTAAAAATCTCACAAAGGGGGCAAATGAAAAAAAGGATAATATGCAAGAAAGAAACATCTACACAGACTTGGGCGACACCACTGGCTTCTCAAGGAATGCACTCATGGAGTAGCAGCAGGTATCTGCAGGCACCAAGAGAATTTACATGACCTGATTGTTTACATTGAAGCACCAGTTCTTAAAGTGGCATTTTCCCCATGAATTAAATGGAGACGATCACCCCTATTAACAAATCCAATGGCCTACATCTTATCTCTCTTCTTTTTTCCACACATTAGAGCCTATGTAGATTCAGCACAATGTATGAGCTAATAGCAGGATTCAATTGTACTCTTTTTTTATCTTTTAGATCTATTTTGGATCTTGCTTGTTCAAGCTTTAATAGCTTACTCCAATATTATCAATAAAGTGTGGCAGCTTTATTCATACAATCTCTGCCTCAGGAATTAAACTATAGATATTCCATTCTCCTTGGCCTCACAGAAAAGAAATTTAATATTTTTTCCACATCTCTACGTACTGAGCCAGAGTATAGCCACTACTGTTTGTACCCAGGACAAAAATAGTCACAACATACACGTGGAATAATCTTCATGGTCTTCCAGAAGGAGATAACACTAACTACAGGCATTTACAGGGAAATTTTAAACAGAATCAATTGGTTTTGAAGAGCGTAACTTGGTCGAAGACCGCAATCTTGTTTCTTTCTTAGTTCATCATAAAAAGGCCATTGATCAAGCCCTAAGTAGTCGTAACATTGGCCATTGTAAATTGCCATGAAGAATCACCTTTGAATTGATGACAGATGAAATAATGTGTATGATACAGCAGGAAACAATACTGAATACGCTCAAAAGAAATTTCTTTCTTGAATGGTGATGGTGATCGTCACGACTCCTTTCTGTCGTGTAGTTCGATTTTGCCTTAAACCCTCTTTTTCTTACATTCTCTGGGTAGTTAACGCTGCCACCAGGAATTGTATTCCAAACTAGTCAATTAAAATTTCCCTCTGAATAATGTGCCCAAGTGTCAGGCTCCTTCATGGGACTATGTGGCTCCGAGGATAGGAATGGGATATATAGGAATCACATATGCTCTGGGGTGAACAAAAAAATCCCAAATAAACTTTTATTTTTACATGAAGTGTATGATTTCACATGATTTCTTAAACTTGATGGTTTCAAAGGTAGTTATCTGTTTTCTTTAATTTCTTTACATAGGCTCGGTCATATAAAGTAATTTTCCACACAAGTCTTCTTTAAGAGAATAAACTCCACACAGACTGATCCTCACATTGTCAGGAATCAGTATCATTCTTTTATGCATTTTCTGCGAAGTATTTATGTATATACACATCCTATATACTTTGTACAACACGTTACTTAAGGTAAAGGTAGTCCCTTGTGCAAGCACCGAGTCATTACTGACCCATTAAAAACCCTGATCTATACAGAAACCCTAATCTATAATCTATCATTAAAAACCCTAACTATAATTAGAAAAGACAAGTTCAGATTATTATTCATGTTCTGAAGCCTTTTCATTCATTGTTCTGATGATGAACACACTAATGATTTTAAGTGTCTGTGTTTCTTTAAATGTCATACTGATTCCTTTTTTTTTTGAAAAATTTTTATTGGGTTAGGATCAATTATTTTCACATTACAATCAATTCTCCCATTTTCCAATTTCTAACACCCTCCCTTTCCCCCCCTTTTTGTTGACTTCCAACAGTTTTCCAACCCTTTATCCCTTTTCCCTTACTCCTTTTAAATTCCTCTATCTAACAAATGTATATTCTCCCTTTATTCTAAGCAATACTTCTTTAACTATTTTTAATACTCTGTACCCTAACTATGAGTCCTTATTTCCATATTAGATAGACAATTTATCCCATTTTTCATAATTCAAATTTCAAATATTTCTATAGATCATAAACCATATAAATCATACATTCATATAAATCAAGCAATTTGACTTATACTCTATGTGTTACTCATTCTATCTTCTTCTTTCTGTTTTAGTTATATTTAATTACATTGATATTTCTATTCCCCTTCGATAGTAAATCTATATTACTGCCATTATATAATCAATCAACTTGACTCATATATATCTTCAAATAAACATATTCAGTTTGGTACATTATACAAATCTTACCAGAAAGAAAATATTATTAGTTAATCAGTCCTTATAGTTAACCCTTATAGTTAGTTATTTTCTATCAATATTCTATTTGTAATTCTATATATATCAATCTAATAACCTAACTGCTTAGAGATTCACGTTTACCTCTTCTCCCCCCCGGTAAAGTCACCCCCCTCTACATTTTATTATACTTCAATAGTTCTTAAACTGCCACAGTTCTCCTCCCACCTCCCATTTCTTCTCCAAATATTGTTTCAGCTTCTCCCAGTCTGTGTTAAACTGCCCTGAGTCCAGATTTCTCAGTTTTCTTGTCATCTTGTCCATTTCTGCCATATACAGCAATTTATAGATCCAATCTTCAATAGTTGGCACTTCTTGTACTTTCCATTTTTGCGCATACAAAATTCTAGCTGCTGCCGTCATGTAAAATATCAACGTCCTATGATGAGCTGGCAATCCCTCCATTCCCAAGTTTAGTAGCAGGAGTTCTGGGTTCTTATTTACTTGAAATTGCAAAATTTCACTCATTTCTCTTATTATTTCCCCCCAGTACTGCCTAGCTACCTCACACGACCACCACATATGATAGAGGGAGCCCTCGTGCTTCTTGCATTTCCAGCATTTATTAGAAGTGTTCAAATTCCCTAGCGCAATCTTCTTTGGTGTCATGTACCAACGATAAATCATTTTGTAAATGTTCTCTTTAATGCTAGTACATGTTGTTGTCTTCATTGTAGTCTTCCACAAGTATTCCCATGCCTCCATTGTTATTTCTTTGTTGAAATTTATAGCCCATTTCACCATTTGTGTTTTAACTATCTCATCCTCAGTATACCATTTCAACAGTACTTGGTATACTTTAGATATTCTTTTCTTGTCCTCTTTAAAAAGGGTCTGCTCTAGTTCCGAATTCTCTGTTCGTATACCTCCCTTTACAGAGTCCGAATTATACAAATTTCTAATCTGTCTGTACTGGAACCAGTCATAATAAGGTGATAGTTCTTCCTGCGTCTTTATTCTAAGTTTAAATACTTCAGTTCTAGTTATTTCTTTGTAAGTTAAACATTGTTGCTCATTATCAACAGCTCTCGGATCTATCACCTCATATGGAACTACCCACAAAGGGGTTCCTTCTTGCAGATAAATTCTGTACTTCTTCCAGATTGTATATAAACTTCTCCGTATGTAATGATGCAGGAACATCGAGTTCACCTTTACTTTATCATGCCATAGGTATGCGTGCCATCCGAATATTTTTTTGTATCCCTCTAGGGCTAGTAATTTCTTGTTCTTTAACGTCATCCACTCTTTCAACCACACTAGGCAGATTGCGTCATGGTAAAGTCTCAGATTGGGCAGTTGCATTCCGCCTCTTTCTTTTGCGTCTTGTAGAACTTTCATTTTCACTCGAGGCTTCTTGCCTGCCCATACAAAATCTGATATTTTCCTCTGCCATTTTTCGAATTGCTTAGAGTCTCTGATGATTGGTATTGTCTGTAGCAAAAACATTACTCTTGGTAACACATTCATCTTAACTGCTGCAATCCTTCCCAACCATGACAAATTCAACCTATTCCATTTAATCAGATCTCTCTCAATCTGAGTCCATAGTTTTTCATTGTTGTTTTTAAATAAGTCTATATTCTTTGCAGTCAGTTCGATTCCCAAATATTTCACCTTACTTGTTACTTCACAGTCCGTTATTTCCGTTAACAATTGTTGTTTCTGCTTAGTCATATTTTTGCATAATATCTTTGACTTCTTTTTATTAATATAAAAACCTGCCAAGTCTCCAAACTCCTTAATCTTATCTATCACTTTTGGCATGTTCTCCAATGGGTCCTCTACAATTAACATTATATCATCCGCAAATGCTCTGACCTTATATGAATAGTCCTTTATTTTTATTCCTCGAATTTCTTCGTCTTGTCGTATTTGTATCATCAGGATCTCCAATACCAAAATGAACAACAGTGGAGACAACGGGCAACCTTGTCTTGTTCCTTTACTTATAGTCAATTTTTTAGTCGCTTCATCGTTCACCACAATTGCTGCAGTCTGGTCTCTGTAAATTTCCTTAATTGCTCTGATGAATCTTTCTCCCAATTGTAGCTTTTCCATAGTGGCAAACATAAAGTCCCAGTTTAAATTGTCAAACGCCTTTTCAGCATCAACAAAGAAGAAACCAACCTCTTTGTCACAACGCTTGTCATAATATTCAATAGCATTAATCACTGTCCTTAAATTGTCTCTGATTTGTCTGTCTGGCAAAAAGCCTGCTTGTTCCTCCTCTATGACTTCCGAGAGCCACCCCTTCAGTCTCTCCGCCAATATCTTCGCAAAGATTTTATAGTCATTGTTAAGTAGCGATATAGGTCTGTAGTTTTTCACATTAGTCAAGTCTTGGCCCTCTTTTGGGATCAGTGATATATTCGCTTCACTCCAGGTATCTGGAATCCTTTGATCCCTTAGAACTCCATTAATCACTTCTTTTAGGAATGGTGCCAGTTCATTGGCCATTGTCTTATAAAATTTAGCCGTAAGTCCATCTGGCCCTGCCGCCTTTCCTAGATTTGCAGATTGTATTGCCTTACTTATTTCCTCATCCGTTACTTCACTATTCAATTTATTTCTCCAAACTTCCGAGATTACTGGAAGCTTCGTTTTCTCCAAATATGACGCTATTGATTCTTTATTTACCTCTTTCTTATTGTACAGCTTAGCGTAGAATTTATAAAAGGCTCTACTAATGGTAGTCTGTTCCAAATACGTTTTATTGTCTTCACAAATTTTATTTATTATTTTCTTTTCCCTTCTCTTTTTCAATTGCCATGCCAGGTACTTCCCAGGTTTATTTGCGCCTTCAAACGCTTTCTGATTCAGTCTTTTAAGGTTCCACTCCAATTCTTTGTTACTCATTGCTGTTAACTGTTCTTGAAGTATTTTAATTTCCTGATATAATTTCTTTTTCCCTGGTCTCTTTTTTAACTGTATTTCTTTGGCTTTTATTTTCTCCTCAATTTCTTGTCTTTTCTCCTCTTTCTTTTTTCTTGCTCTACCATTTAAGTCCATTAGTATGCCCCTTATAACCGCCTTATAAGCATCCCAAACTTTATCAGTTGGTACTTCTTTATTCACGTTGTATTGTATGAAGAACTTTGTCTCTCTTCTCAGCATCTCCATATTCTCTCCTTCCTGTAGCAAGTCCTCATTTATTCTCCATGCTTTCCTTTTTCTCCTTTTCCCTAATTTCCACATAATTGGATTGTGATCTGAGCCTACCATCGGCATTATTTCTACCTCCTTAGTCCATAACGCTAAGTCTTTTGAGGCCCAGATCATATCAATTCTTGATAATGTAGAGTGCCTTGCAGAATAAAAAGTAAACTGTCTGCTTTTGGGATATTCTCTTCTCCATACATCTTCTAGAGTCTCCTGTTGTATCAACTCAAAAAAGAGCTTTGGTAATAGTCCTCTTTTCTTTTGTGCCGTTATTGTCTTTTTATCTAATTCCAAATTTGTCACTCCATTGAAGTCTCCAGCAAGAATTATCTGGTCATATGAAAGATCATCTAGTTGCTTCCTCAAGTCCTCAAAGAAGCTTTCTTTTGCACCATTCGGTGCATAAACTCCGACTACCAACACTCTCTTTAAATTCCAAGTACATTCCACTGCTATAAATCTGGCTTCCACATCTTTCATTACAAATTTTGGCTGTAGCTCCTCTTTTATATACAACACCACTCCTCTTTTTTTCTTATTTGAGGCCGCTACAAATTCCTTGCCCAATTTTCCCAATTTTAAATATTTTACATCCTGCTTTCGAATATGGGTCTCTTGCAAACAAACAATATCACATTTTTGTTTTAATAGCCAGTGGAAAATGTTTTTTCTCTTATTCGGTGAATTTAGTCCATTTACATTCCAAGATAAAACTTTACACTCCATACTCATAGTCTTGTTGGTAAGTCTTTTTCATTGTCCCTTATAAATCGCTCCATCTCTCGCTCAGATCTAATGCGCTTTTTGGCCCCTCCAAATTCAAAGGACAAACCTTCTGGAAGCTCCCATCTGTACCTGATTTTCATGTCCTTCAACATCTGGATTAGCACTTTATATTTTTTCCGATCTAGTAACACTGATCTGGGTAATTCCTTCATTATGATAATTGTCTTGCCATCAATCTCCAATGGGTCTTGAAACTGTCTAGTCACAATCTTCTCTTTCATGTTTCGTGTCGTAAATTGCACAATCACATCTCTTGGTAATTTCCTCTGGGTTGCAATTCTTGAGTTTACGCGATATGCCACATCAAGGATAGCCACAACTTCCTCCTCCTCCTTCCCCAGGTATTCAGCTAACACCTCAGTCATCTGTTCTTGCGCTGTCTTTCCTTCCACCTCCGGCAAGCCGCGAAATCTCAGCTGCTTCTCCATGTGTTTACTTTCCGCAACCGCCATTCTTCCCCTCATCAGTCTCATCTCTGTTTGTTGCGTGTCTGCTAGATTCTCCATCGCTCCTTCTACTGCTTTAACTCTCTGCTGCGTTCCTTGTAATTCGTTTTGTATTGTTTCCATACCTTTCTTCACTTCTGACAGCTCCGATTTTACTGTCTGTTTAACCTCTTTAATCAGCTCCAATTTCGTGTCTTTAAGTTCTTTAATCACTTCTAAAAGTTTTTTATCCAGGTTTTCTATTGCCGATTGCCACTCTTTTTTCGACATCGTGGGGCTTGCTTTAGCTCGCTCCCACGAGTCCGCTCTCTTCCTTAACTCCGTGGCATAAAATTTAATACCTTTTTTGTTTCAAATGTCCCGGTCTTCTTGCATAAATTAATTTTTAAAGAGTCCAAAATGTCGGGCGTCTTTTCTCTATGGTCCCTCTATAATTTTGTAATCCAAAATGGCCTACTTCCTTTTCCGCTGAAGCCGCGACCCTTCCCCTTTCAAAGATGGCGATTCCCTTCTTCCTGCCCTCCAGCAAGGGCCGCTTCTCTCCAGCCACTCTATTGTTATTACGCACTTCCTGTCTCCCGACTTCCCACAGCAGATCTCGCGATGGTATCTTTTTCTCACAGCTCCATAACCGCAAGTATTCAAAACAATAGTCCAGTTCCTTTAATAACTTCTTTAAACTTAGTCTCTTTTCAAATGCAACTCTTGCCGAGTCTTCCCCTCCTTTTCATTAACCTGTTGCAGTTTAAAAATCTACTTTTATTCCTCTCTGCTTTTATCAATCTGTCCCGTATCAGAAGATAGTGATCTTTACCTTCTCATTCACTTTTCTCGGGTTGTAATCACTGTTTCGATTTTGGCTTCTCCTCTTCACTTCTTCCCCCAATCGAAGCTTGGCTATGTAGGTCTTATGCCAGCCGAATTGGCCCCAGAACTGCCGCAGAGATTGTAGCCGACCCGTCGCAGGGTGGGACCTCAAGGATCGGGAGGGGACCCGTTGCGCAGAGCCCCCCCTCGTCCGAGATCTAACTCACCCTAGGGTCTTGAGCGTTCTTTGCCTGCTCTCCGCCTGAGAGCAGTCGGCCGCGGGCTATTTTCACCCCGCCGGCCGCTTAAAACGGCAGTCCGGTCAGCTCCGCAAATGGAGCTGCTTTAGACCTCCATAAATCCCAAACCGGAAGTCCAAATGTCATACTGATTCCTGACAATTTAAATTAAAAAGGCTCTGGGCCTGATCCTCACATTGTGAGATCCTTCTCTTTTGGTAGTTTGATGTAGTAAATAAATACCTAGCTTGGTTAAGATAAAGTTGTGTCAGATTTCACTCATGTTCCAGCTGCCTGGTATCCTACTGGAACTTTGTTCAGAAGCTAACCAACTCTCCACAGCAGCTGGAAGGGAAAAGGCACACTACCGAAGTACCCAGATCAGAGGGCGATAGGACCACTCCCCACCCCCCACCCCACCCCCGTTCATAACAGACACTGGCCACAGAAATGAGTGGACCAAAACCTTCACAATGAAAATATACAATGAAAATATACAGACACAAAGAAAAATTAAAAGGACCTATTATCTGTTTCTTGTTGTAGTAACTAGGGGTGTGCATAAATTCCTGAGCCAAAGATAAACATGGAAATTGATGTTTCAAATCATTACCTTAATTTCCCATAATTATGACACAAATACAAGATGCTTGGGAATTATGAAAAAAAAGTGTGGGTTTTTTTTTTAGTTCCAGTGCTTACTAGTCATGCAGCATGAGCATGTGTTTTTCTTTGAGCCTGTTGGTTTCCTGGACAATGGTTCTTCTCCCTTCTAGTTGGTTCCTTGCAAGGGAGAAACACAAAGCACTCCCAGCCAATCACAAGCTACATACAGCTGTCTTCTTCTTTCCCTCTCCTTTGTGGGGATTTCCCTCTGAATGTAGGAAGCCTGAAGGAATCAGTGGCCATACAACTGGAACACTTTCTCCAATTTATGTCACACTTGGGTGGTCTTTAGGGGACATGCAGTAGTTGCTACTCTGAATTTTTGGTGTCATTTGATTGAAAAACAGCCTCTCCAGCAATCCTGATGTCCCCCATAGGGAATAATGGAAAAGTTTCTGATCTTCCTTATAGACCAGAACAAGGAAGCATGGCAAAGAGAGTTTTCAGCAGGAAAGATTCTTTTTATTGCCAACCAATCACTGGAACAGTAGGAAAATGAAATAAACATAGATTTTTTTAATGCTCCTGTCCATCAGATTCTCTCCTGCCACGCTGCTGCCATTTCATGAGAGAGAAGTGTGGCTGCACCGAGAGGGACCTATTTCAAGGGTCTTTAAAATCAACCTCCTTTGTTTAATCTACTTGAAGCTTAAGAGGGTCTTTAGATTAGACGGAGGATTGTGTTCTGTGCAAATTTGGTGCCATTATCTTTATAATCAGCTGCCCCAGAACCTTCACTAGATTCCCACTGAAAATAATGATCCCAAAGAAAAACCACACAAACTTGACTCCTGAACCAGTAATATCCTACCTGAACATAAGCAATCACAGTAAAAATCCCCACCCCCGCCCCCATGTCCAGATTAGAAATTATAATCAAAATATTCTCGGTGCACACCCCTAGTAACCAACCCATCCTTGGCCTGCAGCTGTATAAATTACGGTTGTTCATACATAACATGAATAAAGGTACCACAGTAATAGAAGAGGTAGCTGTGACACTGAAATAAAAGAGTATGACATTAGAAAATACTTGCAGAGCTTCTGGTCATTATCATCTCAAGACTGATATTGGTGGGCCAATATTAAAATTTACATTGTATTTCCAACTTCCTTACTGCAAAGGAAGCTGATGAATTGATTTAAAGGGTTTTTTTAAAAAAAAATGAAGCATCTTACTTTATTTTGTCCAATATCTGATCTAAAAGGAAGCAGTCTGTTCCACTAGAAATAATATCCAGAAGGGAATTCAAATTCTTTAAGCTTATTTTTCCTACTGTAATGCAGGAGATAATGCAGAGGTATAATGTGAGATTCTTGCAACTTCTGACATTTCATAGAGAAGAAAAGAGACAATAATCACTCTGAAACCCTGAAGCCCATCCTGACTAGCAAGACAATTAGCAGTTATGGAAAATCAAAGAGTTCCATTACCTGTTGCTTTAAGATGGCAGATATCACAATGACATGCAGAGGAGAGACTGCTTTATGATTTACTCAGCTCTCATAAATCAAAGATTGCTGGAAGATAACTAAGTATCACAGATTGTGAATGTAAACATAATGAAAACACTGAGTTTTGCAACTACTGTGCGCACTTGGGAACTAAAGACAACATCTTTAAAATAGTTCTATTGCTATGTATAGAGATGATAGAGACTGACTACATGCACAATTTAAGTGACTTAGAAGGCATTTACAGCACTGAATGCTAAGGGATGCTACCTGGCGGAGGGTAGAGAAGAAGAAAATGAGACTAAAGGAAAGGAATTGTACATGATTGCAAAAATGACTCAAAGTACACAGCAGAAAAGTACACAACTGAAAATAGAAACTAACAAAGCTATGATGTCTGCAATTCAAACATTTACTCTAGTAATTTACATTTTTATTTTAGCATATTTTATCCTATTTATCTCCAAAGTGGGGGGGAGTTGCTTATAAAAATATTAATATAATTCATATACATTTTAACAAATGAAACATACTGTAAAGTGACAAGCAGAAAACAATAGCTACACAAACATCCTGGAATGGGTTGGTTTATTAGTCCACAGACTGTGAGCCATGGGCTAAGGTCAAAGAGGCAAGAAATGGGGCCACACCTAAGCTTTAAGTACTTGGAGCAGGAGAGAGAAAAACAAGTTAGCAAGGAGCTGTCTTCCAACAATTTCCCCTCTTGCTGAAAGAGGTCCCAGCCACATCCAGGCTTTAGTACCAGGGTCTACAACCCCTTTAAGGAAGGGGGCAGGAGGAGATAGGAGGCACGCACTTAGAGGGCCACTCCCCTCTCTACTTTCCCCTAATACATATTTTTTAAAAAGAAGAATTCTATGCCATTAGAGTGTTTCAAAAAAGTATGAGATCCATTTCAACTAATGTCTTCCCCCTGTACGATGAACTAGCTGATCAGACAGTAAAACTTGCAAGGAAGTAACATAGTATTATCTGTAATCCTTACCAAACACCCACCCAGCAGCAACTGTTTGTACTTCTGTGCTTAATTGATGCAGAAGTATGAGAGTAACAATGGGAGAGAATTTCATATTTTCTGTAAATTTCTTTGCACATTATCTGATGAGATGAATTTGGATTTGAGGCTATAGTTTAGTCTCAGTTATAGATTAGGGAATGCATTATACCTCTTAAAGTGCTAAATGATACTAAGCATGCCTTGCGTTACTAATTCTCTCACAGAATAATAGGAAGGGATTGTATATTTTATTTTTATTTTATTTACTTTGCATTTCTATTCCACCCTCCCCACGAAGGGCTCAGCTTCACATTTCCAGCTTCACATTTACTGCTGCTCTAACATTTCATGCCTAAATGCACTCATTTTCATCAAAGCAACTGCCACAAAAACCCAAATCCCAGATTGGATCTTGAGGGACAAGAGACTACATGTGGTCACTTTACAACCTACAGATAATTTTCGTTTGGGTGGGAATTTGTATGATGCAGTTCCTTCATGTAAAAAATATTTTTAAAACCTCAAAAGTTACCACATCAGAGATATGCTAATTCACATACTTTCCCTGAAGGAAAATAAGATAGGAAAATCACTATATATTCAACTTCTGAAAAATAAACATATTAATTAGGCCTTAGTTCCCAGGAAATATGTTTAGCATTGAGTTTCTACTTGGCTTGCTTCCATTTTTTAAAAACAAATCTTAAATCAAGAGAATGATTAGTGACTTGCAACCTTAGAAGAACCTTCCCATTTGTCACCGCTTGAAAAACAGTGCTTTGCTACTGTTCATACATCACTTTCCAAAATACATCCTACACAAACTGGGAGCTACCTAACTTGATTCTTCATTTGACACACAGAGAAGCTAGGAGATTGTGAAAAATATTTCATGCAGGTTGGACTTGCAATCTATAATATTTCACAAAATGGCTGTTACCCTTTTTTTGTGAAAGAATGGCAGAGCCTTCCTTTAGTACAGGGAGTTGCCTTGCAATTAGAAGACACCTTTTCCACTAGAGCAAGATTCCTTGAACTACAGTAAAGTTCTAAACTAGTGGAATGCATTCATAGAGACCAATCTAATATCTTTTCTCTGACATCCTAAATAACAGAAAAGCAAAATAGGATTGCCAGGTCTCCTTACCCTCCTGGTGTGAGAGGGGGACCTGACACTTCTGCCTTCCATGGGTCTATCTTCATGCTTTCATGAAGCATGCTCCTGGCATGAGCGATGATGTCACTTCCTGGACGTGATGTCATCATACTGGCCATGGCATGCTCCTGTGCTTTATGTGGGGCTCATTCTGGCCCATTTGGAAGTGACATCATTGCGCCCACTCCCAGAAGTGCGTGTGCTATGTATGTTCCCAAGGTGCTTGCTGGTGGTGGGCAACTTCAGGGGGGGGGGCTTACCACCTCCCACCAATCACTGGCAGATCAGTAATCAAAGGGGCAAACCCCCTGGAGTTTGCCTGCCACTGGCAGGCACCTGGGAACCCTGAACATGTAGACTTTTTACTTGTCTAACAATATGGTTTCTTCAACTCAGATAAAAATGAAGGGAGTTAAAGGATTTGAAACAGAGTAATTGGCACAAGACACGTGCTATGCTTTAGGAAGCAAGTCTTACAGTGCAATCCTATGGAGAGTTACTCCAGTCTAAGGCCATTGACTTCAATGGGCTTAGACTGGTGTAACTCTGCATAGGATTGCACTGTTAATCTTGGTTATAAAAATTCCATGGTAGTTAAACAAGGATCCATACATAGCCCAGAAAACTGAAGCCTATCGCAGAAAACATATATAAAACTCGATATAGTTATTTCTTAGCACTCTGATTTTTATGTGTAAATATATGTAGCCCTATCCCAGTGGTTCTTTCCTTTTTTAAGTTCTGGGGATGATTTAAAGAAGCATGGAAGAGAAACACTTAATAGTTCCCCTGCTTTCTATTTCCCTTCTCTAAATTGTTTCCACAGTGCATTACCTCCATGGGGTTCTAAAATACATAATTTAAATTTTGCTGAGATTTCTGCTGGGGGATAGTATTTGGTTAGGCAAGAGTTAAATAACTCCCCCTCTCAATTTTCAACTTCCAGTCACATCTTGCCAAAACAGTTTTAAAAGGAGAAGGAAGGAAGCTACCACAGAGCTACAATTAAATGCATCTGAATGTAAGACAAAAATATTTTTTGATGGTGTACTCAGTGTCTTAAATAAAAGTATAAAGAAAAGGAAGATTTATTCCTTAAGTAAACGTGCTTAGAAAAAGCTTCCCAGCCTCAAGAAAATAACATGGAATTTGAGGAAAGTTACATTAGGCATATAACACAAATATTTCATGTATGTAAGATTGTATATAAAGAGAGGATGTGAATGAGGACACTTACACAGTCTTTACAGATCACCTACTTGGCAACAGATTCAGAGGAGTAGGATCCATTCCACTAGTCCACTGACAAAGAGAACTGTAATTCTTGAAAGCTTATGCTACAGTAAAGTGGGTTAGTTTTAAAGTTGCTACTGGACACTTTACTATTTTGCTATTAGGCAATAGCAGTGCTAAACACTATCAGAGATTCACACATACCCTGAAAGCTTTGGAGCCTTCTAGGCCAAAATACAGTCCTCCAAACTTAAAAACCCTGTCATTTAACAATAATCTCAGAGGGCAGTCGAGTATGTTAGGAGTATGTTGGTTTGCAAACCTTTGTTATGTGCTGAAATGGGCTCCCTTATAACCTGTAGTCATTTTACTTTGTAAAGGCAACTCATGAAGCACATCTTTGAAATTTCATAAATTTCAAGAAACTGATTCTGATCCACAAACTCAGACAACAGGCTAGGCAACTAGGAACAATTAAATTGCACAGTAATCCTAAAAATATGTGCTCCGAGCTCTGCCTGCAAGGCTGACATAATATTATGGTTTTAGGTTTCAAGGAAAGGAATCAAAGATGAAAGATATCCTTTCATTTGATCTTACTAGTCTCCTCCATTCCACGACCTCGAGGTTTTTTTTTTTTTTTAAAGGATTGCTGAGGCCTGTAAAGCTTTAAGTGGTCAAATGTGTTGTGTCAGCATAAACTGATTTTTAAAAAAGGTTCATATAGTGTTCTCTTCCTTTGTAATAGAAGTTTTCATGGTCCATAGAGCACAAATGAGGAAAAGGTAGGAAAGGTGTTCCTGCCAAGAATGAAACTACATGCAATGAAAAATGCAACACTGAACAAAATAAATGCCACTCTGTGGCCAATTGTCCTGCAAAAGAAGGAAGGGGACAATGTTTCTCTTTGAAAAGCTCAAGATAATTAGATTAAATATCTAAAATGAATACAATACAAAGCAAATTAATTGATAGTTAATTCTCGCTTACTCCACTACTTCAAGGAAGCTTTCCATGCGATCACGACTAATAAGATTGCTCCCATTGTGATTTCAGTTGTTGCTCCTGTGAAGACCGTCCTCAGGAACATACCAAGCAGACAAAAGAGATCTGTGTGGTGTGAACCAGATTCTTCATACTCAGAGACAGAAAAACCACAGGGGTGCATGAAAATCAGAACTTCTTTGCATGCTCCTCCGTCTTCGCCTTCCTGATCATCAGCTTGGGAAAAAGAGTTAGAGACGGAGGCACTTATTTGTCCTTCTTATGTCTCCTCTTGCTTTCACAGACAATTCTCAGCTTTGAATGGAAAGGATGGGGAGTCGCAGGTGAATACATGAGGAGAATTTGCTGGGAAGTGCAAGTGGAAGTAGATGCTAAGAGCACGAGGAAGATAATCGGCTCATGTACCTTCAGCTTCTATGATTTTTCTTGCCTAATCTCAATATTTAAAAAAAATGATATGAGAGTAGTCAAAAGAGAATTCTTATCCTACAGAGATGTGAAATGGAAGCCTCTTGCAGACATTACATTGCATTCCATTGATATGGAGCAAGAACCCACCAGCCTCATGTGAATTGGGCAAGGTATGGTTTTGCAGTGCCCAATTCATTTGACACAGCAATTGCATCCTTGGAATCCATACCTGATGAGCTCCTGTTTCATGTGAATAGAGCACAACATAACATTTACAAATTGTTAGTTAAAGAATTAACCAAAAGATAAAAGAAGATCCAATTCCTCTTGATCATTCCCATGCTCTTTCCCTTATCCTTCCAGCATTTATGCAAAACGAAATGATCAGAGACTCATCCCCCTCCTCAACATGGTCAGGAGAAAACTAGACATTATTACTAATAACAGGACTAATATGTCTGATCCGAAGAAAATAGGAAATGGGCTTCTTCACATTAGTCTTATAGCTATTATTATTTGCAGGATTTAGCATAATTTGGGTCCAGTGGTACTTTAAAAACTAATGAGATTTCCAGGGTATGAAAAGTCAGAACTGGAATCGCAGAGTTACCATGTGATGTGCATAATCAGAGAGAGCAAATCAGATGCTTCATCCCTTTTCAGAAATTTGCAACTACTATACTGTACATTTTACGGTAGCTGGCCTTACTAGTTAGGGGGGCTGAGAGATTCTATTGGAGAGAGGCAGTATGTCAAGTCTATCAAAAAGTGATCATGCAGTGCACACACGACTCTCGTGTATCTATAAACCTC
Organism: Eublepharis macularius; assembly: GCF_028583425.1. NCBI lineage: Eukaryota > Metazoa > Chordata > Lepidosauria > Squamata > Eublepharidae > Eublepharis > Eublepharis macularius. The sequence goes on along the minus strand of NC_072790.1, from coordinate 92,580,386 downwards.
TCTTCTATTATTATTAAATTATATACTAACAATGATGCTCTGGTATGTCTCTGATTAAAGGAATTTATGGCATACAGTTAGATGGGGGCAGCAAAAAGAGGGACAACAAAGGATGAGCAAATGCAGCTATATGAACTTAGGCTTTGTTGAAATTGGCAATAATGATTTAGGTATTACGTTAAAAGCTTCAGGGAAAAGGTAGGTTTTAGCCTGGGTTTATTGAAGAAATAGCTAGATGTGATGTACAGTTATGTGCATTCTTCTTCCACATTCTTTAAAACTGAAAACAGTCTCAAGAGGTTGCAAATTTGAATGCAGAAATGGGGGGGGGGTCTGTTCCAAAACATTCCCCATTGCTTCTCCATCCATAGATAAATAGATGCAACTATGGAGTCTTTTTCAAAATGGAAAGACAATAATAGGGGAATGATTTTTAGCAGGAAATCCTCAGCAGGGATAAAATTAGCTACCTTGTGTTTCCACCATTCTTCAGTTGGCTGACCATACCTTTGTTAAGCTAATGGTTCAGAATGGTTAGTTGACAATAGGTGCTGAAATAGCCTCCTGATGATTCTGTTAAGTACTGTGAACTTGGAGGAAGTAATCCAACTCAACAGAATGGGTTGTATGTATGAAGAAAGATTAGCACAATGTTGTGCTGATTAAAATAAAATTTAAGTCACGATGATTAATTTAATCAGGTCACATTTATCAATATAAAAATTTTTGTTGAATGATTTCTAAAAAAATAATGACTTGTAAACATTCATTCTTGAAGAGCAGAAACTCAGCTTGCAATTAATATCTACTGGTGCTATAGTTAAGGAAAGGTTCTTTCATCTCAGAAACTAAGCAGGGTCAGCCCTGGTTAGTACTTGGATGGAAGACCACCAAGGAAATCTAGGGTCCCTACACAGAAGCATACAACCTGTGTTAGTCTGTTGTCTTGAAAACCCTATGTGGGCACCCTAAGTGGCTACTCCTTGACATTGTTTTCCATCAACCAAGGTGACACAACATCATGTGAAGAATGTGGAAGTATGCCAAACTAAACATCTGAGACTAAGATATACACAAAAATTGCTGGGTTTGTATCATTAACCTTGATTAACTGGAATGGTGACTCAAATCCAAAAAACCTCCAATAACACTAATCCCCCCAAATCTCTTTTCTCTGCAAGTTCCAGTCCTTACCAGCCATGCCACAAGAACACATTTTTTCTCTCTATCGATTTCCTCAAAATGACATCTCTCCCAATCAAGCTGTTGAAAGGAGCAAACAGCACTCCCAGCCAAAGCAAACTGCACAGAGCTACCATTCTCCTTCTCTCCATCCCCCACTTGTCATCTGAAGATTTTTTTCCCCCAAGCCTGGGCTTGCTGATTCAACCTCCTCTGCTGGTTAGGGCTCTCTTGCAGCCTTGAGCACCTTGCTTGCCCAGGCTGTAATTTAGCTCCCTGAGCTATGCTTTGCACTGTCTGAGATATGCTTTGCAGAAGCTCAGATATGCTTTGCAGACACTCTGTCTTGCACTTGATTAGATCTACAACTGATCAGGCCTTTGCAAACTGACTGCTTTCCTTCTCTGGGCCTGCTCCTTGTTTGTCCCCTCCCTTTTCTGTGCTTTATCTACTTCCATTCTATCTCTCTTCCAATTAGATCATTGCAAGGAAGGAGCAAAGAGCATTCTCAGCCAATCCCAAGCTGCCATTCTTCTCTCCTTCCTTCCTCCTTGTGGCTGGAGAGGGGTTTTTTTTCTTGTAAAAGTAGTAAGTGTGGCTGGCACAGAGAGCCCTACTTTGGGTGTCTGTAAAATCAACACCCTTTGTTCAATCTGCCTGAAAATCAGGAGGTATTTAGATTAGAGGGAGAACTGTTTTCTGCACAAATTTGGTGTCATTATCTTTATAAACAGCTTTCCATACACTTGAATATATTTCCCATTGAAAATAATGGTCCTAGAGTTATCAGGTCCCCTTACCCTCGGGGGGGGGGGGAGGGCAGCACTCACTTTAGTTGTCCTCAACATGCACTTGAACTTCGCAGTGGGCTGATTTGGAGCCTTAACAGACCCAATTCAGTCCATTTGGGGCCCAAATTGGCTCTCGAGGAGGCTTGATGACGTCACTTCCAGGAAAGACATCATCATACTGCTGCAAGAGCATGTCCGGAAGGCCTATTTCCCCACTTTTCCCTTCTGCTGGCCAGGTAAGTGGTGGTGGATGGCAAAGGGTGGGAACAGGAAATCCCCCCTGGGGGAACAGGAACCCTAAATGGTTCCAATGGGGGTGGGAACACAGGTTTTATTTCCAAACTGGTAATATCTTACCCAGAATTTAACAATAATGGTAAATGTTTCCTCCCTGAAGTCTGGATCAGAAATTACAACAAAAATCTCAGTGCACATCCCTAGAGGAATGCTTAGCTAGAATTCCATTTGTTGTTCCCAGAATGATATGGATGTTACCTGAGGCTAGCCAAGCCATGTACCTATTACAAGTAGCTGAGTATTCCAATCCAAGATGCAAAGTCCCATTGAATAAAATGGCAATTACTTCTAAGTAAACTGGCTTACAATTGTTTCCAGTGGAACTGAGGGTCAAGCTACAAGTGACGAATGACACTTGAATGGCAAGTGTATTTCTCCCTGTTCACTTGCCCTCCACTCAATCCACTTGCCGTTCAAGTGTCATTTGTCACTTGTAGCTTGGCCCTGAGAGATCATGTACTAGAAGATCTCCCCTTTCCGTTTCCTTCTAAACATTCAGCCTGACGGGGTTTGAGAGCTCAAAGGTTTGCATACTCTGTTACTTTAGTTGGATTTCATAGTGGGTTTTTTTAGATTCTACTGTGGACCCAACATACTGTTTACAGTGTTTTATGCTATATGGATGAAAACCAAAACAGGAAAAGACATTGAAACAACATAATAGCAATAGCTTAGAAGAATCTCCTGAATTTGGATTTTTTTTCACAAAAGAACGAGGGACAAAGTTGGCATCCTTAAGAACAAGTGAATTCCCTGAGGACCAAATTTTACAGGTTCATGCATCCCTGAGAATCATATACTTGCAAAAGAATTACTGAAGTGTAGAAGGCTTCCTTTTCTTGTAAGTCATAGGGTGATCTACTGGCCCTTGTTAGATTATGGCTAGATGCACAATTACCCAACCTACAGAATGACATCAAGAAAGATAAATCAAGAGTGCTGCTTATGCGCACTGACATAGGTCTTTTGTTTTACTAGCAGGGCTGCACAATGTCATCTGCCTTTAAGGAACACTTGGTTTCCAGATTGCTTTAGAAAGGCAAATGAATTCTTCACCTCTGCTTGTTCTGCTTGCTGTCAAATACAAATTATAATTTAGAACCCTCCATGAGAAACTTAGCCTCTATTATTAGGTTTGAAAACAGTCTCACCCCATATGGCAAAGAGATGAGTCTTATGTTGCTTTTGTTTCATACCACATAAGTTGGACTTGAAATTAAATCTGAAAGCATGAGCATAAAAGAAAGTTTACTGATACTGGAAAGCTGAGAAACACTCACAAAATCCCAGACTTCATACATCTACAGAGTCTTCATCTAGATTCACAACTGTTTTTCACACAGCTTCATCAGTTCTGCTGCATGCGTTTTCAGTAGGGAAACTTTTTACTACCACCCCCCCCTCCCCGATTCTTCTCTCCAAAGCCTTTTATAGGGCTTTGTTGGATCATTCCTTGGGGCTAAATCTAGAATGCTTTTCCACTGATGGGAGAAGTTTTACATGAAGTAAAGGGCACCTTTGGCTCTAACTCCATGGTTTGAATTCAACATATTTTGTTTAAATTAAACATTCTCTTCTGCCGTTTTTTGTTGCAACGGGTGGAGGGAAGGAAATTGCCACTGTTTCTAGATTAGGCACTTCATTTTTCAGTAGCACGAAATTCAAGTCGCATTAATTTCAAGTCCACCTCAGTTACACCTCAAATTAATGTAAATTATCCAGTAGAGGTGGGAAGTGCCAGCAAGCTGCAGCTGACTTGTGGTAATCCTGCTGGGTTTTCAAGGCAAGAGATTGTTTATCACCTCTGTTTGCCGTTGCCTGCCTCTGTGTAGCAACCCTGGACTTTTTTGATGGTCTTCCATCCAAGTATTAATGAGGGATTACCCTGCTCATCTTCTGAGATCTGATGAGACCAGATTCTCCTGGGCCATCCAGGTCAGGGAAAATAGTCAAGTAGCACCCCTAAAATATTTTACATCATCTGTTCCTCCCAGTTATGTGTACTTCCTGAGGTCTGCTGCTAACGATCTAACATCATAAGAGTATTCTAAAACAGAAAAGCATTTTCTTTCAAACAAACCTATCTTTTCAGAAACCAAGTCTGAAAGATGCTTTCTTTAGAAGTCTTTTGGAAAAAAAGTTTTAGCTTGACATAAATGGATTACCAACAATATTGGAATAATGTGCTGGCCTGGATGCGAACAGCTGAGTCTATTAACAGACCACAGTCAGTGGAAAACTGAAACTAAATCAGTAAAACAGGGCAGAAGCTTATTTCATAGCTCATATCAGAGTGGTACAACGTGTATAGCATTGTGATCTGATAAAAGGTAGTGATGCTAGCTAAAAGTTTAGACTTTGACGTAACTCTGACAGTTTTACTTTGGACATCTGTCCTCTCTGATATACATGATGACAAATTTTGTCAGATGTACATTAACAGAAAAGGCAATATACAACAACAACATTCAATTTATATACTGCCCTTCAGGACAACTTACACCCACTCAGAGCAGTTTACAAAGTATGCTATAATTTGCAATGCTTTGTAAGTTTACAAATTTATAATTTTGTACTTTGTACTGTAAAGGCCTGCAGTTGCTATGTAGAAAGGATTGCAAAAAATAAAAATTTATTTTCCTAAAAAAATTATTTTCCTATTATTATCCCCACAACAACAAACATCCTGTGAGGTGGATGGGGCTGAGAGAGCTTCTAGAAGCAGTAACTGACCCAAGGTCACCCAGCTGGCTTCAAGTGGAGGAGTGGGGAATCAAACTCGGTTCTCCAAATTAGAGTCCCATGCTCTTAACCACCCATTAAACTGTCTCTCAGGTTTAAAGGAAGTTTTCCTTGTAACCTTTCTCAGGTTACAAAGAAGTTTTCTGTTTTCCTAAGAAAACAGAACGGTTAAGAAACAATTTTATAGGATTCCAAATATGACATTCTAAGCAGAGGGTGTTTTTCTTATAAATACCTAATTCCTAATAAAGACCAAAATGAGTGATGATGATGAATTGTAGCCCAGAGAAAAAGGGTGGGGGAGGGGCAGGAGGCACGGTGACAAAACCCACAGACACCCCAACTGGGAGTTGAAAGGAGGCCACAACTTTATTGGACACAACTTATGGAACATTGGTGATGCATAAGGGTGGGATCCTGAGCACTGGCTGACCTACTTGCCAGCTGATGAAATACCGCACCCCCTCAGCCTGTTGCTGAGGGGAGGAAACCGAGAAGTGGCAGCCAGTGGCATACCATGTGGATGTATATCCCTGTGTGGATCTCCTGCCACCTGGAAGTGAGTACACCCTAGCAGCCCCCACTAGGCATGCACCCCCATACTCACTCCCAAGATTTCTTATGGGAATCCCCTTACTGGGGAGAGTGGGCATGCAAAACATACACAGCGTGCAGAAAACCCCAAACCATGGCCGTTTCCACACGGCTTACCTGCTTGCGTTATGTCCTGGCAGATCGCGCAAAAAACGCGGAAGATCACGTTTTTTCGCACGAGATTTGCGCGATGTCATGTGACGTTGTGCAAATCTCACGCGAAAAAACACGATCTTCCGCGTTTTTTGCGCGATCTGCCGAGACATAACACAAGCAGGTAAGCCATGTGGAAACAGCCCGTGTGAACATTTCAGGACATTCTCTGAGAAAAATTCAACAGAGCACAAAAAGGAAGGTATGACTTGCCTGAGACCCCCTCTTCACTACAGATGCCCAATACACATGGAATTTTGTTCCTACTCTGTCCACCAGTGAGCTACATCCAATAAACTGGCAGTATGGTGCAGAGATTAGAGTGTTAGGCTAGTATCTAGGAGAGCCAGGTTGAAAGCCAACTCAGTCATGGAGTGTTATTGGACCAACTACTCAAAGACGATATACTTCACAGGGTTTTTATCAAGGGGGATAAAGTGAAAGAGGACAGTAGTTGCAAACTGTTTGGGGTTTCCAAATGATAATGCAAGCCAACCTGTAGGCTTTAATCTTTTAAAAGAAGAAGAAATTGGGTAGTACTGCAAACTGAAATTGTCTTTATTCTGTTTTGTCGGCCAATCTGAAGGTGAGGGAACTGTCATGGGCAGATCATTACCTGCTTGTTATTAGACATATAGAGATACCAATACTCCACAAGGGTGGGGGATTGATTAAGGTGATCTGCTCCCACATCCTGATGTATCTGACTGGTTTTCAGATAGCTTTAGAGGATTTTTCTGTTGATATTGTCAGTGAACCTGTCAATGCTCTGGTTAATCTCTGGAATGAGGAAATGATCCGGGCAATTGACACATTTGCTCCTAGGTGCGTCTCATATCTAAGAGCCCGGGCAGCCTCTTGATGTACTGAGGGGCCGTGGATGACAAAAAAGACAAGGAAGATGGCTAGAGCAAGACTGTAGAAAGATGGGACAAATAAAACAAAGCAAGGTCTAGAGCTCATTTTAAAGTCTGCTCCGTGGCAGTGATAGTGACAAAGAAACAATATTTCTTCACTACTATTGTATCCGCACAGTATAGAATGTTGGAATTCTTCTGGGTTGCCTGGGGCCTATTGGGTAGCCTGCTGCAACCATTTTGCTCAATACTTTGTGGATAAAATTCCTCACATCCATTCTGACTCACACTCTACATTAGCAGTGACAGGATGTGATAGTCCCAAGGTCCAGTTGTATGGGATAACTTTCAGTTTGTTTAGTCTGAGGATGTGGACAGGAGTCTTGGTAGTGAGACCTATCACCTGCTTGTATGACCCTTGCCTACCCTGGCTGATTAAATCTGCTGAGTGTGACCACCTCTGACATAAAGGAAGCAGTAGTGCATATACTCTTAAAGAAACCTTCTCTGGACCCAGGAGAGTTGATCAACTACATCTAGTCTCAAATGTGCCACTTTTGAGCAAGGTGGTGGCTGAGTAGTTTCAGGGATTCCTGAATGAAACAAATTATCTTGATCCTTTCCAATCTAGTTTTAGGTATTGTTATGGAAATAAAATGGCCTTGATGGTTGTTGTGGGTTTTCTGGGCTGTATTGCCGTGGTCTTGGCATTGTAGTTCCTGACGTTTCGCCAACAGCTGTGGCTGGCATCTTCAGAGGTGTAGCACCAAAAGACAGAGATCTCTCAGTGTCACAGTGTGGAAAAGATGTTGGCAGGTCATTTGTATCTACTCAGGAGGGGTGGGGTTGAGCTGAGTCATCCTGTAAGAGTTTCCCAGGGTGTGGAATGCTAATGGAGGGAGGCTTCACTGTATCCTGAGGAGGTTCTTTTGCATATGGATTGGTGCTTGATGTGCTAATCTTCTCTGCAGGGTTATTGTCGGGTATAGAGTGTTTTGTTAGCCTGGTGTTTTTCAGAACTGGAAACCATGCTCTGTTCATTCTTAAGGTTTCTTCTTTCCTGTTGAAGTTTTGCTTATGCTTGTGAATTTCAATGGCTTCCCTGTGCAGTCTGACAAAGTAGTTGGAAGTGTTGTCCAGTATTTTGGTGTCCTGGAATAAGATACTGTGCCCTGTTTGTGTTTGGCTATGTTCAGCCACTGCTGATTTTTCAGGTTGTCCAAGTCTGCAGTGTCTTTCATGTTCTTTTTTTCTTGTCTGGATGCTACGCTTTGTGGTCACGATGTAAACTTGTCCACAGCTGCAGGGTATACAGTATACTCCTGCAGAGGTGAGGGGGTCTCTACTGTCTTTTGCTGATCGTAGCATCTGTTGTATTTTTCGGGTGGGTCTGAATACTGCTTGAAGGTTATGCTTTTTCATAAGCTTTCCCATCTGATCAGCAATTCCTTTGATATATGGCAAAAACACTTTTCCTGTAGGAGACTGTTTTTCCTTGGTTGTTTGATTCATCCTGGGTTTGATTGCTCTTCGGATTTCATTTCTGGAGTAGCCATTTGCCTGAAGTGCATGGTTTAGATGATTAATTTCCTCATTGAGAAAGTGCGGCTCACATATCCGTCTTGCACGATCCACTAATGTTTTCATTATGCCTCTTTTCTGTCGGGGGTGGTGATTGGAGTTTTTGTGTAAGTACCGATCAGTGTGAGTTGGTTTCCTGTAGACCTTGTGACCTAACTGAAAGTTTGCTTTGCGGATGACCAAGGTATCCAGAAATGGGAGTTTTCCCTCGATTTCTTTCTCCATTGTGAATTGTATGTTCAAGTGGATGTTGCTGAGATGATTCAAAAACCCCATCAAGTCTTCCTCCCCATGGCTCCAAATGATAAATGTATCATCCACAAACCGGAACCATACACAAGGTTTGTGGGGTGCTGATTCTAGAGCTGTTTTTTCAAAATGTTCCATGTAGAAGTTTGCTATAACTGGGCTGAGAGGGCTCCCCATGGCCCATCTGTTCATAGAATTCGTTATCCCATTGGAAGTAACTGGTTGTCAGACAATGATGGAACAAGGCTGTTACATCCTCTGGGAAAATCTGATTAATAAGTGCAATAGTGTCAGTTTTGATGTTGTATCCCTGTTTACCAAGGTTCCAGTAAAAGACACTATTGCATCCAAAATTTGAGAGAGTTACCAAGAACAGTAGGTCACATCTCCCCTTTAAGAGTCTGAAACACCATTCAAATAATCACTGCAATTTTAGACAAATGACCTACAATTGATATTCAAAAAGACAGAAGGTTAAAGGGACAGGCAACAGAATTAATGAGAAGTAGCAAGTTGAAATAGATGGAGATAGCTGCTTATATATTTATATGCTCCTTTACATATTCAGTTTCTACAATGGATACAGGATGACATGGCAACAGAGACATAAGAAGCTGGAGGCCTTTATGGTGCACCTGTTATATTCCTGGGAAAGTTTTTATAGTCTCCAAGCCAGTCAGAGGAAAGATTTCAAGTCAGGAAGAAGGACTGAGAAAATGGCTACTAAATGATATCACTTTCCTGCTTTAATGCATATGTTCCTCCTTAGGAAAATCCCAGAATGAGGAAGTTATAGATTGCCTGAAGAAAAAGGAAAGGCTCAACAAGTGGCAAATAAAGGGCAAAGGCATAACAATGTTCACGGAGGTGGACATTGGCAAGTAGCAGCCCAACAAAACCAAGGATTGTGGGCCCTGTGAAAATTGGAGAGCTGAGGAAACATGGAATTTAGTAGGAATTGGTATTCACATGAAAGAAGCCATCTGAAGTTAATTCCCAACAAGACAGCACTGCTACTGGTGAGCAGAAGGCATGACCCAGGTGTCACCCGCTTTGAATAGGGTTGCACTTCGAAGGAATATCCATAGTCTGGGGTGGATACTTCAGCTGGTGCAGAATGCTACAGCAGGATGTTGTCTGGAGTGTTGTAGAGACCATATCACTTCAATCTTGGCCCATTTACACTGACTCCAATTATGTTTCCAGGCACAATACAAGGTGCTGGTGCAAACCTTTAAAGCCATATGGTTTGAAACCAACATACCTGAAGGATCGCCTACTCCCTCGTGCATCTACCTAACCACTGCAGTCATCATTGGAGACCCTGATTTAGGTGCCTCTGCCTTCTGAGATTAGGTGAGTGGCCTTCTTGGTCATCATGACGCCAAAACTCTGGAACTTGCTTGTCAGGAAGACTCATCTGCCCTTCTGTTTCCATCTTCCATCAGTGGGTGAAGAGTTTTTTATTTTGTTTAGCATTTTGTCAATGCTCCCTCCTTCCTGCCCAATGTTTTAATTGTTGTTTTTATGTTTTGTATGTATTTTAGCTCTAGTTTTAATGATGTGTTTTATTACTTTTAATAGTTTTTAACATGTGATTTTATTATGCATATTTGAATTCGTTAGCTTCCTTGATGATCCTTACGCAAGCAGAAAAGTGGGATATAAATTTTATAAAATAAATCTGGGATGGATGGGGAATTTCAGTTATCTGAGATCTAGAGAAAAAACTTGGAGCAATGACTGTAACAGTTTTGCAAAAATGATTAGGAATTATTGTCTTGAAAATCTTCAGTAGTCATTTTGGGAATGAGTGATTGTATTCAAAACCATGTTAGGCTATATTCTGTGGCTGATATGAAACGATTCTGAGAAACCAAGGAGAGTGGGTTAGTTATATTATGATTTTTTTTGTCATTAATAAAAAGTGCCCCAAGGAAGGAATGGTGTTTGAAATATTTTTCAGTAAAGCTTTTTTTAACAAATGCCTTCTCAGTATTACCTATCACATTTTGCCAGTATTATGGCCTCATGATACCCAAGTAAAATGTACAATTTTATCTAAATGATTTGCTTGGTAATTTATTAAAGACTTGGTTGTCCACCCACAAAATCAGTTAAAGTTGTTGGATTTGTCTTTTTAACTATTTTTAACTATTATTTTAGTATATGTAAAATTGCTTATATTGTCTTGGAAGTCCAACTTGACTATTTTATAAATTTGACTTTCTGCATAGCATTATGAACATCATTTCACATGCTATTTTGCTTTAATTTAAAGATAATAATATAATAATATATTATATATTATATATATATTATATTATAGTATTATATAATAATATAATGTACTTAGCATGGCACATTTATCAATTTTTTTAAAAAAATCCTGGAATCACTGGAACTTAGTACTAAGACATGTAATCATTGTCAGTATGTGAATCTAATATTCAAAAGACAAGGTGAACATTGGGTATAAAAGATAAATAACATTTCCAAATAAAATGTAGCAAACAGCAAGGTAGGCTAGAGCTGTTTTATGGCATTAGATTACTTTCACCCCCAAAATGTTTGGGTAGTTTGGATTTAAACTGACTGACAATCCAATCTTCTACAGAGGTATAGGCTGGAGTTACTGTACAGAAGGGACTAAACAGCCAGTGCCATTTATACAATAAGACAAAGTGTAATAAAAGATTAAGGTTCAAACCCTTGCTTAACTGGGTAACCCATGCAAGGTCACTCTGTTTACCTCTTTCCTTTGGTAATAAAAACCTACCTTTAAACCTGCTGTCTGCATTACTAAGATAGGGGCACAGTAAAACAACCTGCAGAATGAAACAATCTATGAATAAATATTATTAATCAGGATTACAAACTAACTAGTTGACTATGTTTGCACAATTAACTGAGACAATATGCTCCGCTACTTCAAATAAATATATCAGGTGCTGCTCTGTGGAATGGCAGCTCTTAGAACACTGAGCATTCATATCATAATTCTATAGAATTTCACAAGCAATAACATCAGACATTTCTTGCAGGGAAATGCTGAGCACTTGAAGACAGCACTGTGTTTCGATTGTTAAGCTGTCAGTCAACAACTTTATCAATTGGATGTCAAAAAGCCATTGGGCTATTGATCTGACATCTTGCTGATGGTGAATCATGGTTTTGATTGACAGTCTGAGTGGCTGGACAGTTACATTTAAATTGGTACATTTGTTATCTTAAAAAGGACACAATCCTACTACCTTGACAATTCATTCCACCACCTATACTTCCAACACCGATGACATGCCATGTGCTTGTAAGATAGCTTCATAACTTGTTGTCTTCATGTTTATTAGGTATGCAACAAAGCATTGTTGGTAACAATAATATGCATAGTCTTTGAATTAAATTCTAGTAAACAGCTTGCTGTCTCCTTGAAAATTTTGTATACAATTTTGTATACAACTAAAATTGATTTCTAATCTGCAATCACTATGTAGGAACAGGATCTTTGTTCAAATGTAAAATGTTTTAGTGCTGGCTTGGGGACCCCAAATTGGGTAGAAAGGCAGCATGGAAATACTTTAAATAAATAGCTATACACTGTAAACTCATCCTGCTTTCACTGCTCTCACATTTGTAAGCCCATCATTTTATACTTCCTCTGGAGCAAACCTTTGTTTGTTTACAGATGATATAATAACATGAAAATAATCCATCTGATTTCCAATAATTCATAAAGTATAGATTTAGGGTTGCACACATATGTGTTTTCTTTTTAATTTCTTCTTATTTTTTGATGCTACCATTATGACATTTCCCCATTTTTATTGCTGATATTAAAAGAAACATTACTTCAGTGTAAATTTAACCAGGGAAATTCAAAGTAAGGAAACAGATAATGGAGCAAAACTTGTGAGTTTCAACTGCACAAGGAAGAAGCAAAATCTTTACAGGGAGTTTTGAGATAAAGTAGCAAGAATGAGAAATTCCATAGTATAAATTAAGGAACTGTGCTTGCCAAGCTACCGTTACAATTGCTGACAAATCTTTTTGACTGCAGTTTACAGTTGTCTGACATTCTGTATTTTCTTTCTTTCTCCTTTGCTCAAAGAATGAGGTGTGAAACAGTTTTGAATTGCATGAAAAAACCCATGCGTTGTAAAAGCTTTGGGACAGAGGAAGGAAAGATGGTAACCCTAAATATAACACATGCAAGGCACTGACAAATGTAAAAAGCAAGCCTGAAAAGAGAGATGGAGGAGGCAGGATGCTTAATAGTACAATTGTAAACAGAGTTACCCCAGTATAAACCCATTGATTTCAATGAGCTTAGACTGGAGTAACTCTTCTTAGGATTGCACTATAAGTATCTGTATGCCTCTGCTTAGCTCATTTAGGAACTTATTAAAATATATTCTCACATCTCCCGTTCTATCATTTTGGAACATAGTTGTTTCCCTTAAGTAACATCATGAATAAAGTTTTACTGAGGCAGTGGCTCAGATCCCCTGGAGTATTTCCATGGCTGGAAGGATGGAGCGCATCTTACTCACTGTATTATTCTGTTGGCAGCCTGACATGCCTCCTGAAATCTTGTTCCTGAGGGCCAGGGGATCTTTCCAGATACAGAATTTTGATTTTCAGTCTGTCACAGAAGGGAGGGAGTGAGAAAGTTACACTCCATGAGTGCATATCCTTCTACTTGCAGAAATACTCTGAGGGATCGAAACCACCGTTTCTGAGATCTTTAACCCATAGTTCATTATTCCAGTGCTTTTGTATTGCCGAATAGATAGGGTTCTAGCCCCTCTCCTCAACCATCTCAGGGACTCTGACTTGCAATCCTAAGGGAAGAGCCATAGGAGTCCAAGTCAGTCCAGGAGGGGCCAACATTGCAGAGGTACCTGCCGATGAACCAGCAAGCACCAGAGGCCACCATGCCAGAGAAATTGTGCCACCAGCCCATAAGTTAGCTGCTAGACTTCCAGGCAGGACTCAAACCTGGGCCTGTATTCCCCCCAGGACCCTCTCTCACTTAGGGTTGTCAACCTTCTAGTGGTGACTGGAGAGCTGCCAGAATTTCAGCTGACCTCTAGGCCACAGAGATCTGTTCCCCTGAAGAAAATGGCATCTTTGAAAGATGTTCTCTAGGGCATTATGCCCCACTGAAGAACTTTCGTTCTCCAAACCATGCCCTCTCCAGTCTCCACTTCCAAAATCTCCAGGTATTTCCTAACTTGGAGCTGGCAACCCTACCCCACTCCACAGGAACTGCGGTTAACTGAACACCTAGTCTGAGATGGCACAAAGGTGTTGAAGTGCCATACTGGCTGTGGGCAACCTGCCTGTAGATCCAAAGCAGAGTGCTGAGAGTGATCCTTCACATGGTTGAGAAGTCTGCCTTGCTGGATTAACTGGTCCACTATACATAAGCCCTGGGCTCCAAGCTCTAGTCTACAGTTAGGTTTCCCAGTTGTCTGCCAGTGGTGAGCAACCTCCCAGGGGTTTCCCCCCTCCTTCCAAAGATTGCCCACCACTGGCAGATAACCCAGGAAAGCATGCACTAGGCACATGCCCAGAGAGGTGTGACAAAGTCAAAGTGATGTCATTGCACCACCCACAGGTATGCTCCCTTGCTTTGCTGGGGCCAGTTTTGGCCCTGTGTGAAGTATGAATCAAAATATGAAGCAAATTTTATCACAAAATGGGCCATTTTGTTTGTCACGAAATAGCATTTTGTGGAGCCGCAGTTATCACAAAATTCAAGACTTAGGCCTGTTTCGTTAGCTTCGTGAACGATTCATAATTGCAGACAGGCTGGCACCGATCCATTGATTCCTTAGGCAACAATGGGGCCAGACTTTTGTTGCCATTGGAAACCCCAATCATAGCCCACTTGCCCATGATTGGCAGCTCTCCTAGCCATCTGGAGAGCTTCCATTCTGCCCTATACAGCCAGGAGCTGGGGGTCAATCCTCTAGGCAACCAAGGAGGTGGGCCTTCTGTAGCCATGGGCACACCAATCTCACCCCTCCAAACCCTCTTAGGCAGGTCTGTCAGCCAACCACAGACCTCCTGTTCTGATCTATGTCAGCGTTTTGCTGGGATTGGAGTGAGAGAGTGTGTGGAAGGATTTGGGATTGTGCTTTTGGCTGCTGCTGCTTTAAAGAGACTGAAAGAAACCTCTTATTTCCAACTCTTGCCCTTGCTGTGGGAAGGTCTTTGGGTGAGGGTGCCTTTTTTCCTCCACCCCACCCCACCCCTCACTCTGTCTTCCCGGCCCAGCTCCACCACGGCTGGTCCTTCATCGTCCTCTGATCCAGCAACTCCTGGTCTCCATTTCAGTCATGCACTCTGACAGCACTTCCCTTCTCACCCTTCCCGATCAATGTATTGCAAACTGGGAGGGTGGGTGGAAGAGAGCCTGCTGAAGTCTCCCTGCGAGTTTGGCATCTCCGGGTATGAAGGGGGCTGTTTAAATGCCCTGGGTTCCGATGAATCATGAAACTAATGAATCATTTCAGCAAACGTCAATTTTGTGAAGTTTCGTGATTCGCGATTCGTTGATCACAATGAAACATGGAACTCCCATTTCAGGCTTTTCCCGTTTCATGCCCATGTCTAGTGTGAAGTGCGGGAGCATGCCTGTGAGTGGCATTATGATGTTACTTCCAGGAAACGACATCACCATGCAGGCACTGGGAGCACAAGTACACATTGCATGGTCAAAAGGAGAAAACTCCAGGGAAGTATTAGGAAAGTATAATTCCCCCCCACACACACACACACACTGGGAGGGTATAGGAATCTGGCAACTTTATCTACGGTCTTAAGACAAGACAGAGGCCTTACTCCAGAGGAGCCTAGACTGGCCTGTCTATAGAGTGTAGAACAACCTTATTGAATTCCAGAATGACTACTGAATATTAGTTGTGTTTGATTCCTAATATTAGGACTATAGCTTCGCTTCTGCATATGCTATATTGACAGAAATAATCAAAGATGGTAGCAGTAAAGATACCATTTGTAAATGGGGTGTGCATGTGTATGTAATCAGATCAATTAACAAGTATTAAGAGATATCACTTTACTAAACAGTTGGTAGATAATAATTTTTTACATATTGTCACTGACATTTATCAAATTTACTAAAGCCCTGGCTTCGGAGATACACAGCTCTGTCTCATAATTTCCCAGTCCTTGAGTATTTGCACCTCTGAACAATTCAATATGGGATTTTAAAATCAGAAAGTGTCTTGGCATTTTAGTGAAATCATCAATCACTCAAGCTTCACCTTGTGCTTTATGACACAGAATCTTTTGGATGACTAATAATTGATAGCCTTCTGTTTCATTCACCCAGATGGCAGACAATAATATGGATAAGTTCCACCTATCAAAATGAACTTGGAAAGATTACAGTGCTCATTGACCTACTTTAATCTGTTTATTTTGATGATCAGTAAAAATGGAGAATGAAATTTTCAAAAAAGCCTATTGTGTTGACAACAATTAGTTTTCCACGGCACAGCCCTATAATGCTACACTTAAAAGCAGTGGGTCATCTTATCTGTATAAGAACATACCTAGCTCCAGCACGTCAACTTCATTTCACATCCCAGGATAACATACACATAAAAGTGCAACTGCTAGGATTAGAGCTACAATGCAAGGGGTGGGGGGAGCTCACCAAGGCCACTGAAACTATTCTGCAGCACAGAACTTTGTGGAATGATTCATGTGATATACGTGCCATCATAACGCTTTTTAGTTACCAGTATACTCACATTCACATAAATGAGGACATCAATTAATGTGGCTTTACTAGAAGTTCTGAAGACAAAAAAAGCACCTGTCAAGAAGATTCCAGTTTAGGAAATTCTATAAAAATTAGAATTTGAAATCTTAACAATTCTATAGATTTTTAAAGGAACATATCTCCACTGAAATGATATTGTATAAAAACAACTTGAATGCTAAAATTTCATTTGTAAATTTTTCTTAAGTGATGACAAGTAACTGGATCGCAAGTTTTCTTCTGCCCATGGAACAGCAATGATATGGGGAGGGGTATTGTTTGCCAATTCCCTTTTTTTCTCCTGCAGGCCTGCCATGCCTCCTGGCCCCCAGGAAAAACATTTCAGGAACACAGTGAGCTGCAGCAGAAAGGGGGAGGCAGAAAAGATCCAGTCCATTAGTAGAGTCTTGTGAAACTAACCCAAAGGCTTGTACCAGCTTCTAAAAGAAGCATACAGTCTTCAATCAATGAATTGTTCTGTGGCTTGAGTTTTTTTTTTTAAGACAACAGAAGATTTCACTTAGTCACATGTACTGAATCAACAAAAAATGTGGACGGTGTTTTTTAATCAGAGTGGGTTTCAGTTCTGGTAAAGGATCTGTGTTCTGTGTTGATAGGAAAAAAATTGTGAGATACATATCTGAATTCATGTATTACAAATACCCCTGTTATTATGGTTCGTGGTTTAAGTTGTTACAGTTAAATTGATGTAGACATTTCAAAAATATCACTAATTATGGTGTATATAATGAAATGTATGACCAGTTTCAGAACCATCAAGACAATCTTTATACTCAGTCAAGTTTCCATTTGTATTTGCTGTTTGGAAACAAAGTGAAAACTAGACCACACTAATATGGGCCAATCTTGATAGCATAACTATAACTGATAGCAAAACGTAATCATGGATTTACCATTTATGTATAACTGCAACCAATCTTGCAGCATTCACTGAGTACATAGCTGTTGCCATAATACATACAATAAATTTATATTATGTAGTTTTCGGAAAAAATATCAACCACTGATCGCTAAAGCCAACTCTTAGTGAAGTAGAAATAAGTACTGATGGATTCTGGAGGACTTCCATGGTATCTTTCCAGAACTTAAATGCAATAGGTTGGATCTTACCACTCTCATCAGCAAATTGTGAAATCCTTCAGCACAAGAAACTTTTCTACAACTTTTCTTCACACTATGCTTCAGTCTTTCAGGTGTTCAGTACTGCTGCAGCACTACACTATGTTACTCATACTCCTCATTGCTTCCCATTGCTGCCATCAGTTATAATTTCACTTATACTATATTTTAATTAAAGTTTTCTTGTTGCTTAAGCTCAAGTCAATTTTGTTCAGAGTTGGAAAACAAGCAAACTGACCTTTGTAGCATCTAGATGCTAAAGTCTTCTGTTCCAACATAAAAGCCTCTCACATGGGTTCTAACATTAAAATCATGATTTCTGTAATGCAATGTTATGTTTTATGTTTAAGCCCTTGAGAATACTGAATGTAATTACATTGGTCTCCCGGTCACCTTTTGACTCAGCTTGTATTACTTCTTGAACTAAATCACAAATGGGCTAAGGAGAATTTTTCACTACCGTTTTCATTAAACTATGGTTTCAACTGCAGATAAATTTCTTCACTGACATTTGGTGCCTTGAGCTAAATTAGATGAAGGCCATGGCTTTCTATTTTAAAATGTTGTTATGTTCATCTTCATACACCATAGTCACAAACTGATACAGAGTTATGTGGACTTATCCACTGTTTTGTATTTATGCATGTTGAGGCTAGCATGAATTGCAGCCCATACATTTAATAATGTTCCCAGTAATCAAAGGTCCCAGTAATCCCTGAAATTTAGTCACTTGTAGCTAGGTGTGTTTCCCTTATATTCTTTCAAAAGTCAGAACTCCCACCTTCAAACACAAGTCCAGTGGCATTTTAGAGACCAAAAAGATTTTCAGAATTTAAGCTCTTGAGAGTCAAGAGGGTCAGAATTTAAGCTCTTCTTCCGATTGAAAACAAAGGAAGAGCTCTAACTCTCAAAAACTTACACTCTGAAAATTGTGTTCGACTGTAATGTACCACTGGACTCAACCTTGCTGTTCTACTGCAGACCAACACTCTTACCCACTGAAATATTCCCTATATCCAGTACCAGCAATTCTGAGATTAGAGATTACATGTCCCAACAACCTTGAGCACTGACCTAAGAAATTGTTGCCTTTTCCTGTGGGAGAGAGAACACAATGACAATTATTGCCCAGAACCAGACCTATGAAAGGATGTCAGTAGGGACTGTGGAAGTTGGAACCAGAAAGTTCAACTATCAGACTGAAACCAAAGGAAGAGATTTAGATTAAAACTGACAGAAGGGCCTGAAAACCTATGCAATCCTGCTATGTAACTGGAAGTCATGAAGGCCTAGTTAAATGTCAACCCATTTCAACCCAGATATTGTTGCGGGGGGGGGGGGGGGTTGGCCATTTAACACAGGGAAATTTCCTGGTGGGCACTGCCTCAGAGGGCCACAGGTGGCAGGGTTGTCAGGTCCCCTGACAATGGGTGGGTGGGGATTTACTAAACTGTGAGGAGGTGAAGCCAGCAATGTCATTACATCACCAGCGACATGCTGAGGTCACTCCCTGTGCACCTGGAAGTGATTACATCATTATGCTGGGCAGGGGTTTTTTCCCTGGGAAAATCAAAAAGAGTCCAGAGCACCTTTAAGACTAACCAATTTTATTGTAGCATAAGCTTTCGAGAATCAAGTTCTCTTCGTCAGATGCATGATACAGAGTCTCTGTATCATGCATCTGACGAAGAGAACTTGATTCTCGAAAGCTTATGCTACAATAAAATTGGTTAGTCTTAAAGGTGCTACTGGACTCTTTTTGATTTTGCTACCACAGACTAACACGGCTAACTCCTCTGCATCTATTTCCTGGGGAAAGAGATGACGGAACTCTCAAGAGGGAAATGAGGAAGAAACACATGGGATTCTTTGAAATCATATTATTTTAAAGCACTATTGCCAAGTATTTTCAGGAGGTGCCAGAACTCCGTTCCCCCTGAAAAAAAGCCCTGATGCTGGGGGATGCCAAGGACTCTTTGGTATTTGTGTAAAACTCTATGGTTTAACCATAAAGTTTAGCTCAAGTACCAGAGCATCACCCAGTGACTAAGGATGTAACTTCTGCAAAGCCAGAGTGTTGGGACACTGCTGACATTCCCCCGTTTTCCTGACATTTTTTTCCCTGCTGGCCAACTGAGCAGCATTAGGAAGTGCGCTCTGGCAGTGGGATTCCTGTCTGCCAGCAGAAGAATGTTGGCCAGGATCAAGCACAGCTAACCTCAACAACTCTGCCAAAGCCTCAAGTGCTACTTGGCTAGGCCTGCTTGGCCCAGCCCCTCATCAGCCATGGCAATTGTTGTTAGCTCATCAACTGTCTCTTCCTACACTACTTCCAGGTTGGGGGTTGATTCTGTGGGTGAACTAATGCTCATTATCAGCAACAATTAGCTGAGTAGTCCTGCAATGCTGTCTTGTAGCACAGCAGGAGCTGCTCAGCTTGGGTGCTCCAGGACCATTCTAACTTCCCAGTCCATTCCTGCCAGCTATAATTTCTCATCCTTTGTTGGATGAACCTTCTCTGCTTACCTACCCCATTAAAGTGGTTCTAATTGTTAGCCATGAGCCAATGTGGTTGCTGAAACCAGCTAGGGTTGTTAAGAAGCTCCTAGCACTGAAGTGCCTTCAATACTTACTTCAATGCAAGTTACTTTTATATTCCCATGTCAATCCATTTCAAATTGTAACTAGAAGACTCTAAAATAGTATTCTGTTTTTCTAAAGAAAGCATAGAAATCTTGTGCCAACCCAACTTCACAAACAGGAGGTTATCTGTCCTCTACTAAAAAAAAATTGGTATCCAGACTCAAAGAACACCTATTCAAAGAAAGTGGCTGATTAAGAGAAAAAACAGGGCTCATTTCGAGGGGGAACGCACAGGAACGCGGTTCCAGCAGTTCTCCAAAGAGGTCACATGTCAGGTGGCCCTGCCCACCTGACTTTCAGCCATTTTGGGCCCGTTTCAGCCTGGATGGGGCCAGAACAGCCTGGATTGGATCGGTGCTGGGCGGGGGAACCTTCCCCTGCCCAGCACTGACCCGATCTGGGCCATTTCTGCCCCAAACCAGGCCCAAAAGGGCCCAAAATGGCCACTTTCAGTCATTTAAGGCCCCTTTTTGCCAATTTGAGCCCAATTTTGGCCCTGAATGGCCAGGATTGGGTCCAAAACAGCCAGGATAGGTGATACCAGGGTGTGTGGCATATGTAAATCAGTCATGCTAATGACACACTTCTGGTGATGTCAAGGGGTGTGGAATATGCTAATGAGTTATGCTAATGAGTTCCTCCAGCTCTTTTTCTACGAAATGACCCCTGGAGAAAACAATGTTTGGACAACTAATTAATGGAGTGTCAAAACATCTGTTGTGAAAAATATACAAAATTCTACTGCAATATGCCACAGAATCAGAACAAGTCAAAAACTTTGATAAAGTGGATGTAAAGCTTTGGTGAAAATATTTCTATGAATCAATGGGAAAATTTATGGACCAAAGAAATTAAATTTACAGATTATCAAATGTTAAGATAGAATTGGTATAAAATGTTTTTAGATGGTATATTAACCCTAAAGACATTGCAAAAGCTAATAAGGATGATAGTGGAAGGTGTTGGAAATGTATTGGAAGGTGTTGAAATACAGACATTCTATTGTATGTGGCGTACATGTAAAAAGTCAAGAAAATATTGGACAAAAATACATGAAGAGATGCAAAAGATATTAAAATTTCGCTTTGAGCTGAATCCCAAAAATATGTTATTAAATGTTTTACCTAGTAATATTATAAAAACACACAGTGAACGTTTTAAATATATGGTGACAACAGCAGAAGTAGAATATGCAACAAAATTGAAGACAGAATCTTGTCCAGATGTGACTGAGTGGATGAACAAATTGTATGAAAATGCGTCTATGGCCAAATTAACTTTTTATATACATAACAGACTAATCTTACAATTTCAGAAAAAATGAACTTTTTTGACTATGTAGCTAAAAACTAAGAAAAGGGTTTTTTTTATTAACCTCATCATTAACCACACCACTAAGGAAGCAGACAAAAGGAACTCATGTCTCAGTCAACACATTTTGGGGGAAGTAGATGAGCCAAAACAAGATGAAAATGATCTCAATACAGAAACTGTGTTTATGGCTACTGATAATGAAGAAAAGCTGACCATGCAACTCCTATCTAATGCTTTCTGATGGTAAAAAAATCAAAACAACCAATCAAAATGCTACAACATTGCTTTGTGGGATTCTTCTTCAGACTGGACTCTATGCTAAACAAAAATAGCAAAGAACTAGGGTGAGTGTTTGGGGGCATTGAAGAAAAGCCCTCAATATGGCCCATAGTGTAATTTTAGAAATGTAATTATCTTGATGTTATCACAGTCCACCAAATGCTTGAGCTGGAAGTTTTTGCTCCTACACCAACTCAGATTTTATCCAAGAATCTAGGAGTCAGTGAAGTATCACCTTAGTTTGTGGCAGGTTCCAACTATTGAAGCTGTCTGTGACTGTCTGACTGTATCCTGTCTATGTCAATATTGCTTAAATGTTTAGTTAGTCCTTTTGGAATTGCACCTAGTGCTCCTATCAGTACTGGAATGGCCGTTGTATGTTTCTCCCAGAGATGCTGAACTTCAAATCTTAGCATCTTATTATTATCTTTATTATTATTATTTGCAATTTAGCAACATTTTTCATGAGTCATGAGATTATACATATATGTGGAATAGGATCATAGCATGTGTGTGAAAGGGCCTTATGTTACAAGTTTGAACTGAACTCCACAATCTAATGCTTGGGTACTGCTGAAGACTACAGTGTTTCTTCAAAATCATATATCTAAAATGTAATAATCTATTTATGTCCTGCTCATGTGATGTGCCCACTATAAAAAAAAACCCTTGCAATCCTATTAACTGATGTATTCAGATGGTGTATTCAGAAACATCTGAAAAAGGAGGCCATGAAAAGCTTATACTGGAGTTTTTTTAAAAAATAGTCTTTAAGGAGTCAACATGACTGTTTATTTTTGCTTTATTGTACATAATTTTGCTGGGGGTGTTAGTCCTTCTCTCACTTTCTTACTCTCACGGCTCTTTAAAAATGATGCTAAATTATGTCAATGTGTCCTTTTGGATGTCAAAAAGAATAATTGTGAGCCTCAGGCATGAGAACAACACATGCAAATGGAATACAGCTTCAAGAAATGTCACACAACCAGTAAACCAGCTATTTACAGCACTCTAGATGAAACCGACCGACCATCTGCTGTCAACAGCACTTGGTTACAGGACTTTAGTTAATACGATCAGTGCCATCTACAGACTGATCAGATAACAGGGATAACAACCAGACATTAACTTCTATGATAGTGAAAGAGAGTCATCATATAACCGAGAGCTATATAACATATATGATAAAAGCAAATGTAGTATAAGAGGTTAGAGTGTCAGACTAGAATCTGGAAATTGCAGATATGAATCCTCACTTTTCCATGGAAGCATTCTGGGTGACCTTGTATTGGTCACAAACCTTCAGCCTGACCTTCCTCACAGGGTTATTGTGAGGATAAAATGAAGGAGAGGAGAACAATGTAAGCTGCTTTGGGTTCCACAAGGGAGAATGGTGGGATATAAATGAAGTAAAATTTTAAAAATAAATAAACCTGCCCAACTGTGAAACTTTAAAATTTAAAATAGATGCACGTTAATGAAAAGAATGCTGAACTATACTTTTTCATGTAATGAAAAAAAATCTTTAAGACAAGGATTCTGTGTAATGGTCGCTGAGTCACTTTTGACCCTCCCAGATTGCCTTTCTCCAAGAAGTCAACATCCATTGATGCAACAACTATCTAATTATAAAACCTGGCCCAGTTCCTTTAAAAGATGTCTTTTTAATTATTTAATTTTAAAATACATTTGGAAACATTGGTTGTCTAATTGAAAGATACTTTTCAGCCTTTGGGCTATGCTGACATGTCATTTAATCATTTTGTTCCTTTGTTTTCATGTTAAAATTTATTTGTAAGATTTTTCTGTCATTAACCATGGATCTATTCAGTTCATTATTACTGACATTTTTAAGCATTGAATTACTACACATCATTTAATTAGTTTAAAAAGTAGAATAATAGAATCATAGGGTTGGAAGGGACCTCTATGGTCATCTAGTCCAACCCCCTGCACAATGCAGGAAATTCACAACTACCCCCCCCAACTGCCCCAGTGACTCCTGCTCCATGTCCAGATGATGGCAAAACACCTCCAGGATCCCTAGCCAAACTGGCCTGTGGAAAATTGCTACCTGACCCCAAAGTGGGGATCAGTATTATCCTGGGCATGTAAGAAGGCCACAAGAACTAAGCACTGATGTAACCCATTCTGTCCTCCCTCTCATGATCTGCCCAGGTTCACAGAATCACCACTGCTGTCAGATGGCCATCTAGCCTCTGCTTAATAACCTTCAGAGAAGGTGAGCCTACCACCTCCCGAGGAAGCCAGTTCCACTGTGGGACTGCTTTAACTGTCAGGAAGTTCTTCCTAATGATTAGCCAAAAGCTTTTGATTTACTTTCAAGCCATTGTTTCTGGTCTGACCTTCTGGGGCAGCAGAAAAAAACTCTGTGCCATCCTCTATATGACAGCCCTTCCAGTACTTGAAGATGGTTATCATATCACCTCTCAGTCGTCTCCTCTCCAGGCTTAACATTCCGAGCTCCTTCAACCTTTCCTCATAGGACTTGGTCTCCAGACTCCTCACCATCTTCATTGCCCTCCTCTGGACGCATTCCAGCTTGTCTATATCCTTCTTAAATTGTGGTGCCCAAAACTGAACACAGTACTCTAGGTGAAGTTGAACCAGAGCAGAGTAGAGTGATACCATTACTTCTCATGATCTGGACACTATGCTTCCGTTTATACGCATTTGCCTTTTTAGCTACCATATCAAATTGCTGACTTAAGGTCAGTGTATGGTCTACTAAGACCCCTAGATCCTTTTCGCATATACTACTGTCAAGACAAGCCTCCCCCATCCTATAATTATGCTTTTCATTTTTCCTTCCTAAATGCAGAACTTTACATTTCT
Organism: Eublepharis macularius; assembly: GCF_028583425.1. Lineage (NCBI taxonomy): Eukaryota > Metazoa > Chordata > Lepidosauria > Squamata > Eublepharidae > Eublepharis > Eublepharis macularius. The sequence goes on along the minus strand of NC_072790.1, from coordinate 92,555,913 downwards.
CTGTTGAAATTCATTGTATTTGTTTTAGCCCAGTTTACCAGCCTGTTACGATCATTTTGTATCCTTACTCTATCTTCGACTGTATTTGTTACCCCTCCCAATTTAATAAGCATTCCCTCTTTTCCTTCATCCAAATCATTTATAAATATGTTGAACAGAACAGGTCCCAGGACTGATCCCTGAGGAATTCCGCTTGTCACTCTTCTCCAAGAGGATGAGGAACCATTAACTAGCACTCTTTGGGTGTGATCTGTCAATCAGTTACAGATCCACCTAATAGTAATAGGATTCAAACCACATTTTACCAACTTGTCAACAAGGATATTATGCAGAACCTTAACAAAAACCATACTGAAATCGAGATAAACTATGTCTACAGCATTCCCCTGATCCAGCAACATAGTAACTTTCTCAAAAAAAGAGATGTTCATCTGACATGACTTGTTCTTGAGAAACCCATGCTGGCTCTTAGTAATCACAGCCATCCTTTCTAAATGCTCAAGGACTGATTGTTTGATGATTTGATCTGACTTTTCCAGGTATAGATGTCAAGCTGACAGGTTGGTAGTTACCTAGATCCTTCTTTTTCCCCTTCTTGAAGATGGGAACAACATTTGCCCACCTCCAGTCTTCTGGCACATTGCCTGATCTCCAAGAATTCTCGAAAATAATGAACCGAGCCTCAAAAATTACATCTGTGAGTTCTTTTAGTACCCTTGGGTACAATTCATCTGGCCCCGAGGACTTATTTCCTTTTAAAGAAACTAGGTGTTTACAAACTACCTCTATGCCGATCCTAGGCTGTAACTCCCTTCCCCCTTCATGTGTTCTGTTATTGCCATGTTGAGCACCATTGGAATACTAGGAATGAGGGATACAACTTGTTCAAAAGAGATAAACAAGTATTCCAATTGTGAGTGTCATTTCACCAAGTTTCAGTAATGCCTATTATGTCATAGTCCCTTTCCTGTATTAGGACTTCAAGTTCCTCCTGCTTGTTTCCCATACTCTTTGCATTAGTGTAGAAACATCAGAAGCTATGGTTTTTATGCCCTGAGATTTTTATTTCTGCGCTTACCTGCAAGTTAATGTTTCCTACCATATGTTCTACTTCCTGCAGGTCTTCAGTGTTCCCTTCTCCAGTTATAGGCTTTGAATTTATGTCTCCCCCATAGGATTTAGTTTAAAGCCCTCCTTATCAGTTTTGCAAGGTTCTTACCAAACAAATTTTTCCTACCCTCATGAGGTGCAAACCATCTCTCAATAGAAAAGCTTCCTCTCGAAAGTGTAAGCCATGGTCCAAAAAACCAAACTGCTCCTGATGACACCATCTATGTAGCCAGTCATTTATTTGCAGCATTCTTCTTTCCCTTCCTAAACCACAGCCTATGACAGGAAGAACTGACAAAAACACAACCTGTGCTCCCAGGTCCTTAACCTTTTTACCCAGAGGCACATAGTCTCTTTTAATGCATTCCAGACTGTGCCGAGCAATATCATTTGTTCTCAAATGTATCAGGAGGAAAGGATATTAGTCTGTGGGTTTGATAACTCTTCCTACCCTTTCTGTCACATCCTGGATGTGTGTACCTGGTAGAGAGCATAGCTCTTGAGACGACAAGTCTGGTCAGCACATTTTACCCTCTACCTCTCTCAGTAGGGGGTCCCCAATTACCAGCACATACCTTCTCCTACATTAAGGAATGAAAGCTCAAGTCTTTCTCATCCACAGGGGCCTGAGAAATTTCTTTCAAGGTTTGAGGAGTCTGGGGGAGTAGCTCTTGATCCAGTAGTCCATCTATGGAGAGATCCTGGAACCACTTGCTTAGTATTAGAGGCTCAGAATGTCTCCTGATTATCCTGTTCTTGTAGGTTACTTTCTTACATGTACCCGCCTCTTGTATTGGGTGCTCCTCCAAATCCTGAGATACCTTTCCGCCTCATGTTGCCCTCTGAAAAGTGCTTCATGTGTTCTGTCCATGTACTCTTCACCTTCCCGTATTAAATTGAATGTGAACAAGCGTGCCTCAAGTCCCTGTATCTTCTCCTCCAGTAGGGCTACCAACTTACACTTGCTGCAAGTGTAGTTGCTAGGGATGTGCACTTCAGGTTTCAGAAACTTGAAGCACACCTGAATCAACTCTGATTCGCGTTGATCTGTGATTCCCGAATCGGCCCCTAAGCAGAGCTGGGCTGATTCGGGAAACCCGAAGCAGACCTTCCCAAAGCACTTTGGGTTGCTTCGGGAAGCTCTATGAAGCCTTTTCCCCTTGCTGCAGCAAGAGGAAAAAAGCTTTAAAGAGTTCTTCCCGTGGCTTTCATGTGATGGGAGGGGGAAGAGGTGAAAGAGGCAGGAGAGGGAGACGAAGAGGGGGTGATCATGGAAGGAAGATTGGCTGAGAGAAAGAACCAGTCACTGCAGCAGCAAGCAGCCCTTCCCTTCCTGATTGGGGGATTCTCTGGGAGGACAGTATTTTTTTTTAAAAAAATGTTTCAATGTGGGATTGTGATTTGAATGTGCTATTAACGCTGTTCCAAGAAATCCAAGAAATGAAATTTTAAAAAATTATTTTTGTTGTGTGATTCCCTGGTGTGATGTTAGAATTTGTTTCAAAGTGGGGGACTATATGTTGTTATTTGAATGTGTTATTAATGCTGTTACCAAAAATCCAAGAAATGAAATTTAAAAAAAATATTTTTGTTGTGTGATTCTCGTTTGTGATGTTAGAATTTGTTTCAAGGTAGAGAATTGTATGTTGTGATTTGAATGTGCTATTAATGCTGTTACCAGAAATCCAAGAACTAAAATTAAAAAATATATATACCAATATAAATTTATATATATATATATATATATATATATATATATATATATATATATATATATATATATATATATATATATATATATATATATATATATATATAAAAAGAACCAAACACACACCAAATATATATATTTGGTGTGTGTTTGGTTCTTTTTTTGGAGTGCTTTTGATTCTCTGGTGTGATGGTGGGGGTTGATTTAATCTAGGACTGTGCATTGTGATTTAACAGTGATGTGATGTTTTTATTGCTGTTACCAAGAAATATTTTTAATTGATTGTGTGTGTGTGTGTGTGTGTGTGTGTGTGTGTGTGTGTGTGTGTGTGTGTGTGTGTGTGTGTGAATCTCTGTTGCGATGGTTGGCCCCATAGGGAAGCATGGAGAGTGGCTGGCCAGCCAGCTCTGGGGGTGCTGGGGAATTTGGGGGAGTTTGTCTTTGGTTTTGTTGGGCTGTTGGGGGGTTTATTGAGGGGTTTCTGCCTATGGCCATGGATGCCACATTCCATGTGTTTCTATTGTGGGAGTTTGGATTTTCCCACAATATAAAATGGGGTGGCTGGGGTGGTGGTCAACCTTCTTTGGGGAACCATTACATGGACACGCTCACTTGGCCAACAGGGGACGGGGAACACCAGAGCATGTGATGAGATGGCACATGCATTCTGGAAGCCTTGAAAATGTCACTTCCAGTGTAAATCAGGAAGCTATGAGGTCTCAGCAAGGCAAATTTGGCCCCAAACATAGAGAAAATGTTATATTTGGGGCTGATTTGGAATGAAATATGATTGTATGGAATTTGTATTCTTGTAAAGAAATTGTGCTGACTTTATAGATTGTGGTCTTTTCCACCAGTTGGATGTTGTTAGTAAGACATATTTATACCTGTTGATTGAACAGTAGATATTGATTATATTTATTACTGAGCACTGTTGCACTTTATATCTATAAAATTGTCAAGAATTTTGGAATTGTTTACTCCAGGCAGGTTGCACTGGTTGTAGGTTCTATATTCCTGGAGCAGCTCTTGTTTTTAAGGTAAGAGGGCTGGCAAACTAGTGCAAAGTTACACTTTATCCTACTAGCATCAGATCCTCCTAATCATAGTTCACTAGAGAATTCCTTTCCTCACCAAATGTCATGATGGGAATGGCAGTATGGAGACAAGCATACTAGGTAAAAATTAGGAGTAATCTGCTCCAGAGACTTTAAATATGTGTCTCTTGCAAGCATACTATGTTACGTTTTTGTTTTAGAAGCCAATGGAAAATAGCCTTACATTTACAAGGTGAATTTAGTCTATTTACATTTCAAGATATAATTTTACACTCCATAATTACATTCTTGTACTTTTTGGTAAGTCCTTTTCATTGTCCCTAATAAACACTTCCATCTCATGGCCAGCTCTAATGTTCTTCCTTGTTCCACCAAATTCAAATGCCAGTCCTTCCGGTATTTCCCATCTATATCTAATTTTCAAGTCCTTTAACATTTGGACCAGCTCTCTGTATTTTTTCCGCTCCACCAACACCGATCTGGGCAATTCTTTCATGATTCTCACCACCTTCCCATCGACTTCTAATAGTTCTTGGAATTGTTTGCTTACAATTGTCTCTCTTATACTTCTGGTCGTAAATTGCACAATCATATCTCTTGGTAACTTCTTCTGTGCTGCAAATTTTGAATTAATTCTGTATGCCACGTCCAGGAGAGCTGCAATCTCCTCTTCCTCTCTTCCCAGGTAGCCTGCCAAAATTTCTGAAATCTGTTCTTGGGCTGATTTTTCTGTAATCTACGGAATTCCGCGCATTCTAAGTTGTTTTTCCATTTGTTTACATTCAGCTACGGCCATTCTTCCCTTCATTCCTCTCATCTCTGTTCTCTGCATGTCTGCTAAAGTGTCAACTGTATTCTCTACAACATTTACTCTCTGCTGTGTAGCTTGCAGTTCGTTCTGTATTTGATCAATTTTCTTTGTGAGTTCTGCCATCTCCGATTTGAGTGCCTCTTTAAAATCTTTAAAGTTCTCTTGCATCATTTCTTTAAGCTCTTTATTTCCTTCTGAAACTTTTTTGTCCAAATTTTCCAGCGCAGTTTGCCACTCCTTCTTTGACATCGTGGGGCTAGATCTACCTCGCTCCCACGAGTCCGCTCTTTTCCTCAACTCCGTGGCGCTAATTTACTCCTTTCTGTTAATTTTAAATGTCCCAATTTGGCTTATTTTTTAAAAGTTAATGCTTGCACGGTCCAAAATGTCGGGCGTCTTTTCTCTATGGTTTTATATTGAAGTAATCGCCCTTACCCTCATCCAAGATGTCCTACTTCCGTTTTCTTTGAAGCCACAACTTTGCCCTTCTTCAAAATGGCGGCTTTCTACTTCTGCTTTTAGCAACCGCTTCTTACCGGTCTCTCTATGATTTTGACGCACTTCCTGTTCCTCCTTTCTTCACGGCAGTTCTCGCGATGTCAAAACTTTCTCACAGTTCGTTATCTCCTCTTAGCTGCAGGTATGTAAACAATAATCAGTTTTCCACGTTTATTTCTCTTTATAATGTCACTTTTAAAAAAATTTAACTTGCCGGAGTTCTCTCCTATATATATCAAGTCCCTTGCAGTTTTTAAGTCGACTTTATCTCTTTACTCCTTTTTATAATCTGTCCCGTACTGAGAGATAGCAATCTTTACCTTCTTAGACGTTTCTCTTGGGTTGTAGTCGCTGCTTCAATTATCCGATCAATTCCAATTCCCTTCCTGGTTTACTGAAGCTTGGGCATGTAGGTCTTATGCCAGAAACTGACTCCAGAGCCGTTGCAGAGATTTTAGCAAACCTTTCTTTGGGTGAGACCTCAAGGGTGGAAGGGGGCTTGTTGTGTAGAACCCCCCTCACACCCGAGATCAACGCGCCCTCAGGTTCTTGAGCGTACTTGCCTGTTCCCCGCCTGGGAACAGGGGGCTGCGGGCAGTTTGCGCCCCTCCAGCCTCCACAAACAACGGCACGGACAGCCCAGCTCTTTGAGCTGCGTTAGACCTCCATGAATCCCAAACCGGAAGTCAATCTGTAAGCATCTGAAGGACTGTTCAGTGATCCGGGGAAGTCAGCATGGTTTTGTCCCTAACAGATCTTGCCAGACCAACTTGATTTCTTTCTTTGATCAAGTGACCAGCTTACTGGATCGGGGGAACTCTGTTGATGTGATTTATCTGGATTTCAGTAAAGCTTTCGATAAGGTCCCCCATGACATTCTGATGGGCAAACTGGAAGACTGTGGACTGGACTATAGGACAGTTCGGTGGATAGGGAACTGGTTAGAGGACCGCACCCAAAGAGTGGTGGTCAATGGCGTTTCATCAGATTGGAGGTGTCCAGTGGCGTGCCACAGGGCTCGGTTTTGGGCCCGGTACTTTTCAATATTTTTATCAGTGATCTGGATGAAGAAGTGGAAGGGCTGCTCATTAAATTTGCTGATGATACCAAATTGGGAGGAGTAGCAAACACCCAAGAAGATAGAATTAAAATTCAACAAGTCCTGAATACTCTGGAGAAGTGGGCAGCTGTAAATAGGATGCAATTCAACAAAGACAAGTGCACAGTATTACATCTGGGCCACAAAAATGGGAAGCACAAATACTGGATGGGGGATACACTTCTGGGCAGTAGTATATGTGAAAGGGATCTTGGGGTAAGAGTGGACTGTAAACTAAATATGAGCAGTCAGTGTGATGTGGTGGCAAAAAAGGCTAATGCAATCTTGAGTTGTATCAAAGGGGCCATAGCTTCGAAATCGCAGGAGGTCATATTCCCTCTCCATACTGCCTTGGTCAGGCCGCACCTGGAGTATTGTGTGCAGTTCTGGAGGCCTCACTTCAAAAATGATAGGGACAAAATCGAGAGGGTGCAGAGGAGAGCGACGAGGATGATCAGGGGTCTGGAGACTGAGCCCTACGAGGAAAGGCTGAGGGCCTTGGGAATGTTTAGTTTGGAGAAGAGGAGATTGAGGGGGGATATAATTACTCTCTTTAAATATTTGAAAGGCTGTCATTTGGAGGAGGGCAAGGAGCTGTTCCAGTTGGCAGCAGAGAGTAGGACCTGAAGCAATGGGCTTAAATTACATACACAAAGGTACTGGCTGGACATTAGGAAAAACTTTTTCACGGTCAGAGTAGTTAAAAAGTGGAATCAGCTGCTTAGGGAGGTGGTGAGCTCCCCCTCACTGGCAGTTTTCAAGAAGAGGCTGGATGAATATTTGTCAGAGATGCTTTAGGCTGACCCTGCACTGGACAGGGGGTTGGACTAGATGGTCTGTATGGCCCCTTCCAACTCTATGATTCTGTGAACTCTGTGAACTATGACATCAAGCAAAACCAGTCTTTGTCAGACACCCTCATGCTCCGTAAGAGAATAAAAGTGACATCCTAAGCAGAATGACACCCTTCTAAACCCATTGACTTCAAAGTATATAGAGAAGCTGCTAACAAGAGCCGTTAATCCCATTGCATAAATGAAAGGCACTTAGCCAAGGGCCCGGGTGAAGGGGGAGAGAATAAACAGTATTACATTGTTCACCAAAACCAAGAGCACCTTGGTTGCCAGGATCTAATTTTTTCTTTCTCACTGATCCTGATTTGGGTTGTAGTAGTAGTATTCTTTATTACAGCACTTGGCCAGTACATTTACCATAAAATTTAAGTGCACATTTTACAACCATTTAAAACATGAAGCTGATTTGGGTACAACCCCTAAAGTTTCAGTTCCACTGGCTGAAACAGCTTATCTGTCTAGCTATCCAATGATATATGCATATTCAGATAAATTAGTTGGTGAAAAAGATGTTTTACAGAATAAATACTTATTTAAAAGATGCTACTCAGTTCATATATAACTTAATAAATCCTTCCTGGGTGGGGAAAGAGTCTTAAAGCTACTAGAGAACACCTCTACATGCATGGTGGACTCACATGGAGAGAAATATGTGTGCTGTTCTTGTATTTCAGGAAAGCTTCATTAACTCTCCTTTCACATATGCATGAACAATTGCCGAGTCAGAAGTTGGATAGCTAGTTAAGTGTATACCAACATTGTGAGGTCTATTTCCCTACTCAGATAAAAGGTTGGTCGGTGGCAAGGAGATAAGGAAGCAGGGAAAGGTGAGGATATGGGGGTTGCCAGGAGGAGGGAAAAAAGAAATAGTGTGGGGAAGATACAGCGGAAAATGGGGGTGCCCTCCGCAAATTCTTTCAGGTTCCCTAGTGTACAACTGGGCCCAACCATGCAACTACGCCAGAGTTGTCCTAGAGAGAGGCTGCCAGAGGTAGGGAAAAGAAGCTGGATCTGAAGACAGGAGGAGAGATAAAGGTAGGTTGGCTGATAAGTGAGAAGGAGAAAAAGAAACAGGAAAAGGGGCTGTGGGAGCTTCCAATGAAGGGAAAGAGGAAATAGTGGGAGAATGAGATGCCCCCCACAAGTCCTTATGGATCACTTCTAAACCAAAATTCTCAACAGATCTCAACATGAGGTAGAGTGGGAAGAAAGGATTGTTTTATTTATACAACTTCAGTTAATGTGGATTCTCTTCACTTTGAAACCTATTCTACTGTAGACTATGGTACAGCAATTTCTTACTTCAATCCAGTCCACTTCCTAGAGCATGACAAATTTCAGGGGCTTCTAGACATTTAAAAACATAAATTCTCCTGGCTTCTTCTCCCCATGCTTTTTGTATATGACACCATTCTCATACTAAATCCATTTTTACTTTCAAATTCTTGACACTGCTCTCAGCATAATAAATGGTTTCTACAACACGTAACTGAAGATAGAAGTAAGTCTGTGAGGTTTTTCATTTCATGCAGTAGTGTTATTCACACAAAATACTCAGTGCTCAGCAGGACAAACTTTCCTTGTCCTCAACTTTGATTAGTAAAGCAAAGCCTGAGAACTAAACAATGCTAAGCTGCCTTTTGCATGACAATTCGGACATTTCTGATGAGGCAGCCATTTATTTATACCGTACACTTCCTAATGCTTGTGGCAGCCAAGAAACAATTGGCATAGGACACTTCATAGCTTGATAAAAATATTTGAGCACAAAATGCATGTGCACACATGAAAGATGCAGGCATGTTTAAGATATTGCTTCTGTTTAAAATACTTATGAGTGGCTAGCAATAAATGCCTAGATCCTATGTGTAAATGTTACAGGTAACTGTACAGAGTTTGAATCCTAGAGCATTGTGGCAACACAAGGATGTCACTTCCGGTTTTGCTCTGGCCGTGATGTATGTGTCAGCATGATGCCAAAAGCTTCCCTTCATTTATCTCCCCCCCCCCGCCCATCAAGTGGCCATGGAAAACAGGAGAGCTCAACTAGGAGGTCTCCCACCATAGCAAACAGAGCTGTCTGCTGCAGTAGGCACACTAGCATCCTTTGCCTCTGAGAACTGTAAGTCTGCAGCCCAATTAGTTTAAGGAATTGGAGAGTACAATTCCCATGCACTTAAATGTCACTAGATACTTCCGAGAATGCTCAGTAGTATCAGGCCTTAATAATGCCTGCAAGGAATCTGCAGTGGCCACCAGCTCCCCCCATTTACAAGGATAATTTTTAATATGAAAGGGACAGTAGCAGATAGCATGCTCATTGTAAGCTGAACCTGATATTCAGAGAACAGTTAGGCTCATCTCCTAGTGTGGCTGGCAATTGCAAACTAGAGGCCTGAAGCACGCAAAACAAACTCCAAAATTTGCCATCATCACTAATTTGAACTAGGTTCTGAACAAGTGATAAACTAAACAAGCATAATAAGAGCCAGGAATAAAGCAAAATAAAATCAGAATACTTGGGAGAAAGCTGTCTCGATCTTAATTGTACTTAGGTGGAAATAGCTGTTCTGATTTCAGTAGGACTCAGCAAATTTAGAACATCTGACCATTTTATCACTGATATGAGCACGACATATTATTATAACAGGATAACAAACCAACGCTGAAACTTGAAACTTGTCTCTTTCTTTCCTGCTTCTTCTTGTTCTCCATCCCTTCAAAACCTTCTCTCTATTTTCTCTTTCAGATCTTCTCACCTTTTCCCACTTAAGAGTGTTGATTGTTTATATTTGTGTACCATATATCTATATTATTTCTGTTATTAAAGGCCTGTGACTCCAATCTGAGCTAGTTTTGTTTGCTTAAAAGAAAGTTGTAAAGGATGTTAGTAATTTGGGTCAAGCATCCAAAGCATAATTTGTCTCTTATATTCAAAGTCCACTCTAAGTTGGAGCATGCATCAAATAGAAAAGATTTACTGTCCGCTGAAAAGATATTCTGTTTTACAAAAACTATTATGCGTCAATGGTGAAATTACTAGATTCTTGGGAAACTGCTGAACAGCATGATGTGAGAGATTCATGATTAGTATCTATTTCCGTTTGTTTTAAAAATATAATTCCACTCTTCTGTCCTGAAGATCAGGAAAAGGTGACTGGAGAGGTGTCATTTAATCTCACGTGTATTAAAGATTTAATTCCCAAGACAGCGGAAAGCAACAGTACCTTTAGGGAAAGAATTGCTGAAAGGGGCACTTTCTCCAAGATGAAATGGCTGCAGGTTCCACAAACACAGTCTATTATTGTCCACTGCCTCTAGATTGTACATCATCTACCATCACTGACACAGCAGGCAGGAAGAAATGGGACAGATTTATTTATTTCATTTATACTCCACCTCTCTCCCCAAAGGGGATTTAAAACAGCTTACATCATTCTCTCCCCCGCCCCCACCTTCCATTTTATCTTCACAACAACCCTGTGAGGTTAAGGTGAGAGAGTGTGACTGGCCCGAGGTCATCCAGTGAGCTTATATGGCAGAGTGAGCATTTGAACCTGGGTCTCCCAAATCCTAGTCCACCACTCTAACCACTACACCACACTGTCTTAGATAACAGGATTCCTCATAAATGAGACAAAAAGGTTTTGTATAGAAGGTTTTTGGTTTATAAAGATTCCTCAAGTAACATGATTTAAGGTCTTCCTGTCACTTTAAACTTTCATAATTAAAAAACTTCCTCTACTGTGCTTAGAAAACTGTTGAACTGACTGTTAATACCAACTGTTAATGGATGAGCATCTAAAAATACTCATTACAAAGAAACCCACCACAGACAGTCTAACTTTTGATTGTCTGTAAAGTGAGCAGAGAGTTACTGTACAATATTGTCCTGTGAGATGGAAAGCCAGCAGGAGACCAATTGCCAGTGCCAGTTTGCTAACCAATGAACAGCAGGCAAAAGAAGACTAAAGGGCAGTTGGGTGATTTTGATAAAACAAATATTCAAGAAGATGCATTTCAAATAGTTTCCAAGGTAACTTGGCTGTGAGCCTGGAATCTATAAATAGGGGTACAAACTGGTTTGTCATTCCAAGACATGAAAGTAATCAATCTCCCTTTGTAATGTTAGAAAACCAAAATAAATAAGGTAACAGACTAAGAAAACTTTAAAAAATATTAGCTGAATGCAATCAGAGGGGGTTAAATTAAATTTACAAACTAAAGCAAAGCCATCCAGATCTTGGAGCATGCAAAATATTTGAATCTCACACCCTAAGAGTGTAACATGTAAATAGATCCAGAGAAGCCATGTTAGTCTGTAGTTGCAAAATAGTAAAAATTCCAGTAGCACCTTTAAGGCTAACCACTTTATTGAGGCATAAGCTTTCAAGAACCACAGCTCTCTGACAAAAAGAGCTACGGTTCTTGAAAGCTTACGCCTCAATAATATGGTTAGTCTTAAAGGTTCTACTGGACTTTTTAAATGTAAATGACTCATTGTAGATAACAGTATGATGCAAATTGTGATATTACCAGGATCTTATAGTTACAGATACAAACTAGGTATTTCTCTTAGATGAATGAAACTTTCTCCCAACTTTTTGCTGCCATCTTGATCAACATGCAGTAGGAAAGGAAGAAAAGATACAAGTATATCTCTGTGTTTCTCCCCATGTGGGAAAAACCACCTGATGTGTCACAATTTTGAGTAGAAAGAGCCAGCAGAGAAAAGATTGGACCCTTCCTCCACTATTCCTAGTTTAAAATTTCCAGCCTCCTCATACTACTTTAATTTTTTAAAATTTCTATTTATAGCACCAAGAAGGGGGAAAGTTTCATATAATGCAACTTCAAAGAGGCAACAGTATTTAACCCCCTCTTCTATGTAGCCCTGATCTAAATTGATACCACACACAGCTATCTTATATACCAATGACCAAGTGGCCTTGATCTTTGGATACTTAAATACAGAGACTGGTGCCATGAACAGGTAAGATAAATCTTCCTACTCACCTGAAAAATGCCCAGGTTTGCAGAAAAATATCTCCCCCCCCCGCAATACATTGGGGGATTAAGGAAACCCAAAAATGATAAAAGAAGCACTTGTAGCTTTAACCAGATGCCCTCAGAGGCTGTTGCTAGACAACCATTACAGTTTAGCCAGAATACCAGGTTTGGTTTCTGTCAGGAAAAGGCAGAGAGAGGGGGTAGGACCCTTTCCAGGGCTGTTTTGGCCTTAGAGGGAGGACTCATTGGGGCCAAGTCTAGAAGCAACCACTGGGCAACTTGATACCACATGGCCTGCATGACTCACCCAGACCTGGCTGCTTGCTACTGTTCAAAAGCAACCCTCCCACAAAACCTAGTGAAGTGAGTGGTTAGTGTTTCACAGTATGATCTGGGAGAGTCAGGTTTGAATCACCACTCTGCCATGGAAGTTCACTAGGTGACTTTGATCCAGTTGCACACTCTCAGCCTAAGCTACCTCTCAGGTTTGTTGTGAGGATAATATGGAAGCAAGGAGAACAATGTAATTTCCTTTGGGTCCCCATTGTGAAGAAAGGCAGTATGTTCATTAAGTAAATTAAGAAATATAGGTGAAGATGGCGGGGGAGATAAAGGTTAAGTTGTTTAAGGGGTTTTAAGGAGAGAAGGGCTTACAGAAATGGTGAGCATATGGAGGCTGTTAGGAGGAAGGAAAGAGAAAATAGTGTGAAGGGGTACAGAGGAAGGTGAAATATCCCCTGCAAGCCCTTGCAGGTTCCCCACCATGCAACTGGGCCCAACTCAGCCAACACAACACAACTGGACCATAGAGGATGGGTTGCTGGGTGAGAGGGAAAGGTGGAGATAGGGGTGATTAGAGGTGGGTGGGAAGGAGAGAATGAAGCAGGAAATTTTTTTAAAAATTTTTTATTGGATTAGAAATCACTATAATATCCATTACAATCAATTTCCTTTAAATATTCCAGTTCTAACCCCCTCCCTTTCCCCCCCTTTTGTTGACTTCCAACAGTTTTCCAACCCCTTATCCGTTTTTCCCCCTATTCATTTCAAACTTATTTTATTCTATTTAACATACTTTCCCTCTCTTCTAAGCTTCTCTATTATAACACAGTGCTATCTCTATTCCCTTTCCCACTTATCTTATCAACTAAATATTACATTCCTGGCATATATTCTTTAATAATAACAATCATTTGTCTAATTTTTGTACTCTATATTCTATCTTATTCATTTTTGTCTCGTCAATATGGGACAAACAATTTGTCCCTTATTCTACATAACTTTAAGTACTTCTATAAGCATTGTATACATTCACTATAAGTCAATCAATTTAACTTGTACTCTATATGTTGCTCTTTACTTCCTTCTGTCTTATATTCATTCTATTTTAGTTATATAATTTCTCCATTATACAATTATCTACCAGAAATAAAATTAGTTAGTTTCTATCCTTATAATTCTTATAATAACACACAGCGAGGTTGTTTTCAATGATGTTATATATAAGGTATATCCCGCATCTATGCCTCAGTAGATTAAACAGAACTTCTAAGTGCACAATTGGGATGCAAGATTTCAACAGTGATTGCAATGAAGTAACACACATCCTAACATGCACAAAAAAGATTGTAAAATTGCAGATAAACTTCTGTGTCCTTTCCAGATCAGTAGTTTCCCCATCAGTTTACTTTTATTGTTTATGTACTAGTTTTATAGGCAATCTATTTTACTGATAATGCACTGTGTGTTGTTTAAAATGTCAATATATTCACTTATATATATTTCCATTAAATTATTTTGCTTTATTATTATAACAATGTGATGTTATACTAGAGTAATAGTTTATTATCTCTTTTGAACATTTTTTTCAGATTTGATAAACATGTATCTGTTTATATTTTGAACTTATTATTAGTCTGATACACCTCAGTAAATTTTGTATATAATTCAGGATTTTGTGCATATTCTCTAAAATACAAACTCAATAGAGATAAAGAGTCAAATTGTCCTAAAGATGATGTTCTCATTAAGGGGAGGCTCATGTATCATTATTATAATTACCCTTGAAGAAAATGCAAAGCCTTCACTTTAGTCCAAAACACGGCTGCAGATCTGATGACAATTTGGCTTTCCCAGCCGCAGCAAAGCTGCTTAGGCTGGGAGCCGGCTTTGCAGCCCCGCCAGGAGGAAGCTGACAGGCTCCCTTCCTGAGCATCCAGGGCTTTGGCTGGGGGCGGAGCCAAGAGCCGTTTGCAGGCGGTTCCACTTCCCCAGCGTCAGTTTCCTCGTGCGCTCGGCCCACCCACCTCACCCTGTTTTAGTGCAGGATTAGCCGGCTGCTGTGTCAGAGCCAGGTAGGAATTTTTTCCCTCTTTGCCCTTATTGGCTTTGGGAGAAGGGGTTTTTCGCCTACCTTGCACTAATGGCAGTGTTCTGAGGTATTGTTTGGGTGGTGCTGTTTGATCTGTCATTGGCAGGAGAGTTTTGGGTATAGGGTGCGGGCCGGTGAGCACCCAGTGGCACTTCCCCATTGGTGGGGAACAGGGTCTGCCATCAGTGTGGTATGCTTGTGGTGGCTACCATTGCACAGGAAGACACCTACTGGGGAACCCCAAGTACAAGGCCTTCCTTCATGCTAGACGGCTGGGGCATTAGGTGCTTGATGGGGGGATCCCTTGCCTGGCTGGCTGGGTTGCAGCCATTCAAGGGATGGCCTACACCCCGGGCTTTGGGGCTCACCCAGGCAGGTCAAGGCGGAGGTCCAGAGTTGATCCCGTAGCTTGACCTGTACCGCTTAGTTGGCCCTTGCCTTGTTTATGTTAATGGTCATTTTAATAAACGGCCCTTTAATACCAAGCCTGTGTCTGTCTCTTCATTCCGACTGGGGTTGCAATTATAAGCTGACAAACACATAACACAAGTGCTGAACCCACTCCTTTGTTATTGTTCTGTAATCAAAGTGCAGATTATAATCTTTAACACCTTTCATGATGTAGAGCTCACACACCTAAAGGAACATTTCTCCTGGTGTATACATCTGGGTACTCACAGGTTTGCCCAAAGCTGCTTCTTGCCTGTACTTTCTGTCGGCTTCACTTCCCTACTAAAGGCTTGGACATTTTGTGTATTGCACTGTCCCTGTGGAACTCGATGCCTGAAACTGCCTACTAAGCCAATACTACTGATGTCTTTTGCTGAATGAAGTTGTTTTTGAACTACATTTTTTAAAAAATTTTTAAAATTTTTTAAAATTATGTTTTTATATGATTGATGTTATTTTAGCTATGATTCCTAGCTACATTGAACTCTAGAGTAAAGGGAGCATATACCATTATTTTAAACAAAATTAAAAAGCAACAATAATAAATTATTTAACATTGATATAGTACACTTCAAGTTTTCACAAGCCTTACAATGGCTCCATGAAATAATCAATATTATCATTAGAGACTGGTGAACCCTCCAATCTCACTTCATAATTGGGATGGGAATAATGAGTTATTTTCCTAAAATATACAAATGGCTCTTTTTCAGTGTTCAAATTTGAGCTTAAAATCTACCCCCTTTGTTGAATTTCTTCTCTGAGGATGGGAGTGGGGTAATTTTATGCCCCTTTTTATTTTATTTAGGTGCTGCATTTATAAGAAAAGTGACAGTATGGTAGAGCGGATTGTTTTTTTAAGTCAGTGCATCCAAGGGGTCCTTGATTTTGGTATATTGTGCTTAGTTGAGTAAACGTAGGTTGAGACACAGCTTATTCCTGAAGTAGTTTTATTTAGATTTATTCTGAGGGTGAAAAGCTTAGTGGTTCACCTGAACGGAATTCAGAAATGTACAACACAAGTTGCAAAGTTAAAATGTTTTGTTTAAACAATTCATTAACTGTTGCCTTCAAACCTGGCTTTCAGCCAAAGTATCTCTTAAGGGCTTGATACTTAATAGAATCGGCTTATGATTTTTCCGATCTCCAGACAAAAGCATTTCTAATTCCCTCCTTAGCATGCAGAATTCAGAAATTGGTCCTGATTTCATAACTCCATCTTACCCTTCCTTTTTACCCCGCCCTATCTTAAATGTCTGCTTCCATTATCCATTCCCTACACTGTCCTGATTGGTTGGTTCATGCTAAGTGATCATCAGTTGGTAAAAGCATCCCACAGGCTGGACATACTCCCTTGTGCACCCCAACATACCCCAAACCTATTTATCTGGATACTGGTGGAGGTTTTTGCAGTAGATAGCAATGTATGTCACTTGCTGGCCAGCTGCAAGCTGAACAAAAAATGAGTAAGAAAAAAAATTCTCCCTCCATACTTCTACCTTGTTTCCTCAAATTTATTTTATTTATTCATTATAAGATTCATATCCTGCCTTTCTATTTAAAAATAATCAATGTGGATTACAATATCCACCCCCCCAAAAGTGAAAACAGATCGAAATCATTAAAAAACTTGATGCTGGTAAATGATGCACCCAAATGTAGGTAGGTAATTATAGTTTCCAAAGAGCCTGACATTAAGACCACATTTCCTAGGTTGCTTAGTCACAACAGATCAGGTGTTGCCAGAACAGCATCTGAAATGCCAGTGAAAGGGGGAAAGGGTGGGCAGAGTAGAAGAGAGAAAATCTTCTAGCCCGCCCCGTCTGCTGGCCAGCTTTTTTCAGTGTTGTATGTATCAGCAGTTGCAACGAAATAAATGAAGAAGTGGAAGGAGGAGAGGAATAGGAGTTACAATCCAAGCTAGAAAACAATTCATGCTTTTCTTTATATTATAATGGGCCAAAGCTTGTATCCTGTGTATCAAGAAAATGAGCTTCAGCAGAATCTATAATTATTATGTGTACATTTTTGTTGATGAGATTCAGGGTGCAAGATGAAAAAAAAAGGAATTTCCCTAAGGCCAGCTAGTGAGGTCCCAGTTGTGGTAAAATTATTCTGTAAGCTGTACATTTCTTTCTCATTTGGTGTAGCATTATGATGGCTGTGGTTAATATAATGATGGAGGATAGATTACATTTATTCTACAAATTTTAATGGGATGCAAACAAACAAGACATTGGACTTGCCTTGAGGGTTTCTTCTCATCAGTGGATTGGAATATACTCTTGTATGGGATGTACCTCCTGCTTGCTCCATGGGCAAGGAATATGCAGATTTTGTTTTCCAAATGCTTCCAGTATCCTGCAGAGGAATTTGGCCACCCCCCTTCCCCCATTCCGTGTCTTCCTAAGCATCTGAGGAAGACAGATCCACTTACAGTGCAGCAATCATAAATGAAAATCATCTTTTCCCTGGAGACTCATAACTGGAGATACTGTAAGGCTGAAGATTGGTGAAAAAAAACCTGACAGTCTCCCTGTCAGCTTTCATCTAATTCCACCTTTGCCAACTAGGATGGGGAAGAATACCTTCCAATCCACTAATGAAAAGAAAGATGGTTGTTGTGGGTTTTCCGGGCTGTATTGCCGTGGTCTTGGCATTGTAGTTCCTGACGTTTCGCCAGCAGCTGTGGCTGGCATCTTCAGAGCTGTGAGCTTCAGAGCTGTGGCTGGCATCTTCAGAGGTGTAGCACCAAAAGACTGAAGCACAGCCACCTAGACTATATGGACTCCCCAAAATACATAAGGATTCAGTCCCACTCCGACCCATTGTGAGTGCCATTGGTTCGCCGACATATGAATTAGCTAGACATCTGGCAGATCTCCTGCAGGACCACATCGGGAAAACCTCGTCTTACATCAAAGATTCAGCAGATTTCATCAACAAAATCAGTTCTCTGAAACTCAATCCACAAGACATACTTGTCAGTTTTGATGTTGTATCCCTGTTTACCAAGGTTCCAGTAAAAGACACTATTGCACTTATTAATCAGATTTTCCCAGAGGATGTAACAGCCTTATTCCACCATTGCCTGACAACCAGTTACTTCCAATGGGACAACGAATTCTATGAACAGATGGATGGGGTGGCCATGGGGAGCCCACTCAGCCCAGTTATAGCAAACTTCTACATGGAACATTTTGAAAAAACAGCTCTAGAATCAGCACCCCACAAACCTAGTGTATGGTTCCGGTTTGTGGATGATACATTTATCATTTGGAGCCATGGGGAGGAAGAATTGATGGGGTTTTTGAATCATCTCAACAACATCCACCTGAACATACAATTCACCATGGAGAAAGAAATCGAGGGAAAACTCCCATTCCTGGATACCTGGGTCATCCGCAAAGCAAACTTTCAGTTAGGTCACAAGGTCTACAGGAAACCAACTCACACTGATCGGTACCTACACAAAAACTCCAATCACCATCCCCGACAGAAAAGAGGCATAATGAAAACATTAGTGGATCGTGCAAGACGGATATGTGAGCCGCACTTTCTCAATGAGGAAATGAATCATCTAAACCACGCACTTCAGGCAAATGGCTACTCCAGAAATGAAATCCGAAGAGCAATCAAACCCAGGATGAATCAAACAACCAAAGAAAAACAGTCTCCAACAGGAAAAGTGTTTTTGCCATATATCAAAGGAATTACTGATCAGATGGGAAAGCTTATGAAAAAGCATAACCTTCAAGCAGTATTCAGACCCACCCGAAAAATACAACAGATGCTACGATCAGCAAAAGACAGTAGAGACCCCCTAACCTCTGCAGGAGTATACCGTATACCCTGCAGCTGTGGACAAGTTTACATCGAGACCACAAAGCGTAGCATCCAGACAAGAATAAAAGAACATGAAAGACACTGCAGACTTGGACAACCTGAAAAATCAGCAGTGGCTGAACATAGCCTAACTCAAACAGGGCACAGTATCTTATTCCAGGACACCAAAATACTGGACAACACTTCCAACTACTTTGTCAGACTGCACAGGGAAGCCATTGAAATTCACAAGCATAAGCAAAACTTCAACAGGAAAGAAGAAACCTTAAGAATGAACCGAGCATGGTTGCCAGTTCTGAAAAACACCAGGCTAACAAAACATTCTATCCCTGACAATAGCCCTGCAGAGAAGATTAGCACATCAAGTACCAATCCATATGCAAAAGAACCTCCTCAGGATACAGTGAAGCCTCCCGCCATTAGCATTCCACACCCTGGGAAACTCTTACAGGATGACTCAGCTCAACCCCACCCCTCCTGAGTAGATACAAATGACCTACATCTCTTCTCTTTTCCACACTGTGACACTGAGAGATCTCTGTCTTTTGGTGCTACACCTCTGAAGATGCCAGCCACAGCTGCTGGCGAAACGTCAGGAACTACAATGCCAAGACCACGGCAATACAGCCCGGAAAACCCACAACAACCATCGTTCTCCGGCCGTGAAAGCCTTCGACAATACAATGAAAAGAAACTCTCATGATAAGTCCAATAGTTTATTCTTCATCAATGGAAGAAGGTATTCTTGTATGGGATATTGAAAAGTTCTGTTATCCCGGGCAGAAGGAGCCAGCTTGGATATGCTACAGAGCAGGCTGCTCCACTGATGGGCCCATTTGCCACTGGTACTTCAGAGCCAGATAGGGCCAGCTGTTGACTTCTTGTTCCTGCCAGAGAGCTGTAGTTGAAGAAGGGGCACTGGTTGTTGCCACAGAGGCTTGTTCCAAGGCCTCAGAAGAAGATGCAGTCAAACTGTTCTATCTGTGGCTCAATGCTGGTTGCTGCCATGAGGCATTCCGTCTGAGGCAGCTGCTTCTTCTTTGTCCCCACTGTTGCTGCTAATAAGCAGGAAGTCGAAAAATCAGCTGCTGCTTTCTTAAGCTGTTTCAGTATTTTCTCTTCCTTTTTTCTAAATGAGAAAACTGTAGAAGCTCATCCATTCACACAGCAGGCAGAGCATGGACGGGGAGTGCCTCCTCAGGATAGCAGAAGACTGCACAAAAACTGAATATGTCTTGCCCTTAGAGCAACCCATACAAGCATTTCTTCCTCCACTGAAGGAGAACCTAACATTCTCTGGATCGTACTATCAATCCCAGAGTGTGGTACCTTGAGCAGCTGCTAATTACGCAGAGATGTTCACTATATGCATTCACACATAAAGGCTATGCAGCTAACAGCTATGGAAAAACCTATGATGGTTTTATCTAGTCTCAGATACAGGAAGTAGATAATACTGTTCAACTTGGCACAAACATTTTAAAGTTATCTGGAAAATACCTTTTGGACTGATTCCAGTGGATGCATACAAATTTAACTATTTTGTTTAATCGTTCACAAAACTTGCTTCAGCATCCTTTTAACTGAAACCTGGTTTCTAGTTAGAGCCCGCACACTGGTGATTCTTTTTAAAAGAAGCATGGATAACATGTTTCAAGGAAGGTTTTTCATTTGTATGCACTGACGGGAAATGTTGGCAAAAGCTATTTTGTGTACTCAAGATTTTCAATGAACCTATCCTTAAGTGCCTTAAGTATTTCCACACAATGCAAGCAAAAGCAACAACTGATTGACACCTGAGTGGCAATGATGATCAATCTCTGCAAGAAACTCAAAAAGATGGAAAAATTTTAAATTATAAAAGCGAAAAATGCTTTCTATTGTAACGAAATGCTTTTCTTCAGCAGAAAATCAGCAACTTTTTAATATCCTTGGCAGTTTTTCTCTTCTGCAATTCAGGTTTTGAAAGCATGTGGTGTTACACTTTCACTGGGTTTCATAAGTTACAGCAGAAATAAGTGCTAATAAAAAAGCCACTTCTGTATTCATAAGCGTCATGCATGATTCAATCACACAATTTACATTTCCAAGATCCTATCGCTGGAGTTAATATTGTCAATCTCCAACATCTTCTCCTGGGAAAACTCAGCAGAAAGCTAAATCTCAGCACACAAATTTCAGTCTGGAAGAGCTCAGGAATGGAAATTCTATCCACACCAACACAGTAGTTAATGTTATATAGGAACAGCTTTCAAACTGTTCTCCTGGAAACTATTGGATTCCTCTGGAGCTTATATAAGATTCTTCAGTAATGGTGAATAAGCTTCCCTGAAAGACAGCTTACCTATTATTACCAATCTTTTCCGGCAAAGTACAGCCACAGGGGAGTATAGGAAGTATTCTAGAAGGCACTCTCAGTTCAAGCAAGTCTGGCCCGCTACAATAAATGTGTGTGTCCTGGAACATGCTTCAGAGTCCTCTGTGATCCATAGTGGTTAGAGTATCAGAATAGGACCTGGGAGACTCAAGTTCAAATCCACACTTTTCTGTGGAAGTGTGCTGGCTGACCTTGGGCAAGTCATACCTTCATGTCCTTGTATACCAATATATCCCATGAGGAGTTGTTGAACAAACGCTTCTTAAATGGCCAGTACAACAGCCTCCAACTTATTTTCTAATGGAGCTAGTTGATATCATTTTGGACAAAAATTGTTTTAGATTCAGAAACACTTTTTAGTACCAAGTCAAGGGGGGTGGCTATGAACAGTCCGATTGCCCCATCGGTTGACTTCCTCAGGCAGGTCATTCCACAGGAATTCAAAAAGGCTTTTTATTCAAATGGGAGGGCTGCATTGTAGGGATGGGGTCTCAGGTGCTTCACTAACAAGTTGGGGATCATAGACTTCATCACCATTTTTGCCTCATATACTATCTGCTGCTTTAAATATGTACTCCTATGTACAACCATCGCTCCATGCTGTCTAATGTTAGTCCTAGAATTTATTATGTTTTGCTTCAGTATCTCTGCTATGTCTTGGATCCTTGCTAATGCTATGTCTTTAAATGTATATGTTTACCCTATGGTATTGTATTGAAATGTACTTACTTGATACTGATTGTATTAACCTCATACTGAGTAATCCGCCTTGAGTTTCAGTGAGAAAGGTGGACTATAAATGACGTAAATAAAAAATAAATGAATGAATTCATTCCTCCATTTTAGGTCTTTTCACCCACTGCACATCAGATATAATCTCCCCTATGAACAATTTCTAAGAATAAGAGGAACCCTACATTACAGAAGGGTTTTGTTAGAGAAAGTGCAATATTAGAAAAACAATTTATACAGAAGGGGTATCCACATTGAGTGGTGCTAAATGCCAAAAATAGAGCCCTAGCCATTAATAGATATAGCTTACTTGAGAAAGGTAAGAAAAAAACTAACCAAATTGGTAATAGAATCTTGTGGCCTGTGCAATACACCATGTTAGCTAATTGAATTAAGAGAACCATCAAGAAGTACTGGTTTTTTGTTACTTCTATACCTGAATGTGAAAATATTCCCCATATTGGATTCAGGGGAACTAAGAATACTTGAGATATAATAATCCATTCTGATTTTAGACAAGACTATCAATCCATGATGAATGTGACAATACATTTTAAATATGGGGGATGTTTAGTATGACCATTAGCCTTAGACATTAAGGAATTTCAATATTCTGTGACTTCTAAAAGATTCCCCATTTTTCTAACTGCAATACAAAATGTATAGTATATGCTATTTTCTGTCCATGTAAAATGTGGTATATGGGCATCAATACCCAGTCTATTAAATTACATATATTAGAACATATGTCTAGGATTAGAAACAGTGTCCTGGAAGTCCCTATTGTAGCTTATTATAAAGAGAAAGGGCATTCTCCAGAGGATATGCCTTTTTTTTTGTTCTTCAGAGATTTTTTTCACACCATTACAATGTACAGTAACTGATGTAACAAAAAGACTTTTGCAAATGGAAACTTCTTGTATATATAAATTGAGGTCTTTTACAACCTATTGATTAAAGTTAGATTTTGAGCTTTCTCAAAATAAGTAACTAGTACTATTCCCTTAAATGGTCCTGGAGGAAATGTTGTATGAATTCCATGCAACTGTGATAGGTTTGGGGCTTGAGCTTTATCAACATCCTTGTTTGTTGGAATTTTCAATGTATTATTACCAGAGGAGAGTATTTGAGGACTCTCTTCAGGAGAAAACTGGTTAATAGCTAATACAATCTAAAAATATAATTGAATTGTATTTGGTTAGCATTTACTACTATTGGAATTTTAATGTTTGACACTGTGTGAAATTCATGTTTGTATATGGAGGTATTCTTGTTTTCAGATGTCGTTGTGCTTAGTGAATAAATTTTTTATCTTATGAGAAAATGGTGGTTTTGAAAAAAGCTAAGCTGAAATGAGGAGCAACCTTCGGCTACCCGTCAGCCAAAGCTGAAATTTAAAACAAAGGGCACACTATACTGAAGTTGGAATTTACCTTCCAAAAGCTAATTGTTATCAACAATATTGTGGACTTTACACTTCATTGTATTTGGCTATTGTAACATTGAATGTAAGATGGAATGTAAGAGCACTTCAATTGCAGATATTTTGTAAACGTGTTTTAAAGCGTGGCCATTTTCACACGTCTTTAAAATAGCGCAATACTCATGGAAGGCTGGTGGCTTTCTCACACAATTTTTGATGCCATCCATTTACACGAAAGTGCCATCATCACGGATGGCGTCAAAAACCACGCAAAGAAGCCAGCAGCCTTCCGTATCATGCTATTTTAAAGACGTGTGAAAACTGCCCATGTTGCATTTTTTATAAAGGGTTCATTATATAAAGCACTTTAGTTAATGTATTGATTCTAAATAGCCTGTTCTTACAGAGTTTTATTTGTTTGTAAGACTTCCCTAAAGGCAGAAAATTTGAAATCACTGCATATAGAAAAATAAAGATGGATAATGGAGAATCTGAGGTGAAGACACTAGACAAATGCTCAAGAACAGAATGGTACACGTCTTGTACTATGTAAGAGTATATTCAGCCAAGCTTCAAAGATAGATTAGCTAGACACTGTTCGTTAGTCATGGGATGTTTGTCTCAAGTAAACGGATGTGCTTTGTTCCATGCAATGCAATTTGGACTGTTAAGGAGCAGGCACTGTACTGGATTTAGCTGAAACCTTATTGCTTCGAAGTGGCTGACAGATTGCTGGAGTCTGCCTGCTTGAGCTCCTGCCAGGAGATAATGTACAGCAATGGTGAGGGTCTGTAAAAGGTTGTTACTAATAATAAAAGGCAATGAACTTATGGAAAAATGAAAGATGAATCAGAGAAACTTGTGCAGCAATGCTCTGAAGAAAGAGCTGGAAATCCTTTCTGGCAGTTTACTACACCTGCCCTTCCAAAAGTCTCATTATGCTTGCTTGAAAATCAAAATCTCAACAAGGATTTGTCCATTATTTAAACAAGTCTAGGACTGAATGGAATAGTTTTCTGGTTCAGTTTTTGCCTCAGATGTAGAGATTTTAGGGGCCACTATCCTCTCACCTTTACCATGGATATTTGCAGCTGTTCACAACCACTTTTTCTCCCCTCAGCTGCTCTTTGGCACCACATCTTTAACTGATATCGCCAATTAGGGATCACGTGACACTAAGTCAATCAGATTTGGATATCGACAAACGGCAAAGGAAACCCTTTTAGAGTGAGGACAATGCTTCTCATGCTAGTATCGCGGGTGACCCTCTTGAGCTATCAGACAGCACTATCAAACAAACTATTTTGTAGTAATACCTTGTTTCAACAATGACTAAAATTTTCATAAAACGTTCTTTTTATCAGGTCTAATAATTGCTACTATTATTTATTTTTCAACAGACAAAATGGATTTGATCTGATATATTTTAGCAAAGAGCTAATCAATGTTAGATGTACAAATACAATAAAATGTCTTTCAATAAAATAAATTAGTAAATCATTCATAGAAATGTTTCTTTATAAAACTACCAACACACCATACCAGAGTTTGCTTTTCATATTTTCTTAATATGCAAATATTGTCTAATCTCCTCATGTTAGCAAAAGCTTATCAGAATCATAAAGGAAAAACTAATTGTTTTTATAGATGGGGACAGATTGAGAAAAAAGCATTTCTTCCACCTGCTTCAAGGCCCTGTGTCGCTGAACTTTAACTTCCAGGAGAATATATATATATATATATATAGCAATAATATTTAGCTTCCAGGAGAATATATATATAGCAAGTAGCTTCCAGGAGAATATATATATAGAAAGTAGCAACAATATTTTACAGAAGTTAAATGAATACTTGATTTCATAAGCAAGTAACCATTTATCTCATGCCAGAGGAATTCCATTTTGTTCTCTTATACAAAATAAGAAAAGGACTGTGGCTTTCAGCACAAAGAACCCTGCAAATTCTGTGCGCAAAACACTGGCTGCAGTTGCATTTTGAAAAGAAGAATGGTGCCTACATTAAGAGGAATGCTTCTCTCCATTCACTTTATGAATACAGAAAAAAATAGGTCTTGCTATTGCAAGATATGAGCAGCATTACTTGCACTGAAATCAACATGTGGAAAACAGACATGAGCATAGTGGCCCTTTCTATATGCAATCGCCAGGGAGGTTTCCACTGAACATCTACCATGGATGGAAGGACTTCTGCCTATGGAATGAGATGTTCACACTTTCTCCATCCCACTGCAACCTAAAATGTTCCCCAAAATGTTCTCCTGGAGGACAGCAGATTGTCTAGTATTTTATGGGTCATTTTGGGCTGCAGTGGGAATAGGAAGTTCTGTCCATGGAAAACACTTTGTGGGATCCACTCAGTATTATACTCACATAAGGGAAAAAACCTCACCACAGCCAATGTCAAGTTTGCACTACTACATAGCCCTGACCTGGATAGCCTAAGCAAGCCTGATATCATCTGCTCTTGGAAGCTAAGCAGAGTTGGCATTTGTTAGTGATTGGATGGGAGAGCTCTAACAAAGACCAGGGTTGCTATGCAGAGGCAGGCAGTGGCAAACCATGACTGAATGCTTCTGCCTTCAAATCTCCAGTAGGGTCGTCATAAGTCAGCCATGACTTGAGGGGCACCACACATTTGTCTTTTACCCTGACCTGGGTATAGCCCAGGTAAACCCGATTTCATAAGATCTCGGAAACTGAGCAGGGTTGGCATTGGTTAGTAATTGGATGGGAGACCTCCAAAGAAGTCCAAGGTTGCAGAGGTAGGCAATGGCAAATCACCTCTGCTAGTCTCTTGCCTTGAACAACCCAGCAGAGGTCACCATAAGTCAGCAATGATTTGATGGTGTTTTTCACCACCACTACCACTACAACCACAGAGTCATGCTGAGGTGTATAACATGTGTAGGGCTGGCTGCTCGCCCTTTGATGAGGTAATGGACCCCAGTGGAGGTAGAACAGGGAGGAACATAGGAGGGGCTTGGCTTTGTACCAGCAGCTCTCATGGTCTTTGCCACTGTTCTGTGGTGGCAGAAGAAGCTGACGGACAGTCTCCCTCCCTCCCCTGGTGCCAGCTGCAGCTGGGGATGCCAGACACAACATGGCAGCTTGGGGGCATTGGTCAAATCCACTAATGTGAATCATGCAAGTTGGGTGGTTCATGGTCCCTTAAGGGGTCACGTTAAGAAATTTGAGGAAGCCAAAGGGTATGCGCTAGGTCTGGCCATTGCAGGCTTCATCTTGGGTAGCAGAGATTGCCAGGGTCATGATGACTTGACAGGTGTTACACCTCCTGCCATCCTGTGGTGCCCAGCAGGTAGGCTGTGGAAGGTGTGCCATAGAAGAGCATTTCGATACAGTGGATCCATGCCCTATGCTGTACCAAGGCTCCAATGACTGTAATCAGTAAAGTTGTAGCCTGTTTTCACCCAAGATACTGTGCTTCTTGCCCAGTACACCAGCCTCACTCATAGCCTATATAGCAGCAATTTTTTTTTCATGAGCAACATAATGAAGTGTATAGTTTTTTTCATACATAGCTGTCCTTTCTTCCGATTCTGGCCCAATTTATGTTGCCATCAACACAATGTGTATGCAGAAGAGATTGAAACTTATTATTTTTGTTTGTCACTTCCTGCCAGCAAAGAACACATGTATTAGAAAATGTCTGCAACTGAGAAAAGTCAGAGGAAAAGAAACGGATAATATAAATATGTTGTTTTCATTTCTGACTCCATCTCTTTCTCCTCTCTTTCCCTTAATCTGATTATTAAAAAATGAATGAAATATATCCATTTTGGCAGCTTTCAGGCTTTTACTTCTTATCATAAGCTTAATGGGGTGAATGGCAATGAGTTTTATGAGTATTTTCAAGCTAGCTTTTGAATATTTTCCACTTTGGCTGATGTTGAATCACAGGGAAACAGCCTGTATATTTCTGATTAGAACCAAATTGAGAAAACAAAATAGATTAAATAATTTTTGCTGCTTTCAAAAGCAATTTAGGTGTTTCTTTTCTACTCTTTTCTCTAAACTAGTTCTGTTACTGCTCTGTGCCAAAAATAAAAATCACATAAATCACTTTCTTTTATTCAGCAAAGCTTCTGATTGGCCATTGGAGATCTGGGCCATTTCCAGATGGCTTACCTTCTGCCACTCCCTGCCGCAACGTCGCAGCTCGTGCCGGGGAAAACGCGAAATATTGCGTTTTCTCGTGCGAGTTTTGCGCAATGTCGCACAAAACTCGCGCGATATTTCGCATTCGCCCCAGGACAAGCTGCAACATTGCGGCATGGAGTGGCAGAAGGTAAGCCGTCTGGAAACGGCCCTGATTGGTTGTGCATTTTAAAAAAAATATTGCTTTGGCAGCAGCTGACATTATAGTAGAAGGATCTTTACTGTGTAACTGCAGGTAAGCTTTATGTATACAAGAAAATATTTTTAAACAATATGTTGATTTCAAAAGGCCTCCTGTTAAACAGAAATTCTGCCTGAAATGTTGAAGAGTTACATTTACAGTTATGCATCTGGTGAAGAGAACTGTGGTTCTCAAAAGCTTATGCTACAGTAAAGTTGGTTAGTTTTAAAGGTGCTACTGGACTCTTTACTATTTTGCTACTACAGACTAACATGGCTAACTCCTCTAGATCTATTTACAATTATGCATGTTCTCACTCCCTGACATTTTGTGGTTCCTACCACCTCTTATGGCAGTCATCTTGTGGTTGGCTCCACTCCCTATTGCAGCCATTTTGTAGCTGCACCTACCATGTATCAAAATTCCAAAAGTGCCCACAGGCTCAAAAAGGTTAGGTACTAGACTTGTGCTTGGGAGTTTGTTTAGTTTTGTTTTGTTTTTATTATTAATTCTCAAAGGGACTGTTTCATTATTGGGTTGTTTTGTATCATTATTGTTTCTTTCATTATTGTTATTTCATCTTCATAATACTATTTCATTATTATTTCTCACTGATTTCAATGGAAGTACTCCCCTCCCCTTCTTGGGTTTTCTATTTGAACTGGACAAAACTCAGGGGTTTGCAGTACGTCCCCTATGTCCACTATGACATCTTCGCTGCTTAATGTAAGACAGATGGAATAAAGAGGTCTCGCTTCTTGAGGTAATGAAAGTCAATGGGAGAATTGATAAAAAACAGCAACACATAAAGCAGCTTAAGGATTTGACACTGCAGTCACTTAGCTTGTATAACAGTAGCTTGAGCTTGCATGGGGGACTTCCAGTGCCAGGCAGACGGCTACTACTATTGGATGCTGCTGCTTTTTCAAAATTTCCCTTCCTTTCCCTCTCACTCTGCCAGTTCTGCCCCCACTATGCTGCAGTCTTCCCGCCAGAGCCAAAAGATCCCTTACCAGTCATGATGTACTGTATTTGTGCACAGATATCAGATAAGATACTGTAATGTGCTGATGAAACTATATGACTTATTAATGGACTATGTGTGGTAAAATAAATAAAAGTATTGTGATTGGGTGATACCTGGGACACAAAGACATACAACACAGATTGAGTTACAGAAGATAGACAAATCCTCAGTTAATTGTAATGCCTATAGAAGCACAGCATCTTCAATAAGGGAGAGGACACAATTAAAAATCAAAAGGGTCCAGTATAGACTCAGGCAAACAAATGCAACCCACTAATAAAGAACTAATGGCACAAATAAGACTGAGGAGGGATTACATTAAAAAAAAATGTCCTCCAAACAGCCAGAAGTGGCAGGAGAAAGTGAGAGAAGACAACGCAAGAGCTGCTGTAGCATGGTGGTTAAATGGCTGAGTTGCAAATCAGCAGTCTGCTGGTTTGAGACTCACAACTGTCATGAGCTCAGCAGCTGGCCTTGGGTGAGCCACTCCTCTCAGCCTCAGCTCCCCAGCTGTTTTGTGGAGATAATAATAACACTGACTTTGTTCACTGCTCTGAGGCACTAATCTGTCTAGAAGAGCAATGTATAAGAACGCTGTTGTTGATACAATAACAAAGGGAAGAAAGCGGGGGGAGCAAACCCCAAGTAAAAATAGTAAAATGCTTCAAAAAGAAGACAAAACACACACAGCACACTCAACACAGACAAACTATATTCAAGCTAAGAAAGCAAGGAATAATATATGATAAAATTCTACACTTGTACTTTCGTACAAGAAAACTTCAAACAATCTCTCTACCTCTCTCTCTGAACAGATTCCTTACAAACAGGCACTTTCCGGAATGTAAAACCAACTCTTATCTGATTCATAGTTCCACACCAGATGCTTTAGCATTGGACTATCTCACACATATATGCAATCTTAGAGGCTACAGTCGGCAATCCATCAATAAGACCCAGAGGCTCTCTCACCCCTCCCTTTAAGGAACACAGCTTTATGCCTAATAAGGAAAGCACAACACAGAGAGGACACAGATTAGGCCAGGTCAGAGAGAAACAAAAGTTGCTCAAACAAAAGAAAATCATTTCCCCCCATTTAGATAGGGAATTTGTTGCATTTTCACAATCTTATATAATAATAGCCAAGAGACCCTGATCTGAGGATACTTAAAACTAAAGAGTGGCGCTTTGAACAGACAAGACAAATCATCTCTCTCTCTCTCTCTCTCTCTCTCTCTCACACACACACACACACACACACACACACACACACATCTGAAATCTTAAAAAAAATACATTGGGCTGGTTTAAAAAACCCCAAATAATAACAGGAGAGCCTGTAGCATTGACCAGTTGCCTTCAGTAGCTATTGGTAGGCAATCATAACTGTTCAGCCAGTATTCCAGGCTTGGTTTCTGTCAGTAAAAGGCAGGGGAAGGAGCATTACCCTTTCTAGGACTGTTTTGGCCTTTAAGGGAGGACTCATTGGGGCCAAGCACAGAAGGAACCAGTGAACTACTTGATACCACTTGCATGATTCACCCAGGCCTGGCTGTTTGCTACTGCTCAACAGCAGCCCCCCTCCCCTCAGCCAGTGTAGCGTTAGAGTTACAGAATAAGATCTGGGATACTCAGCTACAAATCATCACTGTGCTGTGGAAGTTCACCTTGAGCCAGTCACGTACTTTCAGCCTAACCTATCTCTCAGGATTATTGTGCAGATAATAGGAAGACAAGAAGAATGATGTAAGTGGCTTTGGGCCCCCATTGTGGAAAAAGACAGTATATAAATGAGTTAAATATATATGAAGATGGGGGGCAGAGAGGGCTTCCTGGTCCCCTGGTGGGAGCAGGGGATCCCCTACTCCCACCCTCTGCCCCCTGCAGCCACTCACCTGGCCGGTGGGGGGCAAAGGCCCCGGAGAACCTCCCAGGCCAGCATGCAGCAGGTGTGCTCGTACGGTTGCCAGGCCCCCTTGATCTCCCAGCGGGAGACTGGGGCCTGGCTCTTACCTTGGAGGAGCTTGTGTGTGTGTGTGTGCGCGTGTGCGCACGCTCCTGCAAGCGTGATGACATCACTTCTGGGAGTGACATCATCATGCAGCCCCTGTTTGGGTGCTGATCAGGCCCATTGTGGGCCCCTGCGGAGCGCAGAAATGCTCCCACGCCCCACAGGGGCCCACAACGGGCCCAATCCACGCCCGTTTTGGCACAGATCGGGTTCATTTTGACTCAGATTGGGCCCATTTTGGACCCCTGTGGAGCATGGGAGCGTTCCTGCACTCCACAGAGGCCCACAACGGGTCCAATCTGCACCAAAATGGACCGTATCCGTGCCAAAACGGGCATGGATTGGGCCCATTTTGGCACTGATTGGGCCTGTTGTGGGCCCCTGTAGAGCGTAGGAATGCTCCTGTGCTCCACAGGGGCCCCGATCCACGCCCAAACAGGCCTGATCCTGGGGCTGCTGTGCGCGGGGGCGTGCAGCACCGCAGGGGGGCGTGCATGGAAGATGCCCCCCCCGCTGGCCAGGTAAGTGGGGGCGGGGGTGGGAGGGGGGAAAGAGATAATAGTGTGGGGAATGGGTTATAGGGAAAATGAAGTACTCCTGCAATTTCTTGCAGTTTCCCCACCATGCAACTGGGCCTAGTTCAGCTGGCAGCACACAAATAGGCCATAGTAGAGAGGCTGCCAGGGGGAGGGAAAAGGTGAAGAGAGGAGAGAAGACAAAAATGAGGTGGAGGGACAAGGAAGGAGAAGAGGGCATGGTGGGGATAGAAAAAAAAGATGCCCGCTCAAACCCTTGCAGGTCCCCACTTGTAATTACTATAATTGTGGGACAATTAATAATAATTGTAATTAATTATGAAAGAAATGCACAAGTCTATTGGGGACTCCTGCTTTAAATCTCTCAAAGCCTCATTCAATCTCTAATCCATATTTCTTAACTTTGGAGCCTTTAAAAATTTTTCTGCAACCAATAGCTCCAAAACACACTCTCTTTTAATACTAAAAACAAGAATTTGGAATATTGTAAAGAAAAAAAATATGATGGACTCCCTGCTACATAGGCAAGTTTTGAAATTCACTGTGCAAGTACTGCCATTTAAATTTCCATATCCTCCCACAGTCAACAAATTTGTTTCCTTGGCACCTTCATTTACTGAGAGCCCTTTGGAATAATTCACGGAGGACCACATATGCTTTCAATCAAAGTACTAATGCTTTTACTGCTCTCAAAGCACTTTTGAGATCATTACCAAGGAGACATCATTGCTAGCTATTTACTTCATGAACAGTGATGGACAATCAGGATCCCCTAACAGGGATACAAACTTACTCCACAGTTTTCATTTATATATGAAGTAATGTAACTGCTAGGTTAGCTTGAAGACTGCAAACATGCTGTTTACTAGGTTCTAGCTGCAATTCTTGAGATTAACAAATATTGTTCGGGATTTAGAAGAGTTCTTTAAAAACATAGAGTATTATTCTTAGAGGTTAATCCAGTGTCTAATGCTGTGTTGACGTTGTTGTTCTTACTGTTCTTACTGTTTCAGTGGGAGAAAGGGTTGAACAGAAAACTGCATAAACATTGTTCTTTGGTCAGAAACTGGTAACAGAGTCTCTACACAAGACATCTTACATGGGGATGCTCAAGTGACTTACTTTCTGCGTGGTCTTATATTCAGATGTACTCTGCCTCTCTAGCGGTGCATGTGTATCCAAAATGGGAGAACAAGTGTAAGATCTTTCACTTGAGCATCCCCATGTAAGATGTCTTGTGTAGCAAGACTCTGTTCAGCAATGCTCCAGCATTAGCACACTGCACTGAGAGTAGAACACAAAGTGAGGGTAGACATAGGATGGCACCCAAAACAGCCCCTTTTCTATAACATCCATATCCCTCATTCCCACAAGGTAATGATGTAGAATAGGGAGGAGAAATGAAACATGGAGTGCAGTGAGAGATCCATGCTCAGCTTTGTATCTAGTTCTACTCTTAAATACTGCCATTGTAACAGCTCTCATCTGCACCAAAGAATGTGCTATTCAGAAGCTTCTCATGTCCTTCCTAAACATTTCAGATATAACTGATGAAAACCCTTTTGCAGAGTAATGCAGATGATGTGAGCTTGGCTACTGTAGAAAAATGTAAGGGATTCAGATGAAATTATCTTGGGCTCGTACCATCCTGAATGCTTCATGAAGCAGAGGAAGCAGGATATTCAATCTGGTTCATTAATTGCCTAGCAAGAACTATGAAAGAATGTTATAACAATTAACTATAACGTGTATCTCATAGTAAAGAATCCAGTAGCACCTTCAAGACTAACCAACTAACCAACCAACTAACCAACTTTATTGTAGCATAAACTTTCAAGAACCACACAGTTCTCTTCGTCATGCATCTTTACTATTTACTATTACAGACGAACACAGCTAACTCCTCTAGATTGTGTACCTCATAGTTGCCTTGATATTGTTAATCATGAAAACAAGACATGAATGACCTGGCAGGGCGGGGGGGGGGGGGGAAGAGAGAAAACCACAACAACTTCTTGGCTTGATCAAAAAGACAGTAATTGTAAAGACAGGCTTAACATAACACAGTTGTAACTCTCTAAACCTATATAAACAGCACAAGCAGTGGTCTGTTTTAGAATGACATTAATCCAAGGTTTACTTCTAGCCGTATATCTTCTAATACAAGGTAACTGTGAGAAATATCTCCTATGTGTCATTCATTGTGTCATTCAACCAGCAAACATATTTAATGGTATCCTGCCTTCTTAAATGGCTTTCTCCTTACTCATACTTCTCAACACTTGGGGGCTTTCACATATCTTTCCATAAATCACAGCCGCCTCTTACTTAAGTTTGGTTACATCCTGAAAAAAACAGGGTATGCCTGAAAAGACCCGGGTTTGGTGGTAGGAAGTAAATGAAATGGATTCTCCCATATATAGATTTTTTTTTTGTTTCTCATTTAGTTGGTCTGTGAAGGCTGTTAGTACAATTACCAAGAAGGAAGTGTTTTGTTAAAAAGCAACACTCAAACAAGCAAGTAAACTAGTGGCCTCTTCACTCATGTTTGTAGTAGAGAAGAGCTGCTGTAGCATAATGGTAAAATGGCTGGGTTGAAACTCTGCTAGTTTGACTCCTAGTACTGCAATGAGCTCTGCAGATGGCCTTGGGTAAGCCACTCTTCATCCCCAGCTCCCCAGCTGTATTGTGGGGATAATAATAACACGGACATTATTAACTGCTCTGAGTGGGCACTAATCTGTCTAGAAGAGCAGTGCATAAGTTTACTGTTGTCGTTGTTGTTGTTTAGGTGCCACAGAACTCCTTGTTCTTGGGAAATCTGTCAGTCTACGTCACTTGTGTAACAAATTCTTTTGTACAGGTATGTAAACTATATATTGTGCTGGTCCTTTAAACAGCAAATAAACATTGTACAGAATGTACACTTGGTGATACAAATAAACACCAAACATACAGATTTTATGGACTGACTCATGCTACTTGACATTTTGTGAAATTTCCTTTATAAGAAAAATGTTCTTGTTCAGTCTTTGAGCTTGTGTTACACATTTCCTGACAGCAAATAAATAAATAAAATTGAAAGGGCAATCTGGTCAAAGTAACAAATTTAATAATTGTTCCATGTGTTCATTAAATAAGATTGAAGACTGTGAGCAGTGATGACAGTGAGTTTAATTCTTTAAGTTTAGATAATTGTTTTCCTTCAACACTGTTTATATATAGGAATCATCTGCTGTTACAGGTTACATTGTGATGGGATTGAATGTCACAACTAGTGAGTAGAAAACAACTGTTGGCAACGAAGCCCAGTCACAATTTGTTGACCTCTGCACAAGAGCCCTAATTAGTCTTGACAACTGTGGTCTGCTAGGATTTCTCTAGAAGCTCACAAGAAGGGAATCAAAGTAAGGACGCATGAATTTCCACATTTTTGGTCCTTGTCAGGTTAAGATTATAGGAGCCCTACTACATCTCTCCCTAACATCTTTCTCCCAAACTCCAAATGATCCTTCTACACTAGAATTATGTTAACTGTATGCTTGTTTTTCAATGTCTACTTTTCTAGATGTCAGATTTAAAACATTTTTTAAAAAAAAATGAATTAAAATGTGTTTTTTTATGTAAAGTATTTTTTAAAACAACACTTGACAGATTTATGAATGGGTTACTGTTATTCTTTATTGCTTTGGTCTCTCTTCCTATAGCAAACTAGAAGGAGGTTAATACCTCTTTGGTAAATTAATGGAGATTAAAAATATCCTTTCCCCCTTCTAGTCATATTGTTGCAAACTGCCCCTCCCCACACACACACATCTGGGTCAAATAAGGAGGCAAAAATACTCTGGAAACGGCCCTATCCCCTAGCCCCCCCTCAGCCCTGACCCACAATGTAGAGGGAAGGGGAGGAAAAGACCCATTGTGACTTCTGCCAGGCTTAAGGCTGCCCATGTTGTGCAAGGAAAGGATGACAGCTCACTGCTGAGACAGTTCCTGCCTACTTCACACCCAGCCACCTTGTGCAGGGCAGCAGGCCACTGGTTCCTTGGAGGTTACTAACTTGCACACTGGTGGATCCCACCTACTTCACACCATACAACTTGTGAGAGCAGGGGCCACCAGATTACAGCACGGGGGCAGCCCCTGAGGCCATCAGTCAACGAGACTTTCCCTGGTAATCTTTATCCACAACTGCATCTTCAAGTCTCACTGGAAAGTTTGCATTCCATCACTTTAGCCAGCTCCTTAGCTTTGCGTAATGGCTTGCTTTATAATATCCTTTTGCACAGCAGTGAGTAGATAAAACATGCAGCTTTATAAGGAGGTATATGCTGTTTCAGGTAGGTGTGAAATTACTTATTCTGCCCCCCTCATATATATAATCAAATTCCCGTTTTTCATAGTATGACAACAAGTGCTACGAAGGTAGATATAAGGATCTGCAAAATTATAACTGACTTTAAAAAAAAAAGCTTCCTAAAAACCAATTTCCCTGCTCTGTGGGATAATCCATATGCAATATATATTATCAAATTAAGTGGGCTCAGCAGTAATGGGAAAGCACAGCTCTGCAGAAACACACACTTAAGAAAAAAACAGCCCACAGTCACATGCAATTTAGGGAGAGAGACCTTTTATCTAATCAGGTATTGATTAGTTAACTGTGGGCAAACTCTGATGACAGAATGTTTTAATATCAAAGCCTTGAGCAATAACAGCAGTGGCGGCACCAACCAGCCAGAACAGCAGAAAGCTTCACAATGAAGATGCAGCTCTCAACGGGCTGCCCATTTTCCCAACTTCCTTCTGTCAGAGACTGCCAGATTGCTTAAAGGCTATGACACAGAGATAGTGGAGAGATAATAAGCTGAAAGAGAGCAATTTTCTCAAAGAAAAATGAGATGAGGGTGAACATCCAACAGCTGCCAATCAGAATTAAGTGATACTATGAAGGTGCTTACCTGACAGTTGATGAATGACAGGCTAACAGGCCTCTGAAATTCTTCAATCAGCCTTATTATACACAAAATGTCTTTTTTTAAACAAAAAGTTATAAAGCAGCAGAGGCATGTATCCCTCTTCATATTGAACGAAACTAGATAATCAAATACACACACACACACACACAGACGCAGCTTTCTGACTAAGTTATCTTTCACTCATTTCTTTACTTCAGTGTACCTGAGATGTCTTACAGAATTATTGGGGGAAAAAAAATCTCAGATGTAGTTGTTCTCACTGACATCGATGTCAGAGTAGTTGGTTAACATTTTGAAGTTTCTAAGTGGAAGTTATACTGAACCCTGCCCCCCCATCCCCTTTAATTCATATTTCAGAAGATCTTTAGGAAGATGTATAAATGAAGTTAAATATATTCTCCATTTGTCTTGGGAGTTGGGGGAAATTCTCAAACACCAGCAAAGGAGCAGTAATTTCATGATCCAACTAAAAGAGTTCCTTTTCTAGTTTCATTCAAGTTAAAACTATTGTGCCTTAGGATTGCCAGCCCATCTTACCTCTTGAGAGGGGGACTGACCTGGTTTCCTCACACATGCTCCTGAGGCCATGATCATGCACTTCTGGGTGAAAACAGAAGTGATGGAGTTTCAACAGGGGCAAAATTGGCCCCAAGTATAGCATTTTCATTATGCCTGGGTCTGATTTAGCCCTGCTGAGACCCCATTGCTTCTGGTTTCCAATTAGAGGTGCATAGTTGGGGCCTCCAGACAGCATGTGCACAATGTGTGCTCCAATGACTCCTAGCCTCCCTCCTCCTCCTTTCCTCCCACCAGCCAGGATATGGTGGCATTTCTAGGCCTTTGAAAATTTGAATTGCATCTTACATACCTCAGTTTAACCATTGATATTTCAGACATTTATGATAAATTACTGAAATAGTTCTGTTTTTAAAATACATTAAAATTTAACAAGACAGACCATATATGCATGTGTCTAAACTATTCTTGTAGGACTCTGTTGTAAGGAAGATATGAGCTTTTTAGTGCTAGAAACTATTTTGATAAAAGCCATTCTATGTTTGCTTTTCGTATGACTCTGGGAACTAATGGTTCCTTCCTTCTCTGAACAACCTCCTCAGCAGCCATTAAACCTAGACACATGCCAGGGAGAGATTATACACCAAGCCCCCCCCCCCACCACTTGAGCCCTGTTCACATTACAATAAATGCACACGCATCCTTCTAGTACATGCATCATCTGCTTTTAAGAAAAAAATCTGCACACATCCTCTTCACAAATGAAACCTGGGACCAGGACATGATAAACGTGGAGTTTAAATCACATGGTCAGCTGTTCCTAGGTTGAATATAACATGAAAATTATTTAACATCATATAACTAAAAGTGAAAACCCTGTTCACAAGTAAAACACATACAATATGTGTACAGTGTACACTTGCTTTTTCTTTATACTTGTGTTGACTAATTCTCATGTTATATTCAATGAATGTACACATGAGTATGTAATTGAAACTGGATAGTTATCCAGGTACTGATCCCCAGTTTCATTTGTGAAGTGAACAGATGTACACATGTCCATGCAGGATGTATGTGTATTCACTGTAATGTGAAGAGTGCTCAAGTGTACACTGTACACAGATTGTACAAGTGTTTGTTGCAGTTTGTGAAGAGGCCTCTTGGTCTTGGCTCCTTCCCTCCCAGATTTTGTACTGTAGCAACCATTCCATCTGATCATTATTTAATGATCAGATACGTGATAGAAGTTAAGATGGAACTTTATTTTACTCTTCTTCCCCTTTCTGTATCCATTTTAATTCTGAATTTTTGGTATTATAAGAAATAAAAGAGAACACAAAAAAGGAATAACAAGAGATCTGTCCAAAAGATCCAAGAAATCAAAGGGAAATTCAAGCCCTGGCTTGGGATGCTGAAAGATCAACACAGAAATACATCATCTGATCAAGACAAAATAAAAGAAAGATGGAAACAATACACTGAAGAACTATACAATAGAGATGGAAGGATGACAGATACTTTTGACGAAGAATCTTTTGATGAAGAACCAGAAATCCTAGAAAGTGAAGTAATAGCTGCACTTAAAGAAATTGGGAGAAACAACGCACATGGAGTAGATGAAATACCAATAAAGCTATTTCAGGCTATAGAGTCCATCAGAATCTTAACAAGAATCTGTTAACAAATATGGAAAATACAACAATGACCCACAGACTGAAAACGCTCAGTCTACATTCCAATTCCAAAAAAAGGGATGCCAAAGAGTGCAGCAACTATCAGACAATCGCGTTAATTTCCCATGCAAGCAAAGTGATGCTCAAAATTACATAGCAAAGACTCTTGCCATATATGGAACAAGAAATGCCAGATGTTCAAGCTGGATTCAGAAAAGGAAGAGGCACCAGAGATCACATTGCAAATTTATGATGGCTAATGGAAAATACTAGGAAATTTCAGAAGAAAATCAGCCTATGTATTATAGACTGTGTGGATCTTGAAAAACTTTTGACTGTGCTTTTGACTGTGTGGATTATGAAAAACTATGGAGAGTCTTAAAAGAAATGAGGGTGCCACAACATCTGATTGTTTTGATGTGTAACCTGTACTCAGGAGTCAGGACAAGAGGCTACTGTCAGGACAGAATGCGGGGAAACAGAATGGTTTCCAAATGGCAAAGGTGTCAGACAAGGATGCATATTATCTCCGTACCTGTTCAAACTCTATGCAGAGTATATCATAAGGAAAGCTGGATTAGATCTACAAGAAAATGGAGTGAAAATTGATGCAAGGAACATTAACAGTTTGAGATATGCAGATGACTCCATATTACTAGCTGTGGAAAGTTGAAAGAAACTCATCATGGGGGAGAAGCAATGAAGTATTTATGTGGGTGCAAGGGCTTCCGTGGCATTTCTTTCCCACAGCAGCCAACCCCCCCTTCCATTCCTGGGAGGGGACTATGAAAGTCTCACTCCAGTAGCAGAAGTCCTTTTCCCAGCAGAAACAAATTGGACCCTGTGTATATAAACCATACAAACTTCACTGAATCACAGCACAAAATCACAGTATTCATAAAACAGGAAAATGTGGGTGTCTGCAAATAACCAAAGTAGTTCTTAACAGTACAAAGTTTACTATTGGGTTGGCTCAACCATTTCTACTACCTCATGAGTTCTAACTTCAAAATTAGAATACCTTGTCTAATCTACTTTTGATGTTTTGCGTGCTGCTTCTGATGGTATTTTAACCATTCTTCACTAAAACAGAGTCTTCATTAGAATGATAGTGTAGTAATGTGTGGGGGCATCCTGTCCCTTAGGAAGAGCCTAGGGCTCTAGAGGGCAGGAGCACCAAGAGCACAAAAAGATGCTTGCCAGGTCAAGCAACAGCTTCAAACAGCACCCCTGGCCCCAGTGCCACTGCCCAGGTCACTCTGCTCATCCCATCCTGCCCCCACAAAGTGGGTCCAGAGGAGTTAGCCGTGTTAGTCTGTGGTAGCAAAATCAAAAAGAGTCCAGTAGCACCTTTAAGACTAACCAATTTTATTGTAGCATAAGCTTTCAAGAATCAAGTTCTCTTCGTCAGATGCATGGAACAGAAACTGGTCAAATATAGAAGAGGAGGGGGGAGGAGGGGGGAGAGAGAAGATGCAGTTGGGAGAGAGAAAAAGCCGACACGCACCAGCTCTGGTAATGTGGCTTCATTTTATGGCTACTATACAGGCATAAACAATAGAATGCAGAGTCAAATAAAAGGGTAAGTATTCCTTCATTACTATATATCTGTTTAAGTTGTTCTCCAGGATAATCCTGGTACAATTCAGGAATAAATCGCCGCTTTGAAGTCTCAATTATGTGCTAATTCAGAACATTTAGGGATCCAAATCTGCTACAAATAGTGGCAATCAGAGAAAAAAAAGCCGGTGATGCTGGTATGAATCCCAGAAATTTCTTGGTTTAGTTCAGAACGGGTGGAGTCTATGAAAGCAGCAAAGAGAGGTTCTGTTTGCTGGTGATAGGAACTTCTGGGCTCCTATCACCTCATATAAGTTAATGGAAAACTGTGTGTGTGAAAAATTAATTACTAAAGGTATGTTTTAAATTTATTATGACTTGTATTATTATAGAAATCATATTATTATCGCAGGGCTGTATTTTTCAAGCTGAATATTGAAGCCAGGTTTCTATGATGTTCCAGTTTGTTCTCTTTTACAAGAGGAAAATATTGCAAGAATCCAGACATTGGTGGACTGAATGTACCCCAGGACAGGTGAATGTTCCTGTAATTTTATAGGGTGTGTTGTAGTACCCTTCTTCCAAAACAAGCTTCTGCAGATGCTATCTTGTCTATCCTATAGTGCTTAGTAAAGGAATGTACCCATTTCCAGGTTGCTGCTTTGCATATTATACCCAACGAGAGGAAAACTCTATATGCTGCCAAGGTGGCCATCCCCTGAGGGAGTGTGCTGTGATGTCTTTTGGAGGTTCTAACTGACTAGCTTTATATGCTATGATTATGCATTCCCTAATCCATCTGCTTAGTATGGATGTAGATACCTGCTGCTCCAGGGAACACTTCCTGAATGATACAAACATGTTCTCTGACTTACGTATTTGTTTTGTCCTGTCCAAGTAGTAACTCAGTGCTTTTTTAACGTCTAAATAATGCCATACTCTTTCTTTCTTGTATTTCAGCGTATTGCAGAAAGTTGGCAGTATGATATCCTCTCCCCTAAGAAAGGTGAATTTTAACTTTGGGATAAAAGACGGATCTGGCTTTAGTACTACCTTATCATTATGGAATGTACACAGCTCTTTGTCTACCAATAACATACTCTTCTTGTCAAGGTGATGTCTACAAGGAAGATGGTTTTGAGTGTCAATTCCTTTAGTGGACGTGACACCATGGGTTCAAACGGTTCTGTTGTGAGTGCTAATAATACTATGTTAAGGTTCCATGGGGGAACCTGTGTATCTGAGTCAGGTTTATTAATGCTGTTCCTCTCAGGAACCACTTAATGTGTAGATGTCTGGTGAGGGATGTTCTTTTCACTACTCCCCTTATGGAAGATATGGCTGCTACCTGGCATTTTAACATACTGGTGCTAAGCCCTTTATCTAGCCCATCTCGTAGGAAGAGAAGTATTTCTTTTACTGATGCTTTCAGGGGGTTAGTCCCTTTATCCCCGCACCAGCTCCAGAATATCTGCCATGTATTGACATAGTTCTTGTTGGTCAATTGTTCTAGATGCTAACATAGTAGAGATCACTCCCTCTATGTAGCTTAGTTCTTGTTGGTCAATTGTTCTAGATGCTAACATAGTAGAGATCACTCCCTCTACGTAGCCTAGTTCTTGTTGGTCAATTGTTCTAGATGCTAACATAGTAGAGATCACTCCCTCTATGTAGCCTAGTTCTTGTTGGTCAATTGTTCTAGATGCTAACATAGTAGAGATCACTCCCTCTATGTAGCCTAGTTCTTTCAGCTGTTGGTGCTTAATCTCCGGGCTGTAAGGATGCTGGGTCTGAATGTTGTACCTTCCCTTGTGCTAGTAGGTGATCCTCTGTGGCAGTTGCCATGGCTCTCAACTTGACAATCTCTTCAGTTTCTGAAACCATGCTCTTCTCAGCCAGAAGGGAGCTATAATGATCACGTCTACTTGTTGCTCCAACACCTTCTGTACCACACAGTTTAGCAGTTGTAATGGTAGGAAAGCATATAGCAGTTTTCATAGCCAATCTCGGTTCAGTGTGACTGTCCTGATAACCTGATTGTCTTTTCTTTTGAAGAAGAATTTGCCTATTATTTATTTATTTATTTATTTTATTTTTAACCCGCCCTCCCCGCAAGTGGGCTCAGGGCGACGTACAACATTTATTAAAATACAGCTTAAAATCAATTATAAAAACAGATAAAATACAGATAAAAACAGATAAGATACTGTGCCCCTTTCGGGGCAACCAGAGGGAGTGGACTCTCCATACCCCTTGTAGAGGGAGACCAGTGGAAGGCTCAGCAATGATGGGCTAAAATTAGCTTCCACCATATGTCTGGCAGAACATCTCCATCTTACAGGCCCGCCTAAATGATACAAGATCCTGGCAGGCCCAAGTGTCCTCAGACAGAGAGTTCCACCAGGTTGGGTCCCGGACCAAAAAGTCCCTGGCCCTGGTAGAGGCCAGTCAAGCCTCTCTAGGGCCAGGGACCACCAGTAGGTGCTTTCCTGTTGAACAAAGTGCTCTCTGGGGCACATACAGGGAGAGACGGTCCCTTAGGTATGCTGGTCCCAGTCCATTTAGGGCTTTATAGGTCCAAACCAACACCTTGAACCGGATCCAGAATTCTACTGGGAGCCAGTGAAGCTGCTGCAAGATTGGCGTAACGTGTGTCCTACACGAAGCTCTAGTTAGGACACACGCAGCAACATTCTGGACCCACTGAAGTTTCTGGATCAAGCCCAAGGGCAGCCCTGCGTAAAGCAAGTTACAGTAGTCTAACCTGGAGGTGACCATTGCATGGATCACTGTTGTTAGGTCCTGGGCCGAGAAGTAGGGCAAAGTTGCTGGGCCT
The DNA here is from genome assembly GCF_028583425.1 of Eublepharis macularius. Lineage (NCBI taxonomy): Eukaryota > Metazoa > Chordata > Lepidosauria > Squamata > Eublepharidae > Eublepharis > Eublepharis macularius. The sequence goes on along the minus strand of NC_072790.1, from coordinate 92,513,048 downwards.
GCCAAAGGTGGAAAAAGGCCGCCCAAGCCACAGCCGCGATCTGGCCCTCCATAGACAAGGAGGAATCCAGAATCACGCCCAAACTCCTAACTGATGGTACGGGCACAAGTGGTGCCCCCCAAAGGTTGGGAGAAGGAGCCCTGCCTCTGACAGTCCACGGCCCAAGTACAGGACCTCTTTCTTCGTGGGATTCAACTTCTACCCACCCAGACATGGCCTCCAGAGCTCTCAACACGGTGTCAGGGGCAGAGTTAGGTCGGCTACCCATCAACTTGCTGATTCTTGGCATTTGCCAAGAGATCCACTTGGCATACTTGCTGATTCTTGGCATTTGCGAAGAGATCCACCTCCGCTACTCCGAATCTTTTGCATACTTGTTTGAACATTTCCTTGTTGAAGGTCCATTCCATTTGGTCTATAATACTTATGCTTAGCCAGCCTGCTATAGTATTTTCCTGTCCCGCAACATGCTCTGCTTTTATAGATTTTAGGTTCAACTCCGCCCAGGTCATAATTGTCATTGCTTCTCAATTCAGGGATTTGAACCTGGTTCCCCCTTGCCTTTTTATGTATGCCTTTGCTATCAGTCTCTGTCTGAACCATAATGTGATGTCCGTAGAGTAAGTTCATTTTTTTGGTTTTTTTTGTTTTTCCGCCCATATTCTTTGGGCTATCCTTTTCTGTGGGTATGCTCCCGAGCCCCTCAGGCTGGCATCAGTGGTCATAACTATTATCTTCAACTCCCTGAGTGGTTATCCCTCCTGGAACCTTGTGAGTTCTAACCACTACTCTAGGTCTCGTTGGAGGGTCAATGGTATTAATACCCTTTTTTGACATTTGTGTGCTATAATCGACTGGAAGGGTAGTAAGAACCTCTGTAGTGGTCATGTATGGAATCTCACCCAGTGCAGAATGTTCTGGCAGGACACCATCATCCCTTGGAGTTCAGCCAGCCTCATCAACTCCATTTTCCTTCCTCTCTGAACCTTCTTTACCATGGATCTGATTTTCTGTTGTCTCTCCTGCGATACAAACACTCTGTCTTTTATGGTATCTATCATGATCCCCAAATGTACGATATTCTGTACTGGTGTTAGGCTACTCTTCTCCTTGTTGATGACAAATCCGTGGGCTTTCAGGCAATCTATTGTTTGCTTCACTGCCTCTAGTCCCAATGTTAGGAATGTGGCTTATATCAAAATGTTGTCCAGGTAAGGGTATAGGGAAATCCCTTGTAGTCTCAGGAATGCCATCAGTGTCACTAGTATCTTTGTAAATACTCTTGGAGATTGAGTCCAAATGGAAGGGCTCTGTATTGGTAGTATTCTCCATTGTACGCGAAGTGGAGATATTTCTAATGTGTTTCCTTTATGGGGATATGCAGATAAGCCTCTGACAGATCTATGGAGACTAGGTGGTCACCTTCTGGATGGCCCCTACTATGGACCTCAGCATTTCCATCCTGAATTTGCATGCCTTGATGTACTTGATCAGCCATTTCAGGTCCAGAATGGCTCTGACATCCCCATTCTTTTTTGGTACAATGAAAAACACTGAATAGATTCCTCTGTTCTTGTATTGCAACTGGACTGGTTCTATTGTTTTTATTTCTATGAGGTGTTGGATGGCTTTACTTATCATCCTGTATTTTTGTCTCAATGAATTTCTTGGTAGTTGGATGAAGAGTTTTGGTGGCATTGATTCAAATTCCAAAGACTATCCCGTAGAGATGGTGTCCAGTACTCATTTACCTGTGATCGTTTGCTGCCACGTGGTCGCAAAGTTTTGAAGGCGTTCCCCAATTTGTATGATTACTGTGTGTTGGTTGTAGTCATGCTGAATGCTGTTTCTTCTGTCTTTTTGTTTGTTGGCCACATTTTCAAAAGGTGAAGGGTCTATTTTCCATTCTGCCCCTGGGCTGCCAGCAACCTTTGAAAGGTCTAGAGGTACTCAGACGTGGGATGCATTTGGAGTCTTGAAAGGACTGCATGTTTTGTCTAGTCTTTGATTCTTTCCTTTTTGATGGTAGGACCTTTTACTTCTCCTTGTCCTCCAACAAGTACTTTTCTAGGGCTTCTCCAAATAGTTTGGCTCTTGTAAAGGGTATGGTTGCCACGTTGGTCCCAGTGGATGGGTCGACATCCCAATTCCTGAGCCAGGTGTTGCGTCTTGCCATGATGTTGAACCCCATGGCCCTGGATGACATCTGGAAGGCATCTACGGTGATGTCTGTGGCAAAGACTGTAGCCAGGGCTATCTTTTTAATCTGGTCTTTAAGCGCCATTGGTACCTTACTGCCTGCTGCGGCTAGGTCCGAGGCCCATGTGTATGCTGCTCTGGCAAATAAGGAGCCTGTGGCTGAGGATCTAAGGGAGGCTGCTGAGACTTCAAAGTCTCTTCTCAACACTTGTTCTATTTTCTTGTCAGATAGGTCCTTAGGTAATCCCTGTGTGTTCATTGGCAGGACTGAGTTGGTTGCTAGACTTGAGACTGGGTCGTCCACTATTGGACGTTTTATCTTCCTCGCTGCCTCTGGCACTAGTGAGTAAAAAAAATTTAAAGACAGACTGACTGGTTTTTGGTTTGGCTGGCTTCTCCCATTCTGCTTTCAGCAGGTTATGGAACATTGCCAATAAGGGAACACCATTTTGCATAGTTGCCATCTTAGGCAGAGCTCTCTCCGAACCTTAGGGAAAGGTTGAATCAGTTTCCTCTTTTCCTGCTGATGTTAGAGGGATTTCTAGCTCCCTCGCAATTTTTGGGAGTAACCTGTGGAAAAAGCCTTGCCTGTTGTTTCTTCCTCCTCATCTGATAACTCTCCTTCTTCGCTGGCTAAAGAGAGATCTGATATCTCAGAGTCATCTTGGAGAACCTCTGAGGGACTAGTATCCTTCTGGTTCAGTTTCTCCTCCACCCTCCTCCTTTTGGGTTTAGTAGGAAGGAGGGATGTGTCTGACCTTCTGTTCTTAGAACCTATCTGTCTGCCACCCTCTCCGGCTACTGAATCCTGTACTTTAATCTCTTTAATGGCCTCCTTAAAATCTTTTTTTTATTTCAGTTCTAAGCCATGACAATAGGTTTGACTTGGCATCTTGGCCACTAAGGTTTAAATCATTAGCCACCTGGCCCTCCCCACTGGAAAATTGCAGTGACTGAGTAGAAACAGGGGAGCTTGGTAGGTCTAGGCTGCATAAAGCTCCCTCTGCCATTGCTGAAGCACCTAGGCCTGCCTTGGCCATCATTCCCACTCAAAGGTATTTTCCTCACCTGAAAAAATACAGAGGGGGGAAAGGGGGGTTGGTAAGTCAAGATGTCTGTGAAGGGCCCAGGAAAAAAGAGGGGTGGAGTGGAGACTATATGCTAAGCTTTGGGATATCCCTCTGCTCATGAAGGGTCCCAGCTCTGGTTTTGGTGCTACAATTCTCATTAGCACCTGCTCAAAATTATGGCTCAAAAGATGAGAACTGCGGATATTTAATGAGCATTCTCCTATTGCTGGTTATGTATTTCCCATCACAAAAATAAGTTTTCTTGCTTCTGAAGAGGAAGACTAATGAGAAAGTGAGACAGGTACATGTGTGTTCATAACCATCCCTGCAAAGCGCTTGCAAAAAGAATGTTTTCCATGTCAAGCTCAGGCGGGATTTGCCCATCACTAAAACATTTCATGCATTGGCCCTCTTGAGTACTTAAAGAAGTGCAAAAGTGAATAATTTGATAAGCCAATTATATTTGTCATCTTCTGTTATTATTGTGCTTTTCTGTACATGTATGTAGTACTAATGCTCAACATCAAGGACAAACCAAAATAACAAGCATTGCACCAAAATGCTTCTGATTTAGATATATCTCCTAGACTAATATATGAGGGAGATAACGGTAGCATCACAAGCCACTAAAATGTCTAAATCTGTTTGCAGTATTACTCAAGGGCTGTTGGGTTATAAAACCAAAACAAACTGCAGTTGCTCAGTGCCAAAGCTAATATTGTCAAATGCTCCCTACCCTCATGACTCTAAAACAGTACTTCCTTCTTTTCTCAGCAGCCTACATGCTTCTGAGTTCATGCCAACATTGCTTACACCATTTCTATCCAACTTCTGCTAAGGAGTTCCAAAAAGCAGCATGTTACCAGCTGCAAAGCTAAATTCCTTGTGCTGTGACTGAAAGTGAAAAAAGCACTTTATAAAATGCCCAAATTGCATAATTATAGAATAGTCTGTGATGGCACTTAAAGAGGTCCTGAACTATTCTGTAAATAACATGTGTTTTAAGAGCTAATTACTCAACAGTCTCTGATTACAGGCTATTAGGTAAGTATATAATTAGAGAGTCCTATGTCTGTTATCTGTAAAATGCAGGATCGGAAGGTATTTCACTGGTTTGTTTGTAATGTGATATAATGTGGTAAAGGTCATTCACTCTTATATGAGGGTTGTGTGAAAGGCATCTGTAAAAATCTAACCCCACTAAAATGGTCATCACTGAACAAGCTGGAGGCAGAGATAGAAGTGCTGGAACAATTTCAACAGCACAAAGCTAGCTAGAGGGGAAAAGCTTAAGCCAATGTTTCAAGTGCATTATTTTCTAAATGAAAGTTTAAAGAGAGAAAAGTTTAAATAACTGTCCCTATTGCAGCCAGTGTTCCTCTGTGTGCGCGTGTGCACATATACACACCCAGCCCTGAATTAAATATGATGTCTCTTCTTTCTGCAAAATCAAATGCCTGGCTGGAAGCAATTTATCACCTTCACATATGTGGACCTCTTTCTAGTATCGCTAATATGAGACTGTATAATTGGGCACAATAAACAGTGTTCAGGGCTACTAGACAGAACTCACTGAAAAACTCCCCATCACCATGTTTACTCTTGCACACAACTTCATTTTGCTGGGCTGGATGAAGTTTCTAATGGGGCTGTGCAGAATTATTCCATTCTTTGTTACCATAGTTCTCTGGGCTGTGTTCCATTCTTTGTTAACTAAGGTAATTTCTTAAAATTGTAGTATTGAAGCATGATCAATTTGCCATACTTTTCGTTTCCTCCCTCCCTCCCTTTTTTAACATGTATGCTGATAATGCTTTTCAAAGCAGAAACCTTAATGTGATTGTATGCACAACTGAATCAATATTGTTTTTATGAGATTTAACCAAAGTACGTATGTGCTCCTGCAATCAGTAAAACACCAAACAAACACCTTGATACAATCAAATGTACAGTCATATCAATAGTGCTGTTTTTCTGCACTGAGTTCCCTGCTTTGGGGAAGCAGGTTTTTTTCCTGCTTCTCCACAGTATCATGGTACATTAATGCATTTCCCTGACCTTTCTCTGATCTTTCTCAAACCCTCTTTGTTCCAAAGAGTACATTAAAGCCTGTTTGTCTGCTATGTGGATGGGTAAATTTTGGATTTCTGGCCCACGTGGCAGCCATTTTCCCTGGCTCATTTCCTGTGGCAGCCACTGTAGAGGAGGTAAAAGCACACAAATTAATTCAAGGAGATGCTCATGTCTGGTACTCTGTATAAATAGAAATTAGAAATAAAATAAAAAACTCTGAAACAGCAGGTGAGCCCTAATATATTAGTTCCATTTTGAGTGAAGAATGTCAAAATCCTAAGATAAATTCAGATGAGAAGAACTATGGAAGTAATCTTAGTTCCTACTGGATTGACTGTCATATGTGCACCATCTATTTGGCACACTTAGTAAGCAGTCACATATATTTCTAGACAACTATACACAAACACACACCATCTTTCTGCCACTGCCATCCAAATCGGTGGACATTACAGTATATTAAAACTAAGATGTAGGGGCATCCTGGGTCTACATAAAGTGACCTTTTTATAATGTGGTTATGTATTACTGACGATGGAAATGAGGGCCTCTTTACACATTATACAAAATGTAAGCAAACATGAGTTAGGTTGGGGAAAATCCCAACCCAGTTTGTGTTTCATGTGTGACCCGATGTTTACTTTTAGAACATTTGTGGATGGGATGCAAATCAGTTCCTGGGTGCGCACTGGGGCAGGAGGAGCATCTTAATTCTTTCCTTTGCACCATGCATGCTTTAACTAGTGGAGAAGGGCCATGGGGAGTTCTATTTGACTTACAGCTGGTTCCACATGTCTACTCAGCAGTGATTAGATTACATGGGCAGGTCCTGGGAAAACATATGCAGCCGGCTGTAAAACAAATAGTCCTCCTTCCACAGCGTTTCTCTGCTAGTTAAAGCATGCAGGGTGCAAAGGAAACAATGAGGACACTCCTCCTGTCTTTGTGCATGCATGGAAGCTGATTTGTTCCCCCCACTCCACTATTTTAAAAGTAAGGATTTTGTTACATTTGAAACAACTAAACTCATGTTTGCTCACATTTTGTGTACAGTGTAACACTGATAACTTGTCTCCCAGGAAATCCAATTGTATCATTTTCTTATTCTTACACCATTGGTCCATTAAGATATAGAGCTAGAGAACACATGAAACACTTTGCAGAAGTTGCTTTAAAGAACCTTCTGTAGAAAGCAATTTAATGTCACAGATCTCCTCATGAATGGGTCAATGGCAAACAGTATCTTCCCAATGGCAGAAAAACAGTCATGGGGGTTTTCAATCGTCTGCTGTTTACAGTACATGTAGATCTGACTTCTATAGGAGGTTCATGTTAGGATTTCATGTATATAAGAGTTAATTTGAAACATTCTTTACAAATATCAAAATGGTCATTTGCATTTTCCATTATTTATTAGGTTCACATGCTCTTTCATTTTATCTTGAAACCAAGTGTAAAACAGCAGTATTTTAAAAGAAACTATAAAATAATCCTAGAAAATGACAGACATGCAAAGCCAGCTTACTCCTTAACTTTGTTTGTGCAAGCTGAGAGGAAGAAGATAAAGCAGAGAATATGCTACAAACCAAAACTAGACAAAATATATATAGCCCAGAGGAAAACGTTGATCTAAAGCTGTATATGCTGTCTTGAACGCATGCTCTATTCCTCTGTGAAAAGGCTTTCTGCACACTACAGTCTGAGAAATATGGCCATGGCTGGCCTGAAGAACACATTTTGTACACAGATGTATCTATAAGGGCTGGACTTTTTTGCCATCAGAAAACATTAGAACAGTGGTATCAGGCCGATTGCTGAGGAAATTGGTCAGGTATTCCTGATTTACAAAACAGAAGGACAGGCAACAGCTAGATATTATTCTACGCTACATTCGCACCATTAGAGATCAGAAATAGCCAGAACGCTGTCAGATAAGGGCTGGTTTTCAGGTCAAGAAACCTTGTATATCTTGAATTCTGGGAAATCCAAAGGCAGCAAAGCACATTTGAATGGTATTCTGGGATAGTGAAAACAGGAAAAGCAACTTCAATTAAAATGGAAACCACAAAATTCAACCAATATAGATTTTTTCATCCTGAGAAGAAGCAAGGAGAAACACAGCCAAATTTTGCATGCCCCTAAGATTTTTTTTCATTTGACATTTAAATGATATATATATATATATATATATATATATATATATATATATATATATATATATATATATATATATATATATATATCTTGCTTAAGAAACCAGTCTGGAAGAAACTCTTTCTGGACACAACACAGCCATATTGTTTTAAGCATATAGGAAGTCTTGCATTTATCTAATTTTCCTCTTGATTCAGCAGTTGACTTTTCATCCTGTAGCTGAAGAACTACCAAAGGGACATAGGAGCAACTACATTAGTAAGAACTAAAACCTATCTCATTCTCTTTCTCAAGCTCATCCTGTATATTTTGTTTTGAAAGAGCGAAACTAAGGATGGTTAGAAATTTCACCATAATAAAAACTTGGGAGGTCTGTATTTTTGAGTCTTCAGTCATGCAATTTATGTTGCCAATTTCACGCAAGGGGAAGAATTTCTGCCAATTTCCTCCCTACTGGAGACCACCATGCGTCTGAGATACTTGTGGTAAAATTTAAAGATTATAACACACTTTTTTCATTTTCAAAGCATTTTAGTTCTGCCACCTATAATGGCATTGAAATTACAGATCTGAGGCTGACATGTTTTTAAATGGATAGTTTACCTGTACAGATGTAGGCTTTTGCTTAGCAAATGTGAAAGAGTGGCAATCAAATTGTATTTTTTAAATTAAAAACTGCTATTGTTCATCTTTGGAATTCAGCTTGTAGAGTCAGACAGATACGAGTCAGGAATCTATTCCACTCTGGGATTTACCTGTGACCATTGCAAGTAGTGGCTCAGGAAGTCTGCATTAATGAAACAGACAAAGGGCTCCCTCCGCTGGTTAAGTTATTCTGAATACAACCAGTAATACAAAGTAGGTTACCAAGCCTACTGGGGAATAAGATTTAGACAGAAACTAGCTCATACACCAAAATGTCTGATTCAGAGCCTGAAGTGAAACATAGCAAGTGATGAGCCCCCATATTTTATAAAAATTACCCAAGGCAGAGAAAATTAGGCTACTATATACTTTGCACTTTTCTGCCATGAAAAAGGGAGGGATGAGACAGTAAAGACATATTTTTCCCTTAGAGTATTTTTGACCATAATTACTTTTTAATTAGCCCATCCATCTTCATTTATGGGCTTTTATTTTACATATGCATATATGTTTTACACACAAGCTTATCTGAAGTTTGTCTCTTGAAATAATGGCCTTCAGAGCATATTTTATTTTGCCTAAATATTTTTCATGTTCAGCCACTTTCATTTTTATGGAATACAGATTGCAAATAGTGAAAAACAGAAGACCTCATCATGAAATTTCATCACTTGCAGCCCCCTTCCCCATGTAATTCTACTGATGCAAGTCCTTCTCGGTCTAAATAATCTAAATTATATTATTCATATTGGCACTTCTGCTTAGCTGCTAAATATGTCAGGTGTGGAAATGTTGCCCTTAATCATAACCAAAGAAAATAGAAGACTAAATCAGGAAAATACTTGTGGGCATGGCAACCATGGCAATTACCAAGAAATGAAATGGCTTTTAAGTTTAGGAGTCGGACCCAAATTTAGGACACAATACAACCCAGTATTACGAAACTACTAATTATCATCCTGGCTTACAACGTTACTAATTAGAGCCTCTTTACAGATTACTAGGGGTGTGCAGAATTTCTGAGCTGAAGATATACATAGAAATTGCTGTTTTGAATCATTACCTTGATTTTCCAGAACAGTAACACAAATCCAAGATACTTGGGAATAACAAAACCCCTCTCCCCCCAAAAAATCTGGTTTTTTTTCAAGTTCCGATGCTTACCACCCATGCAGCATAAGCACATGCTTTTCTTTGATTGTATTGATTTCCTAGAAATGGCATCTTTCCCTTCCAATCACAGCCTTCCAACGGAGAGGCACAGAGCAGTCCCACCCAAGCTGCAGAGAGCTGACATTCTCTTCCTCCCCCCACCTTATTTTGTGGTTTGGAGAAAGAGTTTTTTTCCTTCTGAAAGTAGCAAGTATGGGCTTGTTCATGGGCTCATAGAATTGAAACCCTTTGTCCAATTTTCTTGAAACAAGCAGAAGAAGCTCTGCTGCAATTTTGGTGACATTTGGTTGAAAAAAATTACTCCAGCTGCCTTCCCCCCAGGTCCCCCATAGGGAATAATGAAAGTGCAATTACGATGGTGGAGAAACCTTGTTCAGTGGCCTGTAGAATTTCAACCCTCCTTCCAATTTTCTTGAACCTTGGAGGTTCTTGAAGGACAGGCAGAAGACATTCTGTTGCAATTTCGGTGATATTTAGTTGAAAAACAGCAACTCCAGCATTTCCCTCCCCATAAGAAATGATGGGAAAACTGCCTATTTCATTCTTTACTGTGTTAAATAGACCACAACAACAGAAGCATAACAAATTGATAGTTTTCTGTGGAAAAGTAAAACGGTTTTATTGTCAGTCACTGTAAGAGTAGGAAAACAAAATTAATGCAGCTGGGAAGGGTAAACCTAAGCTCAGTGTGCCGCTTTGTTGCTAGTGTGTGAGTGTGCAGAGACAAGCCTACTTTGGGGGTCTCTAAAACTGACCCCATTTTTCAATCTTTAGATTAGAGGGAGGACTGTGTTCTGTGCAAATTTGGTAACATTAGCTTTATAAACAGCTGCACCAGACTCTTGAATAGATTTCCCATTGAAAGTAATGGTCCCAAAGGGGGCAGGAGATTTTACTCTCACCGGAAATCAGCAATCACAGTAAAAATTTCCCCTCAAGTTCCAGATCAGAAATTATAATTAAAATTTACTCAGTCAGTACACACCCATACAGATTACATTTTAAAGTGTACACATACAATTGTAAAGTGCAAGTGAGATTGTCTTGTTTTTGGAAACACAACTTGGAAACACAATACAACTACACCCATCCAATAGCTAGGAATTGCTGAAGGTTCCTGACCAGTCTACACTCAGTGTCAAACCTGGGTCTGCTCTCATGTAATGGGTACAGTAACCTTATATGAAGGGTTAGTTATAACTTGATGAACACTACTACCTCTTACAAAACGTGTGAGGAAAAAGTAAACAACAGCAAATATTCTTCTGCATGTATATTATTTTCTGTCCTAAACAATGGTATGTTTGAAACATTTCTCACTCAGGGTTGCTTTTCTATGATCAGGAGGATGATCCTTGCAAGCAACAAGGGAAATTCAGTGCCTTGGGTTCAGTGATGCAAAATAGGAAACAACAATGGACTTAGCACTGTTCCACTTAAGCCAGGTATCATACATTATTTATTTATTTATAGTCCACCTTTCTCACTGAGACTCAAGGTGGATTACACAGTGTGAGATTAGTACCGTCTATATCAGGAACATTTCCATAAACAATGCCATAGGGTAAATAGATACAAATTCACAAAAAAGTAGCATTAGCAGGAATCCAACGCAACATAGTGGTGGGGAGGTTTATGGTTCCTAACTCATTAGCAGATCATCTGAGACCTCCTACCTACCATACAGCCCTCCTATCTGAGTAAAAAGCCTTTTTGAATAATTCAGTTTTGCGGAAAGCCAGGAGAGTGGGGGCTCTCCTGACCTTCTCAGGCAGGCCATTTCACATAGGGCCTTCTTCCTTGTATATTATAGTTCCCAGAAATTGGCAGCAAAAGACCTTGCACAAAGAAAATTCGCAAATGGAAAAACATTTGACTTAGCACAAGTGGCTACCACAGTCTTTTCTTTGCATTTTGCTTGCACAAGAGCTCTAGCACAAGTGCAAATTTTGCACTGGATCCAAGCCAATGTGTATGCACAGAATGTCTCTTGCCAAAAAAGAAACAAAATTTTTGAGCTCAAAGTTTTGGATGACATCCTTAATGGAGAACAATTACAATGAGCCAGTGTGGCAATAAATTACATACCTGAAATAAATTAGTATGCAGTGTAGTGATTCGCAACTTTAAGCACCAAACTAAGGGATTACAAGATCAGCTAGTACATTTATATGTAGGTCTATTATAGAAATAGCTAGAGTACTTTAAAGTGTTTTTGATTTCCATTAAATTCCGTGTTTTATCCAAAATCTCTGAATGCACTTCAGATTTCACTTTAGGCAAAATATCAGAAATCCAGCTTTAATCCACATCAGTTTTTGGCATAAAGATTTACTCAGAAAGAATATCTGTTTTACAAAATATGCTGCACAACTATCGCTAGAATCCGTGGTTGCTCTTATTAAATATTATGAATATTTTAAACCCTTCCACAGTATTTTAATGTGATATATCAGTCTCTAAATCAGCACTCTGTTGATAACCTAAATAGGTACTTGAGGCTTATTTCTTTTTTAAAAAGTTCTAAATACAGAAGAATAAAGATGCAGATTTTCCTTCTACAGAATTAATGGGGTGTAGGTAGGATGAGAAATACTACAGATGTTCTGTGGCAATTACCCATTTCACATGAATACTTGATTAATTACTCTGTTAAAATCCTATAGTAATGGACAGGGTACAAATTAAAGCTGCCCATAGTTTTCTTACAACCAGCAATTTATTCTACTACTTTTTTTTCTTCAGTTCCAAGAACCTGTAGGCAGTATTTTCAATGTCAAAAAGTTTTGCATTGATTAGCTTTGGTAGCTAACTCCGTAAGATTTGTTCTCTACTTTGGGACTGAGCTAAGAGAACAAAGCATGACACTCATTGCATGAGCAAAGCAAACAAAACCATATTTTATGTACACATACAATGTATTGTGTGTACAGAACAACTTAAAAGAATTCAGAAAAAACATGATTGCACAATTGTTTAAATGAAAACCAATGAGTTTTGTAAACAGTGAAGAGTCTTGTGGTACCTCAGTCTAACAAATGCATTGTACTGTCCTCTTTGGACTCAGTGTATTTCTACATGAGAAAGTTGCTTTTAGTGTTCATCCTGCCCTGAGGATAATATCCTGAATCATAGATTTTGAGTCCCTGGTCTTTAAAAAGTGGCAACAAACAGGAATCAAGCCTGACTTTATGGAGTTCACTGTTGGCCAACAGAAAGTAGTTGAATGTATACCTCAGATATGTATATTGTGTACATCTACCCAGGCTAGTCCTCATTATATCTCACAAGCTAAGCAGGATTGGCCTTGGTTAGTAGTTGGATGGGAGACCTCCAGGAAAATCCAGGGTTGCTATGCAGAGGCAGGCGATAGTAAACCACCTCTGTTAGTCTCTTGCCTTGAAAATTCCAATAGGGGTCGCAATAAGTCGGCTACAAATTGATGGTGCCTACTTTCCACAACCACATTGTAAATATGCCTATGTAAATAAACTGCTTTGTTTGGATTATTATTTTATGTTCAGTGTTGCTGGGTGGGAGACTAAATGGATCAAGTAGGCTTTAAAACACTGATTCTATATACCATTGTCATCCAATCAGATGCTGGCCTGAGTAATGTCGCCAAGAAGAACAAAGTTGGTCAACAGTTCAAATGAGGCCCTAAATAGGCTGTCTCAAGCTTCTATTATCTTTCCAGAAGACATGGCTTTTCTATAAAGCTACTTCTCTAGGCTGTTTTGTCCTGACAAAAGACCAATACATTTCAAGATCTCATGACATTTGACGACCATAACGGAATCAACAAAGATCCAAACTCTGCAGTATGGACTGAAACAATGTAGCTGGAAGTATAAAGTGCCAATATTCAAAGGCATTGTTTCTAGGGAAAATCTGCATGGGAAAGTATTTGATCAATCTTAAGGTATTTTCTCATGGCTAAACAACACTTGGGATATTATATGTAAGAGGAAAGGAAAATTTTACATATCTCTTACATATCTCCATTCATCAGGAATTTACACAAGTTTATGCAAACAGACGTACAATATACCCGTGTAGAGGAGAATGCACTTCCTGGATCTGCCTATTAATGTTTGCACATTCATCAAAATATTTACAAAGATCCCTAAGTTCACAAAAGTATCCATATTCTTCCAAGCTATCTAGTCCGCTTCAAAAAGCAGTGTCATGTGTACACTTATCTTTAAATGCTTAGATGAATGTGTGAACATCACAGACAAGGCCATACCACCCCCATATGCACTTTTGGATTTTTGAATGGTTATACATTGCTACAGAGATATTTGAGTTCTCTATAAAGCCATTACACAGCATCATTAAAAAATATGTCAAAGAACCAAATTCAGGAGAAGCATCTTCTATAACCAAAAAGTTTATGAGCCTTCAGTCTCATGCCTCTCCTAGACGCCGATTCTGATAGGCAAACCATGAAGACAGGCAGTTGGATCGGTTTGCCAAGAAGGCTAGAAGCTATACTGCAACTGTGAATTCCCAGAGGTTACCAATATTAGCCTATCATCATTCACCACATGTGGCTTTTCCCCTTGCTGAACCAGAACCATGACCAAATGCTGAAAAACTCAGGAAGAGGGGGTTGCACTGTTTTCCCTATGGTTGGAAATACACACACAGACGTGTGTTTTGAAGCAGCAATAGTACTTTCAGACCATCTCCATTCTAAATATAGAATATCTGTTCACAATGGCATGTATATTCCAACATGGGATCTGGCTCTTATAGGTCACACAAGTCAGCAGTTCAAGGATGGGAAACAGCTTACTGTAGATTTTGAGTTAAACAGGGACAATTAGGAAGATTTAAAACATTTATTAATTGTCCCTGTTTAGCTCATAAAATTTCTCATATTATGGTGTTTACTAGGGTTGCCAGGTCCTCTCGGAGGGAGGGGTGGGACCTGACACAGGGAGCTTGCTTCCTGTGCATGTGCAAAAAATGTGCCTGCTCCCTGTGCCAATGCTACGATGTCACTTCCAGGAAGTGACATCATCACACCAGCAGTGGGCATGCTCCTGTGCTTTGTTCAGGCCCAATTCAGTCCAGTGGGGACCATAATTGGCCCCTGCAAAGAATAGGAGCATGTCCACAGCAGAGTGCAATGATATCATTGCACTTACTGTACACTTGCCTGGGAGGTCTTTTGCCTCTTGGGCCCATTCTGCTGACTTTCCCCCCTGCTGGCCAGGTAAGTGAAGGCACGGGCAGAGGCTAGGAGTGGGGTATCCCACACCCCCACTGGGGGGATGGGATCCCTACTGTTTACTCAAATGCAAGACTTTTTTCCCAGACATTTCCTACAAAAAATGAAAAAGAGAGTGACCTTAAATTTGCATACAAATTACAGTTATGTCTAATAATAATAAAAAAATCTTTTTGTATATAACATGTTTGGGGGGAGAGGGGTCATCTTACATTCAGGGCTGTCTTCCTTTCTAGTAATATGGTATTCATGCTTTGAATCCAGTCTCCTAAGACATTACATAAAAACTTCTCCATATGTGTTTCTTTCAGTTTAATATTTATTGGGGGGGGGGGTGCTATCTTAGTCTCATAAACACCACAGTTGGTCACAAAAACATTTTCATCCTTCACTGCTTTTCATCCCAACACTTAAATGACTAACTTAGCAAAACTAAATGAAAAAGCCATAACTAATTAAGCGGCCGACATTTGGGTTATGTCAATGATCAAAACAGTGCCTGAAAATGATGCTATTATAAGTGGTCTTTTAGAATAACCGGTCTAGTGTAACTCTTTTATTCCAGGTTTTAATACCTTGTTCATTAAAAAGTCTCTCTGGGCCGAGAATTGATGGATTTAATAGGGCCGGTCTCAACCAATACTTTTCATTTTAATTGTCTGAAAAAGTCAATCGTACCTCATGGGTCTACTTTTAACTTTAATAAATGTTCAGTATTGTGGCTGAAGTAAAAAAGAAAAAAAATAGTGGTGTCAGACTTCAGCATGTTTCTTTTATTCTGTTGTTTTATTTTACTCAATTTCTTTTCCTTGAACAGCTGACTTTTGTGACCTATTACGGCCCCATCCAGTTTTAGAACCCTTCTTCTAGCAGCTTCTTGTGCAGCACAGAATACTATTCAGTAACATCCTTTACCCTCTGCAGTAGCAAAATGGAGCACGAAGGGGCAGCTTGGGGAAAGTGGAGATGGAAATGACCTGCCTTATGAACTACTTCCATTTGGGCTCAGCCCATAGTGGCTTGAAGAAAAAATACTTAACTTCTTCCTAAACCTTTGTCCTTTCAGCATGTACAAAAATACATGTATAATAGCAATCCAAAAGAACTAAAAGAGTTCAACTTATTTTTGGTCTTAGAACCAAAAGAATTCAAAGCATTTTAGTTTTCTAAAATGTTTTATGAGTTTCTTTATTTAAAAAAATGGACATAGAACGAGAACGGCAATGTAAGAATACAGAAAATAATGGGGTATCGTGGAAGTTGGGTAAAAATCAAGGGAAAGGATAGCTGGAACTTTTATTTTACAACATTTGTATCCTACCTTTCCTTAACAACCTTACATCACAGTAATAAAATTTAGATAATAATAATAATAAAAAAGAATGATTAAGAGCCAGTCAGTGGTGTAGCATAGGCGGGGCCACAGAGGTGGTTGTCCTGGGTGCAAAATTCTTAGGGGCATAAAAAAGGCACAGAAGACTACGGCCTGTCACCCCCTTCAGCCTCCTTCCACAGGGACCCTCTGAGGGGCTCAGCTGCCTTCCCTGCACTGCCACAGAGCCAGGGCCAAGGCCTGACAAGCGCCAGGGGCAGAGGAGGAGGCGGAGAGATGAGTGGCCACCTTCCCACCTCCCCTCCCAACCAGGGGCCTGGAGGAGGCAGCACCTTGCAAGCAGGAACAGCGCGCAGGTGGCAGGAAGGCCAGCAGAAGGGGAACACACTCTAGCAGCTGCCTGAAGGGATTGGCCAGGAAGGCACTTCTTGCCGCAGCTACACACCCAGGTAGGCAGGCAGGCAGCAGTAGCACTGGAGCTGCCTGCAAGAGCCACCTCAGACTGGCTGGAGTCCCTGCTTCGCCCAGGAAATATCTCACCTCCCCTGGTCCTCCCCAAAGCCCATGCTTTGTCTTTGTGAATTTGTATCTATTCGTCCTATGGCATTGTTTATGGAAACGTTCTTGATACTGACTGTACCAATATCACACTATGTAGTCCACCTTGAGTCTCAGTGAAAAAGGCAGACTATAAATTACATAAATAAAATCAATAAATAAAACAATAAATTTCCAACATTTTTAAACATTCCCAATGATGCACCTACATTAAAAAAAAACCCAAAACACACCCTCTGCTATTTTTCATGCTTTTTATGGACGATCAGATGCTTGATATTGACTGTACCAATATCACACTATGTAGTCCACCTTGAGTCTCAGTGAAAAAGGCAGACTATAAATTACATAAATAAAATCAATAAATAAAACAATAAATTTCCAACATTTTTAAACATTCCCAATGATGCACCTACATTAAAAAAAAAAAACCAAAACACACCCTCTGCTATTTTTCATGCTTTTTATGGACGATCAGATGCTACTTTGGTTACATTTTAAAATCTGAATTAGGCTTCTTTCTCTTGCACTTCATAATCTCAGCCTCTTAGGGATCATGAAGCAGACAGAATTACACATTTCTGAGTCAACTGAAGTCAATAGGCTTCAACAGGTGTAACTCTGCTTAGGATTGCACTGGATATCACAGATCAAATATCAGCAATAACAGCAAGTGAAGCTTCACTGCACAATTTAACCCTAGTCACACTAGAATATTCATACAGAAGTTGAAAACAATATAGAATGGATGGAAAACATCCACATTCCATCATGTATCATATACTTCCAAGTCTACATTTTCTGTTTGCCATCAAGTACCTACTTTCATGGAAAAAATTAAAAGTTGCAAGGCAGTGGGGGACCTATGTCTCCTCCCCCGTGCCCCATTACTTTTGGGATATGGGAAGATGTTGATGAAATACACACATATTCCTTTTCTCATAAACAATTCCATATTTCTCATGCAATATATGAGCATCTTAAAATTCAGGAAAATCTCAGATGCAGTGAAATGAATTAAAAACATTCTAAAAATCTATTATAATATTTTGAAATTTTTGTTAACACACTATATGCAAAAATAGCAGATTATTATTCAATTAATGTATTTTTATATGAAAGTGCCAACTGTGAAGAAATAAACCCACTTAAATATGTACTTCTAAAGTGCGAGCTTTCCAGCTTCATAAAGAATATTTCTTAATCTTTTCCTCCTGCTAATAAAGTACAGATTTCAATAAGAGACAATAAAACTTAATTATATACCCTTTATTGGTTTTTTTCAGAAGTGAAACAAACAAAAGTTCACAGTAGGGAGAAAAAATGTCAGGGGATGTGAATAATTATACAGTCTATAGACTATAACTAGCTATAATTGTAATATTTAATAAACGAGACACCTACCTGTAATGGTAATCACAACTCCTCACTGAATTGTGTGCTTGGTTTATGTGCTGGCTTTTTTACAGTGCCTTCCAATATGATAGAATATGCTAATAATAATCAGGGTCTTTATTCATGCATTGTCAGATATGCGTGTTTTCCTCCTTTGAGAGAAAAATCTGTGCTACCATATCTTTTTAACAAAGCAGATGTGATAAAGGAGACTAAGAATTTGCATAGATTTGTCACACATTTTAAATGTAATCCTGATTAATGCAGTACCATTTTCTGCCACTTAAACAGCTATCAGAGTACCTCAATGGTATTTATCCTATAGTTTCTTCTTTCCCATTCTTCCAAATTACACCATTACATATTTTACTGCATATATGAACTTTGTCTACATACATAACATTAAGCACGGGGTGCACTACACATCGCCTTTCAATACTGTGCGGAACTACATGGGAGATTCAGGTAAGACTCATTGAACACAGGATACCATTTGTTAGATGTAGAAAAACAAAAGAAATTCTTTTTTAGACATTCTAATAACAAGCAACCATTTATATCCCACCTTCCTGCCCTCATAAGGGTCACTGAGGTGGCTAACAAATTAAAATCATACATACAAAACTCACATTATAAAACCATTAAAATCAACCAAAACACAACTTTAAAACATTTAAATCCAGAACTTGAAAACATTCAAAGACACAAACACACAATTAAAACGTTTAAAACAATTAAAATATTGTTCTGAAGGAGGGATCACTGAGGGTATGCCAAAAGAAACAAAGAAGTCTTTTCTCACTAGCAGAAGATGTCAACAGAAGAGAGCAAATTAATGTTCCTGGGTAGAGAGTTCCAGAATTTTTGAGCCACAGCCAAGAAGGCCCTGTCTTGGATTGCCACAGGTCTACTCTTAGAAAGTGGGGGCACTCAAAGCAGAGCCTCGCAAAATGATAGCAGTGGTCAGGTAAGTTCATAAAGGAGTAGGTGGTCTTTCAGATATGTGGGTCTCAAACCATATAAGGCTTTAAAGGTAAAAACCAGCACTTTAAAACTGGGCCAATATTGGTGTGGGCCAATACTGGTGTGACATGGCCTCCATGACCCATTCCAGTCAACATCCTGGCTGCAGCATTCTGCACCAATTGCAATTTCTGACCACTTTTCAAGAGCAGTCCCACATAGAGGACATTGCAGTAATCTAACTAAGGCTAATGATAAACTGCAGCAGCAACAAAGCTTCAACAAGTCAGGTTTTTCCCTAGTGTCCATTCTCGCCAGCAGTGCTCCATCCCCTGGGCAACAGGGGCTTTTGCAATTTTTTTTTAAAAAAAAATCAGTATTAGAATGTTGCAATATTGACATAACATTATAACAATATGCTATGCATGACAGGGCTTCTGAATTCCCAGTTTTCATTTTAAAAAAAGCAAGTCCATTCCCTTGTGGTGATATGCATTTCCCTTTATTTCTCTGCAAAAGCTGGAGACTAAATGAGACATCTTACACAAGGATGCTCAGTGTAAGGGGAGAAAATGTTAGCTGGGAAGCATAGTTTAAAAAGACAGAACCGAAGGCACTATCAATTTCATCTCTCTATGCTAGAGTAGTTTTAAAAGACAGAGCCAGTAGAGATTGCTTTTCAGAGGGTTTGTTAATTTCATTTTTGCCTCCCTGAAAGATCTGTTAAATTTATCTCCCCTTTCAGGGATTGGAAGATGAAATTAACAAACCCTCTGAGAAGTGATCTCCACCAGCTCTGTCTTTTAAAACTACCTTCAGGTAGAGAGGGGAAATTGACAGGGCCTTTGGCTCTGTCTTTTTAAACTATGCTTCCCAGCTAACATTGTCTCTCCTTACACTGATGTCTGGTGTAGACAGACTCTAAGAAAAGAAAGCTGGAAATTCAAACAACTTGTTATACACATTGTTATAATGTTATGGGGATGGGGAGAATGGCCACTGCAGGAACAGAGAGCAGAACCACAAGTGACAAAAGGCACAGATTGGACACTTGTCTGCTTTCCTCAAATTTTGATGGGAAATGTAGGCATCCTGGTCTCGCAGCTTCGCTCTCTGACTGCTGTCCAATGGACTTTTCAACTGCCACTTGTCCAACATTCCTCCAAGCTGCCTACATTTCCCATCAAAACTTGAGGGAAGCAGACAAGTGTCCAATCTGTGCCTTTTGTCACTTGTGGTTCTGCTCAGAGTCAAGGGGAAATGGCTGTTGTGTGAGCAGGAAAAACCAGAATTTTCCCACCAATACAACAGTCAACCAGGTTTTACTGTATTGTTTCTCAAACTTTATAGCATAGCAGATTTGAGAAAGATCAGAGAAAAGCTGGGGAATGCAGAGAGATGCACAAATGCACCACATTGTTGTGACAAAGCAGAAGAAAACCCATTTCCCAATAGTATTGAATCTGGGGCAAAAAGCTGATGCAGAAATGGGCTAGGAAAGAATCAAAGCCCTCCTTTAGTTTGAACAGGTGCGTGCAGGCAACATCTTTCAAACTCAAGCGCGCTCTGTGTATTTTTTTATGCTAGCCTGCCTGCGCATACAGCATGAGAAGTGGCCCTTCGAGCATTTGCACACTTGAGGTTTGAATTGCCTTTGAGCCTCTTCTACAGAATGTTCATGAATGTGTAATAACTGTTAGTGCAGATTAAAAAGTTGAAAAGGGGCTTTTATAATTCAAATATACATTTACATCTGCATTCCAAACCGATTTAAGCAAAAATCTTTTTAAGCTTTATGTGTGAAAAAGCTTCTTGAATAAATCAACAACAACCTTATGCAGAGAAACGTGGGTAAGAAGCATGCTGAAATGAATCTTCCTTCATGATGCCGATGCATAATTTGGGGTAAAATGCTATTGATACAGGCTCCAAGAAGATGTTTTACTCAGGCTGTCAAGTTGTGGCAGTTTCTTTTAATAACTGTTATGGAGAACAATGATTGTTGTTTAGATTCTTAACACAACTACTATCCTGAACATGAAAGCATTTCATTCAAACAAACAAACCTGGCTTATTTGATAAAAGAAACAAACTCTCAACCGTTTTTACACTTTCAGTTTCCCACTTGATAATGAAACACGTGTTTTTCCTCTGTAGCTCCCTCCAAAGGCAGCCTAACAATGTCAGCAAACTGTAAGATTCCAAATTGACAACCGTTATCCATTATCTGGCGTCTTAACGTGCCTGCTCAACATCTCTCAATTAAATGATTTTGAAGGCATTCTGGTCTCTGTGGGGCAGTCTTGCTAAGTCATGACCCTTTGATTGATGTAGCGAGATGTTCAGTTCTTAAGCTTCTGTTCCTGGACCAAAACCAGCCTGAAACAATGATACTTCTTTTTTTAAAAAAGAGGAGCCTTTACATATTAATGCTCAGGAGAGATGAAGCTATTGTGCTTCCAAATTCTACATTTCTGGCGTGGGCACAGCTTTATTTCTTGATTAAAAATGCTTCCAAAAGCAGTATGTTCACTTGTTGAGAACATCAATGATCACTGAGGGAGCAAAAGTCGTCCCCTCAGATGTCCAATTGAATCAACTCTTTGGCAGTAAAATAAGTTGCACTATTTCAGTTTAAGTATACTGAAGCCCTAATCATCTATTGCAATTCCCAGAACAGAAGAATCTCTACTTTTTAAACTATTGAAACCGCTTTGGCAGAGCTATAGTAATAAACCCCATCATATTCTAATTTTCTGACAGCTTGATAGAACCAATGTTCTTAGTAGTGATAAAATGAAATGAAGCTCTTGCTTTTCCATAGGGAAGTCTTTCACTCCTACTCTTTGATGCCAACTAACCTTCACATCTGCTGTTTTCCCATAGGTCCCTACAATGTGGCATGATAAGAACCAGAGAGCCTGAAGAGGCATTTCCATTTTACCATTCTAACTTCCTTCCCCAAACAAAAGGCTTGGGGAGGGCTTAATAAAATAGTGTGTGGACCTCTAAGAGAATAGCTGAGTGTAAATTTCTGAAATGATTATCTGATCATCCTCAAGTGCAAAAAAACAGCATGTGCAGAGAGAAGGGAGTTCAATTCCTTTGTGCTAATATAAAATTAAGACTGTATTTAATGCAGATTAGATTTATGTTAATCAAATAAAAGATCACTCCATCTCTCAAGTGGAAAAAAAACCCATAATGAAATGCACAGAGCTGTAGTTCTTCCTTTTTACCAATAAACCTGAAACCAGTCACTGATGATACATGTAATTCAGTAGCACTACTGGAAGAGTGTTGCCAGGAGTTAGGTGGTGTGCCAAAATTCCCTTCCGATGCCTCCCACCCAAATGCCATAAGGAGCTCTTTTGTGTTCCCTTCCTGTAAGTCAGGAGTGTATGCCTTTAATAGACAAAGAAGCAGAGGCATGCTAAAAAGCTAATCCGAGCCAACACTGGGAGTGCCTGTGTTGCATTATCCCTCCCAAGGTGAGCAATGGCTGATTAAGAACATCTCCCGTTCTATGTAAGTTTCAGCCATGGAGACAACTAGGAGGAAGAGAGGACTGAAGAACAAAGTTAGTGGATCAGGAGGATCAGAGCAAACTCTGTTGACTGATTTCAGAGAAGGGCTATTTGCCACCCTCTACTAGGTTGTCATCATTGTCTATGTTTTGTTGATCTGCTGATGTAGTTTTCTGTTTGTTTAATAAATCCTTTCTGCACTTATTGCTTCCAAATCCTAAAAGAACCATAGCCATTTGGTAAAGCATTTGGCAAAACACTATTACATATTATTCAATGGAAAATTGTCATTATGCTGAAGCAATATTTTCAAATACTGTTTTTGTATATTTAATATATATTTTACTATATAAAAAGCTAAGCTTATTCAAGACAACTCACTTCCTACCCAGGTGTGCCACCAGAGGGTGCTGCTGTAGAGGGAAGCCCAGATGAGGCAGCCAGGCCTCCAGAGAGTATGCTGCAGTGGGAAGCCCAGGCCACGATCAGGAGTGGAGCAGGTGGCAATGCCTGCCCCCCACCTTTACCCAGTTGGGATCAGGAGCAGAGAGGGGACAATGCCCAACCCCCATCTTCACTAAGCTGGGATCAAGAGCAAAGCACATGGCAATGCCTGCTCCCTGCCTTCACCCAGTTGGGATCAGGAGCAGAGAGGGGGCAATGCCCAACCCCCACCTTCACCCAGCTGGGATCAGGAACAGTTTTCCAGTTGCACAATGGAAAACCTGCAAGGGCTTGCAGTAGGCACCTCTTTTTTCCCTCCCCTCTCCTCACCATCTCTTCTTTCCCTAGTCCAGGCAATTCAAATATAGTCACCTTTCCCTTGTTCTTTCTCTCATTTCCACCAATCAGCCTACCTACCTACCTTTTACCTGCCCCTAATCTTCAGCTATATTTACTTACTTCATTTATACCCCACTGTCTCCACAAAAACTACCCAAAACAGTTTATAAAATTCCTCTCAAAACAACCCTGTGAGGTAAGTTAATCTGGAAATGTATAACAGTCTCAAGGTCATCCAGTCAGCTTCCATGGCAGATTGGGAATTCAAACCTGGGTCTGCCACATCCTAGTCTGAAACTCTAACCGCTACACATCTTTGGCTTTTGTGGGGTGGCTACTGCTGAACAGTTGCAAGAAGCCATATCTGGTTGAGTCATGCAAGTTGTGTAGTGGCAAGTTGCCCCATGGTTAGTGCCAGGCCTGTCCCTGATTAGTCCTCTTTTAAGAACCAAAATAGCTCTTGAACAGGGCCGTGATGACCCCTCCCCTTGCCTTTTACTGACAGAAACCAAGCCTGGAATGGTAGCAAAATTGCTGTGGTTGCATAGTAATGGTCATTGAGGGCATCTGTTTCTTAAAGCTACAGACATTCCTTTTTATCATTTGGGGTTTTTTAACCCCATGTTTCGTTTTTTTCCGCAAACCTGAGGAATTTTTCAGGTTTGTAGAAAGCTCTGTCTTGTCTGTTCATGGCGCTAGTCTTTAGACTTAAGTATCCTAAGATTTGGATGTATGGAGAATTATATATTAATAAAGAAATAGCTATGGTTTTCCTATTCACAATATTTTGTGTGGTTTCAATCATATATAACCTAGAACACTCTTTACAAAGAAGTGTATTAAATTAAGAAAGTATAGGAGGAAAATGTAGAGAAAACCTCTAGATAGCCGTTCAATCTGCTGAATTCTGATACTGGTTTTAATAACTTGATTGCCACAAGTACTGAACTGTATCCTTGAACGTTAAGTCTTTTCATGCAAAACTGTGCATAAACATCAGGTTTGCCACATGCTTCTAACAAAATATGCAAACTATATCAAATTAGTAGAGCATGCCTCACAAACCTGCACCTGTCACCCTAACTTAATTTAATCTTTAAAAAAAACACTAGAACTGGTAAACCTTTTTTTTTTAAAAAAAATGACAAGTTTTCCCTCACATAATTTGGTTAAATCTGCCCTTCTGATGGAAGATAAATGAGATCTTTATTTTTAATATGATGAAGTGAACAAAATAATGAGCCATTTTTTAAAAAATGTACTAGTTTCTCTCTCCATAGAGGTGGACTTAGCCAAGGAAATTCCCTTCTGATAGAAAAATTCAGGTAAACGCTTCTGGATTGGAGACTAGTTTAAAGACACACAAAAAATTAACGTAAGTAAATTAGTTTTGATTTTACAGTGGACTAAATCAGCTAAGGGTAAGGTTTTTTGTTGGAACTAATGCTGTTTAGTTTATACGCTTAAGGAGGGGGGAGTTTGGCTATAACTACAGATGAAAGTGTTTGATGTTGACACCATCCCTCTGTCCTCAACACAGAAATCCATGTATGTTTAGTGTACCAGGCTATTTCTAGTATTATGTAATTTATGTTCACTTGTGAAGAACATTTTGAAATAACTATTTGCTTCCTCACTCAGCAAAACTGCAAGCTTACTTCTTCGTGTGTTTAAGATGCCTTATTTTGAAGCTTATATTTTACATATAGAACTTTTGAGACATTTCTAAGTCCAAACAAAACTCGTCTTTGAACCCTGTATATCATAAAATGTAACATCAGTATTAAGAAACATTCAATCAGTGGTGAAGTTTAGCTTCTTAATCCGTTCTGTTCTTAAATTATTAAAAATTATACAGACAGTATGAAAAAATGTTCCAAGAAGATTCGGGGTGGGGTGGGGGAGTTAGATGCAACTTCTACTGTTTTAACATTATAGTCAAGAAGACATAACAAATATTTGGCAGCTTAAAGCTACTTATAAGTCTTAGAAAAGACATTCTGCAAAGTGTATTGGCCCAAATCTTAGAGACAACGCGGCAACCCCAGCCACAGCCATTGGCTGCTATGGCTGGGTGCCGTCCTTTGCCTGCTTGGAAGGAGAAGAGGCAGGGTCTCCTTCCTGGGCATCCAGGGATTGTGAGAGGGGGCAGAGCCAGATCCTTTATTAGGCAGCTCCACCCCCCTCAGTACTCTCAGTCTGCGCCTCGTGTTCAGCCTGAGCAAAGCTCATCTCAAGCTCTCTCAGCTGAGCTCCTCTGAGGCTGGTTTTACTGAAGGCCCTCAGGACTATGTGGCAAAAGCTGCCTTGGAGAAGCTGTGATATTCCCCTGCTGGCTACCTTCAAACTCCAGGAGGAGAGCCTGGGCCCAGCGCCAGGCTCAGTGGTTTGACAGAGATTTTTTTCTTATTTATATTTAGGGCCTGTTTTCTATCAGTCAGGAGGGCTAAAGCAGGGTTATACTCAGCCCTTGCAGGCCTTGGGCCTACCTAGGCTCCTCTCCCCCCGCCCCCATTTTACTTTGTTGCGAGAGAGTACTAGCAGCAGCAGCAGCAATAGGCTTTGCTGTAGGCCACAAGGGTGAATTGCAGCCATCTGAGGGCTGGATTAATTCATATATTATTGCTATTGGCCTAGCAGGGTGGATGCTTGTAGCCCCCCTCCCCCCATCTAGGTTTTTCTCTCCCCTGCTATTACACTTACTTTGGAGGGAGTATTTCCAGCAACAATGGCTCAGCCTAAGGCCTTCAGGCAGCAGGGGCCATTTTGGGGAGGGCTTTGCAGTTTATTCAGTTGCATGCAGCCATTTTGAGAGTGGTAAGCAGAGTCCTTCTTAGCCTCCTGGCAGTGTAGCCATGTTATGAAGGCATCTACAATATGCATGGCTCCAAGGGTGGCCATTTTGAGTGTGGCATTTTTGTGGCCTGATTTGCCTCCAGCTTACAGCAGTAGCAGTCATTTGGTGGGGCTTTTGCAGCTTATCATGTGCTGGAGGTGGCCATTTTGAGAGTGGCATCCGGTAGTCTGCCTAGCTTCCTGGCAATGGTGGCCATGTTGTGAAGGCATCTGCAATATGCACAGCTCTGGGGGTATGGTTCTTTCTAGGCTTCTCGCCACACACACCTTGCCCTATACACAAAAGCAACAGCAAGGCCTTGATGTAAGCCACAGGGTGGATTGCAGCTATCTGAGTGGCAGATTGCTTTACACCTCGGCTGGTAGCTCACAATGTTGCTGCATTCCCAGTATGGTTGCTGGTAAGCCCCTCCACTGTTATTAGGCTTTCTCACTCACGCCACCTGATAGCATATTGTGTTACTGCATCTGTTTTAGCAAGTACTGGGTTTCTGTGCAAAGAAAAAGAGGCACAGAAGGGATGAGAAGAAGTTAACCGTTTGATTGGCAGTATGTGGAATCTGATGACAGTGCATGACAGTGGAACCAATTGACAAAGTTGGGTCCATCTGGCCTGGTATGCTCATTCAGCACCCATGGCAGTGACAAGAACAGGAGAAACTGACATAGGCATGACTGAAGGAGCCTGATCGTTGGAGCCTGGGCCGATAGCAGTGGCAGTGCATCCACCTGATAAGGAGGTAATAGGAGCATCTGCCATGCTGGTGGTGAGGGAAGCAGATTCCAGATTATAGAGTGTATGGCTGTGAGGCAGTATCTATGGCAGGTATCAGGTGGTCAGTGATGGTAGGTCCATTTGGCCCTGGCTGGATTACAGCAGGAATGTGGGAGGACCTCCAAGTATGGGGGTTTCTCAAATCCTTTAACGGAGTCACTTTATGGAGGGAGGCCTGTTGCTAGTTGGTGTGCTTTAGGCTTTCTCCAATTCCTGATTGAAGGTCTTTTGATGGCAGCCCTAGTTAGCTTGCCTTTGAGGCCGGCTGATCCCTGGCCCAGATTCCTTAGTATTCCCCCACCCCCAGCTTGGAAAGCAGAGGTATACAGGGCAATCTAGTTTGCCATTTTACCCAGCACTCAATGGGCTTTCCATTATGCTATACACCTGTTTATGTGGAGGGGAGGCATGGCAACTTTGATTTAGTGTGCCTCCCACCTTTGATGTGATACCATTTCTTTTGGCTGTTCTGACTTGTTATGGCCTAATCCTTTAAGGATGGGTCATGAAGAGCCTTTATGGCTTATGACACAAATCTTATAGGTGATACATTTGCAAATGAGCCAAAGGCAGTGAGGTTTAGAAGGCTATTGGGTCCCAGGGTGGTCGGGAGCTATGCCCAGGGGTCGCCTTGGCTGGTACGTGGAGGAGAGATGTAGTTCTGATCCTCGCCTTGTGGACATTTACATGGGAGGTAATGACCTTGGCTAGTCAGAGCATAGCCCTTTTCGCTACAGGCTTGCACTGCCCAGGCAAGTAGTGGCGTGAAGACTCAAGGGGAGGTGCGGTCCTCCACCTCATGTTGGTCATTCACCGCGTGGTAATGACCTTGGCTCACAGGGCATGGCCCTTTCCTTACAGGCTCACGCAGGCTTGCAGCGCCCAGGCAAGTAGTGGCTTGATGGGAGGTGCGGACCTCCGCCTCATGTTGGTCATTCACTGCATGGTAATGACCTAGGCTCACAGGGCATGGCCCTTGCCTTACAGGCTCACATAGGCTTGCAGCACCCAGGAAAGTAGAGGCCTGAAGGCTCAAGGGGAGGTGTGGTCCTCCGCATCACGTTGGTCATTCACCATGTGGTAATGACCGTGGCTCTCTGGGCATGGCCTTTTCCTTACAGGCTCACACAGACTTGCAACACACAGGCAAGTAGTGGCCTGATGGCTCAAGGGGAGGTGTGGTCCTCCGCCTCATGTTCTGGTCATTCACCTAGGTCGGAATGACCTTCGTCCACAATGCTTCCGCATCATGTGTGGCGGAAAGGTTGGGTCCCACTAGGCCTTGGGAGGGCTAAGCGTACGGCCAACAGAGCCCTACAGAAAGCTTTAGGGGCATTTATTTGCTGCACCACTTAAAGGCCAAATTTGCCATCCTCTACAGAGGTGATAAGAGGGTGCGGTGTAAGGGTTTGGGGGAAGGATGGGGTACTTATTTGCCCCATCCTAGCATAAGGGCCAAATTTGCTGACCTCTGCAGAGGCAACAGAGATCATCTAGCGATGATGGGCAATAATAATTTTATAACTGACTTGAGGCTGGGGCTTCAGGCAGCTATATGCTACATATGGGGCGCCTAGGCCTAAGCAGAGGCTTGGTCTTGGTGGTAGCAGGTTAGAGTTGGGGAAAATGAGAGCGGGCCGGTGAGCACCCTTGGCATCTCCCCATTGGTGGGGAATTGGGGTCTGTCAGGAGCGGCTGTGGTTTCACGGCCTAGCTGCGAGGGCAGACTGCTGGATGGGACCTCCTGGACAAGTCCTTCCCTCAGGCTCCACGGCTTGGGGTGTTTGGAGCTTTAAGGGGGGAACCATTTTGCTTGGCCAGCCAGGCCCAAGCCATGCCTCATGGATGGCTTGCACCCAGGGCAGTGGGTCTCACCCAGACAGGTTCAAGGAGGAAGTCCCAGTGCGACCACTGGCTTGACCTATACCGCTAGTTATGCCCCCTTTGCTGCGTTAACTGTTTATGTTGTTGCTTTAATAAAGTGGCCCTTTAGTACCCAAGTCTTGTGTCTGCCTCATCATTCTGACTAGGGTGGCAAAAACAAAATAAGAGATGGCTGTTAAATAAGGAACAACTGTAAACAAAATTTGAAACAGAACATTACAGACAATTTCAAATTGTGCAACCCAAATTATTTCAAATATAATTTTGATTATTTCTCATTTTTCTATAATCCCATATCCTTTATTTTTAATTAATTTATTTGTTACTTATCAATGTGTTATATTTCATTTATTTATTTATATTATAGTCCACCTTTCTCACTGAGACTCAAGGCAGATTACACAATGTAAGTCAATATGATGAACAGCTGGGGACATTCAATAAACAATGCAGAAAATATATAGTAGGGTAATGCATATAGCAACAGATACTATGTATTATAGACAGTAGTATAGTCCACAGTCCTTTCCCCTTTAGTGCATTTTTCTTAATCATTCCATTATAGTATAGCCCTATTACCTATGTAAGAATGCCCTCCTGAATAATTCTGTTTTACATATGCTGTTATTTTACCATACAACATGTGTAATACATTCAGATTTTCTGTTTTTAAAGGTTGCCTTTTTGTCACTCTGTGGTAAATGATAGTATTTTAGTGGGAAAACACCACTTTCCCAACTGTAGCTGTAAGAAAAATCACTTCATAAGCACCCTCTTCCATTTGCTTTCAATTCATGGCTTGTGTGCCAAGATTTGGCACATAAGAGTAGCTGTTTATTATCTCTTTGAAAGAGAACAGTGGGTAGACACACAGGAATTGATGGCCTGTCCCTGGGAAATTTCCCATTTTATCCTCACAACGAGAAATGTGCATTCAGTTATACTGGAGCTGAAATTATACCCCAAATTAGCTGTTTCGCGTTGGCTTGCAGGCACCTGAAATTATGCAAAGCACTCTAGAACTGAGAGTAACTTAAATTTATCTCCTGGAATTTTGGGAATGTTTAGGAGTTTGGGGATGGTGCAGAAGTGGGGAGGGAAAGTCTGGAAGCTGGCCTGTGAAACAGCTCTTATTTGACAAGAGAGACAACAGAAAACAGCTGATGGCCAGGTAGATTGGCCTCTACCCATGACACTTTAAATTTTTAAAAGGGACAAATTGCCCCTGGATTTACTATGCAGCATAACTATGATGCTCTATAAACAAGCACACAGTTTCCTGCTAAACCATAGTTGTAGGTTTTGCAGTAATGTTCCTTTCCAACATTAATTTTTTTCAATAAATATTTTCATAGATGCCATATGATCAGAGAAATTAATTTTAAATACATGCTTTTGAGTTAACCAAGACAAGGGGCTGTTTATCATGGTAGTGATATCAAAAGTTTTACTTATCATATATTGATCTCTGTAATATGCATTTCTACACCAGAAACAAACATTTGCCAGTTGTACTTCATCCTTACTGCAAGCCATTATATACACAGGTTCAAGACATTATGGCTACAATCCTAAGCACACTTGCAAGGAAGTAAACCTAACTAGCTCAATGGAATTTACTTCTGAGTGTACACAATTAGGCTTGCACTGCAAGTCACTTTTTTCAAAGCAACAGAAATTCTAAAAGGCAGTTCTGCGCTCTTGAGACTTTAGGAAAAGTGACATCTGATGTTAGATCAGTATTAATTTTATGAGTACTATATTCCACATAGTTATTTGGGTATAATGAGGTGAACACATGCATCTCACATTAGCAACTACATGACAACTCATTAAACTTTTGCCAAATGGTACATACTCTCTTCAGAGGGGCCAGGCAACTACAATGGGAGACTTCCCAGCGGCAGTACCACATTCCTCTCAGCAGCAGGGAGGAAAGTGAGCCAAAATTCACCACCCTGTCAATGGTGTGATATAATTTCCAGGGCAAACCCTGAAGTGATGTCATGCTATCAGTATGACTGTCTTCCAGTAATACTAGAGTATTGTGTCAACAGTATGACATCATGTTTGGGATTGCCCTAGGAACGATGTCATGCTATCTCCATGTCCCTTTCTCCAAGTCTCCTGCTGGAGGCCAGCTGCTGGGTAGCAACTCTAAAACTCTTGAAAACTCTTTTTGTTTACTCTGTGGGAGCCAACAAAGGTAAACATACTAAAAGAACTGTCACATTTTAGTTGTAAATCATTGGTAAAGGAAAACAATTTTCTCAGTCAAGACAGAACCACTGAGCAGTACATGAACTCATCAGGCATGGTGCCATTGTGCACTGAGTTTATGAAGATAATTTACATTTTCACTGTTTATCCATTGATTAAGATAGCACCCCTAGAATTCCATATTAAGCAGCGTGTATTCAACTTAACAATCATATATGTACTGGAATTCCAAAACTATTCCAATGTGGTTTCAGGCCTGGTTATGGAACTGAAACAGCCTTGGTTGCTCTGGTGGATGACGTGCTGGGCAACGGATGGCGGGAGTGCAACCCTTTTATTTTTTCTAGACTTTTCAGCAGCTTCTGATACCATTAATCATGGTAATCCTTCTGGATCACCTTTCAAGTCTGGGCATGGGAGGCACTATTTTGCAGTGATTCTAGTCCTACCTCATAGGTAGAGTTCAGACTGTGGTGCTGGGGAACTGCTGCTCTGCCCCTTCGCTTCAGCTTATGAGGTGCCCCAAGGTTCCGTCTTGTCTCCCATGTCTTTGACATCTACGTAAAGCTGCTTGGAGAGAGGTTTGGACTGAGTGGCTCAGAATTAATTGAAAACCTCTCTAGCCATTCAGAGCCTTCCACCAGCAATCTCCTATGACCTCTGTCAGTGCAAGTCTCTGAGCACAGGCATAATATATGTGCATAGTGATTTGTCCAAAACAAAGACAGGCAGCTGCGTTTGAACTAGTTGCAGTTTCCTGGATAGTTTTCAAGGGCGGCCCCAGATAGAGTGCATTACAGTTGTCCAGTCTCAAGGATACCATGACTTAAATCAGCGTGGTTAGTTCAGTTGAGTCCAAGAAGGATGACAGTTTCTGATCTGTATATGGCTGGGGGGAAAGCCTTTTAGCAGTATGATCTGACTTGAAGGATTCGGTCCATAAGAACACTGAAGTCCATAGCTGGGTCACATAACAAAGTTACCCCATTCAAAATAGTATATTTTCTATTCAGGTGTTTGCTTCTTGTGCCAACTAGTAGGAAAGTAGGATTGCATACAATATTTGTACATCTCTTGACATTTTTTTTAATTTTAGGTACTTGGTGTTTAGTAAATTCTGAACAAGTTCTCTCGTCCGGTGCCAGAACCAGCCTCTGGGACTGCCCCCGCAGCACTTTCCCAACAGCATACTGCTGTAGTACTCACTCAGTGGCAGAAGAGCCCAGAGGGACAAGGAAGGCTGCAGCAGCCTGTGGCAAACCGACTGAGCCAGCATGAAGGCAAGGAAGGCCCCAGTAGCAAGGTGGAGGAATGGGTACTGTCCACAGGGTCCTAGGCACTGCCATGTTCACAGCCCAGAGGCGGCTAGGAGCCCCAGAGCAGAGGAAGGCTGCTGCAGCCAGCAGTCCATTAGCAGCCAGGTAACCACTCTGAGGCAGGAGGGCTGCTCAGGAGCAAGACAGGGAAGGAAAGCACAGTAGACAGGCAAGAGGAGAAGGAGGATTGGGGTTCAGAGAGGCAGGGGCCCTGTAGGGATTAGGAATTAAGCCCAACAGGTGTGGCTGCCTAAGGCAGCCAGAGTAGCCACCCAATTGCTGCGCGTGGGACTGGGGAGTGGAAGGGATAAATGCACTATCTGCTAATGGAATTGGTGAGGGGATAAATGCACAGTCCTCTAACAAGCCAGGGAGGAATGGATAGTGCCTAGTGGTCAAAGCTAATCCAAGTAAAGAATGACGTAGGTGCTGCTAACCCCCCCTCATTCTCTTTCTGAGGCTTGTGACACCCTGACCAGCCGGCAGGGGTCACCATAGCCATGGCTGATCAGGCTGATAGGGGTCCAGACAAGGATCCCCATACTCATTCACATCACCCCTTTTACAATCCAATTGCCATATTGCAGCTCTTGCCACAGCTTTACATGGTACTAGAAGTAGATACAGAAGATACACAGAAAGTATGCTACACCAGAAGCACCAATAAATTCAGAAATCTAACAATGAAAGATGTTGCATATTGTACCTTTGCAGTAGATGCATTCATACTTTGAATCTAGGTAGCGCAGACTGAAGGAATTACAGGTTTGGTTACTTTACCAAACAGTGGATTATAATGGATGATTATGAAAGTATATATTCTGATATTAATAATAATAATGTTTTGTGATGATTAGTTGTCAACTCAATTGTTAGAGGACACAAACCTGTCCTAGTGACGTGCCCTTAGAATTATTTTCCTCTGTTTTATATTGAATTAGGTCAGATGAGTTGCATAGAAAGTGTAAGCTCTCTGGAGAAGCAACACAAATTTTCTAATTTTTTTTTTAATGGTATAATGATAAATGCTTCAGATGGTGTATTTCTATGGAGATGCAGCTGCTTCTCAGCCTATTTGTAATACACTGTAATATTTCTCCATTTGAAAGTCTTCACATGAATCTGACCTAAAATAAGCATAATCTATATGGATTCTCATTTGTAGTTATCTACATTTGTATCTTCTAAATATGTGTTTATTCTGCAGCATTATAGGATATATATATGTGTTAGCTCTCTGCAGTACTCTACTTCAGTCTGTTTGTATTATCTACATTGAGGACCTACTCCTCCCCCTACCCAGTTCTTCCAACACCAGAAAACTCCATGGTTTAATTAGAATACTGATAAGGTAGCATGCCAAGCACAAAGAGCTTCTAAGATATATAGTTTTCCTAGGATACCTGATGCACATATTGTATGTCCGATACATGGTAAAAACTGCATTTTTCAAACTCTTTATAGTAGCATTTATTTTCCAGGGAGCTCTGTAGTAGCATTGATTTCTGACACATGTGAGTAGAGAGAGTTATTCTATTTTTTTATTTAGAATTTTTATTAGCTGTTTTTCTACCTTGCAGGAACTCAAAGCAGTTTACAAAATAAACAAAGGAACAATAATAAACTACCCCCCCTCCAATTTCAAAACACAGTTTAGGAATGCCAATAGTTAGATACAACTAAGTATATTAAAATTAACCCTAAATAACACTATCTTTAACTGTCTCTTAAAAATGAATGGGGAAGGGAGGGCAGGCACATCTCCCTAGGGAGGTTGTCCCATAATTGTGGAATTGCCACAGAAAAGGCTTTTTCAAGATTAACCACCAAACAAGCTTTTTAATCAAAGGGACAATCAGGAGGCCTTCTCCCTGTGATCTTAACTCCTGGGCAGAAATGAATAGGAGAAGATGGTTGTGATGGACAGGAGTAGTTCCGCCTCTCCCTAAGAACAACCAATGAGAGCTGTTGGAATGTTGATTGCTGGGACAGCTGTAAAAAGAAGTTAAGTGACAGTTGGGAGAGCTGAGAGGAAGCTGTGAAGAGCAGAGGAAGGTTTCTAAGTGAGAAAGAAGCTGAGACAGTTTCTGACTGAGTAAGACAATTATACTTCATAACAAAAAGACCTGAAAGTATTAATAGACTCTATGGTAAAAAGATCAAGATTAAAGAAATGATGTATATACATTTATGGATCACACTTATGTTGTTAAACTTTTAATCCCTACTGACCAAAGGTGGTCTCTTTCAGGGGAAAGAACTATGTATGTGTGTACAATACAGATCTGTGGAAATTGGTGGCAGCATTAAAATAAAGCAGTGTACAGTTCCTTAACCCCCAAAGCCCTGGCCAGTAGCTGGGTGAGAGGTGATTAATAGAGTTCTGGCTGCTCTGGCTGCTGACATCTTTGAGCGAAGAGAGAAGGTGCCTTGTATGTATAGAAGGGAATGGCTTTCTGCCTGGTAAAGAGAGATGAGATGGCTACCAAATTGTGACAGCCTCGCCTGTCTGAATCCCTGAACCTGAGGGAAAGAATTTTATGTAGAGGTGGCAGTGTGGAGGGATCACAACAATGGCCCTTCAGAAATTTTGTCCCAAGCCATGTAGGGCTTTAAATCCTACCTCCATTTTCCTACTTCCAGAACAAAAGCAGCTACAGCCACCAAACAGGTTAAGAATGTTACTCAAAGGGAAGAGAGGCTTGGGAAAACACCACCAACTATGAGCAAATCAAAGTGTTGGAGAAAAGGCTTTCCCCCCAAACAGCATCTAATGAACCTTGAAATTGCCTACAAGTTCCAAATCAAGCCTAAGGTGTTCTTCCGTTAGTACTCAACATATATTATTATGGATAAGTGGTATGGGACGCATACAGTGAACCCCTGGATATACAGGAAATGGGATTGTGCTGTTTCCACTCATGTTCTCCCCATAATCAGCTAATGGTAAGAATACAGTTTGTATGTGCACAAGTACATGCTTCGGCTATGTTCAGTTGAATATGTTGAATAGGCCAGTGGCAGGCCAATATCTGCCATGTACATATTCAGTAAACATGAACATCTCATCTGAAAAAGGTTAGTGAAATTGATATACATGTGATATTCAGAAAAGTAAATGTTGTGTATTCTCTCTTTTACGTTCTCTCTTTTACTGTAAACTCTACAAAATAGCTGCCAAAATTTTCAGACAGGAATTCTACCAATCATATATCAGAGCATACTGTACTGGCCTGCAGGTTCCCAGTACTGGTGCTGGGAGGTGGGCTGGCTCCAATACCCAGTCCAAGGTGGAGACTCTAGGGGCTAGGCAAGGTGTGGGCGTTCAGTCCAAGGTCAGGGTTCCAGCAGGCAGGCTAGGCAAGGTCAGGCAATCCAAGGTCAGCGGTCTAGTAGTCAGGCTTTCAGGGAACAGGCAAGGTAAGGCAGCGTGAATGGCTTTACAGCAATTGTACACATTGCATCCACACCCAGCAGCCTCTTTTGACTGGTTTTATAGCCCCAGGGCTAAGGGCCATGAGTGCAGCCAATTGCTTGGGCAAGGATCCTGCACTTACTCTTTCTCATCATCAGGGGGCAGCTGGTGCCGACTCAGGAGGCATGCACTTTGCGTCGTTGCCTGCAGTTCCATTCTCAGCTTCCTTCTTCGGCGCTCTAAGGGTGGAGGTGAAGCTGGAGGGTGTTTCACCTGCTGGATCAGAGCTAGAGGGTGCGTCATCTGTTGGTTGTCCCTGCTGATCAGCTTCTGTTAGCTCCCCTTCTCCTGAGAAGTCCTTGGCTTATGGTAGTTCCAGGCTGGCTGTACAGGGCTCCTCTTCCCCTGAGGAGTCTTCACTATCACTGAGCCCTGGCTGACTCATGACACATACTTTCAAATTCTGGTTGAGCTAGATCAGTTTTCAGCCAGACCCAGGACATCAGACCCAGGACCTATTGATTCTAAGTTCTGGGTCTGATCTATAAATGTAAAACAACATGAGGCCAGTGTAGCCCAAAGGATGTTATGTTGCCTAAACCATGGTACAGCATGGAAGATGGGGGCCGCTAGACATGTTCACCATGATTTAAGGTCTGACAATATGTTGGGTTGGTCAGGTGAGAGGTTAGAGGGTGGGGACATGAGGTAGAGGCATCCTATGCATTGTTAGATCATTTCCAGAGAAAACTCTGAAGTGACATAGGGTTGCTCCATAAATTACCAGAAATGTGATGTTTTACTGTATCATTTTACCAAAGAGTTTTTGACAATTCCCAGAGCTTCCCCATGTCACTTCTGGTTTTCCCTCAGAAATGATGTAGCAATGCAGACACTGCTGGTGTTGTGCCCCCCCCCACACACACCACCACTGCCACTCAGAATGGTTGCAGGCAACTACAGCAGCCAGTGGGGGGCCTGGTAGCCCTAAGGGCACAATTGACTAAGGACAAAGTAATTGACATTGTTGCTAATATGAAGACAGTTAGCAATCTCAGATAGTGAATTATGATTTAGAAGTTTTGAAGTCCTGTGCCAGAGACATAAAATTTGCAATATACAAAGTCTGCTAACAAAGAACTGGCTAATTCAAATTAATACATAAAATTAATCCCCCCAACGTCCCTTTTTCTTGTTAGCCATTTACTTCAGTTCCTGGTTTATTCTGTTCTTTTCTTTAAGCTTCCTTTCTTCTTAACTGATCTTTTTTTCTGGAGGGGGGTTACTTTCTCATTTCATTTGGGAGCCTATTCTGTATTCTTCTTTTGGCCTTCCTTACTGTCTCAATTGTTGCTTCCCTACGTCCTGTGAAGTTCTGCTTCACTACTGCAGTCCCTAATTCAGCCAAATTTTCTCTTTTCTCAGTTTTCTTTCCAAAACATTTAATACATTTCATGTCAACTCAACCAATCAGCTTCAAACAGACTAATACCACAAACAAAGTATAATTTGAATTCTGATTTTTCTTAGCTGATATTTAGACATTTTGATTAGGAATGAAGGCTGGAAGTTCTATAGAGTGATAGAGCTAAGATGGAAGAAGATCCAGGAGAACTTGAACTAAGAAAAAAAATCTAGCACAGCCATGCAGGTCTTGTAAATAATAATAAAGACGAGTGAGCATTTATTTATTTATTTATTACATTTATTCCTTCCTTCATGATTTATTCTAATATAAATATTTGAAGCATATTTATTGTGTGATATTTAGGAAACTTAAAAACAAAACAAATCCCGGGACTGTTACTACTCCATTGTGGGGAGGGTGGAGTGGAATACCTGCTTATGTTGGTGGTGGTGGTGAGACTGGCAAGGCCTGAATTTTGGGAAATCTGAAGACTGAGATCAAGAAACTTGCTGCCTGCATGAGCACAGACACACAGATAGAGATTACACTGAGATTTTTAGTGGTAAATGTTCTGGTCTGGAATGTTATTTTCCACAAGACAAAAGTTAAACATGAGCTCTCGATAGGTTCAAACTTTCAAACAATGAGTGTTTTTTATTTCTGATTTAGACTCTTCTTGAACAAATGCTAACTATTCCAAAATTTTGGCTATGCTTTAAAGAAAACTTTGATTAGCTTTTGCAAAGAAAATTTACTGCAAGAATTACTGTCAATCACACGGACAATTACTCTACCTCACAGTGGTTGGTACTAATAGGTGTTACTGGGATTTCACATTTAAAATAAGAAACCATCTGGAGTCTTTATATTATGTTATAATACAATGTTACTGTTTTGCTCAGTTGTGACAGTGAGTTACTTTATCATGCTGTAATGAGACACAGGCATAAACACAGAAGCAAGTTCAAATTCAGAACTGTCAAACTTGCACAATATCACTAAAATCAATAGGACAGAACAACTAGCCAAGCGTTGTTTCATTTTCAGTGCCAAATAAAGCTTTTGACAGCGGCTGACATGCACTGGGATCCATGTTTGTGCTTTAGTCCTGAAATATATACCTCACAGAGATCTAGGGTTACCAGCCCTCCACGGGCTGGCTGGACATCTCCAAGAATTAGAAATGATCTCCAGGCCACGGAAAAAACACGGAGAAAACAGCTGTTTTTGAGACTATACTATATAGCATTATACTCTGCTGAGGCCCCTTTCCAAACCCCGGCCTTTCCAGGCTCCACTCCCCCAAATTTCCCAACCTGGAGCTGTCAACTCTATGGAAAACTATCAAAGCACAGATATACACAAAATCTGAAAAGGAGATACAAGTGGCAAAGATTGTGTGTCCAGGACTGCATGTGAAGTGTTTTACAGGGCAATCCCAAGAATGCTTTCCAAGGGGTAAGCCCCAATGAACAGACCTCAGTAAGAGTAGACCTTCTTAGGATTGTTCTCTTAGTTGTGTATTTATCCTAAGATGCTGAGCATGAGATAAATTTGAGAAAATAAACAAACCATGCCTCCATTTTTTATAAAAGTATTTCTATAGAAAACTAATGAGGGATCTTAAGGTGTAAGGTAATTTACATAGTGCTCCATAGCTCCACAACTCTGTCCTCTTTAAAATGTGCATGACAGTAAGGAAACAGTTCCTTAAAGTCTTTCAGAAGAATATCACCTACAGATCAGGAGAGGGAGTGCATGAAGGAATGAGCAGGAGTTTGGCTCTTGTGGCCCTTTCTAATATGCCCAGGGTAATGCCAATCACCACTTTGGGGTCAGGAAGGAATTTTCCTCCATGCCATATTGGCCAAGGATCCTTGAGGATTTTGCCATCCTCTGGGCATAGAACAGGGGTCACTGAGGGAGGTGACGATGAGGAGAGATAGCTGTGAATTTCCTGTGTTGTGTAGGGGGCTGGACTAGATAATCCTTGGGAAACTCAGTTAAAATATAACAGTGTACATGGGAAAAATAATTCAAGACACTACTACAAAATTAAATATAAGCTTGTTAAGCCTATATATTTATTTAGCTATGTATATCTCAGTTTTCTCCCAAATGCTTGCAATATTATTGTCATGAGTCAGCCTCAGCCTCGACTGGCCACCTTACCTCTTGCCCCAGAGTCCTCCTCAGAGGACAAGCAGGAAGAGCCAGCAGAGGCTACTCAAGAGCCAGAGTCAGCCATGGAAGAGCCAGCAGGGTCTACTCCGGAGGCAGAGCCAGCCGAGACAGCTGCTGCTCCCGAGGAAACAGCAGGAGCAGCCAGAAACCTCTGCAGAAGCTGTTGGAAACAAAGACTCCCCCAGAGCAAAAGAGAAACCTGAGCTCCCTGGGCCAGCTGAGAAGAGGAAAAATAAAGCAAAGGCAGCTCTGTGGGAGAGGAGAAAAAGTGCTCATTTGCAGGCACAACACCAGCTGGGGCTATCAGGCAAAGAGACAACACCTGATCCATGTTAGGACAGTATAAGAGAGAGAAGCTGAAGAAGCCAAGGGTGGAAGCAACTAAGCTTGCCACTCCCTGTGACTAGAGCACTGAGCCTGGAAGCGCCTGATCCACCCTTGCCTTGTGCCCTGCTCTCCTTCTTGATTTATCAGACTCTGACCTCAGTCTTCTCTTCTGCCTGTTCCTCTCTCTGACTGACGTATTGGCTCTCATTTGCTGGCTCCTTGACTACTGACTTCCTGGCAACTAACCTTGGCGTGGCTTGTGCACTCCAAGCAACTGCATCTCGCTGGGACCATCTGCAGTACCAGTGAGCCACCTGCCTCTTGTGGCCAGCCCTGAGCATGACAATTATTCTCCTTCTTTCATGTTATTGTCTCAACAACCACCTTATCATGCTGACAGGTGACTGGACCAATCTCACCCACAGATCTTTAAGCTTGCTATGCCCCCTGTCCTAGTGGGGGATTCCCCACTAGGGGTATGCAAGCCCAGCCCAAGAATTGGGTTTTAAAGTAAATTTATGCCAATTCAGAAAAAGCCAACTTTCCCCATTCAGAGACTCCTAGATGCAACCTGGGAACCCGATTCAGAACTCCCAGATAAATCTGGGTTGATCCAGAAAAGAAACTTGGCTTCAGCCTCTGTCTTGGCTGGCTGGCTCCTTCCTGGGCTTTTCTCTCTTTTTTTCCAAGAGGGGAGGAGAAGGAGGGAGGGGGGAGTTAGTGGCCAGTCCCTGCAGGAGTTCTCCTTACCTTGTCAATGGGATTCTCAGATAAAGAGAGAGCCTTTTTCAAACTGCCTGCAAGCACATAGAAAAAGCAAGCTTGGCTTAGAGCAGCCTTCATTTTGTATGGCCTGGCCTGTAGAAAGACTGCTACTGACTGTGTGTTGCTGTGGCTCTCTGATCTGGCCCACTCTCCATTGGGATTTACCTACCTACACCACTAGTGGATTTGCTGCTTGCAGCTGCTGGAAGAAGAGATCTGTGGCTGCCTGCTGGAAGACTTCTGCCTGATTTGAGAACTGTTTTGAGGGGTGGGGTTGGCCTGGTGTCTAGGAGAGAAAGGGTAGGGAAATAGCTTTGTGTAACAGTCAAGCACATTTTTAAAAAAAACACTTTTGCTGTTCTGTGTGTGGGGAGGTAGCTTTTCTAAATTGTTTGCTTGATTGAACTTAGTTGCTGTTCTTGTATTTGCTTATTGATATTTTTCTCCTGTTTCCTTGCATGCTAGATAAAGCAAAGAGAGAGTAGTTGCTCTTTGCCATTTTTGAAGGATTTTGAGAGACTTGGTGTTTTTCTTGTGGTCAGGGGGAAATACCTTTCTCTCTTGTTGCAACTAGCTTTGCCTTTAAGGTAAGAGCAAAATAAGTATTTGTTATATATGCCTGAGTGCATATCTGCCAATAATATTTCTGTATTGCCAATAACGTTTCTGTGTTGGGGTACTGGTCCTCTGAGAGCATGGGAAGCTCTTTATTGATGCGAGCTTAGGCTGTTATCTTGCAAGTATGTGCTTTTGCTTTCCCAGCTGCTTCGAGCAAGTGTCCTTGAATGCCAGCTGCAGCCGGCTTGAGATGTATCTTTCCTGAGAAATGGGATGAGTTCATGTCTAGCCTAAACCTATCTTTTTCCCTGGGCACTTTTGCGCCCAAACTTCAACGGCCCCTGTCCTAAAGGCGGGAAGCTTTCCTATAACTAACACTACCCATCCCATTTACATCATTTCTGCCAATTCCACCTTGAACTTGATTGATCTCAGATAAAATTACTTCACCCAATACACCTGAGTGTTTGCTGTGAAGGGCTTGGGGTTCTACCTACCAAGGACTGACATATTATTGCTTGCTAGTTTAGTTCCTGAAACTGTTCAGGTTTTTTGTGGGAGGTGGGGTGAGATTGCTTTTCACCAAGAGATGTGTTGTTGCTAGGGGTGTGCAACCTGAAAAGATTTGGGGAAAAGATCCCAAAGTCCCCAAAATCCGAAGTGGCATGCCACTTTAAATTCGGGTTTCCAGGTCACTTCGGTATGCTCCGTAAAGATTCGGAGCATAATGAAGTGATGGAGGAGAAGGGAGGGGGAGGCTGCCCCACCCTTTAACCCCACCCACCACCCCACCCCACTTACTTTGTGCAGCCAGGGCTTGGCTGTCAGACAGGGCCTTCCCTCTTGCTGGCGCTGCAGCCAGCGTGGCTGGCCAGCAGACAGGGCCTTCCCTCCTGTTGGCGCTGGACTGGTGTGGCTGGCCGGCAGAGAGTGCCTTCCCTCCTGCCACCGCCATGGCCAGTCGGCAGAGAGGGCCAGCCTTCCCTTCTGCCAGTGCCAGGTAAGTGGAGGGGGTGGGGAGGAAAGGGTGGGAGGGAATGGTTAGGTTTAAAGGGCCCTGCCGCTTGCGAAAGCTTTCCGGATTGGGTCCAATTCGGGAATTTTACCCAAATCAGATTCCCGATGCGCACACCACTAGTTGTTGCACTGCACTACAGTCCTAATTGTTATTCCTGTTATTATTATTGATTTGCTACTATCAGAGTTTTGTGGTGCTCTGTTGTTCAGAGAACTTGGCAAAAGGCTTTTTAATGTAAGATAGATGTAGGCCTTGTTTAACTACAAGCACAAATTAATTTTTAACTTATAAGGATCAAGAGAGTTTTCACTTTAAGAGCTTGTGTAGGAATTAAAAAGGGTTCAGGTGTTGTAATCAAACAGATAACCTCCCCCACCCCGGCCCCACAGGCTTAATAGTCTGCTGCTATCTTGCTCTGGGTTCCCTGCTTCTTGGGTTGCTAGACCCCTTTACCCTCCGGACAGGAGGCAGGAGACCTGGCACTCACCTGTTCTGAAATCTTCACACGTTTGTGCAGAGCACACATGTGCTCCCAGGCTACATAATGACATCACTTCCAGAAAGTGACATCATTGCACAGGTGACATGATACCTCTGGGAGTGGCACAACAGGCCCTGGAGTGCTCCTGCACTTCGCAGCAGCCAGATTCAGCCTGAAACGGGCCTGATTCGGGCCGCTCCAAAGTGCAGGAGTGCTGCCAGGGCAGTGCAATGAGCCCTGGAGTGGTCCTGTGCTCTGCAGCGGGCCGAATCAGGCCCATTCTGGCTGAAATTGGCCAACTGCAGTGCATAAGAGTGTGTCATGCTGCCCAAGAGCATATCCCAGGAGGTGTGTTCCCCTGTCTTTTCCACTGCTGGCCAGGTATGCAAGGGTAGAAGGTGGGAGTGGGGGATCCCCTGCTCTCAGCGAGGAACTGGCAACCCTACTTCTTTCAGTGATGCCAGACCATGCCTAGCCCTTTAGGAAAGAACTTAGTGTACTTAGGCTGAGCTGTTTCAGGATTTCAGGGAGTTGCTTGACTCCTGGAGAGGAATTAAGATTCTTGGTAGTGTAGTTAATTGATACCACTTACCTAAAGAGGGCTGTTAAAAAGAGATTTATCTATATCTAGGTTACAGTCAAAATCATTAACTAGCTTTTAGAGTAGGTACTAGTCAAAGTAGGGTTTTTTTTTGGCTGAGCGTTTTGGATGGGTTGATGAATTTTTTCAGAATAATGTAGCACCCAGGTTGAAGGAGACAGAAAATGAGTGGCAGTAGAATAGAGGGGGGACCTGGGGGAAAGGTGAGGGCTAAGACTAGAGGTATGGTGTCAGTTTCTGTTCCATGGATCTTCCCAAAAATATCCGCACCGATCAGATCAGGCAGAGACAGATTCA
Source organism: Eublepharis macularius (assembly GCF_028583425.1). Classification (NCBI taxonomy): domain Eukaryota; kingdom Metazoa; phylum Chordata; class Lepidosauria; order Squamata; family Eublepharidae; genus Eublepharis; species Eublepharis macularius. Next base: position 92,469,831 of record NC_072790.1, on the reverse strand, counting down.
GTAAACAGATTTTTTAAAATTCAGGAATCACCGTACAACCAACTAACATAAGGCAATTGCCAAGAATGACTGTTTAACTGTAAGAATGCTGACTATATACTCCTTGCCCCTCCCTTTTCCTATGGAACAGAACTCTTGGCTTTGACAGCCTTTCAACACTAGAAAACTAAACTGCAACTATGTAACTTCCCTACTATAACTGACAGGCTAACTCCTGTCAGACATTAAACTGCAACTATGTAACTTCTGCCTTCTATGCCAGACAGGTTAACCCCTGTCTGACATTCTGTCCCTTTTATTTTCAGCTCCCCCTCAGTTTATCTGGATATCATTTGTGAAACTCCTTAACTAATTTTGGAGCTTTAACATCTTCTGCTCTGACCCATTCTTGGTGACTTTGATTAAAATGTTTCCACCAAATAAGGTATAATAGTTTCCCTTGTTTGTATTTTGAATTAAGAATAGATTCTACTTCATGATGCGGTTGGCCATTCACCATCGCGGGGGGGGGTCCCCAGTTCTGGGTGCCACTGGTCCAGATCTGGTGCCCTTTTTAGGAGGCTGCAATGGAAAACGGGGTGGACACTCTTTAAATCCTTTGGTAGTTTTAATCTTACTGTTACTCCATTAATGATTTCTATTATTTCAAATGGGCCTATGAACCTCCAACCTATTTTTTTACTAGACTATTCTCCCCATAAGTTCTTTGTAGATATAAATACCCGTCCTCCTACTTTTAAGTCCCATTGAGTGAGCACTTCTTGTCTGCTTGGGCCTTGTAATCCTCTTTTACTTTTCTCTGTGAATGTTGTTGTTATAACAGTATTCTGCAAAAGCTAAATTTTCTGTCCAATTATCCTGCTAATAGTTTATATAACACCTTAGAAATTATTCTAATACCTGATTGACCCTTTCCATCTGCCCATCCGTTTCTGGATGGTATCCCGATGACATCCCTTGGGTGATGCTGGTCACTTCCATTAACTGTTTCCAAAATTTAGCAATAAACTGTGGGCCTCTATCCGAAATTACTTTATCAAGGAAAGAGTTAAGCCTCACTACATGCAACATGAACAGACTGTCTAGCTTCTTGGCACAAGGGACAAAATGAGCCTGTTTAGAGAACAGGTCTACCACCACCCAAATCACTGTCTTTCCTTTACTCAGAGGAAGATCTGTGATAAAATCCATTGATACTACAGACCAAGGTCAAGAGGGGTTCTCCATTGGTTGCAACAATTCTGGTGGTTTCCCCCCTCTTGGTTTTCCCATTAAGGATACTTGACAGGTGGCCACATATTGGGACACATCCTTCCTCATTTTGGCCCACCAGAACTGCCTTTGAGTTAGATTCAATGTTTTCAGGTAGCCAAAATGGCCTGCTAGCTTACTATCATGGCAATTTTTTAATATTTTTCCCCTCAGTCCTGGTGGAACATACATGTTCCCATTTTGATACCAACATCCATTTATCCTCTTTTACAATTGCTCTGGTAATCCCTCCCCTGGTTCTTTTTCTAGTTCTCTCTCTTTACCCTCTCTTCCCAATCCATGGAAAGGCAGCGGGGAAGTCCCCTTTCTAGGTTGGTTCCTAGTAACTACTGCCCCCACAATTGGCTGGGGGGAAACATTGTGTCTACCACCTCCTTTCTCTGGCTGGCATGCTGTGGGAGGCGAGACAGGGCATCTGCCAAAAAATTCGTCTTCCCCAGGAAGTGTTTAAGGGTGAAATTAAATTGGGAGAAAAACTCTGCCCATCTTAGCTGCTTCGCTCCCAGTCTGTGCAGTTTTCGCAAAGCTTCCAAGTTCCTGTGGTCTGTCCACACCTTGAAAAGTACCCTGTCCCCTTCAAACCAATGCTGCCATGTGCTTAAAGCCCGTTTAACAGTGGCTGCTTCCTTATCCCAGACCACCCAGTGCTGCTTGGCATCTGAAATTTTTTTTGATATGTAAGCACAGAGATGCATCTTCCCATCTTCTTCTTGTAATAGAACTCCTCTCATAGCCACATCACTTGCATCTACCTGTATTACAAATTTATGAATTTCATTTGGGTGGTGCAATACCTGCTCAGAGGTAAACCTAGATTTTAATTCCGTAAATTCTCTCTGGCATTTCCCAGACCATACTAACTTTGTGTTTGGTTTAGTTCCGTTTGGGCCTCTCCCATTGGTTTTTTAGTAAATCAGTGAGTGGTAATGCAACTTGTGCAAAATTCCTAATAAAAGGTCTATAAAAATTCACGAATCCCCAAAAAAGATTGCAATTGTCTCTTAGTTGGGGGGGGGGCTTCCCACCCCAACACTGCTTCAATTTTTGCCGGGTCCATTCTCAAACCTTTGTGGGACACCTGGTAGCCTAGGAAGTCCAATTCTTTCCTGTGGAATTTGCATTTAGAAAGCTTGGCAAGTAATCAGTGCTGAAGTAGGGTTCTTAACACTTCTCTTACTAGCTTCACATGGGAAGCGAGGTCCTGTGTGTATACCATTACATCATCCAAATAGACCACCACTCCTTTGTACAAATACTTATGCAGAGCGTTGTTAATTAGATTCATGAACACTCCTGGGGCCCCTTGTAGACAAAATGGCATTACTCGGTACTTGAATTTCCCCAGTGGGTTGTTCAATGCCATTTTCCATTCGTCACCCTTTTTTATTCGTACCCTGAAATTTGCATCATGTAAATCTAGTTTGTGAATATCTTTCCTTGAGCTACTACCCCCAAGATATCCCTAATAAGTGGGAGGGGGTAAGCATTAGACATGGAGACCACATTAATTCCCCGATAATTGGTACATAACCTCAACCCCCATCTTTCTTTTTCCTGAATAGCAATGGTGTGGCATGAGGAGATTTCGCTGGGTGGATAAAACCCCTAGCTAGATTTTTATCTATGAACTTGCATAATTCCTCCCTCTCCCCTAAGCCCATTGAATACAGTTTCCCTTTTGGTAGCTCCCCTCACCCCCAGTATTAGTTTGATTGCACAATCAGTTGACCAATGAGGGGGCAGTTCATCTGCATCTCCTTCTTCAAACACTTTGCTCAGGTCCTGATATTCTGGAGGAATCTTATCCCTCTCTTCCACGGTTAAACATATAGCCTTGGTGATAGATGGGGTTGGGAACCCCAATAGTCGCTCCATGTATGTTTATGACAATGTTTCGAGGGAAAATCCAACTCACCTACTTTCTATTTAACATATGGGTCATGATCATACAGCCATCTCACCCCTAGCACCAGCGAGAACTTTGTGGCTGGGCTGACCACAAAAGTCCTGTCCTCCCAGTGGTGCCCTATCCCCATCAGAATCAGTTTGGTTTCAAATCCGGGGGGGGGGGGGGTCCCTTCATGACCGTACCATCCATTTGTTCAAACACTAATGGTTCTGGCAGTTGGTGTACATTTAGTCCCAGTTCAGTCACTAGAGAGGGGGCAATCAAATCTCTAGTATACCCTGAGTCAATCAATGCCCTAACTCGGAGATTGGTCCCCCACCTCGGATTCAGCAGGGCAATGATATGGAAGAATAGAGCTCCCTTCTGTCTCACCTTCATTGGCTGCTTTCCCCACATCGTAGGCATAACTCCTGGCTCATCCTTCGGCCCTTCTCGTTTGGAGGGAGGGGGCTATTCCATTCTTTCCTTAGATCTTGCGGTCGCCCTTCCCCAAGATTCTTTCGATGTCTGGCCTGGTGTTCTAGATGCAGCAACTTCACCAAATGTTCCCTATTCTCGATCTCGCAAGCTAGCTGGATCCATCATAAGGTTTTCAGATCATCATGTACCAGGACCTTAGCCACCAAATCTGGATTTAAGCCATCTTGGAAAAATTCAGTTTTCACTCCCTCTGTCCAATCCCTCAGCTTAGCTGCATTCGCTCTAAACTCGGCTGCATTCTCTTTAAACTTGGCTGCATACTCACATACTGTCCTGCCTCAGGCACTTCAGGAGGGTTCTTGCTCTCTCTTCCTCCAAAGGGTCTTCATATTGCTCTTTAAGAGCTTGCATGAATGCATTTACATTTTGTTGGTCAGGGGCTTGTGCCGCATAGAGAGTTACGTACCATTTGGCTGCTGACCCCCCTAAACAGGACCAAATATAGCTTACCCGGCTGAGGTCACTGGAGAAAGTATGGCCCCACTCTCATAAAAACTCCCCCACCTGTACCAGGAAGTACGCCAGGTCTTCAGGGTCCCCCTCAAATCGTGCTTCTAACTTCCGCCAACTCAGGGGGGCTTGACCCTGGATCAAGGGCCTCACTGGTTGATCATGATAAGATGGTGTGTGGCCTCCCTGTTGAAAGGGTGGTAAGGGAGAATGGTCCCTGAGTAAATTGGAACGTTTCTGTGACAAATCGGCTGGGGCTTTCAATACTTGGGTGCTTTGCAGGAGTTTCTTCATTCCTCCCACTATCTTCCTCATTGCCACTTTAAGCTCTTCTACTTCCTCCCGTAAAGCTCATACTTCCTGGGTGTCACGGACGTTGGAGTCTTCCCCCCGTTTCCATTTCATTCTCTTTCCTCTCATCGCTCAGGATGGCTTCTTCCTTCCCCCCCACTCGGCATGAAAAGCTTAGACCTCCTCCCGTCTCTAAGCTCTCTCTCTGCAGTGGTATGGGAATGAGGCATCCAGCTTCGGGGAGTCACTGCCAGCCAGGGTAGGAAGTCCAGGTCTGTCTGTGATATTATCCTGGACTCCCTCATGTCCTTCACCTTTAGCTTGGATTCCTCCCACTGAGTTCCTTGGTCTCCTTCGGATTTCACCAGACTGCTCTTTCTTGGCTTGACTGCCATTTTGCAGGAGCCAACGGTGTGTCCTCTGGGGTTCATTGGAGGAAAAGATGATTCTCGGCAAAATGTCAGTTCCTGTTCCATGGATCTTCCCCAAACTATCTGCACTGATCAGATCAGGCAGAGACAGATTCAGTAAACAGATTTTTTAAATTCAGGAATCACAGTACAACCAACTAACATAAGGCAATTGCCAAGAATGACTGTTTAACTATAACAATGCTGACTATATACTTCTTGCCCCTCCCTTTTCCTATGGAACAGAACTCTTGGCTTTGACAGCCTTTCAACACTAGAAAACTAAACTGCAACTATGTAACTTCCCTACTATAACTGACAGGCTAACTCCTGTCAGACATTAAACTGCAACTATGTAACTTCTGCCTTCTATGCTAGACAGGTTAACCCCTGTCTGACATGTGGAGGGGAGGGCTGTGGCTCACCCCCATTGCATGAAAGAGGTCTGCCTTGACACAGTTGCCATCCACCAGCCTGGCCTCCGCTTGGCTCATGATAACAAGAGGGCTCACAAGGTCATCTTTGCTGAGTCATCTGCAGGAGCACCACCAATATAGCTGCCTGAGGCAAGAACTAGTACCAGGTATGGACAAAGCTGTGAGAGGAGGAGCCGTGTGAGGTGTCCTTTGGGGTGCACTTTGGAGTTTTCCATGCCTTGAGCTCACCTCAGAGACCAAGAGGATCCTGGATAAACTGGTGAAGGAGCAAACCACTGGTGAGCCTTTTCCAATTTCCTCTGAGGTCATGTTAGACAATGGAGTATAGACCAAAATACAGAAATGGAATCAGATTTGTTAGAACATACCTTGCTGGTTGCTCACTGGTTGTTGAAGCCTGTCTGGTAAGGCTCTGAGCTAGGCCTGACACTAGACACAGAGACACAGTGCTGCATTTCAGTTCCAGGAGTCAATACGTTTGATGAACATGTTTACTCTGTAAACTCATGTTACAGTGTCCAGCTGAAATGCTGACTCAGAATCAGGTCATTTTAGAATGAAGAACTCTTTGATTAATGAAAATACTTTGTTTTCCTAATAATTTGACCATATATATAAATGTTCCCTAAATGCGTATCCAGCAAGAGGTTTTTTAAAAAAAACCATCAGATCAATAGACCATGTATAATAGATACCAATACCTGAGTTTGTGCTAAAGAAAAATTTGGAATTAGAAAATTACAAGCAGGGGACTCACAAGGACTTGCAGGGGCATCTCATGTTTCCCCTTCCACACTATGTCCTTTTTCCCTTCCTTGCCCCCCATAGCCTCTCCCCCTTTCCAGCTTCCTTTTCTCGTTCCCACCCACCTTTGTCTGTCCCCCTGTTTTCACCTTTCCTCTTTCCATCCCAGGCAGCCTCTTCCCTATGGCCCAGTTGCATGGTGGGGAACCTGCAAGGACTTGTGGGGGATACTTCACTTTTCTCTTTCTCCACACTATTTTCCTTCTCCTGGCAGCCTCCGTATGCTCAACTTTCCCTATGTTCTTCTCTCCTATAAACCCACTAAATGACTTATCTTTTACCTGTCCCCCATCTTCATCTATATTTATTAATTCGCTTCATTTATATATTGCATTTCTACACAATGGGGACCAAAAGCAGCTTACATCATTCTCCCCGCCTCCATATTAATCTCACAATAACCCTGAGAGATAGGTTACACTGGGAGTATGTGACTGGATCAAAGTCACCCAGTGAACTTCCACAGCAGAGTGGTGGTTCCCATCTGGAACCACCCCCACATCCTATTCTGAAACTCTAACCACTACACTACACTGAACTTCAGGGTGGGGGAGACTGCTGCTATTGAACAGTAGCAAGCAGCTGGGCCGGGGTGAGTCATGCAAATGATGTATTATCAAGTCATCTGGTGGTTGCTTCTGGACCTGGCCCCCCTGAGTCCTCCCTCAAAGGCCCAAACCGCACTGGAAAAGGCCCCTCCTCCTGCCTTTTACTGACAGAAACCAAGCCTGGAATACTGGCTAAACTGTCATGCTTGCCTAGCAACAGCCATTGAGGGCACCTGATTCTTAAAACTACAGGGGTTCCTTTTATAATTTTGTTTTTAACCCCCCCCCATACTGTTTTTAGCTTTCAGATTTTTCTGCAAATCTGGGGCATTTCTCAGATGTGTAGGAAGCTCTGTCTTGTCCATTCATGGCTCCAGTCTCTGGATTTAAATATCCTAAGATCAGGACACTTGGTTATTAGTATATAATATTAGTTTTAAGAACTAACTTATGTTAAGGCATAACACTTCAAAGACACATCAAAGATATATTTATGGTTTTAATTGTATAAATTAATTCTAATATGCTTTTAAACTGTTGTAATCCACCCTGAGGCCTTCGTGGGGAGGGCGGAATAGAAATCGTAAGTAAGTAAGTAAAATAAATAAATGGCAGCTTTATCAAGACTTCTACTGTTGAGGCCAAAATATTTTTCCTCTTACAATTATAGGATTTTGTGAGTTAAGAGCGTACAGGAGTGGAGCATACATGTCATATCATAGTAGTAAGATCCTATACTAGTACAAATGACTGTTTCTTCAGGTTGACTTGGGGGGAAGGAGTGCTTAAGCCTTCCTCAGACTTGTGAATTCTGTTGTGCCAAAGGCCATTTCCATTCAGAGCAGATTATACACACTAACATGTTGGAAGTCATCAAGAAAGGGGACACCAATTTTAAAAACGAAGACCTCTGCAAAAGGAGCCTATAGCATATAAGGAAGAAATACATACAAATGAAACACAGAGAAACTAGAAGAAGAAAGAAAAGTCTTTTTAAAAAGAAGTTTGGGGAGAAGAGTGGTACTAGCATTTGGGCTAGACAATACTGCTGAGGGGTGGCATTGCCTTAAAATGCTTTTGAGTCTAGCCTGACAATCAGAAAGAATACAAGATCAAAGTCTTCTACCAGACCAAAAATGAAATTAAAGCTGTGCAGTGTTCTTTGGTAACGTAATAAATGCACTGTGTCATTTCTTTATGTCCTGGGACTTTAATCATATTGGTTGCTTCTAAAGAAAAATTACACCCTTTAAACTTTCTCCAAAGTTTGTTTTATGTGACATCTTTAAAATATCCCTGCTATTAGGGCAGCTCTAGATGATTAGTTACTTCTAACAATTTCCTTGGCTTTTTCCCTTGGCTTTCAAAAGCCAATATCCAGAACTTTTGTAACAACATGCACCACAAGGTGTAGTTTCTGCAGTATTTGCACACGGTAAATGTTAATTTGTCTATATTTCCTAGCAGGAGCTTCCACCAAAAGCACATGTTTATGCTTACTTTAAGCTAAAAACATTTTAGCTAAAATAGTGAAATACAACTGATGATCTATGAAATACTGAAGAAATTTAATAAGCCTCTTTAATAGAGAGATTGGTCCATTCTTAACTGCATTCTTCTTCCTTTCCAAACTGCCAGAATAATCATGTATTACACATAAAAACAAAAGCAATTAGTATCATTTCATCCATTCTTCTCCCTTGTAGAACAATAGAGGATTTATTTGACCTTTTCTAAAACACTGTTAAGAAATCTATTAAAACTATTAAGTTTCTTCACCACACCCCATTAAAAATGTTCTAAATTAAAACAATCTCTATTGTCAGGTTCAGAATGCTTTCTCTAATGTTATAACCAAAGAGACTCCATTTTAATTCCTTTAGTATTCTGAGTGCTTTATTCATAGGTGCCAAGACGTTCCCTAGCAGCTATATCACAGAAGAGGATGTTTTGGCTACAGCTTTGCCAGCCTTGGGTAACTTTCACTTTCTCAGCTTCAAGCGGATTGTTTTGAGAACTATGGGGGGAGGTTGGGCTTGCTGGGGTTTGATACTCTGTACCTTGTTCTATGCCTATCATTCGTAACAATACACGTGTACCAGTCCAGATATTGCATCTGGGCCAGTGGACTATAATGGTTGCTTCTTTCAGTAAATCTTTTGAAAACAACGGACTCTTGTCTGATTGCAGAAGGTAGTCTGGATACAACTATTATTTAGCCACAGATCTGACATCTATAAGAAAACTCTAAAAATGTATCAGCTCATCTTTATATATTTCCTTCTAATGTACTCTGAAGAAATGCTTTTATTTGTAGGTTTGGACTGTGTCAGAACTTTCACCACCAGTTTAAAAAATGTTTCTTAGCTGAGAACAGGTAGGAGTGCAGGAGGGAAAGCTGGATGTTTTCTGAACCACACCCAGTCACATAGATGTGACCAGAAGAGTTTCTCCTAAAGGCTTACCTTTATAGGTGTGTGAATGGAGGAGACTTGGAGGACTAAAATGCCAGAAAGGTTTCTTCCTGAAAACTCCAGGAAAATCTTCTCTGACTTGAACATTTGATCTGCCTAGAAAGTGGGCAAAGGGAGGGTATAATACTTCCTGCTACAGGTAGGAGGGTCTCTTTGGCTGACTTGAGCTGGCCTTGCGGGTAATAACCATGTGGAAGCTCAAGGCTTGAATCCAGAGGGGTATGAGGATTTCTCAATAAGCTGGAACTTTCCAAGATAGATCATCTAAGTTAGATATGTACAAAGAGAGGGAGAGAGGAATTGTATTTTTACCAATTTCTTTTTGAGTTCCCTTTCATGCTTTGGTGATGTGCTTAAAAGTGTTAGTGTGAACATTCTTTTTGTCTTTTCATTAATAAATGCTTTAAAAAAAATTTAAATGCTGGCAGCTCTTCTGTGTACTACATAGAATCTCACCGCTTGACCACACTATCTAACAGAGGTACCACAGGAAGGTGGTGGTGTGTTGACAGTTGGCTGAGCCCCCAGTAGTGCACAAGTGCAGTAAACAGTCCCTGCAGTAGCTGGGTTCTGGGTAGCAGGAGACTGGCACAAGCCAGGACTCAAGAGTGGCAAGCCTGCACAGGGGAATGGGTATTCTCGGCTCTCTCCACCAGCAATTCCCACTAAAACCAAGTGGTGGCAGTGGGCACAATAGAGAAGGAGCAAAAGATCCTGTGACGGTTGGGGGGCACCACATGGGTGGCACATGCCAGGAGGAGACTTGGACTGCCACTGGTTATCTGTAGACACTCCAGAGAGCAAGAAGGAACAAAGTTCACAGGTCAATGGGGCTGTTCCTCCACATGCACCAAGAGTATAGTATGTAGTAAAGACACACTTGGAGTACCCTCCTCTTCGGTGATTTTGTACACAAATTTTACACTCAGGGCCACAACTTGTTGGAAAGCAGTGATGAATGAAGAAGAGATAGTAACTTGTTATTCCCTTTCCCATGCTTCTAAGACATATATCGTTAGACATCCTGAGACATCGGATTACAGTGTGTAGAGGTGGATACTATTGTGGATCATTGTAGATCATTGTGATCATTGTGCATCAGTCCTAACTCTTGAATAATTCTTTGCACTTTGACTTTTAAAACAACTAATATTACACTGGCAAATGTAGTGTTCATGGGTAGAGATGGTCACGAACAGAAAAAAAATGAACATGATGTTCGTTGTTCATTGCCATCCACCAACAGGGACTCATGAACAACCATAAACATGGTTCTGTCCATGAACATGTTCATGGTTGGCTGTTCGTGGGGGCCAGCAGGCTCTCCTCCAGCCATCATCCAAGTCAATATCCCTACTGCACCACTCCCAGAAACCTGACCTGAGCAGGCAGCAGGAAAGGTACCAATAATAAATAATAGCTTGGCCCAGAGCCTGGCAGCAGCCCTAGAACCAGCTCCAATGCACTCTATCAAAATGCCAACAGCAGCTGTCTCTCCCTCTCCAAAGCCAGAGCTGAGAGCCCCCCTCCCCCTATTCTTTGTAACAAATTTGGAGCTCCACACTTGAAAGGAAGACCTGCCTATCAAGCTAAATTGGGCTTAGATTGGGGTTTCCAGAGCAACAGCAGGAGTTCAGACAGATTTCAGACAATCCCTGCCTAAGTTGCCAAGGGAATTGATTGCAGGTGCCAGACTGTCTGGCTTGATGAACAGCAACGAACGAGGCTTGCAATGACCACCTGTTCATTTAGAATGGTGTCTCATGAACAGTTTGTTCATGAACAGCAGATTGGGCTGTTCGTAGCTTTTTTGTTCATATTGCTGTCCGTGCCCATCTCTATTAATGGGTCTAATCAGTAAATGGTTTTCTCTCAGAAACAAAAGACAACATAATTGCCTAATTTTCTACCAGTCTCTCAGTACTGCTACAATGTGCAGCCCACCAAACAGAAATCAGTCTACCAGTCATATGGCCAATCCCATCAAAATCTAAGTAAACGTTTTGTTGCCTTTGGTTTGATGGGTACTCTTAGAGCAAATTGCCAAAGCTTCATCACATCACATCATATACAAGGGAACTCTAGAATACATTTTCTTTTCATCGCAAGTAAAAATGGTTTATATGGCTTATAGTCCTACAAATGATTTTTAAAAAATCGATAAACAACATGGAGTAATAATTGTATCTTAATGAGCCTCCCTCAGTAACAGACTTACAGATCTGTTAAGTATATTTAAAGAAGAAAGTCTGGTTCTGTATTTTGGTATAGAAAAGAAAACCTGCACAGAAGCAAAAGAGCCATATGAATGTATTATCACATGGATAGTGGTGGGGAATATACTCATGTACAAAATAAATTGTGCTACTGTCTCCAAAACCATCAGTTAAGGAAAAAAACTGTAATTTATGAAAAGCTTGCCTTCAAAGATGCCTACACTGGCAAACATATGCTACAAAACTAGATTTGGTGAGTGTCTTACAAGAAGCACACATCTCACCATACAGCTCCACAAAAGATGCATGACCCATATAAATTGAATTCAGAAAGTAACTTGGTCTTATTTTGCAGATATATATACACACGGCTTTTTTTCTGGGAAAAGAGGTGGTGGAACTCTCTATTATCACATGTGCACGTGTGAAGCACATGCGTACTCCCAGAAATGCATGATGATGCCTGGAACCCAGCACAATGCATGACGACGAGATAAATATTAGTAATCTTGGAAAATTACACTATGAGAAAGGGTTTTTTTTCCTTTCTGTATCCTCTACAAAAAGTGAAATCTACCATTCCCTTTCCCAAACATTTCATTTCTTTGGAATCATATTTTAAAATATGAAAGGAAGAGGGGTCCTCTAAAAATCCAAATCCCATCTCACAAATCTAAATTCTAACAGATTCCCTCTGCCAGTGTAGAAAAAAAATTCCAAAATTCTTTCTCAAAATTCCAGAGTTTGAAATGCCTAATCTAATGAATATTGAATTTTCAAATTTTCAGGGAGGGTTTTGCTTTACTGGAGCAATTCAAAATTAGATACTCAACTTTAGCTGCATTAGATTTGTACGTAGTTTAAAATGGCTTTTTTTTTGTTGCCTGCCAACTCCACCTTGCCAATGGCTAAGCTGTTGTGACATTGTGAAATGCTCATAAATATTCCAGTGTCCCAGACAAACAATATTAATAAAAAATTCCTTGACACACACATGTCCACTGCAATTTCAGTGATGTTAATCAGCTGACAGTGGGGAGAACCATTTGAGTTACAGCTATTAAGACATTAGAACACCTATATGCTGATGAATGTATTGATGAAAGCCTTCTGTGACTTGGACACAGCTATCCATTCCTAGCATAAAACTGGAATAACATAACTGAAATTTTAACTAATACAAATAACCATAACTGATATATTTAACTTATACAGAACCAATCTGCATTCAAAAGCTCTGGGAACCATAACAATGTCAACTTCAGTCAACTAAAGAATGAAAGCAACACACACACACACGGACATGCACAGCCGCACCCACTCCCATAAAAAGAAAGCAGAATGAACTCAAAGCAGCATACACACACAGCCCCAACCAAATGAAAATAAAACAGAATGAACTCAAAGCAGCACACACATACCCAGAAACCCCTGAATGAAAAAAAGCAGAATGAACTCAAAGCAGCTTAGCATCCTCTGGAGAGCCAGCCCCAGCAGCAGTGCTTGCACTCTCTCTCTCTCTCATGAATGAAAAAAGCAGAATTAGCTCAAAGCAGCAAACCTCCTCTGCAGAGCCCGCTGGGCCAAAGGAAGAAGGAATCACGTGGGCAGATACTAGAGCTGCCGGAACGGTGTTCCGGAGCATTCCTCCTCAAAAAAGCTCTGTATATATAATAGAAATGTGAGCTAAGCATGAGATAACACACTCTACCTGGACAATTTTAGTTTTATGTTAGTTAGAAACCTGTTTTTATACACATGCTTCAACAAATAAAATTATTTTCTGTACTGTTTTACTGTGTCACAACAAAATCCCAAGAAATGTGTACCAGTCTAGCTTTTAGGATGAAGAATGGGGGTCTCTTCATTTTCTCACAAACACAATGTAAACAATTTTCCATACTGAATTGCCATTATGAATACATAAAATGTTGAAGCAAAGGAAGGAAAGAAGCATTCACTTTTTCCTTTGATATGATATACAGCAAAGATGTACATGCTAATCCTATGCATGTTATCCAGAACTAAATTTCACTGTGTTAAGTGGGGCTTACTCCCAGTAAGTGATCAAAAGTTTACAGACTTAAGGTGATACTTTACTTCAAGAAAACTGCTTTTGATCATTAAGGAATTTTAATGCATAAATCAGACATGTTGCCTTTGAAAACTTGCCAACACATGATGCCTTTCTTTGGTTTTGATGACTAATGTTCATACTATACAGCAATAGTGACCTTTCCCCCCAATTAAATCATAAGGGCCTACCTTGAAAAAAGTCATTGTTGCACCATCTTCAACAGCTCCATATTCAATCTTTGTTTGCTTTGCCAAATCATCTGCCGAATCAATGGGGGACTCCATGCGCTCCACTGTCAGAAAGGCGGCTAGATTAGCAGTGTACGAGGAAATGATGATAAGTGTGAAAAACCACCAAATGCCTCCCACTATCCTGGTGGAGAGGGCTTTGGGCATGAGCTCGGAACCTAACGAAAATCAGGGGGAAAAGATGAATCCAGAGCATAAACAGTATGATCTTATTGTTAGAATTCAGTGCTTTTTGCCACAGTGGTGAGAATGGCATTATTAAGCAAATAAATTTTAAAAAAATTACATGCTTATGAATTACATACCCACAGTGGAACATTTTTAAAAAATTACACTCAAAAGGAGGGGGGAAGGTTAGGTACTTGTTGAGTTCATGAAATGCAAAATATAGGAATGGAATTGGAGACCCACATCAATGTTGCGTCACAAGACTGTTGATGTGTACTATTTTTAAATGAAAGAGACAATGAAAAACAAAATGATAAAGAGCAGATATTGAGCTGTTAAACAGAAGCATTGCTTCAAAAAACAAAACAAGCAGCAACCCTGAGCCTGTCAGTTAGTAATCACAGCAGCTCTTACATAATCTTTAACTTCAAAGCATTTATGATAAAGCAGCTCACAAAATGTTTTGACTCAACAAATAAGCTGTTGCCACAAACAAACAAACCCCAAGCTCTGGTTACAAGGGAACTAGGAAAAGTGTATCAGAAAAAGATGATACCGAGCGGGATACTACAAACCTGATTATCTTATGCAACATTTAAAAAATCACCACATTGAAGCAATATGGAGAAAGTCAATGGTAAAAGAAAACATCTCCCATCTCTCTGACTAGCTCCACAGTTCAGCTTAAATAGGAGTGGCCAAGCAACATTGAAAAAATAAATATTATTTATTACTTAGACAGACTAGAAATGCATTGCTGGAGTTGCCTGCTCATGGCGCCAAAAACAGAGGGGGATCAATTCCAGTCATTTGATTGGTAAGGTACATCACAATGCTAATTTAGCACCTAATGATACTACTGGTAGCACATTGCATCCCTTTGCTTCAATATTAAGAGCACCAACATTTTTTTTTAATTTGCAAAAATACAAATGTAAGTTGACATGCATGAAATTCTTGAATATGTAAAATTGAATCTTTCAATTAACGTATAGCAGCAAGGCAAAATATACATTTTCCCACAATGCACAAAGAATGTTGCAAGGCATATATGCAACAATATTTTCTTTTTCTAAAAAAAGAAATATATATATATATCTGCAGGGTCATTATTATAAGGTATTAGAATTTTTAGTTAATTGCCAAGGGTTTTCCCCCCTTTAATTTTTTGTTTAACTTGGGTAAAATGGAATGAAGGCAAGATGGACTATTTTATTCCTGATTAATTACACTGTTTATAATATTACAACAGTTAAGGAACTGGTCCAGCAAGGTAACACATCTTCCAATGAATGGAGCTTACGCCAAACTTAACATCAATTACAGAACAGAAAAAGAAGGAAAGAAATGAAAATAAAAAAGAAGTGGTATCATAACTGGACTATTCAATTCAAAACAGCCCATCTTACCCTGCAGTTCATCTTACCCTTGCTGTTTCAAACAAAAAAAGATGATAGACTTGGACATGACAGCCAACTCCAGCGCCAGACTTTGCCTAGAATTCTGCAAGGAAAAAAGTAGAAAAGTACCTTTCTGATGTAGTTGCTCCTAGGCCCTGTCAGTCAGACACTTAGACACTATATCACCACTAATATTGCCAAATGAGCTCAGCGGCTTTTACCGTTTTCTTAAAAATCAACACTTAGGAAAGTCAAACAAGACTTGGAAGCAAAGAACAATAGAAATGTTTGCCATAGTTGCCCCAATTACCACAAGTTCATATCTTACCCAAGGATTTAAAGAGCGTGCACCAAAGCCTGTGAAACAGAGCCTGGTTAGGGGCTGACTGTCATGTACCCAAGGTAACGTCATGTCCAGCACTATATCCCACAATTTCCTGGGAGCGAAGGGACGTGGGCAAGGAATGTATGAGTTTCCTCTATCATGTAGCCTCCAGCATTCACGGAAATGTGTTAGGACAATATGAAAATGATGCATGTTTTAATGTGTTATCAGTAATTATTGAGCTTTTATAGTATTTTTAGTTAAGAGTTACACCTGATTCATTCCATGTGCAGAGGCCAAGTAGGGATTTCATCTATTTTTCATGTCCAAATCTAGTATTTAATACCTCCCTCCCATTCCTCTCAATCCATCTTTTACTGGAAAACCCACCTCATGGGCTACACCAAAGTGTAAATCAGCAAAAGAAAAAGTACATAAATATTAGGCTACTTAATTTCCTTATTATTTATTAAATGAAGTTATTGCCTTGTCACTTCAAAGTAAAAGACAATATCATATCTCCTAAGAAAGAAGTTTTATTATTGAAAGTATTTTCCCCCCTCTTGACTAAGATCTAAAATAACAAACTATTTGTATCCAAGGGTTCACTGGGCTCCTACGTCTCATTCAGCAAGCTCCCAGTTGTCTTGTGACAAACCACTTTTGAAACTGTAGTGACTTTGAAAAACAATTTCTAATATGGTGCAGGACTGCTGTTCAAAGAAATAAATGTGTTTTTTTTTTAAAAAAAAAACCTGTTACACATGTCTAAAGTAGCTTGTGTGATAGTAGTCCATGTCACACTAATGATAAGGCTTGTTGCCCTAATGTGCTTGTGATGGGGACCATGACTTGTTGAGCAGAAAAGTCTGATAACCATGTTACACTGGCCCCTGCAGATATTCCATATCAGTTCAAATGTTTTTTTGACTGGGATGTAACGATAAAACTGGAGTTCTGATAAATTCTGTGGGACCTAAAATTTCTGTTCTAGACACAATGAACATATAATGTTCTATGAGATTTCTAGTGCAAATGTAGGAAAAACAAAATTTAATGTTAATGAACCATTGCTTTTTTTCATGGTTCCCTCACTGTTCATACTTTTTTGGTCATTTGTTACATTACTGCCCCTCTGATAGCAAATTATGGGTTGGATCCAAAAGGGAACTTACACCAGAAGAATGGCACTTCCATCAGGGAAGGAGAGCAACTGCTGACTCCCTCTTGGGTTTGAAGGGACAATTAGATGTTTTTTGTCATTTTATACCTTTTCAACTCTTCATTACAAAATAATTATTAATTTTCAGGATATAAATAGATGGGGCTGAAAGTGAGGTTTCAGTTATCATATAATATAATGAAAATTGCATACATACAGAATTTCTCCTATCTAGTCTTACCATTTCCCATCCCAGATCTTTAAATATGGTTCACAGATTGAATAATTACATAAGTTGTATTCACTAGATTCTATTTACAACTAGAGATTTTTTCCCCTAAGGCAAAGATTACATTTATTAAAGGTGAAATGATACTATTGTTTTATAGTGCAATGTATTAGGATCATCACTTTGCTGGGTACCCTACAGCACAATTTGATTACTGCTTCTGATAGCAGCCACTGATAGATGCTGAACATTTTCTGAACATTTGTCACCAAACTTTTAGAAGCCTTTAGGAATAAGGATTATTATAGACCATATAGAACATACTGTGTTCACATAGTCCAGCCACAGTAAAATAATATTTTAAATCCCATTCATTTGACTGGAAGAGTCTTGTATACAGTTTATTATCCCCCCATTGAATGAATTTAATTGCTTAACTCTGCTCATTGTTTTAGTCATTGTAGGTCTTCATGCACTATTTTAAAAGCAAACAAAAAGCCATAGTAGTTTATAAGAGCTACAATGATTTATTAAA